>NC_133534.1:193404867-194041493 GCF_048544455.1 Silene latifolia
ATCGGGATCGGGTTTTAGTGGTGGAGCTTCCTATGGGCGTGGTCGTGGTGGTGGTAGTAGCAGCTGGGGGTATATCTTGCTTTAACTGTGGCGCTATAGGCCACAAGACATGAGTGCAACAGTGCTATGGGCAGGGGTTGTCAGAGGCTATCATAGGGGAGTTTCTCTTAGGGTCCATGTCATATTTATGCTAGCAACAGGCTGGCTGGGTCATGGAACAATCGGGGTGGTCAGAGTAACAACAACGGTGGGGCTAACCGCAATGGCGGTAGTTCATGTCAGAGTCCGGCAGCAAACAACAACCAGGGGTCGACTGCCAAGCCATCTACTTCGGCTAGTACTGTCCAGAGAGGTGAACAGAAGACCAGTGGCAAGTTATTCATAATAGACAAGAAAGCTGTTGAGGATGATGCTCACGTGATCATGAAAACTTAAAAGTTCACCTCATGCATGCATGCACAATTAATACAAGTTTGAATGTAACGTATGGATGAAATTAATTTTATTAATTATAGCTTTATTATACTATAAATAGCATCACATTTGCAGTAACAATAAGAATCACCTTATTATTACTAACCTATCTACTTCACTTTTTAAATAATCTACATATACATACATATCATAATTAAAAGAATGTCATCGTCTTCATCATCCGCAGTCGCATCTCCTCAGCAATCGGTAACCCGCTATATCAACCCGATTACGTGCATAATTCACAATCTCCCAGTCATACGCGATGCCGCTGAGAAGCCAGCTTCTAAGTCTCTTAACCCATTGAGGGACATCCTCATTGAGAATGGGTTTTCAAATGTTAGGGCAATCCACCCGGCTTGGATTTTTGGTCGAGGTTTTCTTGGATATGCTCTGATCGTGCTTTGAGGAGATGGTCTTGACGATTGTCGCCATGAAAAACAACTCGCTGCAAGGTATGCATAACGTGACCATCAAAGGGGCAAAAGTGACTATTATGGCGACGACCCTAAGGATCTTTATGTACACGCTGGGCCTTACTTATGGGTTACCACCGCTGAGGACGCTCATCTGATGAGAAGGTTTCATACCGTACAGGTTTATTAATGTACCGAAATCATGGGAAGAAGAAGAAGTGCCTCATTTTGATCACCATCTTGATGTCGATGTAGTAAGCTTAATTTATAATAAAGTTTATGTCATAAAGGAAGCAGAGGAGGAGGAGGAAAAAGAGGTAATAATATTTATGTCTTATATATATACAATGTGTTATATGATTTCGAAAATCAGTACGTGTTATATGGACAAGTGTTAATATACAGAATAAAGCAGAGGAGGATATGGCAAGGGAGAAGGAAATGATAAAGGAGACTGAGGTGGGAGCCGAGGATTGATATCAGGCAGTTGCGGAGAAAGAGGAAGCCAGGAAGGTCGTGACACAGAATGAGATTGAGGTAGTTGATGATCAGACGTTCTCCTCTACATCGATAAAGGTAATAGTTGCTAGTTTATAATTAATCATCTCAGTACACATTTTTCACTTATGAAATTTATTAAAGGTAGTGAATGTATGTGTACTAATTGATTGAAGCTGTCGTGAAAGGCGATTACAAGGTGGCTTGTCATCTGTTCTATTTAAAGGGAAAACAGAAAGTTGATGTTGCCAGGGGATACGTGTTCGCTTACGACCGGCTTCAACAAGTTAAGGTTCATGGTATACCCCTTCGTCACAATTGTAGGAAAGTGGAAGTGTCCTAATCATATAAAGACGAGTATGGGGAAGTAAAAGTACCATTTCCTAATTAGGAGATCACTTATTTGAAAGAAGCCCTAAGCTCTTATGTGCAATGGCCTAACAACCTCATCAATGTTGTCATCCCCGAGGTACCTATACGCAGACGTTAATTATTACTTGTTCTTTAAATATATTAGGGTACGAATATTAACACATCGTAAGTACTTTAATCTTTATATTTGCAGAAGTTAAGCAAAGCCATGGCGGCAGCTAAAGCAATTACTACTACGTCAACGGAAGTTTTTGCAGTCAAGCCTGCTTATGATTCTTATTATGAATCGTGTGAATATAAGAAATAAATGAAAACTGCTTCGCTGATGGCTTTGCACAACCTGACTGTAAAGAAGTCACCTAGAGGGGATATAGTCATAGTTAACATTGAAGAGGAAATTATGGGCTTAAATCGATATAGCCGTCATCTTGGATCCGAAGCTAAATCGATGGAATTTGTCGACCTTGACAATTTAGATGTTGTTCACATTTTGATTTGGATGAAGTAAGTTTTATTAATAAAACTATTTAGTCATTTCCATTTACGAATAATGATGTTTGTTAAATTATCAATTACAATAACATTTTTCGTTCCATGTGGCGTAATAAGTATCTGAATAATCAGATCGCTGAGTGGAAGTTCCCAATTCACGCCTACGGATTCTTGAGTCCTAAGGCGTTCTCTGTGCATAGAATTTCATACGAATAACAAATCAATAGTATCGATCGTCGGTTGATGTCTACCAAAAAACTATGGCTTGCCCCCTACCAATGAGAATATGTATGTATAGTACGTGATTATTGTAATGAATCACGGTTCTATAAATTTATTATTAACATGCTTAAATGCGTGTAAATGAACTAACAGTTCAATGTCCCAAATTGAATAGGAAGCATTGGGTGCTACTGGAAATTCAAGTGGAAACAAAAACAGTGTACTGGATTGGCTCTCGCGAAGGCAAACCCTCTGACAGTTGTGTAAGGATGATAACTGAGTAAATTTACAACCTTCAATAATGTTATTTGTTATTGTATGACTTGAGCCATATATATGCAAATAATAATGGCATGTTTGTATATTTATGAATTAGTGTTTTTGAAGCAAAAAAAATATTATGTCTACTTGGGAAATATGAAAGCAACGCTGTTCCCAATTTTATCACGCCATTAGGAAGTGTATTCTTAATAATTACTCGTATCATTTAATTAATGTTTCTCCGAGAGATTGATTATCTAATTCAGCTGATTTGTGTGTGATTTATATAATAGTCTTCTAAAGCACCAGATGACAAACAATGCGCCTTTTACGTTTGTCAGTCCATGTGGGAGGTTATCAACAGAAAACTATCTACGATACCGATACGGGTTAGTGTGACTTAAAAACTATTTCAGACGTAAGTTGAGTTCAATTCTGTATACTTCCATGTATTATATCTTTTTTGATTATGTATATTTTGAATTGTAGTTTACACTAATACTCAACAAAGCCCCAGAATATTCGGCAGAGGACATCAACCAGATGAGAAATATGTGGGCCAGTTATGATGTTTCCTTAGCGGAGTCTCAATAGTTTTCTCATGCTTTATGTACGAGTGTGTATATATAGAGCCATTGTGTATTGACTTCTTTTGTTTTTCTGAAGAAGTTGTGTTTTGGCTGTTGATCATCCTGTTTGTTACTGTTTTTAAACTGGCTTTAATTGATTGCAGGGTGTAATATTTTGATACAGGATTGAATTTTTGCACTGCACAGCTGCTGGAATACTATTTTTCAGCAGCAGCTGAAAAAATAGCATTTCAGCAGCCTCTACAAACGCTGCTGAAAAAATAGCATTTCAATAGCTGCTAAAACAAGCTAAAATCAATTTTTTTTTTTTAAAAAAAACAAATTAAAAACGAAAACGGTTAAAAACAACCCGTTGCAAACAATTATTTAACAACGATTTTATTTATATAAATAACCGTTGACATATTTTCCCTCTCATTCAAACCGCCAAAAATATAAGATAACGAACGATAAACGTTGTCCAGTTCAAAACTTTTACAACGGTTTATTTAAGCAGAACCATTGTCGAAAATTTTATCAATAAAAATAGATAACGGTTATATACCGTTTACAACAGATGAACATAACAATGGTTTTGCACGCAATAAAGGCGTTGTTAAATTTTGACATTCAATTAAATAAGACAATGAAATTAACCGTTATCATATATAATATTTAACAAGGGTTTTGGAACGATAAGACGTTGTCAATAGTAAACTACGACAACGGATTTGAAACCGTTCTTAATATTTAATAACGGTTTCTTTGAAGATTTTATAACGGTTCTTGATGTTATATAACGGTCACGTGTTATTTGTACAACCGTGGTATATATTTAACAACTGTCATTGTAATAACGGTCCCGTGTTTCTATTTAAAAACGGTAATTGCATTATTTGACCGTTATTGGATGTCTTATTTCGCGTAGTGATGGCTCAAGTCATACAATAACAAATGACATTATTGAAGGTTGTAAACTTACTCAGTTATCATCCTTACACAGCTGTCAGAGGGTTTGCCTTCACGAGAGTCAATCCAGTACACTGTTTTTGTTTCCACTTAGATTGCCAGTAGCACCCAATGCTTCCTATTCAATTTGGGACATTGAAATGTTAGTTCATTTACACGCATTTAAGCATGTTAATAATAAATTTATATAACCGTGATTCATTACAATAATCACGTACTATACATACATATTCTCATTGTAGGGGGAAAGTCATAGTTTTTTGGTCGACATCAACCGACGAGTGATACTATTAATTTGTTCTTCGTATGAAATTCTATGAACAGAGAACGCCTTAGGACTCAAGAATCCGTAGGTGTGAATTGGGACCTTCCACTCAGCGAACTGATTATTGAGGTACCTATTATGCCAGATGGAACGAAAAATGTTATTGTAATTGATAATTTAAACAAACATCATTATTCGTAAATGGAAATGACAAATAGTTTTATTAATAAAACTTACTTCATCCAAATCAAAATGTGAACAACATCTAAATTGTCAAGGTCGATAAATTCCATCAGTTGCTTCGGGTCCATTACGGCTATATCAGCCGCGCCCATAATTTCCTTTTCAATGTTAATCTCGACTACATCCCCTCTAGGTAACCTCTTTATAGCCAGGTTGTGCAAAGCCTTCAGCAAAGTAGCTTTTATTTTTCTCTTATATTCACACGATTCATAATAAGAATCATAAGCAGGCTTGACTGCAACAACTTTCATAGCTGGCTTATATTGTATGTCCTGTTGTTTTGTTTTTGGGGAAGATGTAGTCCTTTCGATGACCTTGTCTATTGACGTAGTAGTAATTGCTTTAGCTGCAATCATGGCTTTGCTTAACTTCTGAAAATGTAAAGATTAAAGTACTTATGATATGTTAATATTCGTACCCTAATATATTTAAAAAACAAGTAATAATTAACGCCTGCATATATGTACCTCGGGGATGACAACATTGATGAGGTTGTCAGGCCATTGCACATAAGAGCTTAGAGCTTCTTTCAAATAAGTGACCTCCTCATTAGGAAATGGTACTTTTACTTCCCCATACTCGTCTTTATATAATTGGGACAGTTCCACTTTCCTGCATTTTTCACGAAGGGGTAACCATGGACCTTAACTTGTTGAAGTCGGTCGTAGTTAAATACGTATCCCCTGGCAACAACAAATTTCTGTTTCCCCTGTAAATAGAACAGATGACAAGCCACCTTGCAATCGCCCTTCACGATAGCTTTAATCAATTAGTACACATAGATTCACTACCTTTAATAAATTTCATAAGTAAAAAACGTGTATGATATGAATAATTATAAACTAGCAACTATTACCTTTTTCGGTGTTGAGAAGAACATCTGATCATCAACTACCTCCACCTCATCCCGTGTCATGGCCTTCTTGGCTTCCTCTTCCTCTTCAACTGCCTGATATTGATCCTCGGCTCCCACCTCAGTCTTCTTTGCCATTTCCTTCTCCCCTGACATGTCATCCTCGGCTTCCTTCTGTACATTAACACTTGTCCATAGAACACGTACTGATTTTCCAAATCATATAGCACACTGTATATAAGACATAAACATTATTACCTCTTTTTGCCCTTCCTCCTCCTCCTCCTCCTCCTCCTCCTCCTGTTGGAATATGTGTCCTCCGACAATAATGCGATCACAACTGTCGATCATGATGATCACATGTTTAAGTCTCATTTTAAGAATACATGTGGGAAGTAATATTTTACAGTCAACTGGTCCACACATATCGGTAATGATTGGCTGACTAGAGTTTGACATTACTGTCGTGCGACGGTGGTGATCAGTTGATCCCCTTAGGTCATACCTAAAGGGTAACACTCTTAATTGAATATTTAATTGATCGTATGACGATACGGGTTAATTAAATTACTTAAAATTGACGGACGATTTTGGAAGTAATATTTACGTATCTCATTGTAATTTGATTAAATTATATACGGTCTAAGTAATCGAATTGTTTTATTACTTGGATGAAATTATTGTTTACAGAAACAATTGAAACGGAAGGATAATTTATTATAAATACAAGATGTTGTGATTTATAATTGGTAAACCGTTTTGGTACAAGTAATTATGAATTGCTAAGTCGATTTTGTACATGACGCATTTTTATTTAATACGTTGATTTTTAATATGTTAAAAATACATGACAAATTCACATGACTAGTAATATGTGACAATTGACAAATGACAAAACATAAAATGGACCATCCATTTTATAAGTGCCGAAAAAAGAAAAGGGAGGGAATACAATGTTTAAATTGTGTTAAATAATTAAGTGGAGAGCATAATGATGATAACTAGTTTGTAGCCATGCAAGCCTAGTTTTTCTTGAGAAGAATTACTTGCCCATGCATTGGCTCACTTCTCCTCTCCTCTCTCCCCACCGGTTTTTCATAGAAAAATATAGAGAGTTTTTCTCTCTAATTATTCATTTCATACTTCACATAATATTTCTAGTGTAAGAAATACAAAAACTCTCTAAGAAAAACTAGAGAAATAAAACCTCCAAAATCATTCTCTCTTGGCCGAAATTACAAGAGACAAAACAATATTTTGGGTCAAATTTATTAAGATTAGTATTGTTCTAGTAATAATAATATTAGTCTTTTAAGAGGTTATCTTGGGTATAAATCTTTGGGAGGGATTCTAAGCTTGAATCCTTGTTCCTCCAATATTAGGAAGCTCAAGAACAAGTGAGTAGGAGAACTCATTTGTGCCCATATATCCGAAAACTCAATGTAAGGAAAACGATTTCTTCCTTTTCTACTTATGTTTGCATGCATAAGATCTAAATTAATTTTATGACTAAATTAATTATCACATATATAAGAATATGTTGTTTAATGAGATATAGATTTCTAACACCTCCTCCTCCTGTTCTTCCTTTATGACTTCTTGAACCATATCCAACACTTTTTCTTATGGCTTTTCCCCAGTTTCCAACATTCTCAGCATCAACCTGACTATTTTTTGTAGCTATGTAGTAGAAAATAATATCAGCATATATAGTTATAAATTACGTTGGTCCAAATACGGTATTTATACAGTTACCTTCTTGGAATCATCACCACTCATCATCCTTCGAGTAGGTTTCCCAAAGTATTTAATGATACCAACATGTGTCGATACCCCTCTCAGACGACCTGGATGTTCTACTTTGCCGATTACCCTAGCAAGAATGTCATCACGTCCTTGAGGCTTCCATTTTCCTTCATGTACCTCCTTCTCACAGATCCTCTATATACACATAAAACCATTAAGCAACTCACAATTATATAACTCTGACCACTAGTGGTAGGAGTGACATGTTTATTCAAACTTACAATTTTCTCTTTGATGTCCTTATCATATTCAGTTTTTGTCTTTCCATTCTTAGAAGTGTAACCTTCCATCCAAGCATCGTGACGACTGAATTTTCCAAGCTTTGCCTATAATTCATTCATCATATTGATATTCTCTCAAAATATGTATGATTACTATGAATATATATAACATCTGACTAAAACACCTAATAGTCTAATACTATAAGAATTATGTACTTACAAGTTTCGTCTTAATCAATTTATAACCACCTCGGGAGCTGTAAAAGACAGTCTTTTTCTTTGAAATGTTCGCCTTGTTCCTCTCACTCATAGCCTTCATCAAATAAATTGTATCAAGAAATGTAAGCGTGACCAAACACTAAACTAAGTATACTTCTTTACTTATTATTATTAAGTTACCTTAAACTTGTCAGACTGCCTATAAGCGATATAGCTATCCCAATGGTCCTGACTGACATACGGATACTTCTTTTTTGGTGGTTTCTTGTTCAGCTCCCCGGTTTCCTTGTTGAACAAGTGGTTCTCATCAATCTTTAACTTCCAAGATCTGAGGGCTTCCCCTGTCTTTTTTTTAGGTACTTATCATACTTTTCGGGGATAACGTAAGCGAAGTGCATATATGATGAGCATAGTTGGTACATGTGTTTCGGCTAATACACATATCAATTAGTAACTTAATTTAAGCTAATTTTTTTTATTGTATATACATACCTTTATTCTGTTTATTGGCATGGTGTTCCGTATTTTACTCAGTTCACTGATACGCGGCATACCGAGAGGCACATACTGTCTTACACAACAACCAATCCAACTCGCTAAATACCCGGCATTCTCACCATATGGCAGCCCCGTATCTTTATCCCATTGTAAAGGATTAGGTATCTTTGAATTTATTGCTTCTTGGGAAACCCTGTTACGCATTCGACCCGTAGTGTGTTGCAAATTATTCTCATCACCTGAGTCGTCGCCTGATGCATTTCCATCGTTTCTTTTCCGCTTTTCGACCATATCTAAAGCAAAAATTAATAAACAAATAATAACAATGCATACTTATAATAACAAACAAATCTCTAGAGAAGAGGGTTTATTACTTCTTTAAAGAGGAGAATCCGAATTGATCTGGCGGCGGCAATTGCGATGATAACGATGACTGCGATGACGATGAACTAGGCTGGTGGTTGAGGGGAAGCTCAGTGTTTGAGGATATTATATGGGGGAGGGGAAGCTCAGAGTATATATGTGTGAATAATACAATACTTTCAAGACCTTGTTTAATGGAAAGTAATAAACACGGTATAAGAAAAACTGTTGTATTTTGTTTCCAAACAGACAACGGTTTTGTTTGAAACCGTAATTGATTAGTACTATCTACAAAGGGTTAGAAATAACTTTGTCTTGAATATTTTCATTTTGTTTGATTTTCCCGCCAACAAACAAAGCATCATTTTTATATACATAACAACGGCCCGAACCGTTATAACTGTACACGTCCTGAACAACGGTTTAGGTATAACCGTTTTATTTTATATTTCATTTTGTTTGATTTTACCGCCAAGAAATAAAACATCATTTTATACAGATAACAACGGCCTGAACCGTTATAAATGTACACGTCTTGAACAATGGATTAAGTATAACCGTTGTATTTAATAATTCATTTTATTTGATTTTACCGCCGAGAAATAAAGCATCATTTGGTACGATTTTTCCCTAACCCGTCCGCTGCAACATCAGAAAAAAGTTTACAACAGCAGTTTGATATATAAGAGCAAGACAATAATTACACATGACGTAAGATATCTTGATTGGATTTCTGATACTTTCACGGCTGCCGGGAACGTTTTTTGGATTTTCTAGTCTATTCATTAACCCAAATACCTTCATCATGATCATCCCGTGTATATATGTTTGGAATGTTAACATTTTCAACATAATTACCAAATTGCGATATAGCACTGGGATCAAGTCCTTCAAATCCGATGTCTTCATCATCTGGAATTCGACGATGGCAAGATAGAACAACTGACCACTTCTTATCCATAGGATCGGTAACATACAACACTTGTTTTGCTTTTGACGCTAATATAAAAGGATCGTCCTTGTTTTCAACCTTGTCAAAATTTACTAATGTGAATCCTAAATCATCATTTTTAACAACATTGTTGTTGTCAACCCACTTGCACCGAAATAGAGGTATCTCAAAATCCATGTAGTCTAAAACCAATATCTCTTAAATAACTCCAAAATATTGCATTGTACCCAAAATAGGATTTTTATCCTTGAACTAGCAAAGTATATTGCCTCAGAATCTACGCAAACTCCACTGTTTTGCATTGTGCTCGCCTCATCTTCAATGCGGGTGTAGAAAGTGTACCCATTGATCGCATACCCGCTATAAAAAGTTGCACGAGCATCAGGGCCGAAAGCGAGATGTCGTAGGCTGGTTGAGCAATCATCAATTGGGTTGTCATCATCGTAAATAGTATCCTTAAACCAGCCACTAAATTGCTTGTAATGCTCATTAGCATACCACCTTTCATTCTTATGAGGGTGTTTTCCCTTAAGGTAACGCTGGTGTTTCATACTGTAAGGCTGGACATGATCATCGTTAAAAAAACGTATGTATGAGCTCTATGTCGTATGTCAGATGACACATCCTTGGAAACACGACCCCTTACACCTTTTCCATTCATCCAGTCACTATGACGATTCGTAGAGCTCCAATTAACTTATCCAAGGAGAGGTACGCGTAACATTACGAAAGAGCTTCATCGATAATTGCTCGGTCAGCAATACACCCCTCTGAACGATACCTATTAGATGTGTAATCCTTGTAAACTTTCATCAATCGTTCGAATGGGTACTGATATATCAAATACACTAGCCCGGGATACAAAACCTCCTTGACTAGGTGGACAGTCAAGTGAGCCATGATAGTGAAAAATGAGGGAGGAAAATACATTTCAAACTGACAAAGACTGGTGACGAGGATGTTCTGCAAAATTTCCGCTTCATCGGGATCAATGACTTTACTGTTGATTGATTTGAAGAAATAGCAAAATCTAATTATAGCATGTCGAACCTTTGGAGGTAGAATGGAACGAACGGCCATAGCTAGTAGTTGTTGCATCAATGTATGACAGTCATGTGCTTTAAATCGGTAAGTTTTAGGTCTTGCAACCAAATAAGGCTTCTAATATTAGACGAATAGCCCTCTGGCACCTTAATACCGTGCAATCATTCTCAAAACTCATTTTTCTCCTTTTTTGAAAGAGTATGAGCTACACGCAGCAAAAAAGTCCGATTTCCTTTTGTTTTAGCTGCCAGCTCGGGCCTAATACCCATCTCAACCATATCATCCCTAGTTGCCTTGTCGTCTTTTGTCCTACCCGGAAAATTCAGCAGAGTATTGATTATATTATCACAAACTTTCTTTTCAATGTGCATAAAATCTAGGCAATGTCTAACCGGGAGGTCACGCTAGTACGGAAGTTTGGTAAAAAATATGTTTTTTTTATAACCACGAGTAGACAACTTAGGTCCCTTCTTCCCAATACGTTCTCTCAATATCTTTCACTTTCTCATAAACTTCATGACCATTCAAAATCTGAGGACTCCCACGTTGCTCAGGACACCCATTAAACGCCTTGTGAAGCTTACGATAATGTTGATCAGGGCATAACCATCGATGATTTCCCCTGTACACATGCTTGCAAGAATGCTTCAGATATTCAAATTCAACATCACGCCCCCCCCTTTAACACAATGGGCAAGCCTCTTTCCCATGTACTGTGACACGGTTGTCGCAACCCTATCAAAAATAAAACCAATCGGTCTCTTTAAAATGTAGTAGAGGCAGTCGGGTATCGAATCCACAAGGAGATGGGAATAATGTATTCTAAACTAAGTCTGCCTAAGAAACCGTTTCTTGGGGTTTGATTATTTGATTTTAAACTACAGAGATAAAGAAGAAGAGAACAATAAAGGAACAAGCAATAAATTATAATGAAATTACTAGAAAGAGAGAAACAACAGGGACAGTCGGTTAACCATGGATTTCTAGAGATCAAATCTAAGGTCAAAGGTCAACTTGAACTCAGTCTGCAGGGTAGTAAATAGATCCTTCCGGTCCGCTATTCGCCCTAGAACATTACTAACTTAGCTTTCGCCCTCATTAGAATGTCCTAATGTTCACTTCAGGTCTCACCCCTTCCAATCTTTCGATCTACATCAAGGCGTATCAAATAAACTAGCTAAGTGCGTCGACTCAAGCAGCTAATTGCTATTAAATGCAGTGATTAACAACGCAAACCTAATTTTAGCCAAGTCTAATCACCTAGTCTTAACCTTCCTAATTACCATGGCTCCCCTTATGTCCTAGCATAAGGAAATTAGCTATGCATAATGTAAATTGAGAAATCAATAAAGACAAACGAGATAAATAACTTGAACATGATAATAAATTACTAAGCAAATTAGAACAAAAGCAATAGAGAAAAGAGATGACAAGAAGAACAATTGCAACAAAATAATAAATTCAAATTAAGGATCGAAAATACCGAATACCAAGGAATTCCAAGAAATAGAGTTTTTAGGTCTAATGAACAAAGTGCCAGAGATGATCCTCGTTCTATCTGCCGTCCCCTCTTATTTATTCTAAGATACAAATAAAATATCCGAAAAGTAAATCTAAAAGATTGCATAATCGTCAAAACCTCTCGATCGAGTGGAAACAAACTACTCGATCGAGCCAAATATAAGTCAAACCTCTCGATCGAGTGAATCATGTACTCGATCGAGGAACTCGGTAAACACCCATTTCGATCGAGTAAAGCAAGTAATCGATCTAGAGTTCTCAGCATCCAAGGTTACTCGATCGACCAGATTTAACAGCCAGCCAACTTAATCGATCGAGCATAGTAGCACTGTATCAGCGTGGATGAACTCAAAATATCTTCCGAAACCACTTCACGCATCCTTAGGTGACAAATTCCGGGCTCCGATTCTTGTATCTTCAAAATGTATGCAAACGGGACAGGTTTAGGCTCGATTATGCTCCTCTCCCGCTCATTTCTGCAATTAATATAAGACAAACCAAAGTAGACTATTCGGGGGAATTTGTAGCTAGATGCCACATAAATAACACATAAATGCGTGTAAATATAGGGTAAAAATCATATATAAAATGCACGCATCAAATCTCCGCAAACAAAACCTTGCTTGTCCCCAAGCAAACTACAAATGCATCTAAAGACAACTAGTGGAACGGGACCAGCTTACCAGCTACAAATTGTCCACCCAAACCAATTTAATGCAACAAATTAACAAAGTAGCAATGAGTCAAGTGCAAACGAGTTAAATCAATGTTTTGAAACTATTGAACCGTCGGCCTTGCAAGACTCATATTTATCGGACTCTCACGGGTCGCTCATCACACAAATCAAGCACAAGGTAAGTATAATTTGTGAGATACAAAGAAATAAAGCCGCTCACCTAACTCGACCTATAAGAACATGCATGCAACTAACTTGAAACCGATTTCTACCGACCATACATATGCATTCCAACCAATCAGGACTAAGACACATGCCGAGGACTTACATATAGTGTGAGGTGAGGTAATTGGGTAAGAAGGGGCCAAACAATTTGGAAAAATGGAGGTAAAGCCAAGCTAGTACAACCGTAACCAAATAATAAACTCATTCCGCTTCACTAATCAATATTCAAATGTAAAGTCGTACCATTGTGGAAAAACATCACTCACACCATCAAAAGACTCCCCATGAAAAATGATGATAAGCATGGGAGTCATAATCAGCAACCTTCTTCATATGATTCATTGTTTTTCTTTTTCTTTTCTTCATCATATTTTTTCCTTTTTCCATATTTTTCTTCAAACTTTTCTATTTCATTTTTTTCTTTTCATTCTCCTCATCTTCTTAATTCAAGACGGACTACCAAATTGATAATCACAACATACCCACAAAAACTACTAAACTAGCTGACTAGGGTAGGCTAATTTTTGGATCGTAGTTTAAATAATGGGTCAAAACATGTCAATTTGGCTATGTGAGGTTCATTGGAAGAAATGAAAGAAGGCATCGCAAGTTACCTCTCCACATGCGTCACCGCCACGAACCCGAATGCATACAAGTACTAAGAAAAGAGTGTCATGCTTGTGAAATTTGATGTTACATGTCTTATAAGGAGTACTATTCACATCCTAAATGAAACCGGTCATGAATGTCACCGGTTTATCAAGCTCTAACTCTTAGAATGTATATGTAGTTTGCCAATACTAGAGTTAAGTCTACTCGCTCAGCTAAGTTTAAACAAAAACTCGTAGACTATGCAAATGATTGCCACTAAAAATGTTAAAAATGTGCAAGGCAAAGGTAAAAGGACTCAATGTAGCATAAAAGTGTCAACGTTCTGACTCAATCTATATGCAAAAATAAACGTGGAATTTTTTATTTCAAATTTATTTCAATTTTTATAAGATTTTTCTCGATTTTTTGAAATTAAATAAAAAAACAATGCATGCGGAAATAAACGTGCAAACTGAAATGCAATAAAAAATAGTATGCAGACACAGATATAGATGCATATCACCTCCCCAAACCAAACCGTGCAATGCTCTCATTGTACTCAGAAATAGGGAAAGGAAATGCAAACTGAAAAGAAGAATGTAGCCTCAGCAAACTTACAAGATAACGTGAAATAGGGACCTCCCCAAACCAGACAGCAACAAGGGAGGTCGTAAACAACCCCATGACATCGCAGGATACGAGTCAAGACAAATGAACTCGATCGAGGAAACAAAGTGATCGATCGGGTTCAATGGGACAATGGAAGTGCTCGATCGAGTAGAGAAAGTACTCGATCGAGATGTCAGCTTCTGAGAGTACTCGATCGACAGAAGCAAGTACTCGATCGAGGAGTAAAAGTACTCGATCGAGCTCTTTAAGCCTGAACTTCAAGGCGTCATTTGAAGCACCTGCAAGCACGTAACAAACGACCCATGGAACTAACGAAACCAGTTCAAACGTTCCAGTTTTAAGAAAAGTACAATAAATTACAAGCTTGGTTGCCTCCCGAATAGCGCAGGTTTAAGAGGTCCCACTCGACCTTTTGGCTTCAGATTTCTTGCTCATCTATATGGTCGAAGTAGAACACTTTGACGCTGCCAACATAATCATCTGCTCCATAGTAATGCTTCACATGATGGCCATTCACTTTAAATCTCCTTCCCTCGGGATCGTCTAAGTCAACGGAGCCAAATCTGGTGACGCCAGTCACTGTATAAGGGCCACTCCACCTGGACTTCAGCTTACCAGGAAATAAGCACAGTTGAGCATTAAACAGCAACACTTTTTGCCCGACATGAAATTCTCGCGGTATGATTCTTTTGTCGTGTCACCTCTTCGTTTTCTCCTTGTAGATGTGCGCACTGTCGTATGCATTTAGCTTAAACTCTTCTAGTTTATCTAACTGCAATAAACGGTTCTCACCACACAACTTAGAATCATAATTCAATTCACATATAGCCCACAAGCCTTACATTCTAGTTCAACAGGTAAATGACAAGACTTCCCATAAACCAATCGATATGGTGATGCACTAATCGGTGTTTTAAAGGCAGTCCGATATGCCCATAATGTGTCATCTAATTTTAGACTCCAATCTTTCCGTGATTTAGAAACAACTTTAGCCAAAATCTCCTTTAGTTCCCTATTAGATATCTCAACCTGCCTACTGGTTTGGGGATGATACCCAGACCTCTACGATGTTGGAGAGTGACTTTAGACAATAAAGATGTAAGGTTCTTTTCTTTAAAATGCATACCGCCATCACTAATGACGAACCTAGGGACATCAAATCGGGGGGAAATAATATTCTTAAACAATTTAATCACAGTCTTGTCATCACAGTTAGGTGAAGCAATAGCCTCTACCCATTTAGACACATAGTCTACAGCTACCAAAATATACATGTTACCTTTACAAGATGGAAAATGTCCTTGGAAATCAATGCCTCAGACATCGAAAACCTCAACCTCTAGAATGCCATTTTAAGGCATCTCATGTCTCTTAGAGATATTTCCCAAGCGCTGGCAAGCATCACAAGCTGAAATAAATATTTTAGCATCTGCAAACAAAGTAGGCCAGAAGAAATCAGACTGAAGTACCTTAGCCACGGTTCACGACGGACCGTAGTGACTGCCATAAGAGGAAGAATGACATCCCTCTAGGATTGGTTTGGTCTCCCACTGCGGAATACATCGTCTGTAAAGACCCTCAGGACACTCCTTTAATAAATAAGGATCATCCCAGAAATAGCGCTTCACATCGTGAAAGAATCGCTTCTTCTGCTGATAAGACAAGTTAGGTGGAAGCGCACCACCTACAACGTAGTTAGCATAATCTGCATACCACGGATCAACACCTGTGTTAGTAGCAACCGTAAATAAAGAATCATCAATAGGTAAAGGATGCTCTCCCTCCTGCTGCGATAACCGCGACAGGTGGTCAGCTACTACATTCTCGGCGCCCGTCTTGTCTTTGATTTGTAGATCAAATTTCTGGAGGAGGAGTATCCACCTCAACAATCGTGGCTTAGCTTCCTTCTTAGCAATAAGCTGTCTCAGTGTTGCATGGTCCGTAAAAACAGTAACTTGCGAACCTATTAAATAAGAACGAAATTTCTCCAGCGCATAAACAACAGCTAATAACTCCTTCTCAGTAGTAGTGTACTTCACTTGAGCCTCATCCATATTTCGGCTCACATAGTAAATCGCACTCAAAGCCTTGTCTTTCCGCTGTCCTAACACCGCTCCTAGTGCATAATCACTAGCATCACACATTATTTCAAATGGAAGCTCCCAGTCGGGAGGCTGGATAATCGGTGCTGAAATCAAGGCCTATTTTAACCTGTTAAAAGCCGAAAGACACTCATAAGTAAATACAAATGGGGCATCTTTTAATAACAAATGTGTAAGTGGTTTAGCAATTTTAGAAAAGTCCTTGATGAACCGACGATAAAAGCCGGCATGTCCAAGGAAACTCCTCACTCCTTTAACATTAACAGGAGGGGGTAATTGCTTAATCACTTGCACTTTTGCTTTATCAACCTCGATGCCCCTATCAGAAACTAAGTGTCCTAGGACAACTCCCCCGTTGACCATAAAGTGACACTTCTCCCAGTTAAGCACAAGATTAACCTTAATGCAGCGGTGCAATACTTTATGAAGGTTAGACAAACAGTTATCAAAATCACTCCCATAGACGCTGAAATCGTCCATAAAGCCCTCTATAATAGACTATATATACTCATAAAATATCCCCGTCATGCACCTTTGAAAGGTAGCTGGGGCATTGCATAAACCAAAAGGCATTCTACGATAAGCAAAAACACCTTGAGGACAGGTACACGTAGTCTTTTCCTGATCACCCGGATGAACAGGGATCTGAAATAACCCTGAGTACCCATCTAAATAACAGAAAAACTTATGAGAGGCTAACCTTTCTACCATCTGATCAATAAAAGGAAGGGGGAAGTGATCCTTTTTCGTGGCGGCATTCAGCTGTCTATAGTCTATGCACATACGCCAAAAAGTCACAACTCTAGTAGGTATCAACTCATTTTTATCATTCTTAACCACGGTAGTTCCTCCTTTGTTAGGAAATACCTTAACTGGACTCACCCATTTAGAATGATCAACATAGTAGATAATACCTGCATCAAGTAGCTTCATTACCTCAGCCATCACAACGTCCTGCATCTTCTGATTCAGCTTGCACTGACCTTGTCTGCAAGGCTTGTGATCTTCTTCAAGCTCGATCCTGTGCATACAAATATCAGGGCTGATGCCTGGATATCATCCAACGAATAACCTATCGCTTTCCTTTTTTTCTTAAGAACAGCTAACAAAGTGGTCAGCTACTTATCATCAAGCTTGGCAATAACAATGACTAGATACTGCTCAGTGTCATCTAAAAATGCATATTTGAGATGAGAAGGAACAGGCTTACGCTCAGGTACCTTTACCGGAATAGCGCAAGAAGTATTTACCAGATGTTTTACCTTTTCTCCTTCAGCATTGATGAGTTCACGCTCATTTATCGCAGCTTCAAACAGATCCAACACAACGTCATTGCTCTCTGGGTTATCTGCACACTCATCTAACAACATCAAAGCTTCCAGCGGATCCCTTATAAAGGACTCCGACCAGACCTCATAAACAGACTCGTTAATGATATCAACTGAATAGGAAGTATCCTCTATCATTAGTCTAGCAAGTGTACCAGGCAAACTGAAAGTGATAGCGTCATCCCCCACTACAAGAGTCAAACGCCCTTGTTTGACATCTATAATAGCCCCAGTTGTACACAAGAATGGTCTTCTAAATAAAATCGAGGTCCGGGCATCCTCAGATATGTCTAAGACAATAAAATCTACTTGGATAAAGAACTTGCCGACCTTGACAGGCACGTCTTCTAGGATGCCTAACGGTCGTCTAACCGATCTATCAGCCATCTGGAGGGTGATATTGGTCAGTTTAAGGTGACCCATATTAAGTTTCTTGCGGACAGAGTAAAGCATAACACTGACACTGGCCCCTAAATTACAAAGAGCCTTTTCTATCACTTCATTTACTATTACATAGGTAATAGAAAAACTGCTCGGGTCTTTCAATTTGGGCGGAGCTTTATTAAGAATTAAGTTACTAGACTCTTCCATAAAGGCAACAGTCTCAAACTCACTAAGCTCTCTCTTACGCGTCAAAATATATTTCATAAATTTTGCATAAGAAGGTACCTGGGTAATTAATTTGGTAAAAGGAATGGTTACCTTAAGGTTCTTGACCACCTCCACAAACTTACCGAACTGTCGCTCAACCTTAGCATCTTTCAGACGTCCCGGATAAGGAATTCTGGTAATAGTGAGTGGGTCCGCGACTTTCTCTTTACCTTTGTCGCTCAACCTTAGCAGGGGAAGATGATCCATCAGCGTGTTTAGACTTCAAAATAGGGTCTTCGCTATTGCATGTGCTCGATCGAGTACTTTTGTCACTCGATCCAGTAGTTTTCTCCTAGGATATGGTCGATCGAGGAGATTGACTTGCTCGATCGAGAGCACCAAATTTGATAGTGCTCGATCGAGTACTTTTATCACTCGATCGAGAGCTTTCAGAAGGAGAACTGGTCGATCGAGTACCCAGTTCACTCGATCGAGCACTTTGACGAGGTTCAGCAGCGTCTTCGTCAAATTGCTCTTCCAAAACAGTTTTCGGACTTCCATCGACTAGTAAATCGGCATTTTACGGTATTATAGGTCTGTCATAAGTAAGACCACTTTGGATATTAATTGCATTAATCAGGTCGCAGGAGGGTGATCGATTTTCGGATGCAAATTGTGTGAATTGATCTTTCAATTTCTCTATGGAATTCTCATTTTCTTCCGCATTTTTCTTGAGTTGAAGTGCCAAAGATAGCACCAAAGATTTCAACTCCGCTATATTTGTATTTGTAGAAGAAGAATTATCTTGCCGCGGCATCAAATTAGTAGGACTAGAGATACTTGGCATGGCTAAATCTTCATAAAGTTTAGAGAACGGAATTCCTTGCTTATAATGTTGGTAAGCATGGACTCACTCTACTTCTGCCATATAATTAATAGGATCATGTCCTTCTGCCCCACATCTACCACAAATCACCTCTTGTTAAATCATAGCATGGACCTGCTGAACATCATCGAAAGTTGGCGGACTTTCTGACTTGTCACACCAATCCTTAGGAACTTCTACCTCAGCTACAAGGGACTCATCATCTCTTTCGCTCATTCGCCTACCTCCTATGGGATTCCCATACTCAGCTATATGAATGGCCATGTCTTCAATAAGATGTCATCCCATATTGGCTTCAGTATTTTTCGGAAATCTCCTTTTAACTGCAACATCCAAAACGGCTCTCTGATCGGCATACAACCCATTGTAAAATTGGTTGCACAAGAACCATTGTTGGAAATCATGATAAGTTACAGAGCGAACTAGCTTCTTGAACCTAGCCCAAGCTTCACTCAAATCTTCAGTGGCCAATTGTGTGAAATTAGTGATTTGGCCTCTCAATGCGTTGGTGTGCTGTGGTGGAAAATACCTTATGTAGAAGGCTAATGCCAGAGAACTCCAGTCAGTTACACCAACAGCCTCCCTATCCAGATCTCTCAACCATTCCTGGGCGTCATCAGTCAAAGAAAAAAGGAAAAAGAATTTCATTGACCCTATATTTTGTCACCCCATCAACTAAAGGAATGGCGGAGCAGTAATCAATGAACAATTCCATATGCTTACCCGGATCCTCACCAGCTACTCCCTTGAAAAAATTCCTCTCAACCAACTGAATGTAGGATGGGTGAATTCTAAAGGTGCCAGCATTTGTAGTAGGAAGCAGGAAACCCTTGGGTAAGGAGTCTACACTAGGTTCCGAGTGACTAACAATATTAGGCATTTTAGCAGATGAAATTATAAGAACAGCAGGTATTTCAGTGTCGTCTTCAAGGACAGATCACCTGCAAAACTACTATAGCCCTAGAGAAAAATATGAGAACTGTCTCAAGGAATAAATTTCTTGAGACTAAATGTAACACCCCCATTCTCCAAGTGCCTTACTAGGACTACTCAGGTATGAAGACATTACCATCTCGGTTACCCGAGGCAATGATAATCAAACAACAATAAAGAAACAACGTTTATTATAAATAGTTTAACGAATAGTTACAATCCATGAAACCAAATAAAAGTGCGATACATTATTCTCAAATGATGTCTAACTGAAATGTAAATAAACTAAGGCTACAGCGGAAGACTCTATCATCATGTCGTGGCATCCCAGCTATCCCAGTACTCATCTCAATACCTGCTCAATATCTGCTCACCATCCCCGAATGGATCACCGCAGGTTTACAAAACAACACCGGGGTCAGTACTAATCACACAATCAATATAGATAACAATAATAAGATAAACAGACAATTTGAACCTGTCACACACACACACACACACACCACCAACTCCCATCATCTCAATACCGATCGTCCTTTGGACCAGCCCGCGATGGGGGACCGCAGCCGTTCCCACCTAAGCCCCGCTCATCATACGAGCGATAACCCTATCCCATTAATGTGCACATCCCCTTCCGTGGCGGGTTCCACGAAGGGCGAAACTAGGGCTTGAAGTCACTCCCGCAAGTGACCCCACTCAGCCGAGAACGCATCTCGAGAACCATAGACAACCAATCACAATCACAATCACAATCACAATCATCATATCAAACAACTAACTACAGCACATCACCAATATCCCATTATGGGACTAATACTGAGTAGGAAATCCTACCTGGAAAGCACAACAAGCAGACGGTATCTACAGCTGTATCAAAAAGCCTCTTCTACGAACCCTCCTCCTATCATATAACACACATAGGCCATACATCACATACTACACATAAAACCCCCAATTCCTAAATTAGGGTTTAACCAATCTTAACAAAGCATTATAAAAATTATGTTAAAAGCTTACCCTTGACGCAAAGAACTCAACGACACGAACAACGACAAGAACTGACCGTCTGAACTCCGGGAATTGCTAAGAATGCGATTAGGAAGATGAACTGACTGCTTTCTCTCTTAAACAGGGTTTTAGGTTTTGCAAAAGTGATTTAAAACAATGACGATTATGTTTAAATACCTTAATCGCATAATTAACAAAACCCGAGAAAACTCCCCATAAAACCGGACACTCGATCGAGTACCCAAGGTACTCGATCGAGTACCCCCTTACTCGATCGAGTACCCCAGCTACTCGATCGAGTACCCAACAGGTCAAAAACTATTTTATTTCGCAACTTGCCCTTACTCGACAGAGTAAGGGCTACTCGATAGAGTACCCCAAGACTTATAAATACGGAGTATTACAGTCTTCCCTCCTTAAAAGGAACTTCGTCCCCGAAGTTCAAACCACTACTAAACAAAGGTACTCCCATAAGCTTCCCGACTCGGAGGTCAAACAAAATTCCACGTAAAACATGATACTAACCCAACTCATCCCGACAAACATACCGACACAACATATAAAAGGGGTATAAAACTCGTAAAAACTGCTCGCGATCATCTCCTACCCCCCTAAAAGAAACAAGGTTACGTCCCCGTAACCATACATACCTGATAAAAAAGGAAAGGGTAACGCTCTTTCATAGCTTCCTCTGGCTCCCATGTAGCTTCCTCGGTCTCGTGGTTAGACCAAAGGATCTTAAGCAAGACTGTCTCACCACTCCTAGTCTTTCTAACCTTTCGGTCTAGAATCTGCTTAGGCATCTCAAGGTATGATAAAGACTCATCTAGCTCTAAGCTCTCTGCCTCCAACACATGTGACGAGTCACTCACATACTTCCGCAGCTGCGATACATGAAACACATTATGCACTCTCTCCAACGCAGCTGGTAAAGCCAAACGATAAGCAACTTCCCAAACTCGCTCTAAGATCTCATAAGGCCCTATAAACTTCTGACTTAGCTTGCCTTTCTTCCCAAATCTCATAACCCCACGCATCGGAGACACTTTCAGAAGAACCTTGTCCCCAACTTGAAACTCTATGTCCCGACGATGTAGATCTGCATAACTCTTTTGTCGATCCTGGGCTGCTCTCATCCGTTCCCTGATCATCTTAATCTGTTCCACCATCTCATGCACCATCTCTGGTCCTAAAACCACTGCCTCAGCACTATCGTCCCAACAGATTGGACTCCTACATCTCCTCCCATACAAAGCCTCAAACGGTGCCATGCCAATACTGGTGTGATAGCTGTTGTTGTAAGAAAACTCTATCAAGTCCAACCTCTCGCTCCCGGCCTACCACCAAAATCCATCACACAAGCTCGCAACATATCCTCAAGAGTCTTGATTGTTCTCTCAGTCTGCCCATCTGTCGCAGGATGAAATGTTGTACTCATCTTCAAAGCTGTTCCCAACGATTCCTGCAACTCCTTCCAAAACCTTGATATAAACCTCGCATCTCTGTCAGACACTATGTCCTTAGGGACTCCATGTAACTTAAGCACGTTCTTTCGATAGGCCATAACCAATTGTGCCTTAGTCCATGTATCTTTCATTGGAACAAAGTGAGCTGACTTGGTCAGACGATCCACTATCACCCAAATCATGTTGTTACCTTGTTGACTCTTAGGCAAACCCACAATGAAATCCATGGAAATGGATTCCCACTTCCACTCAGGCACCTCTAAAGACTGAATCTTACCTTGTGGTCTTCTCTGTTCCCCTTTAACTCTTTGGCATGTCAAACTGTTGGGAAATGTGTCCTCAACAATAGTGCGATCACATGATTTAAATATCATTATTAAATCTCATTTTAAGAATACATGTGGGATGTAATATTTTACAAGTCAACTGGTCCACACATATCGGTAATGATTGGCTGACTAGAGTTTGACATTACTGTCGTGCGACGGTGGTGATCAGTTGATCCCCTTAGGTCATACCTATAGGGAAATACTCTTAATTGATTATTTAATTAATCGTATACCGATACGAGTTAATTAAATTGCTTAAAATTGACGGACGATTTTGTGAGTATAATTTACGTATCAAATTGAAATGTAATTAAATGAGATACGGTCTGAGTAATCGAATTGTATCATTACTCGGATGAAATTATTGTTTAAAGAAACAATTAAATTTGAATGAATTATTATAAATACGATTTATAAATTGGTGAAATATTTTGGTACAAGTAATTACGAATTACTAGTCAATTTTGTAAATGACATATTTTATGAGTATGTTGATTTTTAATATGATAAAAATACATTGCATCGTAACATGTCATGTAACATGTTACATGTGACAAATTTGACAAATGACAAAATAAAATGGATTCTCCATTTTATACTTAAAACCGAAATATGGGTGTGTGTTTGGTAAATATTGTGTTATTTATTTTTAAATAAAAACACAAACATGACACTAGGTAGTAGGCTTGCATGCCTAGTCTCTTGTGAAGAGCAAAAACAAAAGGCATTGGCAATACTACCCAATGCCCCTTTTTTCGGCCACCAACAAGAAAGAGAGGAAAGCTCTTCTCTTTTACATCATTCATTCCTCCCATCTTATTTTTCCTAGTGTAAGAAAATCCTTGAAAACTCTCTACAATTTATGATAATTCTAGAGAAATAAAATCTCACAAAAACACCACCTCTTGACCGAAATTTCAAGAGTGAAAATACAATTTATATTGTATCAATTTTATTGTAAAACCATTATTATTACTAGATCTAAATAGTATTGGTTTATTAAGATGTATTCCTTGGGTGGGAGGGATTCTACACTTGAATCCTTGTTCTTCCATTTGGAAAGCTCAAGAACAAAAGAAAAGGAGATTTCTTTTGTGCCCATTTGAACCGAAATTTCAATGTAAGGATATGATTTCTTCTCTTTTATTATATTGTTTGCATGCATAAAATCCAAATTTAATTTTATGACAAATTAATTTTGACATATAAGAGTATGTTAGTATGTATATGAATCTACATTTCCTTCAATCGGTATCTAGAGCCACGGTTGTGTTGGAGTAAGTGTCCCCGACAATAATGCGATCACAATTGTCGATCATATTGATCACATATTTAAATCTCATATCAAGAATACGAAAGGGATGATACATTACATATATAGTCAACTGGTCCACACATATCGGTAATGATTGGCTGGCTAGAGTTTGACATTACTGTCGTGCGACGGTGGTGATCAGTTGATCCCTTAAGGTCACACCTAAAGGACGATTCCCTTAATTGAAAAAGATTAATTAATTGTATGACGATACGACTTAATTAATTCCTTAAAATTGACTAAAGTTAGTCGAACAAATTACTTGGAGAGATTTCGAGTTTTGAACTCGAGGCACGGAAATTATTATTTAATTATGTGATAATTAATTATTTGAGACGGGAATTAATAATTAACGGTTAATTATTAAAATTTGTACTAATTGACTAATGTGATTAGTATTGGCACGTAAAATATATGTGCAGTTGTATACGTATATTTACAGAGTGTTGTTGATCAAATTAATCGGAAATTATTTGAACATAAGACGATGTTTAAAATAAAATTACACGTGTTTGTGCGACAAATATAAGAACCAAAATGGACCCGTAAATGGGTCATTTGTACCGTGTAAAATATGCCTTATTTTGTGTGCACTAGACACAAAAGAGACAAGTTTAAAGCATGCCTTGATTTCTATTGGTTACTCTAATCAAGGCATTTTTGTCTAACCCATGCACAAAAGCTATTGGGCATAAAAAAGACAAAAACAACACTCCCTATACCCACTCAGTTTTTTCGGCCACTTCCCCTCACAATGAATAATTATTGTTGTTGTTCATCTTATGAGATGACAAGAAAAGGGTGAGAAAAATTAAGATTCTCTCTAAAATTACACATGAAGTTTTGTGTTCTTTTGTTCATAAAAATTCTAATAAACTCCATATTATACTAGTGTAGTATTTATACACTTATTAGATTTATTTTAAGGTTACTTACATCAAGATCTAGTTAATCTTTATGTGGGTATTTTGGGTTAGTCTTGGGTGCAATCAAGAGGAGGTTTTCTACTTTGAAAACTTGGGTTATGGAGGATCATCCCAAAGTATTTGAGCTCAAGAACTAACAAGAAGGAGATCTTGTTGGTGCCCATTTGAACCGAATTTTATATGGTGAGAAAATGATTTCTTCTCTATTTTATTATATTGTTTGCATGCATAAAATCCGTTTTAATTTTATGACAAATTAATTAGACATATAAGAGTATGTTAAGTATGTATATGAATCTACAAATCCTTCAATTTATTTCCTTCAATCGGTATCATGAGCCACGGTTGTTTGCATGCAAATTGGTTAAAAGTTTTTCCAAGTTATATGAATAACAAATAAAACTTGTAAAATTTGTGTTATTATGATATATCACGAAATTATTACATGCATGTTAATATTTCTGGTCCTAAAGTGTTTTAGGATATTTTGGTTAATTTTTCGGATTTTTATTGTTCATATTTTATAATAATGACATTTAAATGTGATTTTATGAGTAAAAATGTCATTTTTGGTCTAAAAATAGCTATACTTTGAATTTTCACTTGGTTTTTGGATATGTTGTCACACATATTATTTTGAGATAACCTGTAAATTTTCATAATTTTTGGACTTGTTATGCTCGAAAAATGAATTTTTCATTATTAAATTCGGATTTAAGTGAAAAATAGGTTAATATGAGTTAAATTTCGAATCTGGTCATAGAAAATTAATATGTTGTCACATGCAATTTTACAAGATGTGTGTAAAATAATTGGCTATAAAGAAGTCTTTTTGCATGATTTATGAATTTTTGAAGAAAAATAACATAAATAGTGACATTATTAGTGGAAAATTAATAAAACATAATCTATGACTTAGGAAAAACGTCTAATATTGCATTTTATTATATTTTTCAGATCTAAAATTGAAAAGTTAATGAAAATAATTTTTCCATGTTTTTATGATTATTTTATTATAAATCGATAAACCGCAACATTGTTTTTCCGGAAAATTTTCGAAATTTTTAACCTAAGATTTTGAACATTATGAGTGTCATGGAATTTTTCCAGAATGTTCATGAATTTAAATTTCAAATTTTGAATTTATTTGAAATTTTTGTGGTTTATTTGAAGTTTAATAGCTTATTTTTGTAATTTTTGGTCCATTTATGAACAATTTTGTAAATAAAAGTTAATTATGGTCAAATTATTAGTGAAGACTATATTTTGAGTCCTAAGAGGTTAGGGTAATTAACTTATGCATAAATATGAGTTTATGTATTTTTGTGATTATAAAATGTTGAAATCACGCAAATCCGTAAAAACCGAGTAATATACGATATTGGCTAATTAAAAGGCGATTTAGCATAAAATTGAGCATGTTCATACATATTATAATGCTGCATTTTCTTTATGATTGTCATAATTTTAATTTATGTAATTTTGAATTATGTAATTTTACTTAGTATGGCCTTAGATTTTAATTGGTATTTCCCGAAATGTATGGGAATACCGATTCGGTTGTAATTTTTATTGTGATCTCGTATCACCGTTTTGTAATTTAATAGATTTATTTTATTTTAGTTACAAATGTATAATAGGAAATTATGTAATTTATTATGTAATTTTATTCATTCCGGAGTTCCAAAAGACGGATTACTTCAAGAATGACGATACATAAAGACGGTGTTACCTCGAGATGCGTGTCACAACCGAAGTTCAAGGGACCAATGGAGTTGGTTTCCGAATATGTAATAGATTAATAGTTTTTCTATTTTAGGAAAGGCCATACTAGGATTTATTTATCTTTATGCTTGCATTTTATTTTATGTCACATGCATCGCTAAATCGCCATAACTAAACATGCATTGTCTTCTTTTATCGAGTTTATCGACCGTGTCAATTAGAATTATCGTAGTTCACCGCTTTAGTTCACTTAAAACGTGATAGATAATAAATTGACATGACCTCTCGCTAAAACAATTAATTGAGACATAGCCTTACCAAATAGTAGAAACCATGAAAACCTATTTCGCGAGGGAGTGCGCTCGGCTCCACCGGGGTACAAACCTTGTTACGTAGGGGAAGTGGGTGATAAATGTCTATCCACCGAATTCATGTTGATGAGGGATGTATCGGCCACACCGTGCCCAAGTTAATGTGGGTTTGGATCATGGACACATTTATTCGAAATTTGGATTGAACTCAACAAAAGTATTTGATAAGGGATGTATCGGCCCCACCGTGCCCTTGTCGATGTGTTTTGGGCTATAGATAATTGTTAATGTAATATTATCGACCAAGAGTTCTAAAAGTAGAATCGATTAAACGTTAATCCACCGAGTTATATTGATAAAGGATGTATCGGCCCCACCGTGCCTAAGTCAATATGAATTTGGGTCTTGGAATCATTTATCATAGTTGGGTAGAGGTCACTATGTAAATGCTATACTTGTTTTTCAAGTATTAATAAAACGATAAATGTTAAGTTTTCCACTATTCCGTTGTTATTATTGTTCTATTTCTTTACCTCAATTCATATACGATATCATTTCGTTTTTGATTCAAATCTCCTTTAAAACATCGTAACTAAAGACAAATATGGATTTGCTTCTAAAACCTCAAAATGAACCATTGCTAAGGATCTCTTGTAAAGAGTATAGATTAATGTTATTCATTATCAAACAGGTTTTTGATTCTAGACTAACACATCTACTTACAATGGATTGTTATTCATATACTTAATTGAATTAAGTACCTTGAAGCGATAAATTGTTTTGGTAACTAGATTTGTTGGAAATCAAAATTGACCAAAATAACGCAACCACTTCAATGAAAGTTTTAAGACTAAAACGAACAAATGAAGAGTAATCTTCATGAATTCAATTTTGCTTCTCAAAGCAAAGACTCATTGAAATGAGTGGGAGCATTCTCTTAAACCGTTAAGATGAGGACGAGGTTCAAGAAGTAATGGAATTGATACAAGGTAATGTTAAAGGTAAAGTTGTTGAGAATGACGATACTAAACCTATCAATCCCGACCGATAAAGTTTCCAATGTCTCAAATGTTGGACATAAGAAAGGAAACTACCCCAAATTATTGAAGAATCAACAAGTTAGTTGTGGGACATCTAATTGAACCTTCTTCTTTAAATGTTTATTTGATTAAACATAAATTTTGCTAGTACTACTTCGTCAATATTAGAAACCAATGGAGGTTTTCATCATTGTACTTGATACATAGGATGATTAGAATATGACGACTAGCAACAATAATGTCGAGAGATAGAGTAAATTGTGTACTCAATCTAGTTTTTGGATTTAAAGTTGTACTTAATTATGACTATTAAGTGCATAAACTCTAAATAAGAATATAAACTTTTTAAGATACAAAAGAGGTTTTCACTTTTGTGACCCTATACACCACGATTTGATGTATGGCTAGCCCATTATCAAGGTGATTATATTCTAAACCAAACTAGAATGATATATCATGTAGATGATGTAAGATTCAAATTGGTAACCCAAGATTAAACCTTAAATTTTGGAATGATGAACGCAAAGAGTTATCGAGTACTCTTGAAACCATTAGATTGTTAATGGTATATGCGTATCTTGTATTCAAAGCAAGATGTCTCGTGCCTTTTGGTTAAAAAGGAGATCGAGGTTGTATATCATCGATCCAAAATAGGTTGATCATTTTCTTTTACCAACGATATAAGTTGACGCTAATATGTTCACTTAATAAGGTAAAAGGAGAAATCTTTGAAGAATTTCAAAGAGTTCAAGGAATCACGATTTAGTCGTGATGGGATTATCAAAGTGAAGACTTTGATATAAGCCAAATGAATTGTGATATAGTATCACAAATTAATCTCTCTTAACACGCATTATGTGATAATGTATGATTGGATAAGAATTCAAACGCTATTCGATATGGTTTGGACTTCGATCAAGTTACTTTGAGTTACTTGATCCTTTTGGGGATTTTATCATTTTGTCTAAATTATTTTTCCACTAAATCGAATCATATGAGATATGAAATGGTAAGGGTACCATGGTTGTAAGTTTTTCACAAGAAACAAATGCTCATTTTTCCCTTGCAATTATCATGAGTACGACGAGTTTGCGGCTCATGAAGCTGTCTTTCTATAAATACAAGTTTATTTCTAGAAGACAGAGTGGGAGAAATTATTCAAGAGCCACAAAGAATGCCACAAAGAATGTTATGTCGCAAGAAACTGGTCTTTCTTGGCTACATGAGACATTTTGTGTAAGACGTTGTTTCTTTAAAACCTAGGAGGTTAAATTCGTCACTTGTTAAAAATGATGAATTCATGCTACTTTTTAGAAAGTAAAGAGCTTATAACTTACAAAATAAATTGTTTGATTCAAGTTGATTACTTCTGGAAAGTAATCGACAAAGGACTTACATAAGAGTGTTTAAGTCACAACTCAATACAAGGCTTAGAGCCATGAAAATCCGAAATAAAAGGCTTGATTAGTGACAAAGGGTTTTGCACTAATAAAGAGATATTTCATAGCAAGATTAGTTGCAAAGGGTTTTGCACTAATTGAAATGCTTAAGTCTATTTGGATCTTCTTAGGGATTGTGTTTCATTATGAGGTTATGAAATACATAGCAAGTGAATCTAAAACCCACTTCTTCAATAGAAGGAATGTATTCAATACATGTCTTGAGTTTAGTAGATTCTTGCAATCCTAAGATAATGTAAAACTTAAGAGAGAGTCTTAAGTAGGACATCAATGAGTTAGAATCAACATTTTGATCATGTGATAAAACATTTCTCGATAAGTCGAGAAGTTGTGTTTATACATGGAGTTTAGTGGGAGTTACGGAATTTTTAATTAGTCCGATATGTGGATGACATATTGATCATTGAGAATGATTTAAGACTCTTGGAGTATTATAATACATCTTGAATATCCGGATTTATGAAGATAAATCCACATGATATTAGCGTCAGTAAGAAGTCTTATGTTGATAAGATTCATGACTAGTTCAATTATATTGAACATATTTGATTGATTTCATTTGCTTCCGCTGCCGAATCAATTAAAAAGAAATGATGTATAACACTTCATATGCTTTGAGTATGATGAATTGTTTTCAAAATCGAATTTCAGTAATCTTTACCAAGTAAGCCATAATGATTACCCTTAAGTGCTTGTAGAAGCATTAAGGCTATGATGCAAAGTGTTTATGATGCAATTTTGTGTAAAGGTGTTACACAAGTGACAATTGACAATTGAGATTGCGCATGGTTCTCGACAAAACCATAATCAAAACACATTAGGATGGTTAAGATACCATTGTGGCAATGTTAATTAAGAAGTAGATTTTCTAGAATCGTTCTAGGCAATAAAGAACAATGAGTGATATTTATAACGGAAATTGAGTACACTTGTGATCATGAGATGTGCAAGAAGGATGAGTCCCGCACACATCGTGAAAACAAGTGGGAGCTATTCTTAGGCTAGAGGGCCTATGTCTTGATTGGATCTCGACACGTACTCAGAAAGTTTTGTAATGCAAATGTATACATTACAAAAGGAAAACGAGTATGTAGTGAGGTTGAGTAAGATACAAGAAGTTGATAAAACCTACTAACCAAAGCCTTCTCAAAAGCTAAACATGATGAGTCATGTCATTTCAATTGAATTGAAATGAACAACTACGTACAAGATCAAATTAGATTATAGAACATGAAATAGTAATCAGGCATTGACTATTCATGTGTGATAATCGCATTTGTCCTTCGAGTTTTATTTTAAAACTCTTTTATACTTTGTTACATCCAAACGGGTTGTGGAGACAATTGAACCCCGTTAAAGTGAACATGGATTAGCATGGTATTTGCCCATAGTCACTTGTATGAGGTGACGTCTCGAAGTGACTAGAGTGTGATGCGATTGATGGCAAGTTCAAGTGCCATAGAGTCATGTGAGATGACTAGTCGATCACATAGGCAGACTGTTAGGAACACTTTGTCGGGCAGTGACCGCTTATAGAGTTCTGGCAAATTTATAAAGCCTGGTCGTGGCGAGAGCTACTATAGTATTCTAATGAGTCGATTCTTTTGACTAAAGACTATTCACCTAAGATGGCACAGTTTCAGATTAACTTTGATTTGTGTTACTACGACCTTCGTAAATGGGGTCAAATGGGCATATTTTGGGTTATGATGGCTGTGGCTAGTCGAAGGGAATAAGTGCGATAGGAATTGTCCACCCCCTTGTCGGGGTTAAAACAATATCTCAGGGCCACTCGAGGAGTAATGAATCGGAAATACGTGGCCACGCTCGGAAGGTATCTATGGTAGATAAATTCCGGTCAATCGATTATTCTCCGGATCGAGGAAACCACTCTCGATATGATCACTTGCAAGTACGACCGAAAGACACCTTGCATTGAGTGGGAGATAGTAATAGGACAAGAGAATTGGTGACGCACACTTGTCGAGGACAAGTGGGAGATTGTTGGAGTAAGTGTCCCCGACAATAATGCGATCACAATTGTCGATCATATTGATCACATATTTAAATCTCATATCAAGAATACGAAAGGGATGATACATTACATATATAGTCAATTGGTCCACACATATCGGTAATGATTGGTTGGCTAGAGTTTGACATTCTTGTCGTCGTGCGACGGTGGTGATCGGTTGATCCCTTAAGGTCACACCTAAAGGACGATTCCCTTAATTGAAAAAGATTAATTAATTGTATGACGATACGACTTAATTAATTCCTTAAAATTGACTAAAGTTAGTCGAACAAATTACTTGGAGAGATTTCGAGTTTTGAACTCGAGGCACGGAAATTATTATTTAATTATGTGATAATTAATTATTTGAGACGGGAATTAATAATTAACGGTTAATTATTAAAATTTGTACTAATTGACTAATGTGATTAGTATTGGCACGTAAAATATATGTGCAGTTGTATACGTATATTTACAGAGTGTTGTTGATCAAATTAATCGGAAATTATTTGAACATAAGACGATGTTTAAAATAAAATTACACGTGTTTGTGCGACAAATATAAGAACCAAAATGGACCCGTAAATGGGTCATTTGTACCGTGTAAAATATGCCTTGTTTTGTGTGCACTAGACACAAAAGAGACAAGTTTAAAGCATGCCTTGATTTCTATTGGTTACTCTAATCAAGGCATTTTTGTCTAACCCATGCACAAAAGCTATTGGGCATAAAAAAGATAAAAACAACACTCCCTATACCCACTCAATTTTTTCGGCCACTTCCCCTCACAATGAATAATTATTGTTGTTGTTCATCTTATGAGATGACAAGAAAAGGGTGAGAAAAATTAAGATTCTCTCTAAAATTACACATGAAGTTTTGTGTTCTTTTGTTCATAAAAATTCTAATAAACTCCATATTATACTAGTGTAGTATTTATACACTTATTAGATTTATTTTAAGGTTACTTACATCAAGATCTAGTTAATCTTTATGTGGGTATTTTGGGTTAGTCTTGGGTGCAATCAAGAGGAGGTTTTCTACTTTGAAAACTTGGGTTATGGAGGATCATCCCAAAGTATTTGAGCTCAAGAACTAACAAGAAGGAGATCTTGTTGGTGCCCATTTGAACCGAATTTTATATGGTGAGAAAATGATTTCTTCTCTATTTTATTATATTGTTTGCATGCATAAAATCCGTTTTAATTTTATGACAAATTAATTAGACATATAAGAGTATGTTAAGTATGTATATGAATCTACAAATCCTTCAATTTATTTCCTTCAGGTTGTTTGCATGCAAATCGGTTAAAAGTTTTTCCGAGTTATAAGAATAACAAATAAAACTTGTAAAATTTGTGTTATTATGAGATATCACGAAATTAATCCATGCATGTTAATATTTTTGGTCCTAAAATGTTTTAGGATATTTTGGTTAAATTTACGGATTTTTATTGTTCATAATTTACAATAATGGCATTTAAATATGATTTTATGAGTAAAAATGTCATTTTTGGTCTAAAATTAGCTATACTTTGAATTTTCAGTTGATTTTTGGATATGTTGTCACATATATTATTTTGCGATAACCTGTAAATTTTCATAATTTTTGGACTTGTTATGCTCGAAAAATGAATTTTTCATTATTAAATTCGGATTTATGTGAAAAATAGGTTAATATGAGTTAAATTTCGAATCTGGTCATAGAAAAAGAAGAAAAGATGAATAATGTTTGCTTCATTGATTTATGTTAGGAGGTCGTGTGTGGTAATTACTGGAGTCTAATGCACATTTGGAGAGCCTTTACATTTCTCTCATATGTTGTCAAAGTTGAGATTATTTCTCCAGTTGGATGTTTGATTTATTACTTATTAGTTTTGGCTATTGGTCTAGAGCTGCGACTACCGTCTGAGCCCCACATATCCATACGTGCTTTGGCACAAGCCACTTCTATACCCATGCCACTTTACCACCATTCTGTCCTTGATACATGTACTTGGTCTGTTTCGTGAATGCGTATTAGCTGGAGAATCTCTTATCACATTAGATTGCATGCATATCTCATAAGTTGAGTGAGTGTCTTATTTCTTTCTATCTTACATAAATCACCCATTATGAGTGCATGAGTGAAACCGCGAGAATCCGACAAAATGGTCTTGCAAGGTTGAAAAGTGTTTGGTTGAGTCTCGGTATCATGTCACATCTTGAGTAAGAGCTGCGTGAGTCTATTACCCGTGCTTTTGAATTTGTTTTATTAGCACAAATTCGGTCATTACTTTGTTATAGATATGGACAGCTGAGTCTTGTATGTGCCTAGACATTTGCTCTGAGTTATTCATTCACCATATGTTTGTTGTCCTTTGTTTTGGTCTGATTGCTTTGCTTGAGGACAAGCAAAGGTTTGGTTTGGGGGAGTTTGATGTATCACTTTCATATATACTTTTATAGCTCCCTTTACATCGTATTTCATACCGTTTCGTGCCTATTATATCATTTATATGCTTTATTTCAATGAATTGTCGATACTGCCGCTATTTTGTGTTTTGATGCAGAAATGACTCAATATGAGTGTGATCAAGCTGAGATTAGCAGAGCGGAGACGGCACGGTAGAATACACGAAGCATGGCACGGGAAACGAGGAATCATGAAGACTAGAAGTCAAAGAAGAGAAGGAGGAACCTGTGAAGCAAGTTCCTCGATCGAGTCACTGCTGACTCGATCGAGCAGCTGTCCTCGATTGAGTCACCTGCGACTCGATCGAGGATCCTCTCTGACGGGCTTTTTTCCGGAATTTCCTAAAACACTTATCTTTTATTATAAATTAGAAACTCGTGTTTTATTGTGGGATTACGTTATATTTTGCTAAGTATTGCTGGAAAACTCTCTTAACAACCCTAATCTTCCTTTTGTATGGTACTAATCTTTCCTCTTTAATTAAATCATTGTTTTATGTTCTTCAGTTATTGTTTTCATCTTGCAATTATGTTTTCATCTTTAATCATGTTTGTTGTTGTTATTATAATCATGAGTAGCTAATCCCCTCATCTAGGATGAATGGGATCTAGGTTAATTAAGAAGGGAAAATCAATTAGTTGCTAATGGTATCGTTAAAGTTGTTGTTTGATTGTTGTAATTCTTCTAGTTAATCACTTGAGGCCTGAGTTATTAATTAGTGTAGCGAATCGATCCTATCGCCGACCGGGTTAGAATTGATATAGGCTGCGATAATCAAATAGAAAGTATCTAATCATAGCGACCGCATGTTAGAATCGATCTAAAGGGCATAATGGAGTCGACCGATCTTATGACCTTAAACAACTTGATAGATTTAGTAATTGATTGATAATCCCCGACTGATTGACCTAGTGAACCTAATTCCTAGACTTTTAATAATATTGTTATTCATCCTTTAATTACATTGCAATTAGTTTGTTAGAATCAACCCAAAACAAAACCCCCGAAATTGGTTACTTCTAGACAGTTTAAATACTCTTAGACTAGCTTTTACCGCCTCCCTGTGGATTCGATACCTGTCTTATCACTAGCTATTCTTGTTAGTCCTGAGATAGTTTTACTTTGATTAAGGTGATACGACTTTAGCCTTATCAAATTTGGCGCCGTTGCCGGGGAGGCAACAATTGTTTAGTCTTTCTGTGTTTATTTTGTCTTTTTGTCTCAGGGAACCCAGTTCCTTAAGACCGTTCTCACACTTTCTTGTTAGTTCTGTTTATGCCCAGGTCTAATAGGTCCGAGATTATTCCTTTTGATCCTGAACCTGAGAAGACTTTTCGCTGAGACGGAAATTTAATCAAGAAGTGAGTCAAGTAGAAGACTTGAGTATACTTGACGTCGAAACGGCGAGCCCCACAGAGACAGCCGATCGGTCCTACGAAGAGGAAGAGGAAGAAATTCCTATCTCTGATATTCCTATTCCTGAAACTCCTGTTCCTGAAAATATCATCATGTCTACCCTAGCCAGTCACTCTGAGCCAACCTTAGATTCTATTCCACAAGGTTTCAAGCTGCCCACTTCTACCAATAGAACATTCGAGATTCGGCCATCTTACATTAATTTGGTGGAACGAAACATGTTTGGAGGGACATTGCCGAGGACCCCGCAACGCATATGGAAAAGTTTGTCACTTATCATTGTTCAATCCCATTAACGGTGGAGTGACACAAGATCAAGTTAAGCGGATGCTCTTTCCTTTCTCTCCGAAAGATGGAGGCGCCGAGTGGTTAAGAGATATGGATATGGATACAGAAGGAGTTACAGACTGGAATTCCTTGGCTCTTGCTTTCTACAAGAGGTACTTCCCGCCTCAGAAGACTAATGCTTTGAGGAATCAAATTACTAGTTTCAAGCAAGCGGCCACTGAAGATTTGAACGAAGCTTGGACTCGCTTCAAGCGTTTAGTTCGATCAGTTCCCCATCATGGTTTCCCAAAGTGGTTCCTTTGCAACCAGTTTTATAACGGGTTGTTTGACGATCATCGTGCCCTTTTGGATTCATCTGCTAATGGGAGGTTTCAAGATAACACACTAGATGGTGACGCGTGGAAGTTGATTGATCAGATTGCTACCCATACCGCGAGGTATGGAAATCCTAGGGGAAGCACGCGAGGTACTGGGGTTGATAGTGCTTTGGCGGCACAGTGGAGGCTATTTCGCCCAGATCTTTGAGATGAAGACTACCCAATCATTGGGTAGTAAAGAGAGAGTTCATGCTATGAGTCAGCAAGTAGAGGAGACTTGTGCTAGATGCGGTTTAGATGGTCATGGTGCAGCTGATTGTATGAGCACATTTGAGCAGGTTAACGCTTTTCAGGCTTACATACAAGGTGCACAAGGTACACCTTTCTCTAATTTCTACAATGAAAGAACGAAGGAGCATCCGTTCCTTCAATGGTCTAGCCAGAATGTGCAAAACCCGCAGCAGTCACAACCGCAAAAGAATCCTTATATCCCTCCTAACAATCGCGGTAATCAACAACAAGGGGGATATCAAAGGCAAAATCAAGGAGGCCAGCAGTTCAACAATCAATATCAGCAGCCTCCTCAGCAAACTCCTCAACAAATTCCTCAACAAGCTCCGAATAATGATATGGCAGAGTTGCGCAATCTTTTGCAACAAACTTTGTCAATGCAGCAGAAGCAGACGGCTCATATTTCTGATTTGATTGCCCATAACAAGATGCTAGATAATCAAGTGGCTCAGATGGCACTTCAAAACCCATCAAAACAGGCCGTAGGTCTTCCTCCTCAAGGTAAGCAAGCTCATGAGCAAGCTAATGTTATTCAGCTGAGGAGCGGTACTTCTTATACGAACCCCGACCTGCAAAGTCTTGAGAATGAAGTGCCCATTACTGTTGATGAAGTCCCTTACATGCATCCCAAAGGATTGAGTAATTTGGAGCTTAGTGATGATGAGAAAGAGCCTGACGAAGTTGAAACACGAGCTGACGATAAAAGTAAAAAAGACGAAAAAGCTGAACCTGCAAAGGTTCCTCGACCGAGTCACAGGCGACTCGATCGAGGATCCACCCAGCTCGATCGAGTCACCCCTGACTCGATCGAGGATCCCACATTGCCAGCCGACGGTGTTTCAAAAGTGGTTTCTAAGGATAAGCAAGCCGAGCCCATAACTATTTCTCTACCTTTTCCTCACCGACAACAAAAATCCAAGCTGGATAAGCAGTTCGGTAAGTTTATGGAGGTCGTGAAGAATCTACAGGCAAGTTTCCCTTTTACTGAATTGATCACTCAAGTACCGGCTTATGCAAAGTTCATGAAGGAGATTTTGACAAGGAAGAGATCCTTTGACGCGGTAGAAACTATTGCTTACACTCAGAAGTGTAGTGCCATGTTGCCAATTAACTCACCACCGAAATTAAAGGATCAAGGAAGTTTTTCTATCCCTTGTCAAATTGGCCATCTTTCTATTAGTAAAGCTCTTTGTGATTTGGGAGCTAGTGTCAGTGTTATGCCGTATTCTATCTGTAAAAAGTTAAATATGGGTCCGTTGACAGTTACTAATATGACACTGTAGATGGCCGATAGAACTGTTAAACACCCTCTGGGGGTGTTAGAGGATGTTCCCGTTCGAATAGGGAAGTTTTTCATCCCCGTTGATTTTGTTGTCATGGACATGGCTGAAGACAACCAAATCCCTATCATCTTGGGCAGACCGTTCTTACATACTGCGGGGGCGGTCATAGATGTTAGGCAAGGGAGATTGACCTTAGCTGTGGGGGATGACACGATTATTTTCAACTTAGAAAAAGCATTGAAAAACCCCATGATAGAAGAGACTTGTCATAGTATAGATGTTGTTGATTTTACTATTGATGAGTGTCTTCCTATGTGTTTTGATAGGGATCCTCTGGAGATTGCCCTGGTTTCTGATCCAGCTGATCAGACGGGTTCATGGAGTCCAGAAGTTCATCGAATTGAGAAGCTTCTAACTGGAGAGGAATGCCCACATCAGAAGGTATACAGTTTGGGTGTCACACCTAAGGTAACTGAGGTAAAGAAACCCGAATTGAAACCCCTTCCCTCTCATCTCAAATATGAATTTCTTGATGACTGTGAGATGAATCCAGTGATTGTCAATGCTAACCTAACTGAAGGTCAACTATCTGCTTTGTTGACTGTTTTGAGAACTCATAAAAAGGCAATTGGGTATAGCATTGACGATCTCAAAGGTATTAGTCCTGACTTTTGTATGCATAGAATTCACTTGGAAGAAGGCCACAAGCCTAGTGCACAAGGTCAGAGACGACTAAATCCTCCTATGCAGGAGGTGGTAAGAAAAGAGGTACAGAAATTACTTGATCTTTGGTATTATTTTCTCTATTTCGATTCTAAATGGGTCGATCTGTCCAAGTTGTACCTAAAAGGGAGGTACTACAAAGTAGTAAAGAATGATAAAAATGAATTGATTGCTACTAGACTTGTCACAGGATGGAGGATGTGCATTGACTATAGGAAGTTGAACACGGCCACTAAAAAGGACCATTTCTCACTTCCTTACATTGACCAAATGTTAGAGAGATTAGCATGTCATAGTTATTTCTGTTACCTAGATGGCTACTCCGGTTTCTTTCAGATACCCATTCATCCTGAGGATCAGGAAAAGACCACTTTCACTTGTCCATATGGTGTATTTGCTTATAGGAGGATGCCCTTTGGTTTATGTAATGCTCCTGCTACCTTTCAGCGTTGTATGATGGCCATATTTTCTGATTACATAGAGTCTATCATGGAAGTCTTTATGGATGATTTCGGTGTGTATGGTACTGATTTTGATGTTTGTTTGAGAAACTTGACTAAGGTTTTCATGGCTGTGAGGAGAGCAACCTTGTTCTCAATCGGGAAAAGTGCCACTTCATGGTTACTTGAAGGAGTGGTACTCGGTCATTTGGTGTCGTAAGGGCATTCAAGTGGATAAAGCTAAGGTTGAGGTAATTGAGCAACTCCCGTACCCGGTTAATGTTAAAAGTGTGCGTAGTTTTCTTGGTCATGCAGGGTTCTATCGCCGCTTTATAAAGGATTTTTCTAAAATTGCTCAACCTCTAACTCAGCTTCTCCATAAAGATGCCCCTTTTGTGTTTACTGACAAGTGTGTTCAAGCCTTTGACAGGATCAAAAAAGCACTTATCTCAGCTCCTATTATCCGATCTCCGGATTGGAGCCTTCCTTTTGAGATTATGTGCGATGCCAGTGACTATGCAGTTGGAGCTATTTTGGGGCAGCGAAAGGATAAGGTGTTACATGCCATTTACTATGCAAGAAAGACTCTCGACGATGCACAAATCAACTATGCTACTACAGAGAAGGAGCTTCTTGCAGTTGTCTATTCTTTAGACAAATTTAGAGCTTATCTTGTTGGTTCTAAAGTTATTGTACACACTGACCATGCAGCTTTAAAATATCTTTTAACCAAACAAGAGGCTAAACCTAGACTTATTGGATGGATTTTATTATTGCAAGAATTTGATTTGGAAATCCGTGATAAGTCCGGTGTCTTTGAAAAATGTTGTTGCAGATCATTTGTCCAGATTGAGATTCTCAGGAAGAGAGATTTTGCCCATCGATGATTCTTTTCCAGACGACCATCTTCTAGCTATAGCTGCAAATACTCCATGGTTTGCAGATTATGCCAATTATTTGGTAGGAGGAACGCTTCCTCTTGACTTATCTTATCAGCAGAAGAAGAGGTTCATGCATGATGTGAAGAGGTACTTCTGGGACGATCCCTATCTGTTCCGAGAGTGTGCTGATGGTATATACAGACGATGTATCCCAGAGGGTGAGGTACGTGCCATCCTTTCTCATTGTCACTCTTCTTCATATGGTGGTCATCATGGTCCTTCTAGGACATTTGCTAAGGTAATGCAATCGGGTTTTTATTGGCCTACTATCCTTAAGGATGCTACTAACTTTGTCCGTTCTTGTGATGCTTGTCAAAGAACTGGCAATATCTCGCAAAGGCATGAGATGCCTCAAACTGGAATCTCCGAAGTAGAGATTTTTGATGTTTGGGGCATTGATTACCAAGGGCCGTTCCCTACATCTTTTGGGAACCAATACATATTAGTAGCTGTAGATTATGTTTCTAAATGGGTGGAGGCAATTGCCACCCCCACTTGTGATGCTAAATCTGTTGTTAAGTTGTTTCAGAAGACTATCTTTCCACGGTTTGGAGTGCCTCGCGCAGTGATTAGTGATGGAGGCACGCACTTCAATGAGCGTCATCTCAATTCCCTCATGAAGAAGTATAGCGTTACGCACCGAAGAGGACTGGCTTATCATCCTCAAACCAGTGGACAAGTAGAAGTTTCCAACAGAGAGCTGAAACAGATCTTGGAAAAGGTGGTAAGCAAGAATAGAAAGGATTGGAGTCGGAAGCTCGATGATACTTTGTGGGCTTACCGTACTGCCTTCAAAACGCCGATTGGCACCTCACCTTACCGACTTGTCTATGGCAAGTCCTGTCATTTACCGGTGGAGCTTGAGTATAGGGCTATGTGGGCCATCAAGGAGCTGAATATGGATCCCTCACTGGCGGGTGAGAAACGACTGATGCAGTTGAATGAGCTAGACGAATTTCGACTGCATGCCTATGATAGTGCTCAAGTTTACAAGGAGCGAACGAAGAAGTGGCATGACAAGCATATCTTGCAAAGAGAATTTCATGTTGGTGAGAAAGTTCTCTTGTTTAACTCTCGTTTGCGCTTGTTTCCAGGTAAATTGAAGAGTAGATGGTCTGGACCGTTTCATTCGTTATCGATGTGAACAAATTTGGGTCGATTTACACCGCATTTCGACACAGGAAAGACCTTCAAAGTGAATGGGCAACGCTTGAAGACTTATTATGAAGGTGCTTTCGTGGGGGTAATAGAGGCTCTTGACCTCTTCCCCATTGATTCTTCTTACTGATGAAGAATTACGGTCGTGCGGGACCACAAAAAACCTGCGCTACCGAGAGGCAGCTCGGATTTTGTAAATCATTAGTTTGTAATTAGGATTTAAATTCACGTATTGCTTTTGTTTTTTATGTTTCTTTGAACTTTGAGAGGCGAGGAGAGGGTATTTGATATGCTTTCAAGTGTCTTTTGCAGGAATTTTGACGGGATTTGAAGTTATGAGTAACAAATGACGAAGAAAGGAGCCTGGACCTACTTCCTCGATCGAGTCAATGGCGACTCGATCGAGGAACCTATCGACTCGATCGAGTCACTTGCGACTCGATCGAGGAACCTGTGCTGAATTTAGAAAAGTTTAAAATGAGAGTTGGGTATTCCTTAAATTGGTTCCTCGACCGAGTCACATGCGACTCGATCGAGGATCCAAAACAGACCGGGTTCCGCGTTTTTCTTCAGCCGGTTTTATGCTCTAATTACTCTACTTTCTTTCACTTTCCTTCTTCTATTTGAGACCAATTCCTGCATACTTCCTCCTCTATCACTCTTTCTCTCTTGATTCTTCATCAATCATCATCAAAACTCATTTAAACTTTGTGCTTTCTTGCTTATTACTTGATTGAATCATTCTGTTGTGCTTATTTTCTCCATTCTATTGCTTAAACTACCAAGGTAAGTCACGTTTTGGTCTTCACTTGTCTCCAAAATTCTGATTTTTCATGCTTAAATCTTGAGTTTATTGTATTAAATCTTCCCTTGCTAGTATACAATTGCTAATTCCTTGCTTTCTAGCCCCTTACTTGTTGAAATTCATGCCTAATTTGCTAATTTGGGAATTAGGGTTCTTCAAAATCCGGGTAGAAATTTTGCATTAAATTGGTTAGAATTGTATTCTATTGCTTGGAATCTTCAATATTTGATATATACTCATGTTCCCCTAAGTTTTTGGATGCTTTCATTGTCATTTGGAGTCTTAAAAATTGATTTTTCGGACCCATAAGTGCCAAAACCGGGACTGTTTTTGTGACATTGTTGGAGTTTAATTTTCTACTTGTTCTTATGTAGATAATGTCGACTTCCAGGTAAGGAAATAAGCGTACTAGAGAAAGGAGAGCACCGGTTCAACAACCCGAAGTAATTCCTGAGGTGGTTGTGTCTTCAGAGGATGATTTGTCTCCCTTAGACGATTATCCGTTTATCGAATTTCGTGACAAAGTCTTTGAAGGACAGGTTTGTGTATCTCGTTATCCAAGTCTATGAGTGCCACTCGATGTGTTGATAGGGAAATTTTGCGCACTTTGAAGATAGACGACATTATGTTTGGCATGTTTAATGAAATCGGGTTGCAGGGTCTTTTCACGCTCCACGAGTTATCTTACCCCGCCCTAACTCTTGAATTTCGAGCTCTTATACTTATTTCCCGGTGATCACCTAATCGATTTCGTTTGCTTAATGTTGAACGGTCTTTAACCTTTGGCCGTATTTCTGAAATCTTGGAGTTGGATAAGCATCTTGAAGGGGACTTGTATGGTGTTGGTGGGTTGTCCGCCGTTCGTTATTTTCCATTTGTTCTGGTTATATGGATGCGGACGTTAGTGCCATGGCTTTGTTAGATGTCCAACACGTTTGCCTTCGTATGTTTTTGAGGTATCTGAGTTATTTGCTGTTTGGTCGGGCTGATAAGAGCAAGACCTCCACTATTGAGGTCTTAATACTTGCTAGTTACCTGAATCCTTTTAGGGAGGAGACATTCCAATTCTCTCCCCCCGCTCTTGTCCTCAAAGCATTTGATAGGGCGATTGGGCGGCACGGGAACCTTGATGTGGTGCTCTTGTCACCAAGATTGCTAGGGCTGTTTGTGACTTTGAGGGTGATGACCCATATGAGCCCATGGCTGACTATGAGCCACTTGTTGATGATGACCACCTTCGCTATGACATTTCCTATATTGATATTAAGAATGGGAAGGACCATTACTGGAGGGTCCGCGGTGAGTCATACATGCTTCTTCCTTGCGCCCGTTTGCCTGCTGTTGACCCCCTCGAGGAGAGTACGGCTGTGGTGCGGCCACCACCCGTTACTTATCTGATTCCCGAGGATCTTTTGATTACTTTTCCTGGGTCTAGTACTACTACCACCACCGGCGGGCGCCGGAGACGTCGTGCACCTACTACCCATTTGCCAGGTTCCTACCAGCCCGCTCCTCCTCCACCTCCTTCAGCCTATCCCACTTCAGGCTATGCTCCAGGTTACCATTTTGATCCCGTCGTTGAACGGGAAGTGAGGATGCATACTGGCATCAACACTGCTTTGACAGAGAGGAGGATGTGGGAACAGATGGAGGCTATGACTTTAGCTTCTGGGGGACAGTATGGCGGTGTGTCACCTTCTTACTACACTACTCCTGGTGACGACAGCCGTGTGTTTCATCTTTACGGAGTGACTCCTACGGAGTTTGGACAGTTTAGCACCGAGTTTGGTGCATTAGGTCGTCCCTTCTACACTCCGGTCCGCCCCTCTCAGCCTACTTACATTTTGGGAGGACACCGCATCCCTTGTTCCCAGAGAGGCCCGTTCGCCGTTTGTCGCTTCTACTTCCACACCGCGCATCGGAGGCACTCGTGGTCGCAGCCGTGTTCGGAGACCCACTCGTGGTAGAGGCCGTGGCCGCAGCGCCGTTCCTGATCCTGAGCTTATGTCCTTATATGCTGATATTGATGGTTTTGATGATGGTTCTGGAGCCCAAGAGTGACACGGTGGTCACTACATCCCTTTTTTTTCCAATTTGGTTTGGGGAGGCTCTTTGCATTACAATTTGGTATTATCTTTTTTTTTTTTTTTATTGCATTTCCTTTTTCCCTCTTCCCTTTGTTAGTTGTGTCCCATAGGTTCTTTGGATTTTCGTGTGATCGCTATCTTTGTAGGCGTCACAATGAGGACACTGTGACATTTAGGTTTGGGGGAGTGTGTTTATTTCTGTTGTGTGCTTTTATTTATTGTTGTGTGAAAAAAATCAAAAAATCAAAAAAATTTGAAAATTATAAAATCCAAAAACATGTCTTTTATTTATTTTTGTTTATTTTGAGTCGAATCTTGGTGAATTGTATAGCAATGATGATAATTTGCTTTGTCTTTGCATTTGAGTCTCATTTAGTTGTTCATGTACATTGTTTTGACCTGTTAGCTATGATGACCAAAGCTCTTCACTCAAGTCTTGACCGTCACAATATACCTTATGCCGAGTAGACTTGACTTTATTTTGTTGGTAAACCACTTAAATTTCTGAGGTCTTTAGAGCTTCCTAGGCCGGGAACATTAATAAACCGGTCTCATTGTTATTTAGGCTAATGAGTGTGGTCTCCTTGTGGTATATGTAATATCAAACTGCATAAGTGTGACATTAGTTTCTTAGCTTTTGCGCGTTCATTCGATTAAGTACATGTGGATAGGCGATTCTTATCGTTCAAGTAAGCCTTACATCACCCAGTTTTGTTAGCCCGTTTGAACCATGTAGCCATTGTATATCCTATTTCTTAGCTACATTCTAGAATTTGCCTACCCTTTTCGGGACAGTCGCAGTTGTTTGAGCCTTATTGTTATAGCTACTTTGGTTGGGTTGGGACTTTTATTGTCATGTGGGTAGTAGCTATCTTTTTGTAACGATTGTGTGACCTCTTTTGTTGAAAAAGAAGTATTGTGAAGCAAAAGAAAAGAAAAAAAAAAGAAAAAAAAGAGCTTCGAAAAAAAAAGGAGTTCAGAAGAAAAAGAGAAAAAAAAAGCTTCGAAAAAAAAAGAAAAAAAAAGAAAAAAAAAAAAGAAGAAAAGATGAATAATGTTTGCTTCATTGATTTATGTTAGGAGGTCGTGTGTGGTAATTACTGGAGTCTAATGCACATTTGGAGAGCCTTTACATTTCTCTCATATGTTGTCAAAGTTGAGATTATTTCTCCAGTTGGATGTTTGATTTATTACTTATTAGTTTTGGCTATTGGTCTAGAGCTGCGACTACCGTCTGAGCCCCACATATCCATACGTGCTTTGGCACAAGCCACTTCTATACCCATGCCACTTTACCACCATTCTGTCCTTGATACATGTACTTGGTCTGTTTCGTGAATGCGTATTAGCTGGAGAATCTCTTATCACATTAGATTGCATGCATATCTCATAAGTTGAGTGAGTGTCTTATTTCTTTCTATCTTACATAAATCACCCATTATGAGTGCATGAGTGAAACCGCGAGAATCCGACAAAATGGTCTTGCAAGGTTGAAAAGTGTTTGGTTGAGTCTCGGTATCATGTCACATCTTGAGTAAGAGCTGCGTAAGTCTATTACCCGTGCTTTTGAATTTGTTTTATTAGCACAACTTCGGTCATTACTTTGTTATAGATATGGACAGCTGAGTCTTGTATATGCCTAGACATTTGCTCTGAGTTATTCATTCACCATATGTTTGTTGTCCTTTGTTTTGGTCTGATTGCTTTGCTTGAGGACAAGCAAAGGTTTGGTTTGGGGGAGTTTGATGTATCACTTTCATATATACTTTTATAGCTCCCTTTACATCGTATTTCATACCGTTTCGTGCCTATTATATCATTTATATGCTTTATTTCAATGAATTGTCGATACTGCCGCTATTTTGTGTTTTGATGCAGAAATGACTCAATATGAGTGTGATCAAGCTGAGATTAGCAGAGCGGAGACGGCACGGTAGAATACACGAAGCATGGCACGGGAAACGAGGAATCATGAAGACTAGAAGTCAAAGAAGAGAAGGAGGAACCTGTGAAGCAAGTTCCTCGATCGAGTCACTGCTGACTCGATCGAGCAGCTGTCCTGGATCGAGTCACCTGCGACTCGATCGAGGATCCTCTCTGACGGGCTTTTTTCCGGAATTTCCTAAAACACTTATCTTTTATTATAAATTAGAAACTCGTGTTTTATTGTGGGATTACGTTATATTTTGCTAAGTATTGCTGGAAAACTCTCTTAAGAACCCTAACTTCCTTTTGTATGGTACTAATCTTTCCTCTTTAATTAAATCATTGTTTTATGTTCTTCAATTATTGTTTTCATCTTGCAATTATGTTTTCATCTTTAATCATGTTTGTTGTTGTTATTATAATCATGAGTAGCTAATCCCCTCATCTAGGATGAAGGGGATCTAGGTTAATTAAGAAGGGAAAATCAATTAGTTGCTAATGGTATCGTTAAAGTTGTTGTTTGATTGTTGTAATTCTTCTAGTTAATCACTTGAGGCCTGAGTTATTAATTAGTGTAGCGAATCGATCCTATCGCCGACCGGGTTAGAATTGATATAGGCTGCGATAATCAAATAGAAAGTATCTAATCATAGCGACCGCATGTTAGAATCGATCTAAAGGGCATAATGGAGTCGACCGATCTTATGACCTTAAACAACTTGATAGATTTAGTAATTGATTGATAATCCCCGACTGATTGACCTAGTGAACCTAATTCCTAGACTTTTAATAATATTGTTATTCATCCTTTAATTACATTGCAATTAGTTTGTTAGAATCAACCCAAAACAAAACCCCCGAAATTGGTTACTTCTAGACAGTTTAAATACTCTTAGACTAGCTTTTACCGCCTCCCTGTGGATTCGATACCTGTCTTATCACTAGCTATTCTTGTTAGTCCTGAGATAGTTTTACTTTGATTAAGGTGATACGACTTTAGCCTTATCAGCATGTTCATACATATTATAATGCTGCATTTTTCTTTATGATTGTCATAATTTTAATTTATGTAATTTTAAATTATGTAATTTTACTTAGTATGGCCTTAGATTTTAATTGGTATTTCCCGAAATGTATGGGAATATCGATTCGGTTGTAATTTTTATTGTGATCTCGTATCACCGTTTTGTAATTTAATAGATTTATTTTATTTTAGTTACAAATGTATAATAGGAAATTATGTAATTTATTATGTAATTTTATTCATTCCGGAGTTCCCAAAGACGGATTTCTTCAAGAATGGCGATACATAAAGACGGTGTTACCTCGAGATGCGTGCAACAACCGAAGTTCAAGGGACCAATGGAGTTGGTTTCCGAATATGTAATAGTTAAATAGTTTTTCTATTTTAGGAAAGGCCATACTAGGATTTATTTATTTTATGCTTGCATTTTATTTTATGTCACATGCATCGCTAAATCGCCATAACTTAACATGCATTCTTATTTTATCGAGTTTATCGACCGTGTCAATTCGAATTATCGTAGTTCACCGCTTTAGTTCACTTAAAACGTGATAGATAATAAATTGGCATGACCTCTCGCTAAAACAATTAATTGAGACATAGCCTTGCCAAATAGTAGAAACCATGAAAACCTATTTCGCGAGGGAGTGCACTCGGCTACCCCGGGGTACAAACCTTGTTACGTAGGGGAAGTGGGTGATAAATGTTTATCCACCGAATTCATGTTGATGAGGGTTGCATCGGCTACCCCGTGCCCAGGTTGATGTGGGTTTGGATAATGGACACATTTATTCGAAATTTGGATTGAACTCAACAAAAGTTATTGATAAGGGTTGCATCGGCTACCCCGTGCCCTTGTTGATGTGTTTTGGGCTATAGATAAACATTAGAGTAATTTTATCGACCAAGAGTTCTAAAAGTAGAATCGATTAAAAGGTTAATCCACCGAGTTATATTGATAAAGGTTGCATCGGCTACCCCGTGCCTAAGTCAATATGAATTTGGGTCTTGGAATCATTTATCATAGTTGGGTAGAGGTCACTATGTAAATGCTATACTTGTTTACAAGTATTAATAAAACGATAAATGTTAAGTTTTCCTTTATTCCGTTATCATATTGTTCTATTTCTTTACCACAATTCATATACGATATAATTTCGATTTTAATTCAAATCTCCATTAAAACATCGTAACTAAAGACAAATATAAATTTTCTTCTAAAACCTCATATTATCCATTGGAAGGATCTCTTGTAAAGAGTATAGATTAAAGTTATTCATTATCAAACAGGTTTTTGATTCTTGACTAACACTTCTACTTACAATGGACTATGTTTCATATGCTTAATTGAATTAAGTACCTTGAAGCGATAAATTGTTTTGGTGATTAGATTTTCAGAATTCGTAATTGACCAAAATAACGCAACCACTTCAATGAAAGTTTTAAGACTAAAACGAACAAATGAAGAGTAATCTTCATGAATTCAATTTTGCTTCTCAAAGCAAAGACTCATTGAAATGAGTGGGAGCATTCTCTTAAACCGTTAAGATAAGGACGAGGTTCAAGAAGTAAAGATAATAATGGAATTGATACAAGGTAATGTTAAAAGTAAAGTCATTGAGAAATGACGATACTAAACCTATCAATCCCGACCAATAAAGTTTCCATTGTCTTAAATGTTGGACACAAGAAAGGAAACTGCCCCAAATTATTGAAGAATCAACAAGTTAGTTGTGGGACATCTAATGGGACCTTCTTCTTTAAATGTTTATTTGATTAAACATAAATTTTGCTGGTACCACTTCGTCAATATTAGAAACCAGTGGAGGTTTTCATCATTGTACTTGATACATAGGATGATTAGAATATGACGACTAGCAACAATAATGTCGAGAGATAGAGTAATTGTGTACTCAATCTAGTTTTTGGATTTAAAGTTGTACTTAATTGTGACTATTAAGTGCATAAACTCTAAATAAGAATATAAACTTGTTAAGATACAAAAAGGGTTTTCACTTTTGTGACCCTATACACCACGATTTGATGTATGGCTAGCCCATTATCAAGGTGATTATATTCTAAAACAAACTAGAATGATATATCATGTAGATGATGTAAGATTCAAATTGGTAACCCAAGATTAAACCTTAAATTTTGGAATGATGAACGCAAAGAGTTATCAAGTACTCTTGAAACCATTAGATCGTTAATGGTATATGCGTATCTTGTATTCAAAGCAAGATGTCTCGTGCCTTTTGGTTGAAAAGGAGATCGAGGTTGTAAATCATTGATCCAAAATAGGTTGATCATTTTCTTTTACCAACGATTTAAGTTGACACTAGTGTGTTCACTTAATAAGGTAAATAGAGAAATCTTTGAAGAATTTCAAAGAGTTCAAGGAATCACGATTTAGTCGTGATGGGATTATCAAAGTGAAGACTTTGATATAAGCCAAATGAATTGTGATATAGTATCACAAATTAATCTCTCTTAGCACGCATTATGGAATAATGTGTGATTAGATAAGAAATCAAACGCTATTCGATATGGTTTGGATTTCAATCAAGTTACTTTGAGTTACTTGATCCTTTTGGGGATTTTATCATTTTTGTCTAAATTATTTTTCCACTAAATCGAATTATATAAGATATGAAATGGTAAAAGTACCATGTTTGTAAGTTTTCACAAGAAACAAATGCTCATTTTTTCTTTTACATTATCACGAGCACGACGGGTTTGCGGCTCATGAAGCTGTCTTTCTAAAATACAAGTTTATTTCTAGAAGACAGAGTGGGAGAAATTATTCAAAGAGCCACAAAGTTGTTATGTCGCAAGAAACTGGTCTTTCTTGGCTACATGAGATGTTTTGTGTAAGACGTTGTTTCTTCAAAACCTAGGAGGTTAAATTCGTCACTTGTTAAAAATGATGAATTCATGCTACTTTTAAGAAAGTAAAGAGCTTATAACTTACAAAAGAAATTGTTTGATTCAAGTTGATTACTTCTAGAAAGTAATGAACATATGACTTACATAAGAGTGTTTAAGTCACAACTCAATACAAGGCTTAGAGCCATGAAAATCCGAAATAAAAGGCTTGATTAGTGACAAAGGGTTTTGCACTAATAAAGTGATATTTCATAGCAAGATTGGTTGCAAAGGGTTTTGCACTAATTGAAATGCTTAAGTCTATTTGGATCTTCTTAGGGATTGTGTTTCATTATGAGGTTATGAAATACGTAGCAAGTGAATCTAAAACCCACTTCTTCAAAAGAAGGAATGTATTCAATACATGTCATAAGTTTTATAGATTCTTGCAATCCTAAGATAATGTGAAACTTAAGAGAGGATCTTAAGTAGGACATCAATGAGTTAGAATCAACATTTTGATCATGTGATAAAACATTTCTCGATAAATCGAGAAGTTGTGTTTATACATGAAGTTTAGTGGGAGTTACGGAAAATTTTTAATTAGTCTTATATGTGGATGACATATTGATCATTGCGAATGATGTAAGACTTTTGGAGTATTATAATACATCTTGAATATCCGGATTTATGAAGATAAATCCACATGATATTAGCGTCAGTAAGAAGTCTTATGTTGATAAGATTCATGACTAGTTCAATTAAATTGAACATATTTGATTGATTTCATTTGCTTCCGCTGCAGAATCAATTAAAAAGAAATGATGTATAACATTTCATATGCTTTGAGTATGATGAATTGTTTTCAAAATCGAATTTAAGAAATCTTTACCAAGTAAGCCATAAAGATTACCCTTAAGTGCTTGCAGAAGCATTAAGGAAGTAAAGCAAAGTGTTTATGATGCAATATTGTGTAAGGGTGTTACACAAGTGACAATTGACAATTGAGATTGCGCATGGTTTCCGACAAAACCATAATCAAAACACATTAGGATGGTTAAGACACCATTGTGGCAATGTTAATTAAGAAGTAGATTTTCTAGAATCGTTCTAGGCAATAAAGAACAATAAGAGATATTTATAACGGAGATTGAGTACACTTGCAATCATGAGATGTGCAAGAGGATGAGTCCCACACACTGTGAAAACAGTGGGAGCTATTCTTAGGCTAGAAGGCCTATGTCTTGATTAGATCCCGACACGTATTCAGAAAGTTTTGTGATGCAAATGTATACATTAAAAAGGAAAACGAATATGTAGTAAGGTTGAGTAAGGTACAAGAAGTTGATAAAACCTACTAACCAAAGCCTTCGCATAGGCTTAATGATGAGTCATGTCATTTCAATTGAATTGAAATGAGTAACTACATACAAGATCAAATTAGATTATAGAACATGAAATAGTAATCAGGCATTGACTATTCATATGTGATAATCGCATTTGTCGTTCGAGTTTTTACTTTAAAAATCTTTTATTATACTTTGTTACATCCAAACGGGTTGTAAAGACAATTGAACCCCGTTAAAGTGAACACGGATTAACATAGTATTTGCCCATAGTTACTTGTATGAGGTGACGTCTCGAAGTAACTAGAGTGTGATGCGATTGATGGCAAGTTCAAGTGCCATAGAGTCATGTGAGATGACTAGTCGATCACATAGGCAGACTGTTAGGAACATTTTGTCGGGCCTTATGACTGCTTATAGAGTTCTGGCAATTTATATAGCCTGGTCGTGGCGAGAGCTACTATAGTATTCAAATGAGTCGATTCTTTTGACTAAAGACTATTCACCTAAGATGGCACAGTTTCAGATTAACTTTGATTTGTGTTACTACGACCTTCGTAAATGGGGTCAAATGGGCATATTTTGGGTTATGATGGCTGTGGCTAGTCGAAGGGAATAAGTGCGATAGGAATTGTCCACCCCCTTGTCAGGGTTATAACAATATCTCAGGGCCACTCGAGGAGTAATGAACTGGAAATGCGTGGCCACGCTCGGAATGTATCTATGATAGATAAATCCGGTCAATCAGTTATTCTCCAGATCGAGGAAACCACTCTCGATATGATCACTTGCAAGTACGACCTGAAAGACACCTTGCATTGAGTGGGAGATAGTAATAGGACAAGAGAATTGGTGACGCACACTTGTCGAGGACAAGTGAGAGATTGTTGGGAAATGTGTCCTCAACAATAGTGCGATCACATGATTTAAATATCATTATTAAATCTCATTTTAAGAATACATGTGGGATGTAATATTTTACAAGTCAACTGGTCCACACATATCGGTAATGATTGGCTGACTAGAGTTTGACATTACTGTCGTGCGACGGTGGTGATCAGTTGATCCCCTTAGGTCATACCTATAGGGAAATACTCTTAATTGATTATTTAATTAATCGTATACCGATACGAGTTAATTAAATTGCTTAAAATTGACGGACGATTTTGTGAGTATAATTTACGTATCAAATTGAAATGTAATTAAATGAGATACGGTCTGAGTAATCGAATTGTATCATTACTCGGATGAAATTATTGTTTAAAGAAACAATTAAATTTGAATGAATTATTATAAATACGATTTATAAATTGGTGAAATATTTTGGTACAAGTAATTACGAATTACTAGTCGATTTTGTAAATGACATATTTTATGAGTATGTCGATTTTTAATATGATAAAAATACATTGCATCGTAACATGTCATGTAACATGTTACATGTGACAAATTTGACAAATGACAAAATAAAATGGATTCTCCATTTTATACTTAAAACCGAAATATGGGTGTGTGTTTAGTAAATATTGTGTTATTTATTTTTAAATAAAAACACAATCATGACACTAGGTAGTAGGCTTGCATGCCTAGTCTCTTGTGAAGAGCAAAAACAAAAGGCATTGGGCATACTACCCAATGCCCCTTTTTTCGGCCACCAACAAGAAAGAGAGGAAAGCTCTTCTCTTTTGCATCATTCATTCCTCCCATCTTATTTTTCCTAGTGTAAGAAAATCCTTGAAAACTCTCTACAATTTATGATAATTCTAGAGAAATAAAATCTCACAAAAACACCACCTCTTGACCGAAATTTCAAGAGTGAAAATACAATTTATATTGTATCAATTTTATTGTAAAACCATTATTATTACTAGATCTAAATAGTATTGGTTTATTAAGATGTATTCCTTGGGTATATGCTTTTGGGAGGGATTCTACACTTGAATCCTTGTTCTTCCATTTGGAAAGCTCAAGAACAAAAGAAAAGGAGATTTCTTTTGTGCCCATTTGAACCGAAATTTCAATGTAAGGATATGATTTCTTCTCTTTTATTATATTGTTTGCATGCATAAAATCCAAATTTAATTTTATGACAAATTAATTTTGACATATAAGAGTATGTTAGTATGTATATGAATCTACATTTCCTTCACAAACAACGGGACACAAACTCAGCTGTCTCTTTCTTCATCCCAGGCCACCAAAACGTTTTCTTCAAATCCTTTTATAGCTTGTCTCCACCTGGATGAACTGAATATGGTGTGCAATGCGCCTCTGTCATGATCGTCTTTTTCAACTCCTCATCATTAGGAACACACCACCTACCATCAAATCTCAGGCTACCATCTGTATGAATAGAAAACCGGGACACTGTCCCTTTCTCTACTCCAGCTCTCCACTCAACTATCTTAGGATCCAAAGCCTGTTTACCTCGAATATCATCATAAAACTCCAGATGTACTGTCATATCACCCATGGCATCTCCTTTCTGCATCATATGTATCCCAAAGCTCGCTACCTCATCCCTCAGCCTCATCAAAGATAGAGCTGTACACAAGGAATGTACACTCTTCCTACTCAAAGCATCAGCTACAACATTGGCCTTCCCTTCATGGTAGATAATCTCCATGTCGTAATCGCCAATCAGCTCCATCCACCTCCTCTATCTCATGTTCAACTCCTTCTGCGTGAAGATGTACTTAAGACTCTTGTGATCAGAAAATACCTTAAAGATTGCTCCATAAAGGTAATGTCTCCAAATCTTGAGAGCAAACACCACTGCACCCAACTCCAGATCATGAGTAGGGTAATTCTCCTCATAAGGCTTCAACTGCCTAGAAGCATAGGCAATCACTTTACCATTCTGCATCAACACACATCCCAGCCCATTCTTCGAGGCATCTGTATAAACCTCGAAATTCTCGCTCCCTTCAGGCAATGCTAAGACAGGAGCTGTGGTCAAACGCTCCTTTAATGTTTGGAACGCCGTCTCACAACTCTCATCCCAACGAAACCTGTTCTCTTTCCTCATCAACGCTGTCATCGGTCTAGCTATCTTGGAGAAATCTTTCACGAACCGTCTGTAGTATCCAGCTAAACCCAAGAAACTCCTAACCTCAAAGAACATTCTTCGGTGCTTCCCACTTTGTCACCGCCTCAATCTTCGCCGGATCCACAGCTACCCCATCTTTAGAGATTACATGCCCTTAAAAGCAACTTTCTCTAACGAACTCACACTTGGACAGCTTAGCATACAACTCATGATCCCTCAAAGTCTGCAACACGATCCTCAGATGCTCCTCATGCTCCTCCTTAGTCTTAGAGTAGACCAAGATATCATCGATAAACACTACTACAAACTGGTCCAAGAACTGTCTGAAGATTCTATTCATCAAATCCATAAACACTGCCGGCGCATTAGACAACCCAAACGGCATCACCACATACTCATAATGGCCATACCTTGACGTGAAAGTTGTCTTTGGTATGTCCACCTCTCTAATCTTCACCGATGGTACCCCGACCTCAAATCAATCTTAGAAAAGATCTGTTGCACCGCTCAACCGATCAAACAGGTCATCTATCCTTGGCAAAGGATACTTGTTCTTTATCGTTACACGGTTCGGCTCCCCCGTAATCTATGCACAACCTCAAGCTCCCATCTTTCTTCTTCACGAACAGTAATCGGTGCTCCCCAAGGCGATACACTTGGTCTAATATATCCCTTCTCTATCAAATCATCCAATCGCTTCCTGAGTTCCTCCATCTCCTTAGGACCCATACGGTACGGTGCCTTAGAGATTGGCCCCGTCCCTGGCTTCAACTCTACGGTGAAATCTATCTCCCTCTTCGGTGGCAACCCCGGAATCTCCTCTGGAAAAACATCTGCAAACTCTCCCACCACTGGTATCTCATCAACTGTCGGACTCTTTATCCGGTTATCTCTCACATGGCACAAGATCAGAGGACATCCCTTCCTCAGATAAGACTTCAAGGTAACAGCTGCAATCAACTTAACTTTGGGTTTGACTAGAAACCCACGATAAGACACACTAACACCCTTAGGACCTCTTAAGGACACTTTATTTTGATGACAGTCTATCTTAGCATTATACTTTCCTAACCAATCCATCCCAACTATCATCTCAAAACCGTTAAAAGGAAACTCTAGCAAGTCTACAGGGAACTCAACTTGCCCAACTATCAAAGATACATCTCTAAACAACCTCCCACACGATACAGACTCACCCGAAGGTATGAAAACTTGCTCACTAACAGACTCATATACTCTCAAACCCAACTGTTTGACATGACTCGAAGACACAAACGACTGAGAAGCCCCCGAATCAAACAAAACAAACGTAGGAATACCATTAACAAGGAATGTACCGGTGATAACGTGCGCATCCTCCTCACCGCCTTCTTCTCCATCATGAACAACTTGCCATTTGGTCTTCCGCCCACCTCCCCTGGACAAGATCTTCGGCGATGCGGTCGGCTTAGCACCCGACCCTTGATTGTTGTTGTTGTTCGTCGGTGTCTTCTGATAAGGATTACCGCCGTTGCGGTTGCCTCCACTCGGTAACTCGACTTCCCGGTTTGGCCATGATCCACCCGGGTCGTTGCTCGCGAAGCTCTGTGCGGAGTCTCTCGAAAAGCTCCGGTGCACTCGTGCACTCATGTCTCTTGTGGCCTACACCACCACAACCAAAGCAGATCACTCCCCAACTATTACTCACACTTCCACGGCCACGCCCAAAGGAAGCCCCAACACTAAACCGGACCAAGAGAAAATCCCTTAGACCGATTGTGGTTGCCTTTCTTGTGATTCGATTGGCCACCACCCTCGCTCTCAGACTTCCTCTTCTCACCACCTGACCTCTCCTGAGCCATCTCCACCAACCTCTCAGCTCTTCCAGCCCTCTCATAAGCTTCCTTAACATCGGTAAGGATCCCCACGGGTAACTTATCCATAATCGTGGTAGTCAACCCTCTTTCAAACCTCAATGCCAGGTTCTCCTCACTCAAACCCATATCCTCAGCATACCTGGACTTCTCATTGAACTGTTTGTAGTACTCGGCCACCGACATCTCAGCGGTCATCTTAAACTTATCGAAATCTTCCCTCAACTTACTCCTCACATGCTCCGGTACGAACTCCTTCCTCACAGCCCTACGAAACTTCTCCCAAGGTATAGCAGGTAAGCCTTGGTTGGTGTATATCTCCTTGGCACTCACCTTCACTGAATCCCACCACTTGCCTCGCCGCCTCCCTCGGATAGAACGCACTGTTCCACTCTCATCTCATCAGGACAGTGAACCAAGTCTAAGATGTTCTCCATCTCTCTCAGCCAACTATCAAGAAGGTTAGGTTCCCCAACCCCCTTGTATTCCTTCGGGTTAAACCTCACAATATAGAGGCTGATCTTAGAATGATCAACCTCCTTCTCCTTACTCTTATCCTTGTCCTCATTCACTCTCTTCAGGGTCTCAGTAAGAGCATCCTGGTGCTCTAACATCTTAACGATGTCATCCACGGTCATAAGCTCAGCTCTCGCGTACAAAGCAGTTCTCTTGGGCGGCATCTTGAAGCTATATAAGAAAGGGGTAAACATAAACACACGTACTAAACTTCAAAACACGAAAACACGATGCCCAGAACCCACTCGATCGAGTTCCCAAACACACTCGATCGAGTAACGGGCTACTCGATCGAGTGCCCCACGTACTCGATCGAGTACCCAAACTCCCAACCAAACGGACCTTCGATCTCTTACCTACTCGATCGAGTATCTAGGCTACTCGATCGAGTGACCCCCTACTCGATCGAGTACCCTAGTTACTCGATCGAGTGCCCCAAAACTCGATTCTGGACTCAAAATCGTCAAAAACCCACCCGATCGAGTCAGTCTCACTCGATCGAGTATCACTAATTCGTAAGAACTACCCGCATGTTACGTCATATGCTAACATGCTAACTTTTTAAATCACATATTATATCATAACAATCATGCTATTAATTGCCACGTTGTAAAACATTCAACATGCTATCATTTCATCAACAGTTTCTATATATATCATCACTTTTCTTTCACCTCCTCAACTTCCAATTCGAACATCCAACAATCATCACATTCCATCACATTTGTAAACAAGTTAACCAAACACACATACAACTCGACAAACACTTCCCCCATGTGACCGGTTCAAAGTTGTAGGGCGACCCCCGCGACTTTAGGACGTCTCCCAAGCCTTTGCACTAGCTCCTACAACTTTTACCCCGGGTTCATTTTAATTGACTCCCTATGTTCATTAAGTTCATTGGTTACAGGTTTCAGGATCGTCTCTCTGATACCATTTGTAACACCCCCATTCTCCAAGTTCCTTACCAGGACCACTCAGGTATGAAGACATTACCATCTCGGTTACCCGAGGCAATGATAATCAAACAACAATAAAGAAACAACGTTTATTATAAATAGTTTAACGAATAGTTACAATCCATGAAACCAAATAAAAGTGCGATACATTATTCTCAAATGATGTCTAACTGAAATGTAAATAAACTAAGGCTACAGCGGAAGACTCTATCATCATGTCGTGGCATCCCCTATCCCAAGACTCATCTTAATACCGCTCAATATCCGCTCACCATCCCCGAATGGATCACCGCAGTTTACAAAACAACACCGGGTCGATACTAATCACACAATCAATATAGATAACAATAATAAGATAAACAGACAGCAACGAATCACACACACACACACACACCACCAACTCCCATCATCTCAATATCGATCGTCCACTTTGGACCACCGCGATGGGGGACCGCAGCCGTTCCCACCTAAGCCCCGCTCATCATACGAGCGATAACCCTGTCCCATTAATGTGCACACCCCCTTCCGTGGCGGGTTCCACGAAGGGCGAAACTAGGGCATGAAGTCACTCCCGCAAGTGACCCCACTCAGCCGAGAACGCATCTCGAGAACCATAGACAACCAATCACAATCACAATCACAATCACAATCATCATATCAAACAACTAACTACAACACATCACCAATATCCCATTATGGGACTAATACCGAGTAGGAAATCCTACCTGGAAAGCACAACAAGCGCAGTATCTACAATTTGTATCAAAAAGCCTCTTCTACGAACCCTCCTCCTATCATATAACACACATAGGCCATACATCACATACTACACATAAAACCCCCAATTCCTAAATTAGGGTTTAACCAATCTTAACAAAGCATTATAAAAATTATGTTAAAAGCTTACCCTTGACGCAAGGAACTCAACGACACGAACAACGACAAGAACCGACCGTCGAACTCCGGAATTGCTAAGAATGCGATTAGGAAGATGAATCGATCGCTTTCTCTCTTAAACAGGGTTTTAGGTTTTGCAAAAGTGATTTAAAACAATGACGATTATGTTTAAATACCTTAATCGCATAATTAACAAAACCCGAGAAAACTCCCCGTAAAACCGGACACTCGATCGAGTACCCAAGGTACTCGATCGAGTACCCCCTTACTCGATCGAGTACCCCAGCTACTCGATCGAGTACCCAACAGGTCAGAAACTATTTTATTTCGCAACTTGCCCTTACTCGACAGAGTAAGGGCTACTCGATAGAGTACCCCAAGACTTATAAATACGGAGTATTACACTAAAGACAAACTTAAAATAAAGCAAACAGAATAACTCCGTCTCACCGGCAACGGCGCCAAAATTTGACACGGCTGTCACAACCCTATCAAAAATAAAACCAACTGGTTTCTATAAGTAGTAGAGGCAGTCGGGTATCGAATCCACAGGGAGATGGGAATAATGTATGCTAAACTAAGTCTGCCTAAGTAACCGTTTCTCGGGGGTTGATTGTTTAATTCTAAACTACGGAGATAAAGAAGAAGAGAACAATAAAGGAACAAACAATAAATTATAATGAAATTACTAGAAAGAGATAAACAGCTAGGACAGTCGGTTCACCATGGTTTTCTAGAGATCAATTCTAAGGTCAAAGGTTAGCTTGAACTCGCTCTGCAGGGTAGTGAATAGGTCCTTTCTGTCTGCTATTCACCCTAAAACATTACTAACTTAGCTTCCACCCTCATTAGAATGTCCTAATGTTCACTGCAGATCTCACCCCTTCCAATCTTTCGATCTAGGTCAAGGCGTATCAAATCAACTAGCTAAATGTGTCGACTCAAGCAGCTAATTGCTATTAAATGCAGTGATTAACAACGCAAATCTAATTCTAGCCAAGTCTAATCACCTAGTCTTAACCTTCCTAATTACCATGGCTCCCCTTATGTCCTGGCATAAGGAAATTAGCTGTGCATAATGTAAATTGAGAAATCAATAAAGACAAACGAGATAAATAACTTGAACATGATAATAAATTACTAAGAAAATAAGAACAAGAGAAATAGAGAAAAGAGATGACAAGAAGAACAATTGCAACAAAATAATAAATTCAAATTAAGGATCGAAAATACCCGAATACCAAGGAATTCCAAGAAATAGAATTTTTAGGTCTAAAGAACAAAGTGCCAGAAAGGAGATGATCCTCGTTCTATCTATCGTCTCCTCTTATTTATTCTAAAATACAAATAAAATATCCGAAAAGTAAATCTAAAAAATTGTGTAATCGTCAAAACCTCTCGATCGAATAGAAACAAACTACTTGATCGAGCCAAATATAGGTCAAACCTCTCGATCGAGTGAATCATGTACTCGATCGAGGAACTCAGTAAACACCTATATCGATCGAGTAAAGCACGTACTCGACCGAGAGTTCTCAGCATCCAAGGTTACTCGATCGACCAGATTTAACAACCAACTTAATTGATCGAGCATAGTAGCACTATATCAGTGTGGATGAATTTAAAATATCTTCCGAAACCACTTCACGTATCCTTAGGTGACAAATTCCGGGCTCCGATTCTTCTATCTTCAAAATTTATGCAAACGGGACAGGTTTAGGCTCGATTATGATCCTCTCCGGCTCATTCCTGCAATTAATACAAGACAAACCAAAGTAGACTATTCGGGGGCATTTGTAGCTAGATGCCACTTAAATAACACAGGAATGAGTGTAAATATTGTTGGAATATGTGTCCTCCGACAATAATGCGATCACAACTATTGATCATGATGATCACATGTTTAAGTCTCATTCTAAAGAATACAATTGAGAAGTAATATTTTAGTGTCAACTGGTCCACACATATCGGTAATGGTTGGCTGACTAGAGTTTGACATTACTGTCGTGCGACGGTGGTGATCAGTTGATCCCCTTAGGTCATACCTAAAGGGTAACACTCTTAATTGATCATTTAATTGATCGTATGACGATATGGGTTAATTAAATTACTTAAAATTGACGGACGATTTTGGAAGTAATATTTACGTGTCTCATTGTAATTTGATTAAATAAGATACGGTCTAAGTAATCGAATTGTTTTATTACTTAGATGAAATTATTGTTTAAGGAAACAATTACATTTGAATGAATAAATTATTATAAATACAAGATGTTGTCATTTATAATTGGTAAAATATTTTGGTACAAGTAATTATGAATTACTAAGTCGATTTTGTATATGACGTATTTTTATTAATGCGTTGATTTTTAATATGTTAAAAATACAAAACAATTTTATGTGACATATGACATGTGACAAATTGACAAATTGACAAAATAATGTGTAAAATGGATTTTCCATTTTACACTAAATGGACCGAAATAGTGGGGAGTATTAGGAATATATTATGTTCATTATGTTAGTGGTAAGCATAATCATTTACCTAAACCTACCATGCATACCTAGTGGTTATTGTGAAGAGCACTTTGATCATGCATTGGGCATAAAAACCTCCCCCTTCTACCCGGTTTTTAGAGTGGAAATACCATGGGTTTTTCCTCTAATTTTTATCATATACATTATATCAAATGTAATAAGATTCATTCATTCATTCATTCAATATCTAAAAATAAGAATTTTAGAGAGATAAAAATCCTTCCTTCTTCTCCTTCTCTCAACCGAATTAGAGAGCACAAAATAAAGATTTTTGGTCAATTTTATTCTAAATTAATATTGTTCTAGTAATAATAATATTAATTTTATTAAGAGATTACCTTGGGTATAAATCCTTGGGAGGGATTCTACACTTGAATCCTTATTCTTCCATTTTGGAGTACTCAAGAACAAGTAATAAGGAGATCTTACTTGTGCCCATAAAATCCGAAACATTCAATGTAAGATGATGATTTCTTCTTTAATTTTATTATTGTTTGCATGCATAAGATCGACATTTAATTTTATGACTAAATTAAATCATCACATATATGAATATGTATAGTAAAGAGATAATGATTTCTAACAAGCGGTATCAAGAGCCTTGGTTGTTTGCATGCAAATCGGTTATAGTTTTCCGAGTTATACGATTAACATATAAAACTTGTAAATTTGTGTTATTATGTAATATCACGAAATAATTTATGCATGTTAAAGTTTCTGATCCTAAAATGTATTTAGGATATTTTGGTTGATTTATGGATTTTTATTGTTCATCTTATATAATAATGGCATTAAAAATGTGATTTTATGATTAAAATGTCATTTTCAGACTAAAATTAGCTAAACTTCGAATTTTCCAGTGGTTTTTGGATATGTTTTCACATATATTATTTTTAGATGACCTGTAAATGTTCATAATTTTTGGAGTTCTTATGCTCGAAATATGGATTTTTCATGATAAAAATCGATTTTAAATGAAAAATGGGTTAATATGAGATAAATTTCGAATCTGGTCATATAAATTTAGTATGTTGTCACATGAAATTTTACAAGATGTCTGTAAAATAATAGGCTACAATGAAGTCTTCATGCATGATTTATGAATTTTTGATGAAAAATAGCATAAATAATGACTTAATTAGTGAATAATTGCTAAAACATATTTTATGACTAGGGAAAAACGTCATATATTGCATTTTATTATATTTTCAGATCTAAAATTGAAAAGTTGATGAATATATTTTTCTCATGTTTTTATGATTATAATTGATAAATCCGATAAACCGCAACATTGTTTTTCCCGATAAATTTCGAAATTTTTAACCTAAGTTTTTGAACATTATGATTGTCATGGTATTTTTCCAGAATGTTCATGAGTTTAAATTTCAAATTTCAAATTTATTTGAAATTTTTGTGATTTATTTGAAGTTTATAGCTTTTATTATAATTTTGAGTCCATTAATGAACAATTTTAAGTAATATAAGTTAATTATAGTCAAATAGTTAGTGAAGACTAATTTTGAGTCCTAAGAGGTTAGGGTAATTAACTTGTGCATAAATATGAATTTATGTAATTATTGTGATTATAAAACGTTGAATCACGCAAATCCGTAAAAATCGTTTAATATACGATATACGCTCCTTAAAGGCGATTTAGCATAAAATTGGGCATGTTCATACATATTATAATGCTGCATTTTATTTATGATTGTCATAATTTTATTTTATGTAATTTTGAATTATGTAATTTTTACTTAGTATGGCCTTAGTTTTAATTGATATTACCCGAAATGTATGGGAATATCGATTCGGTTGTAATTTATTGTGATCTCGTATCACCGTTTTGTAATTTAATAGATTTATTTTATTTTAATTACAAATGTATAATAGGAAATTATGTAAGTTGTTATGTAATTTATTTATTCCGGAGTTCCATGAAGACGGTGTCATTCAACAAGCCTATACATAAAGACGGTGTTACCTCGAGATGCGTGCCATAACCGAAGTTCAAGGAACCAATGAAGTTGGTTTACGAATATGTAATAGTTAATTAGATTTTCTATTTTAGGAAGGCCATACTAGGATTTATTTTATGTTTTGCATTTTATTTATATGTTGCATGCATCCCTAAATCGCCATAACTAAAACATGCATTGTCATTTTAATCGAGTTTATCGACCGTGTCAATTAGAATTATCATAGTTCACCGCTTTATTTCACTTAAAACGTGATAGATAATAAATTGACATGACCTTTCGCTAAAATAATTAATTGAGACATAGCCTTACCAAAAAGTAGAAACCATGAAAACCTATTTCGTGAGGGAGTGCACTCGGCCATCCCGGGGTACAAACCTTGTTACGTAGGGGAAGTGGGTGATAAATGACTATCCACCGAATTCGTGTTGATGAGGGTTTCATCGGCCATCCCGTGCCCAAGTTAATGTGAAATTGGATCATGGACACATTTATTCGAAATTTGGATTGACCTCAACGGAAGTATTCGTGACCGTAGTCACATGTGTTCCGGGCTATAGATAAACATTAGAGTAATTTTATCGACCAAGAGTTCTAAAAGTAGAATCGATTAAAAGTTAATCCACCGAGTTATATTAATAAGGGTTTCATCGGCTATCCCGTGCCTAAGTTGATATGAATTTGGGTCTTGGAATCATTTATCTAAGTTGGGTAGAGGTCACTAGATAAATGCTATAAAACTTGTTTAAATTAATTTTTACGAGTATTATTTTGAAAGCGACCTATGTTTTATTCCTTCTATTTTGCTTTGTAGACCGCTTTTATTTCTCATAACAAATGGCCAATCCAAACACCAACGCCACGCCTCTCACTAATACTTCATGGCTCCGATTCTTCATGGATCAATGTAAACTTGAAAAGAATGGGTCAAATTTCTCCAATTGGGATGCCCAACTCAAATTAGCCGCCAAAGGTGACGACAAGCTTCGTTACCTCACCGAGTCTTCTCCACCCGAACCTAATACTAGGTCGACCACCGCTACTAGGGAAGCATATGAGGCTTACCATAAGGAGTCCGCCGCAATGAAAAATGTGTTGATCTTTGCGATGGAGGCGGATCTCCAAAGGAGAGCCTTTAAGATGGGCACAGCTAATGAAATCTATTCCAAGCTTGTGACAATGTTTTCACAAACTCCGCGGATCGTCCAATATGAGGCGGCCGCGGCATTCTTTGATCTCGACTTTAAAGAGGGCCAAAAGGTTAGCCCTCACGTGCTCAAATTAATGGAGCTAGTCGAGACCTTGAAGATTCAAAAGGTTGAGAACCCCAAAGAACTCATTGTAGATAGGATTCTACACTCCTTATCCAAAGTCAAAGCGTATGTTCAATTCCGGGTGAATTTTAACATGCAAGACAAGGACGTGTCTCTTGAAGAATTGCACAAGTTACTTGTGCAAGCCGAAAGAGACATGGGGTTAAATGTTAACCCACCTAAGGATGTGCTTAACATAAGCACCAAAAGCAAGGGGAATTTCAAGAAGAATGGGAAGAAGGGTAAGAAGCAAGCTTCCACTTTCACCAAAGCTAAGACTTATGAAGCTAGCACCTCCAAGATCAAGAAGGGTCCTCTTGATAAATGCCATTATTGTAATGGTGTTGGTCATTGGAAAAGAAATTGTTCCAAATACCTTGGTGACATTAAAGCTGGAAAGATCACTCCAGTAGGTAAATGGCTATCCTTTCTTTTATGTTTCTAATTCAACTATGGTATTGTGATACAAAGTTGTGATAATGTATCCCCTTTTATTGTAAATAGGGCCTCCACCAAGCAAGGACAAGGGAAAAGAAAACCAAGCTTGAGAAACCATCAAGAAGCTAGGAGTAGCTTCCATGAAGCTTGTCTTTTTATTGTCTTATTTTAATTTATGTTTCGGATTTTAGAACCTTTTGATTTCCGTGTTCGACATGGAAATGTATTTTGGATATTGGTTGTATTTTGGATAATGGTGGCTTGGTTTGCAACCCAAGTCACCCGTTTTATCGTATTTTATCCTTGTTCTAAAATTCGTCTTTATCCGCTTGCTCATAGAAACATATGATCATTCACTTAAAGTAATCTAATAGACAACTATAATGATGGGATTCATTATATGTCCACAAGCTTAAGGCTTGTATATGATCAATTATAAAGTCATATTGAGTTGATGAACTCTCTTAAAGGAATGTCAATCACCAAGTACACTTATCAAATTTAAATTTGATTAGTCAACCTATGAGATAGTCCTCCTTCTACTTCAAATCATTATTTGTGTCTCATAAGCTATCTTTGAATCTCTAGTGTATTCATTCTAAAGATAGAGTGGGAGAAAAATGAAGACACAAAGAACACCAAGATAAATTTGTGTACTTGTGTAAATGAGATCTACGCAAGGAAGAATGATTTGAATAAAGGTATATCTATTTATATAGTATACACGAATCGATGAGATCTATGGTCTAGAATAGATCTACATGACAAAAGAGACCAAGTGAAGTAATCAAAAGAATATGTTCTCAAGATAACTACACGAGGAGACCAAAAGAAAGTTTTGGAAGAAGAATGACTAATGTAAAGTCTTAATTGACTAGTTTATGATATTTTTGACCAATAGTTTCAATATTGATATTTACTTAAGAGCCTAAATGAATCAAAGTTACATCCTAGAAAATAAATGAGATTTATGACTAGAAGTTGCAAGGATTGATAAACCGATATCCACAATAGCTAAGTTAAGTATTAACCACGCTAATGTCATTACTTAACCTCATTATGAAAATGAAATGGTTAAACCTCCTTCCGAAAAGGGTATTTTGAAGGACGTGTATTAGATATAATTCATATTTAAATAATGACATTGCTTCACATCATTATAAAATGAATGAGTTAGAGATTAAAATCTCTTTCCATAAGGTTAAGATGAGACCTCTTCAAAATAGGTATTTTGAAAGGATATATGATGGGAACATATATGGTTTTATCTCAATAACTTGGCGAAGCAAAATATATTTCAATTCTTGAAATGTTTCGATTGAGTAGTCAATTTCGAAACATGTGGAATTAAGTGGGAGTTTGAAAATTATCATGTGAGGACATGGAATTTAGTGGGAGCAATCATCTTGTAAAATTTATAACTCACTACTCATTGAGAATGACGAGCTAATACTTTCCTTCACAAAGAAGTATTTGAGTTTTCAATTCTGGATGAAAATGGACTATGATGAATCCAATTACATCATGAGATGTTGGATAAGTATTGAGATATACACATCGAATCAACGAGAAATGTAGGTTATTCATGTAAATGAAAATGGAATTGCCATTAGCAGTCATGGTCGTTCATTGAACCTAAGAATGGTTGATCACATGATTATTAGTTACTAATGTTTCTGCCATTAGAGTAATCATGCACATGTCCAATAATGAATCATATGCATAAGAGCATGATGGATAATTGGCAAGCCATAGAAGAATCGTCATGAATTCTCGAGAAGAACCGATGAGCGATTTTAGTGTTGGACAAAAGACTCTGTTATGTGTCAAGAGGTTGCACATATTAAAGTTCGAACACATGTAAGGATTTATGAAAATCCTAAGCTTTTCAAGCTAAGAGGAGAAATAGGAAGTTTGGAAAGATACTTAGTTGAAGTAAGAAGTTACTCAAAACTAATATTTTCTAATATGCTAGGACTTGTGAGAAGTGCTATGCTAATCATCTTGACAGTTGTTGCAAGACTCTGCAAAACATTTACCTAGTGCATTGTGAGTGGGTGGAGTACTTGATCAGTGCAAGTTATATCATTCACCACAAATTCATTGGTTATGTGATAATCGACAAGGAAGTTCTTTCAAGATAAAGAACCCAAACCAAGGTTGGGAACCTATATGTGCACTTGGTAAGGTTCATGCTATGAGAGATAACATGAATGTAAAGGAAAATGCGATTAAAGACGTTTGAACACATGGACACATGGTATGTTAAACTTCTATTGTAATCAACTAGTGTTAATACACTTACGATATGCATCACAAGGTTGTAATACGTATTGACTACCTGAATGTGATGTCGACATTTGTCGTTTGAGTTATTATTAACTCACCTTATACTTTGTTACATCCAAACGGATTGTAGAGACAATTGAACCCCGTTAAAGTGAACACGGATTAGCATTGTATTCGCCCATAGTTACTTATATGAGGTGACGTCTCGAAGTGACTAGAGTGTGATGCGATTGATGGCAAGTTCAAGTGCCATGGAGTCATATGAGAATGACTAGTTGATCACATAGGCAGATTGTTAGGAACACTTTGTCGGGCCTTATGACCGCTTATAGAGTTCTGGCAAATTTATATAGCCTGGTCGTGGCGAGAGCTACTATACTATTCTAATGAGTCGATTCTTTTGACTAAAGACTGTTCGCCTAAGATGGCACAGTTTCAGATTAACTTTGATTTGTGTTACTACGACCTTCGTAAATGGGGTCAAATGGGCATATTTTGGGTTATGATGGCTGTGGCCAGTCGAAGGGAATGAGTGCGATATGAATTGTCCACCCCTAGTCAGGGTTATAACAATAGCTCAGGGCCACTCGAGGAGTAATGAACTGGAAATGCGTGGCCACGCTCGGAAGATATCTATGGTAGATAAATCCGGTCAATCAGTTATTCTCCAGATCAAGGAAATCACTCTCGATATGATCACTTGCAAGTACGACCTGAAAGACACCTTGCATTGAGTGGGAGATAGTAATAGGACAAGAGAATTGGTGACGCACACTTGTCGAGGACAAGTGGGAGATTGTTGGAATATGTGTCCTCCGACAATAATGCGATCACAACTGTTGATCATGATGATCACATGTTTAAGTCTCATTCTAAAGAATAAAATTGGAAAGTAATATTTTACTGTCAACTGGTACACACATATCGGTAATGGTTGGCTGACTAGAGTTTGACATTACTGTTGTGCGACGGTGGTGATCAGTTGATCCCCTTAGGTCATACCTAAAGGGTAACACTCGTAATTGATCATTTAATTGATCGTATGACGATACGGGTTAATTAAATTACTTAAAATTGACGGACGATTTTGGAAGTAATATTTACGTGTCTCATTGTAATTTGATTAAATAAGATACGGTCTAAGTAATCGAATTGTTTTATTACTTAGATGAAATTATTGTTTAAGGAAACAATTACATTTGAATGAATAAATTATTATAAATACAAGATGTTGTCATTTATAATTGGTAAAATATTTTGTTACAAGTAATTATGAATTACTAAGTCGATTTTGTATATGACGTATTTTTATTAATGCGTTGATTTTTAATATGTTAAAAATACATAACAATTTTATGTGACATATGACATGTGACAAATTGACAAAATAATGTGTAAAATGGATTTTCCATTTTACACTAAATGGACCGAAATAGTGGGGAGTATTAGGAATATATTATGTTCATTATGTTAGTGGTAAGCATAATCATTTACCTAAACCTAGCCATGCATACCTAGTGGTTATTGTGAAGAGCTCTTTGATCATGCATTGGGCATAAAAACCTCCCCCTTCTACCCGGTTTTTAGAGTGGAAATACCATGGGTTTTTCCTCTAATTTTTATCATATACATTATATCAAATGTAATAAGATTCATTCATTCATTCAACATCTAAAAATAAGAATTTTAGAGAGATAAAATCCTTCCTTCTTCTCCTTCTCTCAACCGACTTAGAGAGCACAAAATAAAGATTTTTGGTCAATTTTATTCTAAATTAATATTGTTCTAGTAATAATAATATTAATTTTATTAAGAGATTACCTTGGGTATAAATCCTTGGGAGGGATTCTACACTTGAATCCTTGTTCTTCCATTTTGGAGTGCTCAAGAACAAGTAAGAAGGAGATCGTACTTGTGCCCATAAAATCCGAAACATTCAATATAAGATGATGATTTCTTCTTTAATTTTATTATTGTTTGCATGCATAAGATCGACATTTAATTTTATGACTAAATTAAATCATCACATATATGAATATGTATAGTAAAGAGATAATGATTTCTAACAAGTATAGGGTAAAAACGATATATAAAATGCACGCATCATACAGTATGTCTAGAAAGATCGTTGTATGCCAGAAACTCAGTTATTGTACACAATAACATAGCTCTCAGATTGAAACTTTCCTTCTTATGACCATCAAACACAGGTATCCCTCTTTCCTACACCATCTTTAGATCATCTAAAAGTGGTTCCAAATACACATCTATGTCATTTCCAAGTTGTCGAGGGCCAGATATCAACAAAGACAACATCAGATACTTCCGTTTCATGTAAACCCATGGGGGCAAATTATAGATGGCCAACACAACTGGTCAACTACTATGTTGGGTACTCATGTTTCCATAAGGGTTCATTCCATCTGTGGAGACCGCTAGAGGCAAGTTCCTTGCTTCTTTGGCGAAGTCAAGATATTTAACGTCAAACTTTTTCCACTGTTGACCATCCGCTGGGTGTCTTAACTTTCAATCTTCAATCCTTCCACTATTATGCCAAGTCAACATTCTTGCATCTTCTTCATTTAAATAAATCCTTATGAATCTTGGTATTATTGGAAAATACCACAACACCTTAGCTGGGATCCCTTCCTTATTCTTAACGCCATACAGAGCAGCGTAGACAATATTATAATTTCTCATAATCTTTACGGTACAATATGCAATCATTGGGACAAGCATGTATTTTCTCATATTCCATGCCCAATTCTCTAATCATTTTTTTAGCCTTACATGTCCGAATCGGAAAAACATTACCGTCATGAAGCATGTCACATAGCAAAGCTAGAAGATCCGTAAAACTCTTATCACTCCACCCATTTGCCCCCTTCAAGTTATATTACTTTACCACCGCGGACAATTTGGTATACTTCTTACAACCAGTAAATAAAGGCATTTTAGATTGACTCAGCTTCTTAATTAAATCATCAGCATTTATTTCCCCATCACTGATAGCTTCAAAATCATCGAATCCATCATCTTCAGCAAACTTCTCACCTAAAACAACTTCAAATGTAGGTGAACGATCGTTTACACACACATCATATCCTTCATCCCCTATATCTAAACCATCAACTTCAGGTGTATGATTATTTACCTCTGTATCAGATTCCCCATCCTGATCCTCTAATTCTCCATGAATCCAACGCCTACAATCTCTACTGAAATTATTCTTTTCTAAGTGTATTTTGACATCTGGAATAGGTAAAACCCTATTATTACCGCATCTATTACAAGGGCAGGGGATTGATGAGTGGAGATGAAAATTTTCACTAACGAAATTGTAAAATTCAGCAATTCCATCATTATAAATAGGATCACCAATTTCACCATCAATCATCCAAGTACGACCCATATATAAGCCAGTAGCTATGAAAATGAGATTACCTTTTTTAAGCTATAAAGATTAATGACGGCGACGACGGCAAAGAAGACTTGTTCACCATCAGTCATTCTATTATTAATACCTTTGAAATTTCATTTATTTTTAGAGTTGCATAATCTAAGACGGTTCTTATAAGAACCGTTGTAATTGTGCATGCATGCATGGGGTGAATAATGGTCAAACAACCAATAATAATAGGGCATGTATTGGTAAACTAAAATCACATACTTTTTAGTTTTCACAGTGGATATGTTTTTACAACAATTTTAAGAAACACCGTTGTAATTGGTGTAATATGACAACGGCTTTAAAATAACCGTTGTTGATATATATAATATGATAATGACTTAACAAAGAACTGTTATCATTTTGTCTTATAATTATTATAACGGTTCCAATTCTTATTATCTTATTATGCTGTTTCCATTCTTTTTAATTATTATAAGTAGAAAGTTAGTCATTATAATATTTTATTTGGTGGATTCCAGAGAATGGGGTAACAAAAAACATAACAAATAACATAAATAATTAAACTTTAATTCAAATAACCACCATAGTCCAAATACAACTCATAATGTCAGATAATAATTAAAGACTTAATTAGAATTTGATGAGGTATTAGGATAGTCTTCATGCCCAATTTCGGCATAGATCAAGTCGTAGATCGACTCTTCATCATCAGGGGGCAGCACAGGTGGAATGACCTCTTTCTTCCATGACATAGGCACGGTGGCAGGAATGTGATGCCTCATGTAATGTCTGATGTGAACAATATTTGCGCACTTTAGTCCCCTAATTGAGCCTATTTGCATACTATTATAACATTCCATAGCCATTTTATCCGTCAAATGCTTTCTATTTTGCTTTCCTAGTGCATTTCGTATGTTTTGTAGGAAGGAAGATAATTAGGCGGAAATTCCCATCTTCCATGCATATTTGGAAGCTTTTTGATGATATTGGATGGACTAGTATGAAGAGGAGGCAAGAATGATGACGAAGGATGTAGGAATAAAGAGTATATAGAAGGATCATAGGGTTAAAACCAAGGATGACGAGAAGGAAGCCATTACATGAAGAAATTGCTCGTAACCCAAACCAAGAGTTGCTCCTTTGGCTCTGAAAGTATTCTAGATGAAACGGCGTCAAAAAATCAAGTGATCTAGGCTTTTGACTCACTCCAATAGGAGTTCGGATGAGAAAATGACGTCCGTTTTACAATCCGAGCTCAAACAAAGAAGTTGTCCGCCAATCCGCTCGTCCCGAGACTAAGACGCTCGTCCTCTGAGATAAGACGCTCGTCCTCCCTTCCAGGACGCTCGTCTTGAGGCCTTAAGATCCGAGCGTCCCGTGCTTGATCCGCTCGTCTCCCCCTGCTACAGGACGAGCGTCCCGACCCCTTGGCCGCTCGGATTCCTCTCCAGTGCCAACCGTCCCTACTGCCTAGACGCTCGGGATGCGCATAATTTTGAAAGACTAGCTAAAAGGAGACCCGCATCTTTTCTTGAGAGGAGCGATTCCTCAAGGACTTAATCGTCATTTAAGCCCTTAGTAACCCTAAATTGTGCACATAATCTCTACTATAAATACCCCATTTGTAATAATCAAAGGGACCAAGCTCTCTTAACCAAGTTCCCATATTAGAAATTCCTCTTAGTTTAGATTAGGAGTAGATTAGGATAGATTACTCTTTAATATTTCCACAAATTTCACATTAATCTTTCCTTAATTATTGTTCAAGTTTATTATTCAAGTTTATTATTGGGTAATTGAAGATTATTGAGTTATTATTGGAGAATTGACAAATCTTCATCAATCAATCAAGTTTCTTTTATTATTCTTTGCTTTATTTTTTGGATCATCTTAAGTTGGTATAATTCTTTTACCCTTTACTCTTTATTGTTTATTTCCTCATTCTCTTATCATGTTTACACTTGTTGTGATGATTGACACCATTAATGACATGTTTACCATGATAATAAGTGAGTAGTCTCTTAACTAGGATTAGTGGGTAATTAGGGGAAACCAACATGGGATTAATCATGCTTAATTTAATATGTTTTCATAATTAGTTTGCTTGCTTGTTGTGATGTCAACCTATGCACATGTTATGTTTGATGAAATGCTAAGCCTATGAATCCTTGCATTTTTTACCCATCTCTTATCTTTTCAACGAGACTTGTAAGATATAAACCAACTCAAGTCTTGTTAGACCATTCATAGAAGTTGAATAGGAGGAAAGTAAGTCGACTTGTAGGTGTTGTACAATCTAATCGATTAAGCTCCGGGACCCAACTCTTCCTATGAACCGTAAGACATAAACCAACTCGGTTCCTCCACAATATTAATTGCTTGCAACTTTGTAAACATGTTTGTATGATCAACACCATGAATCCCCTATAACCCCATGATATCCTAGTACTTTTAGCCAATTGTTTACATCTCTTAGTTTATTGTTTGCTTTACTTCATTACTTTCATTAGTTTAGAACACAACTACAAACCCCATCAATTGTGACACTAGCATAAATTGAGATAGATAGACTTAGAACCCAAAGCACACCGTCCCATGGATCGACCTCGACTTAACCACTAACTAGTTGTTTGTTGAGAATTATAAATGTGTTTGATTGGGAGACCCGACAACATCTAACCCATCAAAATGCGCTGTTGCCGGGGACGGTGCTATGGGATTAAGTTCTTACTTGTTTGTCTATTTTGATTTTGCTTTCACCTTGAGGAACTGGTTCCTCAAGGATTGTTCTTACCGTTTTTGTGTAGTTTCCATGCTTGTAGTTATTTCCTTGTCTTAGCTATGATGGCTCAAGATTTGACATATGGAGTATGTGGTAGATTCTTCGAGTATGACTATGGGTATGGGGAGTTTGAGAAGCAAGTCAACACAAACCTACCTTGCTATTCATACAATGAAAATCCTAACTACTACCCCAATTTTTCCCACCAAAATCACCACATCCAATATCCACAACAACCACCCACCCAATACCCACTTCACAATGAATTTCAATTGCCACAATACAACCACTCTCACACCTACCCACAACAAGAAAATGAACCCATTCAAAATATGATTCTCCAAATGATGGGAGATCAACAAAACTTCTTCAAACAAATGATAGAGGAGAACCAAAAGAGGGACAATATTCTTCAAGGCATTGTTACCCAAGGTGAGGAATTGGAGATTCAAATTGCCCAAATGAAAGAATCCCAAGCAATCACTCCCCACCACTCCTTGAATATTGATCATGAATGTGAATTTGAAGTAGTAACCTTTGATATGGAAAATGAGAAGTGGGAAGAGCCAACCTCTTTGAGCTCTTGTGAGTATGAAAGTGTGGTATTTGATGAGGAAGATATGAGGTTGAGTAAGCCAAATACTCTTAATCTTTGTGAGTATGAAGGTGTGTCTTTTGATGTGAATATTGAGATGGTGGAGGAAGAATTATTGAAGAAGAAGGAAGCCCCCATTTATGATTCATATGAAGATAGTGATGATGACAAGCCTATGGAAGAAGCTTATGCGGAATATGTGTCTTTCAAGGACTCATGGAATGAAGAAGAGGAATAGAGTTGTGATATTGCCTCACTTGAGGACCCCATCCTTGAGAAGTTTGAGGTATGCTTCCATGAGGAAGATGAATGCTTCTTTACTATTGACCATGAAGACCTTTTCACACCCATCATGGAACCTATGATTATTGGAGATGATATGGTGGACCTTCTCCAAAAGGTCAAAACATCATATAAAGGGTACTTGGTTGAGAAGCTCAAGAACAAACTTGCAAATGAACTTGCTTGTGGAAATTTGGCACCCACAACATCAATTCCTAAGGTATCCGGTCATCAATGTTATGTGAATTCTCCTTCTACTCTTGAAGGATTGATAAATCCAAATGCTATCATCACCACAAAAATTGAAGGAGAAGGTGGTAAGTGGAAGTCTTCGGGCGAATATGAACCATACTTCATATCTTATATTGACAAGAATCATGGGCTTATCGGTTTGAAGCATTACAAAGACTCAAGTGCCAAGGGCAAGGTGAATGAGAGAGTAAGTGGCAAGCTACCTTGGCCAAGCTTCATATTGAATTGGAACAAACCATATTCATGCTTGTTTGAAGATTGTGCTCAAGCATTTGACCGGTTATTGAGAGCATTGAGCAACATGGACAACATCAATAACCATGGAAACAAGGAATGAGTTTGGTGGAGTCCTCCCTCAAACCACCATTTGTAAGATACCCTTTCCCTTGACTTTGCATTACATTTACACTTGCATTTAGTTATATACATATACATTTAGCTTGCATTTGTATTATATTTAATATTGCATTCACATTAGTTAGTTCATATAGTATAGCTACATTGTAATATATCTCATATAACTAGTTGCATATAGACTAGAATTCATCCATAGTCACTAATGAACAATCCTATTCTTTTCTACACTAGAGATAATGTTTAAATCGGTTTGGGGAGGTTTGATCATAGGTGACCATAGTTAACTAGAAATCATGCATCATATAGGTTAGTGTAGATTGCATTCATTTGTTATATATGTCATATAGAATTGTATTTAGTTAGAGCATGCATTCATTCATATCATTGCATTTATTCAAAAATCCAAAAAACATGTATTTCTTTTTTATTCCTACTCCTACATGTACATTGAGGACAATGTCCAAAATAAAGTGGGGGATGAGAATTTATATTCCAAAAAATGCTAAAAATCGAAAATTGAAAAATACAAAAATATGTCTTTTTTTTTCACAAACATAAAAACCATAAAAATTTGAAAAATTCAAAAACATGTTCATTTCCTTTATAGTGTAGTCTTGTGTATATATTGTGTTTTTATATATTGTGCTTGTCCATTCTTTTTCACATTTATCGACTACGCCACATCCGAGACATAAGGATATTGAAGACCGCTTGGTATGATCTTTCCAATCTCCTTTTTCCTCTTTATGTTAATGACTATGTGGCTTTATTTTGATTGATGCGGTAAAAACAATGTGATTATAGGATTGCATTTAGATTATTTGACATACTAGTTGGAAGAAGCATATGCATTAGGTTGTATAAATGTTAGTTGCATCATGGCATATAGTTTGCATGTTAGAAAATTTTTGTAAAACCGTCTATTTGGGAAACTTGACAAGTGTATATAAGGCCCTTGTAGATACTTTTTCTTCTTAAGACTTTGCTTGTTAGAATACTTGTAAAACACCCTAGGATGTGTCATGCTAGTATCCTTTGACCCATGGATTAAGGCCTAGTCAAGAGTACCTTGTGGTGTGATAATCCTTGGCTACCGTTTATTCCAAGGTGACCCATGCAACCATCATCCATGCTCTACCACATCTTGTCATCAAAAGGGAATGGGCACAAAAATTGTTCAAAATTTGATTCAAGAATTGAAATGAAAAGTCAAAAAAAGTTTGCAATTGCATCAAATGAAAAGTGGAGCAAAAATAGACTCTTAAAGCTTCAAAAATAAGCACCCTCACTACAAATGGGGTGACTTTGAAAATTTTCAAAAGAAAATGCAAAAAGTTGAAAGTTGTCAAGTATTGAAATGCCAAACATCAAAAGAAATGTTCTCAAAATGTCAAATGCCACAAATTGGGGGGAATAACAACAACAAAAGCAAACTCCCACATGAAACTCAAAATCTATTGATCCCTTTATCCATCGTATCCACTTTTGTGCGTGGTAGAGAGGAGACGACCCTTCTTCTTGTCTAGGCAAGAAGAAGAATTCCGCGATCCTCCAGTGTTTCTAATACCATAGGGAGTCTACTCTTGACGAAAGCATTTAACGATTGAGGACAAAGGTACCCTAGCTTGACACAATTTGGAGGTGATTTATTGGTATCCTTCTAGGCTTAGTAGTTTGAAGAAACCATATCTATGAAGGAGGTGTACCCTTGAATTGCTTCCCCTTTAGATAAATTCCGCCACTTAGATGAGGAAAGTGGCTATTCCTTTTGTAGATGCATCCATTACTTGATTTTGTGTGCTTTAATGATTGGATGTGTCGCCATTTTGGCAAGACCCACCTTGCCTTGCAAGAAGGCATCTTACCTCATGGTTGTCTTGTTGTGAGTTGAAGGGGCGGAGTGAGACCCGCTAATTGTCTCACATCGGCTATATTAGTATGTTAGTTTGAATAAGGGTCCTAGTTTTTGTCACCTCTTTACTCGGGATGAGTAAAGGTTCGGTTTGGGGATATTTGATGTGAACAATATTTTCGCACATTTAGTCCCCTAATTGAGCCTATTTTGCATACTATTATAACATTCCATAGCCATTTTATCCGTCAAATGCTTTCTATTTTGCTTTCCTAGTGCATTTCGTATGTTTTGTAGGAAGGAAGATAATTAGGCAGAAATTCCCGTCTCCCGTGCATATTTGGAAGATTTTTGATGATATTGGATGGACTAGTATGAAGAGGAGGCAAGAATGATGACCAAGGATGTAGGAATAAAGAGTATATAGAAGGATCATAGGGTTAAAAGCAAGGATGACGAGAAGGAAGCCATTACATGAAGAAATTGCTCGGAACCTAAACCAAGAGTTGCTCCTTTGGCTCTGAAAGTATGCTAGATGAAACGGCGTCGAAAAATCAAGTGATCTAGGATTTTGAATCACTCGAATAGGAGCCGGATGAGAAAATGACGTCCGTTTTACAATCCGAGCTCAAACAAAGAAGCTGTCCGCCAATCCGCTCGTCCCGAGACTAAGACGCTCGTCCCCTGAGACAAGACGCTCGTCCTCCCTTCCAGGACGCTCGTATTGAGGCCTTAAGATCCGAGCATCCCGTGCCCTATCCGCTCGTCTCCCCCTGCTACAGGACGAGCGTCCCGACCCCTTGGCCGCTCAGATTCCTCTCCAGTGCCAACCGTCCTTATTGATTGCCAGATTTGGCGTAGTGCTGACTGTCACCGACACAGCCATGGGAGCAATGCTAGCACAAACAGTCGACGACGAAGAACGAGCCATCTACTACATCAGGAAAAAGTTCATCGAGTACGAAACAAGATACACTCAACTGGAAAAGACATGCCTTGCCCTGGTTTGGTCGATAAAGAAGCTGCGATATTACATGCTCAGCTACACGGTTCACATCTACTCCAAGATGAACCCAGTCAAATACATCTTCAAAAAGGCCGTGCTAAATAAAAGGCTGTCTAGATGGACACTCATGCTATCCGAATTTAACCTCAAATTCGTACCCCTCAAGGTTATCAAGGGAAGGGCAGTCGCCGATTTCCTAGCAAAAAATCCCGTCAACGAGGATCCAACGACCGATACATGGTCACTTCCTGACGAAGACATCCTTTGTACCGACACCGACGCATGGGACCTATACTTCGATGGTGCATCAAACCTGAGAGGCTTCGGGGTAGGAATCATTCTAATATCACCAGAAGGGGAACATGTTCCAATCTAAGTTAAGTTAAACTTTGTCGTCACTAACAATGCCGCCGAGTATGAAGCATGCCTCATCGGCCTACAAGCAGCCATAACACCTGGCATAAAGAAGTTGAGGGTCCACGGCGATTCCTAACTCATCATCAATCAGGTGTTCGGATCATGGAAAATACGAAGCGACAACTTAGAACCCTGCCAATCAAAAATCAACCAAGAGGCCGAATTCTTTGACCAAATCGACTACTTCCACTTGCCACTGGAGGAAAACCAATTTGCTGATGCCCTAGCAAAATTCGCTGCACTCGTCAACATACCCAACGACATAACATTGATGCCCTTATGTGTAGAGAGAAGGAGCGAGCCAGCTCACATCTGCGCCATTAACGACGATGAGGAGAGTCATGTCGAACCTTGGTACCAAGCCATCCTCAACTACAAAACCAAAAACGAATTTCCTCTTAACTCTGATACAAGAGGACGAATAGCCATCCGTTTACTTGCATCACAATTCGTGATAAACCAAGAACAACTATACAAAAGAACACCCCAAGGGATCCTTCTCCATTGCATTGATCACCACAAAGCCAAAAAAGTCATGGGAGAGGTCCACGACGGAGAATGCGGCCCTCACATGAGTGCAATGATGCTGGCCCGAAAAATCATGCGGTTAGGCTACTACTGGACCACAATGGAAGCCGATTGCTGAAACTATGTCAAACATTGCCACAATTGCCAAATCTTCGCCAACATACAACACATACCACCATCCCTCTTATATACCATGACATCACCCTGGCCTTTCTCGACCTGAGGCATCGACATCATCGGAAAAGTCAACCTGATAGGCACCAAAGGCCATGGCTTTGTCCTCGTCGCAATCGACTATTTCACCAAATGGGTGGAAGCACAGTTTTATACAGTCTTGACCGCCAAACAAGTGGCCAAGTTCATCTAGGACAACATCATCTGCAGATATGGGGTACCCCATGAAATCATCAGCGACCAAGGCTCCCACTTGGGCGGAAACACAAGCCTTGCTAGACAAATACAAATTAAACGGCATCGATCATCCCCCTACCGTCCCCAAACCAACGGAGCTGTAGAGGCAGCAAACAAAACTCTTGTCACCGAGCAAACTCCCATTCGCACTCTGGGGATACCGAACCTCCATTCGAACTCCAACATGAGCAACACCGTTCTACCTAGCATACTTTATGGAGGCAGTTCAACCAGTGGAGGTGGAAGTCCTATCTCTACACATCCTAATGGAAAGTCAAGTTCCCGAGGCGAAATGGACCCGTCGAAGATTCGAACAACTCACACTTCTAGACGAACGGCGACTTAATGCCTTACATAACGTCCAACTATACCAACGACGTATACAACGGGCATTCAACAAAAAAGTCAAACCCAGAAAAATCAAAGAAGGCGACTTGGTCCACAAGTCGGTTCGAGCACCATTACTCGTCGATCCGAAGGGAAAATTCAAACCCAATTGGGCCGGGCCATACCTGGTCAAGAAAATACTTTCGGGGGCGCATTGAGACTGAGTGACCTAGACGGGGACGATTTCAAAAACCTAACCAACCTAGACCAACTCAAGAAAAACTACCCTTGAACCCTAGCAACAACAAACCTATCCCTAGTTTCACAACCAGTGAACACAATCTCCCTTTAAAGTCAATTCCTCAAAGCGTTCTGATTTGAAATTACATGTTTTATCGAGTCTAAGTTATGGCACCTTGCCATGTTTCGAACAGCCTTTGATCTGTCAAAGGCAAACATCCATTTGCACTCAAACAAAACACCTGAACTACGAGTATGGTTTGATTTCACCTCTTCAGGTGGATACATAGGCAGTCCATTCCTACACAAGAAGGATACAACGACAACATCCAAACAAAATTGATAAAACAATAGAACTATGAGCATGGTTTGATTTCACCTCTTTAGGTGGATACGTAGGCAGTCCTTTTGATATGGCCGTTTTTGTACCAAAAATAAAACCTAAGTATACTAACAGAAGCTAGTGATAAGTAGGGTCGATCTCCACAGGGAGGCAAGGTATCTATCTTGTAGTGCGTCTATCTAGGTCACAAATGGGGGTTTTGTATTTGATTTTCTAAACTACTAAAGGTCAAAGGGAAGAGAAATAAAGTGAGAGCAATTAAAGTGAGAAAATGTGATAAGAGTGATCAAATAAGAGAAAGTATGCCAGGATTTTGGTTCACCATGGTAGTCTATCGACTCAGTTGCAAATAGCCTAGACAATCTACCGTGAGAAGGGCATGGGAAAGGTCCTTCCGGTCCGCTATCCACCCTAGAATTCCACTAACTTAACTTCCGTCCTCATTACGGTAGTCTACTGTTCATAGCAGGTCTGTTTATTCCAATCTTCCGATCCAGGAACAAAGTTAACTAGTTTAATGTAATTTAGAAGCTTGCACTCAACTAAATTGGTGTTACAGTTATATTGCTATGGGGACAGATTCTCACATGTAAATTATCTAGTCTATTCGCTACATCGTCACAATCCTACCATGGATTACCTAGTCCTAACATAAAGGGAATTAGCTACTCATGTTTTTAGTGCAATTGACAATAACAACAAAAGACATGCTACTAAGAGACATAATTAAGGAATAACAATCAAACATAAAATATAACAAAGACAAGAATGATAACAAGAGATTAAGAATTCAAGAATAAGCAAAGTCTTAGATTAAGAATTAAGGGGAAAGAAAGATTACAATCCAATTGAATCCGGCATAAAGATCAATCCACAAAGCAAAGTACGAGATTTAAGTGGTAGAGAGTAAAGAGAAGCAGTAAAAAGTGTATAAAGAGTTGTAAAGATAAAAGTAGAAGTAGAAGTCCCTAATGACCTAATTACGACTCTCTTATATAGGGGAGCGATAATTAACAAAACTAAACATATCACGGATCACCAAAGCCCGTGTAAAATAGCAAACCCTTCCATCGAGTACTTTCAGACTACTCGATCGAGGTCTTCTCCAGCAATTGTACTCGATCGAGCACTTTAGGCTCTCGATCGAGCAACTCCCATAAAGCACATTTCGATCGAGCTCTTAGAACTGCTCGATCGACTTCCTGTTCCAGCCAAACCACTCGATCGACTCATAATTCCACTCAATCGAGTGAAGATCCATTGCAACAGCCTCAAAAATCGTCTTTGGCAGCTGTTTGGGCTAAAAATCACTCTAAAGGGAAAGGCCCACTTAATAAATAAATGGATCATATAAAGAGAAGGGGAGCCCACGGTAGGAGTAAGCATGGAGAAGAAGGAATGGGCTGGCATATGCGCAGGAGGAGACCGAAGCCCATTGAAGGAAGCGTCTAGATTTAGGAAAGGGGATTCAGGGAGAAGTTAGGGAGAAGTCAGGGAGATCAGGGAGAATTGAGGGAGACGGCCAAACATGGAAAGAGTTATTATGGAAGTCATATTCCCTGTCCATAATCAAGGTAGGATATGTCTAGGGTTCTTACCCTATAAATAGCCAAGGAAGCAATCAAAGAAGGACATTCACATACACACACATACATTCATTCAAGATCTCATCAGCACGGTACCTCGTGTTAGCAAGATTAGCATTACGATACAGTTGTAATCATCCCCCTACTCAAAACTAGTACAATATTTGGCAGGGTACCGTCCCTCCCGCGGTTTTTCCCACGTTGGGTTTTCCGCGTCACCAAATCTACATGTTAATTTATATTTCGTACTTTATTTCCTTATTTAAATACCGTCGTACAAACAAACAATCTAATATCCGACGAGTAAGACCGCATTGACCCGAATCAACTAATTCGGTAAAAAATACCTAAACAGTTTGGCGTCCACCGTGGGGCCTTGTGGTCGTCAATTGTTGATAATCTAAGTACGCAAGGGATAAGCAAGCATTGGAATCCGTGTTAGGGAGCAGACAACCGTCACCACCGCCGACCTCTGCTCAAAATCCAGCATCGACAGTGGTAACGCAGGCTCCCGGACATACCTCAAGAACCACACCAACATCAAAAACCTCTTTGCCTACTAAAACTCCTACTGTCACAACCCAAGCCAGATCGGATAAGGGAGCAGCGAGCTCAGGCCTCACCCCGCCACCCAGTCCCACACAAATCTTGCTCGCTGGCGTAGAAAGCCTACAGAAAGCCATGGAAAACATGAGAGAAGACCAGAAGAAAGCTGAAGTTGAAGCAAGGAAGAGGGACAGAGAGCTCTGGGCGCAGATAGATATCCTAAAACAGCAGTCTGTCACCCCAGTAAGCAGGGCAGTCGAAGGAAGGACCCAGCTAGTAGATCTGACACAAGGGGGATCAGGCGACAGGAATCCACTTCGGCAGATACCAGCTGAACTGGTAACATGGTTGGATCTAGCTACAATACCATCAGATGGAAGAATAACTCCACAAAGACTAGGATACCTCACACCGATAACTGGTCGGCAGCCAGCCGTATGGAAGCACGAACAGGTGGCACCCTTGTCAGCAATTCCGCAGCAATTGACCAGACACCTGGAGCAAGATCCGAGTGGAACCAGCAAGTAAACTGGCAGCAGGGAACGATCGTTACTTCAACCCCCCTAGCTGCTGGGACACTTCAGAACCTTCAAGAGTTTGGCTCAGGAGGCAGCATATTGAATCAGCAAGTAGTTGACAGGCAGACCTCGGATTCAGGTAGCATAACAATTCAGCAGTACTTAGAGTTGAGAGAGATGCTAAGTAGGGTTCCAGGACTGCCTCCCCCACTTGAGAAAGCAGCACCTGACAGTTATGCCGACTCGCCATTCGTGGACGCCATATCCATCACAGCTATGCCAAAGGGATTCACAAGTCCAAATATGCCTCTCTTTGATGGCACAGCAGATCCCTTTGACCATATAAGCTAGTACAAGCAGAAGATGATGACAGTAACAGCTGTAGGGCAGGTAAAAGAGGCCTGCATGTGCAAAGGATTTGGATCCACCTTAACGGGGCCGACACTTCGATGGTTTGTGAGTCTACCCAATAAGTCGATATCCACATTTGTTGAATTGGTGAACGCATTCACCCGGTTTTTGCAAGCGTAGGAAGCCACAAAAGCATGCGGGGACCTATACAGAATCGTCCAGGGGGCAGGAGAAACCATCGGAGAATACAACACCAGATTCAACAATGAGAAGGTGGCAGTACGGGAATGTGATGTTTCGACAGCAGTAGAAGCCTTTAGGAGGGGCCTCCACCATGATTCTGACTTGTATAAGCAGCTAACTATGCATCCTTGCCATAGCTTGAGCAAGATAAGAGAAAGCGTGCCGCCGCAATCAGACTGGAGGAAGACATCCTAGCCAGAGCTAGTCTACCTAATACACCAAGTGTTTCTAGTACCTCAGCCGTGGAAAAATCCGGAAGAAAGCAAACCACCAGCAGAAAGGATGAGAGATATAGGCCATATGGAAGGGGAGTCAATAGAATCGAAGAAAATCAGCAACTCCCTACTATGGCAGAATATGGATTCATTACAGGTATCGGAGGAATCCTGAAAGCACTAAGGGAGATGGGAGACAGGGTAAGGTGACCCAAGCCACCAGTAGAAGAGCAGGCATGGCGAAAAGATAACAAGACGAAGTGTGAATTCCATCGTGATATTGGGCATAACACTGAAGACTGTTACACACTACGAAGAGAGATCAAGCGCCTGTACGAACAAGGAGAACTGAGCCACCTATTACCACGTGGGGGCAAGCAGCAAGATAAGGTAGGCTCCGCGAAGCCTGCAAATCCACCCACATGCACCAAGATCATAAACGTGATAACAGGCAGCTCAGATATAAGTGAACTAACATACTCGGCAGCCAAGAGGCATGCCACCGGTGCTAAAGGAGACAGACCAGCAAATTCTTGCAGAATGTCTCACAGTGATTTACCAGCCATCACCTTTGATGAGGGAGACACATATGACGAACGGGAACATCATGATGCACTCATTATCACCCTGTCAATGGCTAACTGCACAGTTAGAAAGTTCTTAGTAGATACAGGAAACTCGGTCAATCTAATTATGCTAAAAACCATAGAAAATATGGGATTCAGCGAGAAGGATTTACAGAAGAAGACTATCCCGCTAATAGGCTTCAGCGGGGAGACAACCAACTCACTAGGCGAGATAGTCATCCCAACCTACGTGGGAGGAGTCAATAAGCAGATCAGGTACCTGGTCATAGACGGACCCTCTACCTACAATGTCATCTTTGGAAGGCCGTGGCTGCACCAGATGAAGGCAGTCCCTTCAACGTATCACCAATGCATAAAATCCCCACACCATGGGGAGTAGAGACTATACGAGGAGATCAGGAGGAAGCTAGAGACTGCTATAAGAAGGCGCTAAAGTGCACTGCCAGCTCTCCCGCATAACAATTACAGAAGCAGCCTGTCCAGGACGAATACATCGAGCCCCCCAGCAGAAGAGCTGGATCAAATTAACCCTGGACAAGCTGCACCCAGAAAGAACTGTGCTAATTGGAGCTGGATGCACGGGAAGCTTAAGACAGCAATTAATCAAATTTCTGCAAGACAACATGGATTGTTTCGCATGGTCACACGACGACATGATAGGGATAGATCCGTCCATCATAACACATAAGCTCAGTATGGACCCAAAGTGTAAGCCCGTCCAACAGAGAAGAAGAAAATTTGTAGCAGAAAGAAATAAGGTAATCAACCAAGAGGTAGATAGCCTCCTGGCAGCAAAGAAAATAAGAGAAGTAAAGTATCCAGAGTGGTTGTCTAACGTAGTAGTGGTGCCTAAGAAGAATGGAAAGTGGAGCGTATGTGTGGACTTCACCGACCTCAACAAAGCATGCCCTAAAGATCCCGCCCCCTGCCTCATATCGATGCAATGGTGGATGCAACAGTTGGGCATGAAATGCTGACATTCCTGGACGCATGGAGTGGCTACAATCAGATCAAGATGGATCCTGAAGATCAAGAGAAGACGACATTCATGTCTGAAAGAGGAATGTATTGTTACAATGTTATGCCCTTCGGCCTAAAGAATGCAGGCTCCACATACCAGTGGTTCGTCAACCGCATGTTTAAGGAGCAAATAGGAAGAACTATGAAGGTGTATATTGATGACATGGTGGTAAAGTCAGAAAAAGCCAAAGATCATATGCGGCACATGGCAGAGACATTCAGCACCCTAAGGCAATACAAAATGAGTTAAATCCATCTAAGTGTACCTTCGGGGTGTCCTCTGGCAAGTTCTTAGGCTATATTGTAACTCAAAGAGGGATAGAAGCCAGCATCGAACAAATCAAAGCTGTTTTACAATTAGTCACCTGAAAAAACTAAAGACCTTCAAAGGCCAGCTGGTAAGGTAGCGGCCCTGAGCAGGTTCATCTCAAGATCATCCGACAAGTGCAGGCTGTTCTATGATGTATTAAGAAAGAGTCAGAATTTTGAGTGGACTGCAGACCACGAGCAAGCATTCAGAGAGCTGAAACACTACCTCAGCGGCCCACCATTGCTGTCAAAACCAGAACCAAGAGAACCATTGTTCCTCTACCTAGCCGTCACAGAGGTGGCTGTAAGTGCCGTTCTAGTCAGAGAGGAGGAAAAGGAACAGAAGCCGGTATACTACGTGAGCAAGTCTCTGCTACCAGCAGAGACCAGGTACACATCTCTCGAAAAATTAGTATTAGCACTGGTAGTAGCATCTTACAAGCTGTGCCCTTACTTTGAATCCCACAACATACATGTTGTAACCAACTACCCGCTGAAATGTATCATGAGGAAGCCTGAACTGTCAGGAAGAATGTCGAAATGGTCTGTACACCTTAGTGGGTATGATAACAGTATGAATCCAGAACATCAATCAAATCGCAAGCACTAGAAGACTTTGTGTCAGACTTCAGCCCAGCCATCCAAAATCTGGCAGATGAGGAAATCCTCACCCTAGAGGGGAGTGGGGAGGCAGAGGTCTGGTAGATGCATATTGATGAAGCCTCCAACTAAAGGGGGGAAGGTGTAGGGTTGATCCTGCGGTCACCACAAGGAGATCTGATAGCGCAAGCAGTAAGATGTGAATTCAAGGCAACCAATAATGAAACAGAATACGAGGCCTTGATATTAGGAATGCAGCTAGCCCTGGAAATAGGGGTCAGGCACCTGCACATATTCAGTGACTCTCTACTAATAGTCAACCACGTGAATGATGAGTTTATAGCCAGAGATTCAAAGATGATTGCATACCTAAAAATAGCAAAAGAGCTAAAACAGAAGTTCAAAACTTGCAAGCTCAAGCAGATTCCCAGGGATCAGAATGCGGAAGCAGACACCTTAGCAACTCTGGGGGCAACGTTCAAGCCAATAGAACTATCCAGCATTCCTATCGCACATATGCTAGAACCTTCTATCCAAAAGGCAGATGAAACAGACAAAGGAGTACTGAAGGATCGTCGGGACGAAGTGGGAGTTCAGACAGCTACGGAAGCCGGGGAAGGCTCTCAGCCAGCCGACCAGCCGTCTGATCAACCATCTACACAGGCAGACGACTGGGATTGGCGCACACCCTACCTAGACTGGCTCCGTCATAATAAGCTGCCAGATGACAAGAAGGAAGCGAGGGATTTCAGAATAAAAGCCTCCAGGTTTATACTTATTGACGACATACTATTCAGGAAGTCACTGGCAGGTCGCTACTTACGGTGTCTGGATAAGGAGGAGGCGCAGACTGTGTTACATGCTCTCCACAGTGGCGAATGTGGAAACCATGCAGGGGGCAGGAGTCTAGCAAATAAATCTCTCAGACAAGGATACTTCTGGCCCACAATGAAGACAGATGCAGCAGAATACGCACGTAAGTGTGACGCATATCATCGCTCAGCACCAATGATCCACCAGCCAGCAGAGCCCTTGCATCCTATCATTTCCCCCTGGCCGTTCATGAGATGGGGCATGGACATAGTAGGTCCCCTACCAAGAGCTACAGGAAACAGAATATGGATGCTGGCAATGATTGATTACTTCTCCAAGTGGATAGAGGCAGAAGCATTCACAGAAGTAAAAGACAAACAAGTCATCTCTTTCATAAAACGTAATATCATCTGCAGGTTTGGTATCCCATCAGAAATCATATGTGACAATGGCTCGCAGTTCATCTCCAACGATGTTGAAGGATACTGTGCCAGATGGAACATCACCTTGTAAAAATCAGCACCCACGACTCCAAAATCTAACGGGCAAGCTGAGTCCAGCAATAAAATCATCATGGACAATCTGAGAAGGAGGTTACAGGAGTTAGGAGGAAAGTGGGCAGATGAGTTGCCACTGGTGTTATGGTCAGATAGAACAACGCCAAAGATAGCAACAGGCCAGACACCCTTCAGTCTGGTGTTTGGCGCGGAGGCAGTCATTCCATCAGAAGTTCTAGTTCCCACTCACACGTATGGATGTGTGACAGGGGAACTGAACAGTGCAGAGATGGTCAGGAGCCTGGACACAATAGATAAGCTACGAGCAAGTGCAAAAATACGCCTAGCTGCCTACAAGCAGTCAGTGGCCAGGAGTTACAACAAGAATATGAAAGTCAGGCTCCTGGAGGTAGGAGACCTGGTTCTCCGAGAAGTGTTCCAAAACACTAAAAATCGAAAGGCAGGCAAATTCGCCTACAAATGGGAAGGACCATACCAGATAGAAGGAGTTGTTGGCCATGGCGCATACAGACTGATGACTATGGACGGTCAAATCATACAACACCCATGGAACATACTTCACCTGAAGAGATATTACTTTTAATAATAAGTAGATTTTAGCTTGCAGGGTAATGTACTATGAAGAGTCAAATTATTTTAAAATAAAAGAAAGTACGGTAGTAGGCATACTACTAATTTCATTCTCATTCTTGGCTTCTTTAACTTTTTCAAATTTTAAAACTATCATTGGATAGTGTGGACTGTCAGCGTCCTGGGACCACAATTGCTCTAGTACCCCATGAGATAGCGTCAGGTACCTCACACCGTTCTAATAGGATTTTCTGTTTTCAGGCTTCTCTAAGTACATCACCCTGAATCCTAATGTCTATGGTACGTTGAAAGAGTATCTAGCAGATCATCCCAATCGCCAACGGGGTGACAAGGCACATGGCACTCCAACATGCCTAACCTACTTTCTCCATCAGGAGCACCCTCACCAAAGCGGATTTGTGGAATATACGAAAGGGAGCCTGGTTGTGAGTTAAACACGCTTACCCAGCTACCCCTGATACCACCCCCTGGACGTAGCTCGCACTAATCGCAATTAATCAGGGCCCCAGCATGCATGCACACATATATGGAACGTAGGGATCTCTGCGCTACCAGAATCCTGCAGCGTCCCATCGGTCCTAGAACGACGATAAACTTGCCTAAACTATGCCCCTGTTGGCTTTAAACGAGATGAACACACCTTGCGTCATGAACCAGGTTAAGTAGTCCAAAAAACTGCGGCATACGCCGAAATCGGTTATCAAGACTGACACGGCAGCTAGCTGAGTCTAGTTCAGCCACTTCAGGCTGACTCGACTGGTCTAAATCAGGCTCTAAGGTTGACACAGCCACCCCTCCTTACAATGCGGCACATGCCTAAAATCAGACCAGATCGACACGGCGACTAGCGAGTCCGAGTCGACCTCCTCAGGATGACATGACTCACCTAAATCAGCCAGCAGGCTGACACGGCAACCTCCTAAACTAAGGAAACCTAAGAAACAAGCACACATGATATAAGCTAAAACTTGCCTAACTACGGCAAGGAGCATTCCAAAACATGGCCAAAATACGGCCCCAGAGTTTAATCGCCACCTTGGCGACACTACCAGAAAGAGTTTAAAAAACTTACAAGTCTGCCACCACTGGGCCAGACTACCAAAAACTTCATTGATAAAAAAAAACTTAATTATCGGTCACATTAATGACCTCCACTTCTGGCATCTCCTCTGCCTGCTGACCTTAAGTTTTAGGTACCAGATCAGCTTGCGCACCCTCAGCTGCCATAGCCTCCTAAGCTCCGTTAGCAGCATCCTGGGGCAATCCAGCATCTCCAGCAGCAGCCTGCTCAGCCAGTGCAGGAGAATTCACCTCCCCAACTTCAGGCATCAGCGCACTCAGATCAGGTGGGGTGGGGTAGAGCATCTCCAGCTGCCTCTCCTCCTCTTCTATAGCTTGCTGAGTTGGAGCCTCCTCATGAGCAGCACGCATCACGCTGATTTTTCCCCGCCAGCTAGCATATGCAATGATATTGGTGGCCAGGGAGATCAGCTCGCTGATCTTCTCATCAGAACGCTTGAGGGAAACAGAGAAGGTGCTGCACACCTCTTGAGTGCGTGCCAGCTGATCAACCCCTTCCTTCAACTTCTTCTTGGCACCAGCGAGCTCAGCCTTCAGCTCCACCACACGTTCCTTCAGATCAGATTGTTGTTGCGCCAAGTCGGCAACTGTCCCCTTCAGCTCTTGGTTTTTGGCACTGGTGGCACGGCTGGTGGTCTGCACTATGTTGATCATCTTCCTGTTGTAAAGAGCAGACTGGAGGGTCTGGGGCAGGAAAAATTAAAAGTCAACAAGGATAATTTAAAGGAAAATATTGAGAACAGGTAGAAGACGAAGATCACTTACCATAAAGGCGTTGTGCACATCATTCTCAGCCATCTCCTTTGGAGAAAATTCTGAGAAAGCCTCTTTTAGAGGAGGAAAGAGCAGCTGGTCGATCTCTGGCGAGTAAGGCACCTTATCAACATTCCCAAAACCCTCTGGGAATTGAGCAATTGTGCCTCCGCTAGCTAAGGCATGAGGACTGGTAGGAGGAGTAGGAGGATGGCGAGACAATGGATCAACCTCCAAGGGTTCAGGCATAGCAAGACTGAAACGAGTAGAAGGAGTCTGGAAGGAGGTAGCAGGAGCACTCCTCTTGGAGGCAGATGCCACGTCAGGACTGGCAGCGGATCTCTTTATTTTTGCGCTCTGAAGGATAGCTTCCAGAGGATCAACTTTTGAACCTGAAAGCAGACATCATCTCAGGCGTCAAGAAAATTAAAGCTGTCAGTGAAGTCACATGCAAACTGAAACAACTGTAAGAGGCTTACCAGAAGACATGCTGTGAGCTGATTGAAGGGGGTTGGAGGAGGAAGCAGGTGAGAAACCAGGAAGCAGATCAGGAAACTTTCTCTCGGATTCAGGGATACAGAACAACTTGCTGCGGGCAGGGATTTGGGCACCAATATGAGTCAGGTAGCAGGGACCTGCGCGAGGGCGATGAAGTAAGCTAGTAAGCAGCGGGATAAAACGAATCAGGTGACAGGGAGGCTACTTACTCGAAGTTATGACCCATTTCTCGAAGATGTAGTCGGCAGGCGACTGGATAGAGCCCTTCCTCACGAAGAAGAAGTCCTCAAACCATTTCTCATCTCGGGATTTGGACACATGCCTGAAGGGAGCCTCTCTAGAGTCCCGGAGTGAGAATTGGCCCCTACCCAGGGACCTGATATTGTACATGTGGGCCAGATCGCCCAGAGAGATAGAGTTGCCAGTATTTTGACAAGCGGCTAAGGAGTAAAGAAGAACCCTGCAGACAGAGGCGAAAATTAGTGCCATGGCAAAGTTGTTTGTAAAAATGAAGTCTTGGACGGGTTTAGGAAAACGGAAGCGAAGACCATATTTAAATGGGTATAAATAAAAGCAAACCCATCCTGGACGAAGGGCATCAGCTTTTTGACCCGGTTCAGGGATGGCGATGTCCACCCCGTCACCAAGACCAAGCAAACCCTTGATCATAGGGATGTCAGCAGGGGTCAAGGCGGAATCACAGTTATGGGGGTGAGTGAAGAGTCCCCGGAAAGGAAAGACCGGGTCAGGATTGCGGTCAGTAGGAGTGGAAGTCGATGATGAGTGTCGGGTTTTGCCCATGGTGAAGAAAGAGAAAATGGGAATTAAAGAAGAAAAAGAGGATGAAATACCCGGTGGGAATAACGACGGAGAGTGGAGTAGTGGAGCCGGCAAGGAAAGGAGAGAAGAGGGTTAAGGGTTTGGAGAGAGAGGGAGAGTTTCTATGGGAAGTGATTTGGTAATTAATGAAGTGAATAAAGGAGGTTGGGGTTATAAAGGGAGAGAGAGAGAGAGAGAGTAAGGTGCGAGAAAAGAGGAGGTGGGCGGCTGAAATGATGGATTTGCATGAAAAGGGGTACAAATGACGGCTTAGAGTTTTAGCAGACGACTACGTAAATTCCTTGCTCGACACCGCGAAGCGTACTTCACAAGAAATTTGGGGCAAACTGTTTGGGCTAAAAATCACTCAAAAGGGAAAGGCCCACTTAATAAATAAATGGATCATATAAAGAGAAGGGGAGCCCATGGTAGGAGTAAGCATGGAGAAGAAGGAATGGGCCGGCATATGCGCAGGAGGAGACCGAAGCCCATTGAAGGAAGCGTCTGAATTTAGGAAAGGGGATTCAGGGAGAAGTTAGGAGAAGTCAGGGAGATCAGGGAGAATTGAGAGAGACGGCCAAACATGGAAAGAGTTATTATGGAAGTCATATTCCCTTTCCATAATCAAGGTAGGATATGTCTAGGGTTCTTACCCTATAAATAGCCAAGGAAGCAATCAAAGAAGGACATTCACATACACACACATACATTCATTCAAGATCTCATCAGTACGGTACCTCGTGTTAGCAAGATTAGCATTACGATACAGTTGTAATCATCCCCCTACTCAAAACTAGTGCAATATTTAGCAGGGTACCGTCCCTCCCGCGGTTGTTCCCACATTGGGTTTTCCGCGTCACCAAATCTACGTGTTAATTTATATTTCGTACTTTATTTCCTTATTTAAATACCGTCGTACAAACAAACAATCGAATATCCGACGAGTAAGACCGCATTGACCCGAATCAACCAATTCGGTAAAAAATACCTAAGCAGCAGCTTCATATGACTTCCTTCACACATCCCGGGGTACGACTCTTGCTCTAATATTTCCGTCTCCTTACAATGCATGCTAAATGGGACGAATAAAGGTCGATTCCGCTACTTTCAGGTCCATTTCTGCAATTAAGACAAAACAAACCAAAGTAACCAATTCGGGACATTTTGCAATACAAAGCGATACAAAAGGCATAATAATGCGTGCAATAAGAGGCTAAAAAGTCTATATAAATTGCACGTATCAAATCTCCCCAAACCGAACCGTTACTCGTCCTCGAGTAAACTAAATGCAAACTAATGGAACGGAAAAGAAAGCTGAGAGCTAGCTATAACTTGTCTACTTGAACCAATTTAATGCAATAAAAAATTAACAGTCGTAGCTACAGCAGTCAATATGCAAACGAGTTATATGATGTCCATAAATAAAACTGACCTATCGACCTTGCAAGACCAACAAAATCGGATTCTCACGGGTTACTCTTCTTTCATAAATCAAAGGGTTGAATATAAATGTATAAGAGAGAAAAAGAAAACAGTCGCTCACCTAGACTGCGATCTACATAACATGCATGCAACAAAAATGATAGACGATTCAAGTATCATACATACATTCCAACCAACAATGTCCGTCACAGCCGAGGGCTTACAAATGATATGGGGAAGTGAGGTTACAAGTGAGAAAAGGCAAAACAGATTATGGAAATGTGGAGGTAAAGCGTCAAGCTAGCACCTAAACGTACAAGACCATATAAAACCATCCGAATCTCAGCTGACTAGAAAATAAAGCACAAGTGCCCTTCATTGGCACACATCTCACTACCCAATACACTATCTCCTCAAAAAAAAATGTAAATAAAATAGAGGAGTAAGACCGTCACAAGATGGAAATAAGCACAGACGATCTCTATTTTCATCAAAACAACTCAACTTTTTTTTTCTTTTTCTTTCTTTTTCTTCTCCTATTCACGTTTTTCTTTCAATTTTTTTTCTTTCTTTCTTTTCACGTCTCTTTTTTCTTTTTCTCATTCCTTCTCATTTCCACCAACTCCAAACATATGAAAACAGGCCAAACTCGCAACAAGGATGAATATACCGTAAAAGTCACATTAAACTAGCTTGACTGGCAGGCTAAATTTGGGTGTAGCTAATGGGTCAAAAAGGATTTATTTGGCTAAAGTGGAGCTAAATGGGTGAAAATGAAAGAAAGGGAAAATTTGCAAGCACCTCCATGCATGTGACACCGACCACAAACCCGAATGTATGCAAGTGACAAGAAATCGAATTTCATAAATGTGCAAAAGTAATAAACATGTTATGGAAAGAGTACTACTCTCAATTCCTAATGAACTGGTCATGAATGTCACCAGTTATATGGCTCTAAAACTAGTAGGTTGCCAATTTATCAGGTCAAGTCTACACAGTCACCTATATTTTTGACATTAACTCGTGGATATACGCAAGACTAAACTAACACCTGTCACTTAAATGCGAGGCTCAAGTAAAGATGACAAGTCAAAGTGCAGTTTCATCACGGAAATCTACCGTTCTGACTCAACCTATATGCAAAATGAAACGTGTATATTTTTGAATTTATTTAAATTTTTCTATTTTTTTTGTTTTTATGACAATGCAAGCAAAAAGATAAACGTGAATGCAAAAACAATGCAAAATGCAGATTTAAAGGATGCATTATCCTCCCAAACCAAAACGGAAAACGCCCTCGTTGTCCTCCAGCATACACCAGCAGATATATATGGGAATGGGGTAAAAACAACCAATAAATGAATGAAAAACAATAAACAAAAAGGAGACGAAAAATAAATAAAAGAGCAAGAATGTACATACAAAATGACGAACTTCCCCAAACCAGCCAGAAAACTGGGGAAGTGAGTAGACCAGTATCTACTCGTCACCGTCATCCTCCTCCTCCTCTACCACTGTGAATTATGGGTCACGCTCCTGCTCTCTCCTCCTCCTCTCCTCAGCCTGAACTCTCTCCTCCTCCTCTGCGGTCTCCATCTCGCTGGCTGGCTGTGGGTAGCCCTCCGCCGGGTAGCGGTAAAAGGAAGGGTGTGGCCAGCCCTCAGGGACGGGGCGTCCTCGTCTCGTGTGATGCTCGTATAAATAGAACAAAGCAAGTGCAATGTCCCGCTCCATACGAGCCTGCCTGGTAAGAAGCTCAAGAAGCAAACCGTCACGGCGTCCTTGGTCAATGACCTCAGACGCCTCAAAAGGTGGAGGAGGAACAAAATTACCCGGGTAGACCGGTTGTGTAGAGTCAGGCGTGGGATTAGGGATCGGGGTAGGAGTGGTTGATGCGTGTCTTTTATATAAGGTTTTCACCTCATTTTTACACGCATTTCTGTGTTTTTTATGTAGCATCTGGCTACAAATACCCCCGAATATTCTACTTTGGTCTATTTATTGTAATTTGCAGGAATTGACCGAGGAGGAGCTAATTCGAGCCTTAATTGTCCCAATTGTATGCATTCATGGGAAATAAGGAGCCGGAGTTTAGGAATCTTACACTTGGAGGACGTATGAGCTGAGTTAAGGAAGATATTCAAGTCCTGTTGCGCCTATATAGCTCGATCGAGTGCTTTAGTACTCGATCGAATGCTTTACACACTCAAGATTGGTCGATCGACCAGCTTAAGGAGTCGATCGAGGAGGTTCAGCAAGCAGTGCTCGATCGAGGGATCTTGCTAGCTCGATCGAGTGACTTAGAGCTCGATCGAGTGATCATCTTACTCGATCGAGAGGATTTCGTGTGTTTTTGGTTTATTTCCGCCTAATCTTTTATGGGCTTTTGTAATCAGTCCATAGATTAGGTTTAAGACAATTTTTCAGTATAAGACTGAGGAGAACACTACGTTACTCCCATCTTCTTTACTACGTACATTTCATCTGTTACTTTTGTCACTGTTCTTTTGGGAATTCTACTCTCTACCTTGCTACTCGGATTCGGTATTATCAATTTAATTATTTCCTTATCGTATTTATTGCTTTTAATTCCTTTTCTCTCTTTACTTGATAATCGTTCAATCAATTAGATTATTCATCATGTTTAGTTTGAATTGTTTGGTTATTGTATTTGTTAATCTGATAATTATGAGTAGCTAAATCCCTATGCTAAGACTATAGGGGACCCATGATTTGAAGGGAGAGTAATCAAATTACTAGGTCAATACCGGTACCGTCTTTGTTGTTTAAATGCTACAAATAACTGTAATTGCCTAATTGAGTCGACGCAATTAGACCCTTATTCTTAGTGGACCTTGACCTGGACCGAAAGGTTGGAAGAGGGAGACTAGTAGCGAACAATAGAGTATTGCAGCGAGGGCGAAAGTTAAACTGTTTACACCTTAGGGTGAATTAAGGACCGAAAGGTGACGTTGCTACCCCTTCTACGCCAGTATCACGACCGGCCTCTCCCTCTGCAAGAGAAGAAATTGCCGAGTTGAAATCCATTATGCTGAGTATGTCACAGAAATCTGATACGGTTATATCGGAATTGAAAGAACAAGTCGCACAGTTGACACAGGCGACGGATCAAGCCAAGTTTCTTCCAACTTGTGACCCAGTCAGTGCAATGAACTTCCAAAATGACCCTCCTCATGAAGAAGACAAGGTATTGGCAGCTAATGATGACTCAGATGATGATCTAGACGAGTTCCTGCAGGAAATACTTGCTGCGTGTGCCGTAACCACTCGATCGAGCAACTCATCTACTCGATCGAGCGGTTCTAATCATCCAGTCACTCGATCGAGTGACACTGGCAGTCGATCGAGAAGTACAGAGCTCCAAGTTGGTCGATCGAGTAACTATGCTGAAGAAAATACTCGATCGAGTGTCAAGACGGGTCGATCGAGTGATATTGAAGAAGAAACTGGTCGATCGACCAGTAAAATTACTCGATCCAGTGCATTAAGTGGCGGAATTCCTAATTCAGTATCTAATACCGCCACCGTGTCATCTTCCCCTGCTGTGGAGACGTCACGCATCGATAAGGGTAAAGAAAGGGTTGCGGGACCGCTCATTGCTACCAGGGTACCCTTCCCAAGTCGTCTGAAGGACGCAAAGATCGAGCAACAGTACGGTAAGTTCGTGGACATCGTGAAGAACCTTTGTAAGCTTGTCCCTTTTTTTGAACTTGTCACTCAGGTTCCTACTTACGCTAAGTTTATGAAGGATATTGTGACGCGTAAGAGGAATTTGAGCGAATTTGAGACGATTTCATTTATGGAAGAGTCTAGTAACCTGCTGTTAAATAAGGCCCCTCCAAAAATGAAAGACCCGGGCAGCTTTTCTATTACCTGTGTCATAGGTAATATGGTTATTGATAATGCCCTTTGCGATTTAGGTGCCAGTGTCAGTGTCATGCCCCTTCCCGTCTGCAAGAAATTGAAGATGAGTCACTTCAAGGTGACTAACGTTACCCTACAGATGGCCGATAGATCTGTTAGGAGACCTTTAGGTGTCTTGGAGGATGTGCCTGTGAAAATAGGCAAGCTTTACATCCCAGTAGATTTCATTGTCTTGGATATAGCTGAGGACACCCGGACCCAAATTATTTTAGGAAGACCATTCCTTTGTACAGCTGGGGCCGTTATTGATGTCAGACAAGGGCGTCTGACTCTTGCAGTAGGGGATGACGCTATCACATTTAGTTTGCCCAGTACTTTAGCCCACCCAATGATAGAGGACACATGTTATTCGGTCGATATCATTGATGAGTCTATTTATGACTTCTGGTCGGGTTCCTTTATGAAGGACCCACTGGAAGCTCTCATGCTTTTTGATGAGTGTGCAGATAGCCCAGAGGTCGATGACGCTGCGTTGGATCTGCTTGTCGATGATTTAGATGAGCATGACGGGGAGCAGGTGGAACAAATGATCAGCACTCTTTGCTCCATTGAGGTAAAGGTACCGGAACGTAAGCCTCTCCCATCTCATCTTAAATATGCTTTTCTAGACGATACAGAGCAGTATCTCGTCATCGTTAGTGCCAAGCTTAGTGATGATCAGCTGACTTCTTTGTTAGCTGTACTTAAGAAAAACAGGAAGGCAATGGGCTATTCACTGGACGATATCACGGGGATTAGTCCCGATATTTGTATGCACGGGATAGAGCTGGAGGAGGATCACAAGCCTTGCAGACGGGGGTCGGTGTCGGTTTGAACCGGAAGATGCAGGATGTTGTGATGGCTGAGGTAATGAAGCTGCTGGATGCAGGTATTATTTATTCTGTAGGTAATTCTAGATGGGTAAGCCCAGTACAGGTAGTCCCGAAGAAAGGAGGGACAACTGTAGTTAAGAATGAGAAGAATGAATTAATACCCACCCGAGTAGTGACTGGTTGGCGGATGTGCATAGACTACGCATACAGTGAATGCCGCCACTAAGAAAGATCACTTTCCCCTTCCTTTTATTGATCAAATGGTAGAAAGGTTAGCTTCCCATAAGTTTTTCTGCTATTTAGATGGGTATTCGTGGTTCTTTCGGATCCCTATCCACCAGAAGATCGAGGCCAAGACTACATTTACCTGTCCTAAGGGCGTTTTTGCGTATCGCAGAATGCCTTTTGGTTTGTGCAATGCCCCTGCCACCTTCCAAAGGTGTATGATGGGGATATTTTCAGAGTATATTGAGTCTATCATGGAAGTTTTTATGGACGACTTCAGTGTTTATGGAAGTGATTTTTCTAACTGTCTGTCTAACCTTGAGAAAGTGTCATAGTTATTTGTATTGAGGTTAACCTTGTCTTTGAATCGGGAGAAGTGCCACTTTATGGTCAACGAGGGAGTTGTCTTAGGGCACTTAGTCTACGATAGGGGAATAGAAGTTGACAAAGCAAAGGTGGAAGTGATTCAGCAATTACCACCTCCTGTTAATGTTAAGGGGGTGAGGAGCTTCCTTGGTCACGCTGGCTTTTATCGCCGGTTTATCAAGGATTTCTCCAAAATTGCTAAACCACTTACACAATTTGTTGCTTAAAGATGCCCCTTTTGTTTTTACTGATGCTTGTCTTTCGCTTTTAACAGTTAAAGCAGGCCTTAGTCTCCGCGCCGATCATACTGACCTCCCAACCGGGACTTGCCGTTCGAGATCATGTGCGACGCGAGTGACTATGCACTAGGAGCGGTGCTAGGCCAGAGGAAAGACAAAGCCTTGAATGCCATCTACTATGCGAGCCGAACTCTGGATGAGGCTCAAGTGAAGTACACTACCACCGAGAAGGAGTTAGTTTGTAGTTTATGCCTTAGAAAAGTTTCGTACTTATTTAGTTGGGTCGGAAGTCACTTTGTTTTTTACCGACCATGCGGCTTTGAGGCATCTCCTTGCTAAGAAGGAGGCTAAACCGCGGCCACGAGATGGATACTCCTCCTTCAGGAGTTTGACCTACTGATTAAGGATAAGAAAGGAGCCGAGAACGTTGTAGGCGATCACTTGTCGCGACCGATGCGACAAGAAGGGGAAGATTCTCTACCTATTGATGATTCTTTTCCGGACGATACTTTAATTCTTTGTTATATCGTCTATTGTTGACCAGGAACCCTGGTATGCAGATATAGCTAACTTCGTTGTCGGTGGCAAGCTGCCGCCCGACCTTTCTTCTCGCCAGAAGAAGCGTTTTCTCTATAACGCTAAGCGGTTTCCAGGATGATCCTTACTTGTTCAAGGAATGTGCGAGACGGTCTCTACAGACGGTGTATTCCGCAGTGGGAGACCAAAATAGTCTTGGAAGGCTGTCACTCCTCTTCATATGGTGGTCACCACGGTCCATCGCGCACCGTGGCTAAGGTACTTCGATCTGGTTTTTTTGGCCCTCTTTATTTGCCGACGCCAAGTCTTTTGTTTCATTTGTGATGCATGCCAACGATCGGGGAACATTTCGAAGAGACATGAGATGCCACAAAACGGCATCCTAGAGGTTGAGGTTTTCAATGTCTGGGGCATTGATTTCCAATGACCGTTCCGTCCATAAAGGTAACGGGTACATTTTAGTAGTGTAGACTATGTGTCAAAATGGGTTGAGGCAATTGCTTCACCTCATTGTGATGGTAAGACCGTAATAAAAATGTTCAAAAAGATCATATTCCCCCGTTTTGGTGTCCCTAGGGTCGTCATTAGTGATGGGGGGGATGCATTTTAAGGAAAAGAAACTCACTTCCATCATCTTGTCTAGAGTTGGTGTCCAACAGGCGTGGTTTGGGGTATCATCCCCAAACTAGTGGTCAAGTAGAGGTCTCTAATCGCGAGCTGAAAGAGATCTTGTCTAAAGTAGTTTCTAAATCACGGAAAGACTGGAGTCTTAAGCTAGATGACACATTATGGGCTTATAGAACTGCCTTTAAGACACCAATTGGTGCATCACCTTATAGGTTAGTTTATGGGAAATCGTGTCACTTTTTGTTGAGCTGGAATGTAAGGCCTGGTGGGCAATTCGCGAGCTTAATTATGATCCTAAATTGTGTGGTCAGAATCGTCTTTTGCAGCTTGATGAATTAGAAGAGTTTAGGCTTAATGCCTATGACAGCTCACGCATTTACAAGGAAAAGACGAAGAGATGGCATGACAAGAGAATCCTACCTCGGGAGTTTCATGTGGGGCAGAAGGTGTTGCTGTTTAATGCCCGGTTGAGACTATTTCCTGGCAAGCTGAAGTCCAGGTGGACTGGTCCATACACGGTGACGGCCGTCACCAAATTTGGATCCGTAGAACTTGAAGACTCCGAGGGCCACAGATTCAAGGTGAATGGCCAATACGTGAAGCATTACCATGAGGCGAGTGAAGCGGACAACCGCGTTGAAGTCCTGCGCTTCGACGAGCTCGACGCGCCAGTAACTTGATACCAGAAAGGTCGTGCGGGACCTCTTAAACCAGCGCTCTCCGGGAGGCAGCCCGGACAGTTTTATTTGTGCTTTTGTTGAACTATTTGTTTTTGCTGTTTTATTTGTTTTTCTTTAGCTTTACGTTGACATTAGACGCTGCTTTATGAACAATTTTTGTGCCTTCCTTGCTTTTATGCGTCCTTTGCAGGCTAAAGTACTCGATCGAAGGGTTTTTGTGTTCGATCGAGCACTTTCTGATGCGGCTGCTACTCGATCGAGGGATTATGTCCTCGATCGACCAGATCCCTACCCGTGCTTGCTCGATCGAGTGGATCATCACTCGATCGATCCCTTTCGTTAACTGGTTCACTCGATCGAGCTGTTCCAGACGCTCGATCAAGCAGTTATGATCTCCAGCCGCTGTTTTACGTCTACAAAGCCACAGTTTCACTTTCTTTGACCTCCCATGTTCATGGTCGGTTTGGGGAGGTCCCGCTATATGACGTTTTGTAAGTTTTCCGACTCCACTCCTTCTTTTCTCTTCAGTTTGCATTTCTTTCCCTATTTTTGGTACAATGAGGGCATTGTACGGTTTGGTTTGGGGAGGTATGCATCCATATCTGTGTCTGCATGTTTCTTGCATTTTTGCTTGTTTTAATTTATTTATTTCCGCATGCATTGTTGTTTTAATTAATTTCAAAAATCATATAAAAATCATAACATTCAAAAAAATTTTCGAAATTTTCATGTTTAAATTGAGTCAGAACGTTTGAACATTGACGCTACTTTGAATCTTTACTTGAGCCCTGCATATTCTTGACAGACAGTTGGCATGATTATGTGTATAATCTACGAGTTTTTGTTTCTCTCTTATCTGAACGAATAGACTTGATTCTCTATGTCGGCAAGCTACAGTACATTCTGAGGTTAGAGCTTATTAAACTGGTGACATTCATGACCGGTTTCATTTAGAATGTGAGTAGTACTCTCTTTAAGACATGTAACATTAATTTGCACAAGCATGAGTCTAGTCTTCTTAATACCTGTATGCATTCGGTCTGTGGATGGTGACACGTGTTAGGAGAGGCAGTCCCCCTTATTTCATTCTACCCACGAGCCTCACATAGCCAAATTGCCTTTTTGTCCCATCAACTACTTTCTATAATATTTCCTACCCTAGCTAAGCTAGTATCGAGTAGTTCTTGGAATGTGTTATTGCAATATGGTTATTTCATCTGTTTCAGAAGATGGTGGAAGAATTGAAGGAAAGGAAGAAAAAAATGTGTTGAATTGAAAAAATGAAAAGAAAAAAAAAACGAAAAAAGAAAGAAAGAAAAAAAAAGAGACAGAAAAGAAATTCAAATGAAAAAAAAGGAATGAAAAAGAATGAGAATTGCTCAATGTTTCACACTCCCATGCCTTATTTATACTTTATGGGGAGTAGACGACTTTTTGGTGTTTGGTGAGTTTAGTGCATAATTTTGCACCGTTTCATCTTGCTGTTATGAGTACGAAGTTGGGATGCAGTCTATATTTGGATCCGTTGTTGCTAGCCTGGCTATTAACCCCACATATCCAAATTCATTTTAGCCCCTTCTTACCCATTACCTCACTAGCCCAAACATAAGTCCTCGGCACGTGTCTTGGTCACTAGTATGGTTGGAATGCGTATGTACGGTTGTAGAGACTTTATTCATGTTAACTGCATGCATGTTCTTATAGGTCGAGTTAGGTGAGTGTCTTGCTTCTTCCTATCTTTCACATATATACTCACCCTATACCTGATTTTGAGTGACGAGCGACCCGTGAGAGTCCGACATCTTTGAATCTTGCAAGGTCGACGGTTCAGTAAGCTTGAAACATTAATTTAACTCGTTTGCACTTTTCAGTCGCCATTTTGTCATTTTGTTGCATTAAATTGGTTCTATTGGATGATTTGTAGCTGATGCGTTGGTCCCGTTCTATTGTTCACCCTTAGTTGCATTCATATTTGCTTGGGGACAAGCAAAGGTTTGGTTTGGGGAGATTTGATGCGTGTCTTTTATATAAGGTTTTCACCTCATTTTTACACGCATTTCTGTGTTTTTTATGTAGCATCTGGCTACAAATACCCCCGAATATTCTACTTTGGTCTATTTATTGTAATTTGCAGGAATTGACCGAGGAGGAGCTAATTCGAGCCTTAATTGTCCCAATTGTATGCATTCATGGGAAATAAGGAGCCGGAGTTTAGGAATCTTACACTTGGAGGACGTATGAGCTGAGTTAAGGAAGATATTCAAGTCCTGTTGCGCCTATATAGCTCGATCGAGTGCTTTAGTACTCGATCGAATGCTTTACACACTCAAGATTGGTCGATCGACCAGCTTAAGGAGTCGATCGAGGAGGTTCAGCAAGCAGTGCTCGATCGAGGGATCTTGCTAGCTCGATCGAGTGACTTAGAGCTCGATCGAGTGATCATCTTACTCGATCGAGAGGATTTCGTGTGTTTTTGGTTTATTTCCGCCTAATCTTTTATGGGCTTTTGTAATCAGTCCATAGATTAGGTTTAAGACAATTTTTCAGTATAAGACTGAGGAGAACACTACGTTACTCCCATCTTCTTTACTACGTACATTTCATCTGTTACTTTTGTCACTGTTCTTTTGGGAATTCTACTCTCTACCTTGCTACTCGGATTCGGTATTATCAATTTAATTATTTCCTTATCGTATTTATTGCTTTTAATTCCTTTTCTCTCTTTACTTGATAATCGTTCAATCAATTAGATTATTCATCATGTTTAGTTTGAATTGTTTGGTTATTGTATTTGTTAATCTGATAATTATGAGTAGCTAAATCCCTATGCTAAGACTATAGGGGACCCATGATTTGAAGGGAGAGTAATCAAATTACTAGGTCAATACCGGTACCGTCTTTGTTGTTTAAATGCTACAAATAACTGTAATTGCCTAATTGAGTCGACGCAATTAGACCCTTATTCTTAGTGGACCTTGACCTGGACCGAAAGGTTGGAAGAGGGAGACTAGTAGCGAACAATAGAGTATTGCAGCGAGGGCGAAAGTTAAACTGTTTACACCTTAGGGTGAATTAAGGACCGAAAGGTGACGTTCGCTACCCCCTAGACCGTACTGCATTGACCTGGGACCTAGATTACTCGACCAGATAATTATGGTGAACCGCTTGTCTTAGCTATTCTCCTTTATCTGTCAACCTCCTCCCTTTAATTTCTCTTTCCCTTACTCTTCTAGTTTAGAAATCACAATTTATAAACCCCCAATTTGGTTACCTTGGCGAACTTAGTTAGCAGAAAAGTTCCTACCTCTCTGTGGATTCGACCCGACTTCCCTAGCTATATTAGTTAGTTGGAACCAGTTGGTTTATTTTTGACAGGTACGCGACAGACGTGTCAGTGGTCGTGGAAGTCTGGCCACCCGTAGACAGTGTGGATCCCTCTCGGGTCTCAGGTCTCTTCCGCTTCTTAGAAGCGGAAATAGTAAGAGGTGGAGCAAGTGTGAGGTGGTATAAGGGCAAGGGTGGAGGTATCCTTCCCCTAACAGTAGGCAAAGGGACAAGACGGGGTAGGGTAGTGCAAGGTAAGGTCTCGGACAAGGAACCATAAATCTTCCAAGTCCACTGGTTAGAAGCAAGCCAAAACATAGACATCATAGTAGAAATGTCGAGGTACCGATCAGTGTCGATATGTGCTAAGTCACGAGGGAAGGCGGGGAAGATAGAACGGGCAAGAAAGGTAGCTATGCCACCACAGACAATGGTGCCCACCTTCTTCTGCCCCACGAAATGAAAATATTGAGCAGTCAAATAGGCAATGTTCAGGACAAAGGGGCCCTCGCTATCGATGTTCAGATAGCCCTCAAGAATAGACAACACAATGTTATTAACATTGTTGGGTTCTTTACGGCCAAAGATCGTCCGACTGTAGATACCTCATTTCTACACCTCCCGCAAACCACCCGGTGATGATTGGGCCGCATGTTTGGTACGCGGAACGATTTATGACAGTTCGTAAGTTTATCATCAATTGCTTGCTCAAACACTTGTGTCTACCTCATGGTTGTCATCTACGCGCCGATACGGTCGTTTTGACATTAATTAGAGTTCATTTGGAGTCCGGATCAAAAACCGTCTTCATTTTCTAATAACCGTTTAAAATGCCGAGTCAGAATATTCTGGAACGTTTCGGATATTTCTATTCCATATTTCCAATCTTTTAATCTTTGGTAAAATATATCCTGAAATTATCATATAAAATATTAAGGAAATAAGATTAATCCGCTATTCCATAATAGAAACACGGAAATCTTTCCTCCGCAGGAGGAAACCTTTGAGGAAAGGACGCAGCAGGTGTTGCGCCTCTTCCAAGAGACGCAGTGCTTGCTGCGCCTCTTCCTCAGTCCTTTTCTGCGTATTTTTCATATCTTTTCGAGATTCACTTCCAAAGTTTCTCCGAAACCCTAATTTTCTCCGTGTGATTAGTATAAATAGAGACCTTCGGTCTCACATATTTCTCACGCGAGTGTCCGCCCTTCTCTTCTCCCTTTGCATTCTAGACCACGTTCTTACTTTTTGGCGTGTACGTGCTTGAACTTTCGACCACGTAAGCTCGGATCTTTCAGAGTATCAGCCTCGTTTTGCATGACCGACCAATTTGACCAACTCCACATCAATCAACTTTAATCAATCTTATTCGTTTTCCTCCTAGAGGGCACTTTCGTCGTACATTCGAGTCGAGCAATCACTAAACGTTAACTTAGTTAATCTCGTTTCGTCAAACATGTAAGTCTGAGGGTGTAAATCCTTCTTTTATTATTGTTCTTTATTATTGTAATCATCAATTGAAAGATTTATGTCGAAAATACTCTTAAAACCGATTTATAAAACCCTATTTCAAACCCTTTTTTACGGATTATCAGGAGACAAATGTCGAGAAACGACGCAGCAACTACTGCGCCTCTTCGAAGGGATGCAGCACCTGCTGCGCCTATTCCTGAGACTGCCGCAGTTCCTGCTTCCTTTCTTCTTCCTTCGTCTTTTGTTCGTCTTATTGTTTTTACTTCGTTATCAATTGTTCATATTTCTTTTAACATAATAATTCGAGTATGATAATTTTAACATGTAAATCATTAATGTTTAATTCATCTTTCAAAATCCCGACTTAAATCCCTTATAATCCATATTTGCGGGTTTTCGCCATTCAAATCAATTCGGATTTTAGAGGTTCGATTCATTAATATCAAGTCTCTGGAATTCATCCTTTGATATATTTTCATCTGTTATTTATCATCATCATAGTTAGTTCGTCATTAATAACCTGTCAATCTAATTAATTTGTTTTAGTTTAATTTTTGTTATTAATTCTCATAATTAACCTTTTAATCTTGTAATTAATTCGTTCCAATTAATTTTATCCATGTTTTATTGTTTTTATGACTCAATCATATGTAAATAATCTGTTAATCACTTTCATCCGAGTAAATTATTCATAATCGATCATTAAATTTACCAATGAACATTAACGACTTGCAATTCCGGCTTCACGGCCAGAACTGAGCTCAGGAACAGACGCAGCGACTGTTGCGCCTCTTCCAAGTGACGCAGCTCTGCTGCGCCTGTTCCGGGTTGATTTCTGTCTCTGAACTCCCGTTTCTGCTTTGACCTAGTTTATTAATTACGTATTTAATTAACTATTACTCGTATTATCACTCATAATCTGTTCGTTTATTTATTCATTCTTTCTTTTCTAAAAACCATCCGTTTCAAATGTATTTTCGACGTAAATCAATAAACCCAATGTAATTATTGATATTTTCTTTATTGTATTTTTATTGTATGTCTTTTATCGTATTGCTTATATGCTCTCACATGTAATCAACATTAAATTCTACTTCGACATTAATTACATGCTAAATTACGTGTTTACCGACTTAGTAAATCTTCACATGTTAGGATTAATTTATTGCTTGTTGCATTGCATGCATATAACCTTCAACATATCGAGTATAGACAATTTCCCTAATCAATAGTAGAGGCCGCTATCGAGGCGGGCGGGATTAGGTGTTCGATCAAAAGAGCTTCCTAATACGTACCCTCACCCCTTACTCTAGATCTCTGTGAACACCCGTGTTCATTGGCATCCACGAGAGTCATTCTAGACATAGAATGCTAAGGGTAACGATTTCTTGGTGTTCATGTCACTACTTTGTGTCTTGACATTACACGAGGTATTCGAACGGTTTCCAATTTTCCACAATAAATTGGCGGCGACTCCACAAATGCATAAAAAGCTTGCTCTCTTTTTGCCCCCGCGGGCCCGCATCCACAGTTTGGCGACTCTGCTGGGGAATAATACACTTACGTGTAGCCAAGGGTGAAACTTGAACAAGGTTAGGGAATAGTTTGTACAAGACAGTTGTTGGTTTTCATAACTCGGTCTTCCTAGACCGTTTATTCGGCCTTCCTAGGCCCAACTCAACCCATTCGACCAATCGTCCCGTCTAGACGGTTCAAATCCTTATTTGGGCCTAAGGATGGATAGCGATTGACGTCATCCATACCATGGTACTTACTCTTGTTTGTATCAAGGACTTTCACTACTCGAGGAAATGGACTAGGAATCGGCCTTACTCTTGTTTGGTACGAGCCTCTCCACAGACCCCGGGTTTGATTGTTCGGTTTGGCAACCCACCCTTTAAACCAAAACGCTTTTAAATGCACTCAGCATCCCGTTATAATGCATGTATAAATGCTTGTACCATATGTGATCACCATTTCTAAACAAAACCATGACGATTTTTGTAAAAACAAAATCTCTTTCAAAATGTAAAGTTTTCGAAAATAAGGCCCAATATTAGCGCAAAACCAATCAAAACTCTATCCAATTGTCAAGTCAAAGTTCGGGCCTCAAAGTCCGTTTCAAAACTTCACTTCGAGTCCAGTCTTACAACTACACTACAGTTGACTAGGACCAACATTTTCAAGCTTTGTCTTTTCTTTAAAAACTCACTTAACACAAGTGGCACACTCCCACTCCACAAGTCAAAACGTTTTTTTGAGTAAGTGTGCTAGAATGGTCGATCATGTTTTGATTCGTCGTCGATCTATTGTTCAGTTTCCAAGATGACTGATACAAGCGACGTTAGCAACAACAAACCTCTGAATGGTAATGATCAAATCCTAGCCGCGCTAACCCGTCTCCAAGTCACCCAAGACCAAGTGTATGATCGCCTCTACACAATCGAGGGCCGAATAGTTGCTGTGGAAACTAGGTTGCCCCCTCGAGAAAGTAAAGTGTCTGATGAATTCGTGAATAACTTCGGGAATGAAAATCCTTTTATGGGAGCACATGAGGTTAACCCTCCCGTAGGTATGACTGCAGCTGAGAAACGACTCCAATACTTGGAGGAACAATTGATGTATCTCAAAGGGGATGATATCTATAGGGAGAATAATCGCAAATATGAGGCCGTGAATTCCAAATTGCCAACCAACTTCAATATGATGGATATCCCTAAATTCAAGGGGCATGAAAACCCTTTGAACCATATCCGTGCTTTCAAGGATTACATGTCTATCAAAGGCATTAAATCCGAGATGTTCTTAAGGATCTTTCCTTCATCTCTTGACACCATCCCGAGACAATGGTTCTATTCTCTAGGGCACAAGAAGATTGCCACATGGGACGATGCCACAATTGAGTTTGCTAAGCAATATGTAGATAATGCCGAAATCCAAGTCAATATGCGCACTATAGAGGTTCTTACCCAAAATGATAAAGAAGGTTTCACCGACTTCCTAAGTATGTGGAGGAAGACTAGTACCCAACTTGTTGAACGTCCAGGTGAAGCTACCCTCGTGGAGAAATTCGTGGACAATTTGAAGCCCATCTATGCAAGTCATTTTAGGTACCAAAATATTAAGACCTTCAAAGACTTAACTGTACTAGGAACACGGATCGAAGATGACATCCGTAAAGGGCTCTTGTCTAAAACGGTAGGTCGTGGATATCAAGGCTCAACAAGTCGTTCTTACGGCTCTACTAGCAAGACTGATGAAGTTAACCTTCTCGAACCATCTAAGAAGAGTACCCCACCAAGAAAGTTCACAAATATTGGGGACACATACTCCAATGCTCTAAAGAGATTGATGAAACAAAGTAAGCTTCAGCCCATAGGCCCTACGCCTGAACCAGAAAAAAAATCCAAGTTCTAGGACGAAAATTCGTACTGCGAATATCAGAGATGTAACACCCCCTCATACCAAGGTACCTTACCAAGGACTACCCTAGCCTGAGAGGTTGTTACCATCTCGGTTGCCCGAGGTTAGTATATCAAAAGGAACAATCCAAACAACTTTATTAAAGTATGAAGAGTTTAACGATTACATAATCTCAGACTAACTCAAAATAAAAGTGTAAGGAACTCAATATAACTGAAATCAAATACAGCTAAACTCGTAACAGCGGAAGCTAGACTCGAAGTGATGACTCCCCATGACTGTCCCAAAGCTACACATCTGCATTACCTGTCATAATCTGCTCACCATCCCCAAATGGACCACCGCATGTTTTACAAAACAACAACAACGGGGTCAGTACCGTTCAATCAAGATAAGACAAACAAACAATGTAACTGTCTAATCATCCTCCACAGTAACTGACTACACACCGAAGTGTGTAGCCCTGCCGTATTACCCATTGCAACAGGTAATCCACTCCGCCGGTAGGGGACCGCAGTCCATCCCCACCAAGTCCAGCTCATCAACGAGCGACTAACAATCCCTGTCCCTTAATGTGCACATCCCCTCCCGTGACGGGTTCCACGGAGGGCGAACTAGGGTGTGAAGCCACTCTCGCAAGTGACTCCACCAATTTCGACCACGTAAGCTCGGATTTTTCAGAGTACCAGCCTCGTTTTGCATGACCGACCAATTTGACCAACTCCACATCAATCAACTTTAATCAATCTTATTCGTTTTCCTCCTAGAGGGCACTTTCGTCGTACATTCGAGTCGAGCAATCACTAAACGTTAACTTAGTTAATCTCGTTTCGTCAAACATGTAAGTCTGAGGGTGTAAATCCTTCTTTTATTATTGTTCTTTATTATTGTAATCATCAATTGTAAGATTTATGTCGAAAATACTCTTAAAACCGATTTATAAAACCCTATTTCAAACCCTTTTTTACGGATTATCAGGAGACAAATGTCGAGAAAGGACGCATCAACTGCTGCGCCTCTTCGAAGGGACGCAGCACCTGCTGCGCCTCTTCCTGAGACTGCTGCAGTTCCTGCTTCCTTTCTTCTTCCTTCGTCTTTTGTTCGTCTTATTGTTTTTGCTTCGTTATCAATTGTTCATATTTCTTTTAACATAATAATTCGAGTATGATAATTTTAACATGTAAATCATTAATGTTTAATTCATCTTTCAAAATCCCGACTTAAATCCCTTATAATCCATATTTGCGGGTTTTCGCCATTCAAATCAATTCGGGTTTTAGAGGTTCGATTCATTAATATCAAGTCTCTGGAATTCATCCTTTGATATATTTGCATCTGTTATTTATCATCATCATCGTTAGTTCGTCATTAATAACCTGTAATCTAATTAATTTGTTTTAGTTTAATTTTTGTTATTAATTCTCATAATTAAACTTTTAATCTTGTAATTAATTCGTTTCAATTAATTTTATCCATGTTTTATTGTTTTTATGACTCAATCATATGTAAATAACCTGTTAATCAATTCCATCCGAGTAAATTATTCATAATCGATCATTAAATTTACCAATGAACATTAACGACTTGCAATTCCGGCTTCACGGCCAGAACTAAGCTAAGGAACAGACGCAGCGACTGTTGCGCCTCTTCCAAGTGACGCAACTCTGCTGCGCCTATTCCGGGTTGATTTCTGTCCTTGAACTCCCGTTTCTGCTTTGACCTAGTTTATTAATTACGTATTTAATTAACTATTACTCGTATTATCACTAATAATCTGTTCGTTTATTTATTCATTCTTTCTTTTCTAAAAACCATTCGTTTCAAATGTATTTTCGACGTAAATCAATAAACCCAATGTAATTATTGTAATTTTCTTTATTGTATTTTTATTGTATATCTTTTATCGTATTGCTTATATGCTCTCACATGTAATCAACATTAAATTCTACTTCGACATTAATTACATGCTAAATTACGTGTTTACCGACTTAGTAAATCTTCACATGTTAGGATTAATTTATTGCTTGTTGCATTGCATGCATATAACCTTCAACATATCGAGTATAGACAATTTCCCTAATCAATAGTAGAGGCCGCTATCAAGGCGGGCGGGATTAGGTGTTCGATCAAAGGAGCTTCTTAATACGTACCCTCACCCCTTACTCTAGATCTCTGTGAACACCCGTGTTCATTGGCATCCACGAGAGTCATTCTAGACATAGAATGCTAAGGGTAACGAGTTCTTGGTTTTCATGTCACTACTTTGTGTCCTGACATGACACGAGGTATTCGAACGGTTTCCAATTTTCGACAATAAATTGGTGGCGACTCCACAAATGCATAAAAAGCTTGCTCGCTTTTCGCCCCCGTGGGCCCGCATCCACAGTTTGGCGACTCTACTGGGGAATAATACACTTATGTGTAGCCAAGGGTGAAACTTGAACAAGGTTAGGGAATAGTTTGTACAAGACAGTTGTTGGTTTTCATAACTCGGTTTTCCTAGACCGTTTATTCGGCCTTCCTAGGCCCAACCCAACCCATTCGACCAATCGTCCCGTCTAGACGGTCCAAATCCTTATTTGGGCCTAAGGATGGATAGCGATTGACGTCATCCATACCATGGTACTTACTCTTGTTTGTATCAAGGACTTTTACTACTCGAGAAAATGGATTAGGAATCGGCCTTACTCTTGTTTGGTACGAGCCTCTCCACAGACCCCGGGTTTGATTGTTCGGTATGGAAACCCACCCTTTAAACCAAAACCCTTTTAAATGCACTCAACATCCCGTTATAATGCCTGTATAAATGCTTGTACCATATGTGATCACCATTTCGAAACAAAACCATGACGATTTTTATAAAAACAAAATCTCTTTCAAAATGTAAAGTTTTCGAAAATAAGGCCCAATATTAGCGCAAATAAGTCAAAACTCTGTCCAATTGTCAAGTCAAAGTTCGGGCCTCAAAGTCCGTTTCAAAACTTCACTTCGAGTCCACTCCTACAACTACACTACAGTTGACTAGGACCAACATTTTCAAGCTTTGTCTTTTCTTTAAAAACTCACTTAACAGAAGTAGCACACTCCTACTCCACAAGTCCAAACGTTTTTTTGAGTAAGTGTGCTAGAATGGTCGATCATGTTTTGATTCGTCGTCGATCTATTGTTCAGTTTCCAAGATGCCTGATACAAGCGACGTGAGCAACAACCAACCTCTGAATGGTAATGATCAAATCCTAGCCGCGCTAACTCGTCTCCAAGTCACCCAAGACCAAGTGTATGATCGCCTCTACACAATCGAGGGTCGAATAGTTGCTGTGAAAACTAGGTTGCCCCCTCGAGAAAGTAAAGTGTCTGATGAATTCGTTAATAACTTCGGGAATGAAAATCCTTTTATGGGAGCACATGAGGTTAACCCTCCTGTAGGTATGACTGCAGCTGAGAAACGACTCCAATACTTGGAGGAACAAATGATGTATCTCAAAGGGGATGATATCTATAGGGAGAATAATCGCAAATATGAGGCCGTGAATTCCAAATTGCCAACCACTTCAATATGATGGATATCCCTAAATTCAAGGGGCATGAAAACCCTTTGAACCATATCCGTGCTTTCAAGGATTACATGTCTATCAAAGGCATAAAATCCGAGATGTTCTTAAGGATCTTTCCTTCATCTCTTGACACCATCCCGAGACAATGGTTCTATTCTCTAGAGCACAAGAAGATTGCCACATGGGACGATGCCACAGTTAAGTTTGCTAAGCAATATGTAGATAATGCCGAAATCCAAGTCAATATGCGCACTATAGAGGTTCTTACCCAAAATGACAAAGAAGGTTTCACCGACTTCCTAAGTATGTGGAGGAAGACTAGTACCCAACTTGTTGAACGTCCAGGTGAAGCTACCCTCGTGGAGAAATTCGTGGACAATTTGAAGCCCATCTATGCAAGTCGTTTTAGGTACCAAAATATTAAGACCTTCAAAGACTTAACTGCACTAGGAACATGGATCGAAGATGACATCCGTAAAGGGCTCTTGTCCAAAACGGTAGGTCGTGGATATCAAGGTTCAACAAGTCGTTCTTACGGCTCTACTAGCAAGACTGATGAAGTTAACCTTCTCGAACCATCTAAGAAGAGTACCCCACCAAGAAAGTTCACAAATATTGGGGACACATACTCCAATGCTCTAAAGAGATTGATGAAACAAGGTAAGCTTCAGCCCATAGGCCCTACGCCTGAACCTGAAAAAAAAATCCAAGTTCTGGGACGAAAATACGTAATGCGAATATCATAGATGTAACACCCCCTCATACCAAGGTACCTTACCAAGGACTACCCTAGCCTGAGAGGTTGTTACCATCTCGGTTGCCCGAGGTTAGTATATCAAAAGGAACAATCCAAACAACTCTATTAAAGTATGAAGAGTTTAACGATTACATAATCTCAGACTAACTCAAAATAAAAGTGTAAGGAACTCAATACAACTGAAATCAAATACAGCTAAACTCGTAACAGCGGAAGCTAGACTCGAAGTGATGACTCCCCATGACTGTCCCAAAGCTACACATATGCATTACCTGTCATAATCTGCTCACCATCCCCGAATGGACCACCGCATGTTTTACAAAACAACAACAACGGGGTCAGTACCGTTCAATCAAGATAAGACAAACAAACAATGAAACTGGCTGATCATCCTCCACAGTAACTGATTACACACCGAAGTGTGTAGCCCTGCCGTATTACCCATTGCAACAGGTAATCCACTCCGCCGGTAGAGGACCGTAGTCCATCCCCACCAAGTCCAGCTCATCAACGAGCGACTAACAATCCCTGTCCCTTAATGTGCACATCCCCTCCCGTGACGGGTTCCACGGAGGGCGAACTAGGGTGTGAAGCCACTCCCGCAAGTGACTCCACCATAATCACACACACCACAGCATCACAGCTGTCATAACACCACCACCGTCACAACACAACAACACCACCACCGTCACCACAACACCCCACACTTCGATGATCAGCAGATAACAACAATTACAAAACAAACACAGTCTTAATCGATCAACAGTAACTAAATAGGGAAAACCCTACCTTTTCGCAATCCGCTTACGCTGCAATCAACCATACAAATGCATAACAAATACCACATCGTCACCTACACCAACAATCACATAATACAATCACTAACTGCAAAACCCCCATTTCCCCCAATTCATAATCAAGAACAAACCCTAAAATATAAATCAGTGAATATGAAGATGGGGATTTACCGACGATGAATCAAAAGGAATGAATGCAATTGCTATGATCACCCACACACAAGGAGAGATTCGGAGATGATTAGGGCGTCGTAGAATGTTTTTAGGTTTGTAAAACGTAATTAGAAACTGTCTAGCGTAATATATAATGCCCTAATCATTTCCAAATCAAACCGCGGAAAAACACTCGACAGACCGGATACTCGGTCGAGTATAGAGTATACTCGGCGGAGTACCCTCTACTCGGTCGAGTATTCCACATACTCGGCCGAGTATTCCTAGGCAGTAGCCAAACAGGGACCACGACACACTAATCATATAATGTTTTTAGGTTTGTAAAGCGTAATTAGAAACTGTCTAGCGTAATATATAATGCCCTAATCATTTCCAAATCAAACCGCGGAAAAACACTCGACAGACCGGATACTCGGTCGAGTATACAGTATACTCAGCCGAGTACCCTCTACTCGGTCGAGTATTCCACATACTCGGCCGAGTATTCCTAGGCAGTAGCCAAACAGGGATCACGACACACTTTACTCGACCGAGTAGGCCATACTCGGTCGAGTACCAGCCTATAAAATCCGTAGTATTACAGTCTTCCCCCCTTAAAAAGAACTTCGTCCCCGAAGTTCCAACCCAACCTATAAAACATGGACACCTAACACTAACTCCACCAACCACGCTTACTAGATAACATATCCTCTCGATATTGACTCCATAATATTATCGAATAACCACAATATAATGTTGCCAACCTTGTCTCACTTCCATAACACTCACTAGCAACTCAATACCAAGACAATCCTCAAAATAAGATAAATCATCAAAACGGAATGTTACATTCTACCATCCTTAAAACGAACTTCGTCCTCGAAGTTTATCCACACTCATAACATCATACTCATAACATCATACTACTACGAGCACTGCAATTACCTGTATGACAATCACACAAATCCATCCTTATTCTACACCAACACTCAAACTTCCAATTGCAATCTGTATGACCATCAAACTCTCTTGTCGCATCCTACTCCTCTTAAGATAAATGTTACGTCCTCGTAACTCACTAATACTAGGTCCTTTGTTATACCTCCGATAATCCTCATTACTACTGCATGACAACGATAACCCACTATAACCTCAACACCTACAACCATTCTTATATCCAGGACTCTCTTTCTTTAACAGTTCTCGTGCCTCCAATTATTCCGTACTCCCATAACATATATCATAAAATCCTCAGTATAACCACTAATCTATCTCTTCTACAATACCACAACACGACATACTTCTATATACATATACACTCATCTCCACAATCTTATGTCACAATCCTCAAGTGTTACACATACTTACATTAGCTTCTCAAGTTCATCTTCTTTATTACCACAAAACTCACCCTTAACTTGACATGATGCTAAGTCCCAAAACTCCGTACTCGCTGTCCCAAGAAAAGGTGTTAAACCACACGTAGTTCCAGTTCAATACCACACATGCTCTACAATTATCTTGCCACGACTATGTCCACCAATGCCTCATCTAAAACATGATAAAAAGTACTCCAACAACCTCTCACAACGTTGTCCCATTAACAGAATATTACTTTACCATGACAACAACAAAACCATACCCAACTCTCTTTCATATAATCCTCTATACAAACCAATAGGAACATACCCATACCGACACTGGCAAGAAACATCGGGAAACAACACAACGGTCTATATGCCCCGACCGACACTGACAAGAAATAACAGCAAATAAACAACGATCCGTGACAACACGAAAATACTCGTATCACAACACGAATTACCGTGCACAATGCGTAAAAACCACATCGATAGCCATCACAACTTTTACAATCTCATAACACTGACTCAGCACAACTTCCTTGACCACAAAACTTTCTTAAAACTGCTCTACCAGATCACGACGCAGCATATTAGACGGGATCACAAATACCAACCTTATGAATATTATCCATACCAAGACTCTTGAGGCCGGAACCTCACACCATCACTTACAGATATCATACATACACATATAAGTATAACATATGACGCGGAACACACATATAACGACTCGTAACTATCACGTCACACAAATACTCGTGAGGCCAGGACCTCACACAAAGTTTTACACATCCCATGGACCCATAATCGAATCTAACTAGCCAATCCTGATCTCGTAAGTTACCACTTGATAATAAATACCTCTCATCCGGACTTAACTAAGGTGCCTTTCATAACATATCCTCTCATTCACATAATTATCACCCCTCCGACAAATGTAGCCATAACATCAGTACCCAACTTCCAGCGAACACCTCATATATCCACACCTTATACTCCCTCACAACCAAACATACTAATCACCTCCACAAAATCAACCTCATTAGAACAACTAACTTCCTTAAAGTAACATCATCCTCAACCACTAGTGACAATACTATGACACCAACATCCTTCATGTGACTACTCTCTTACTATCACTTCTTAATATAACAATCGGTTTCCTCTCTTTGGTTATCCTCTCAAATAACGAACATCCAATCCATCAACAAAATCTACCTCAACATTATTCCCAATTCTATCCTTTATCATATCGTTGCCATTCTCTACCAAAATCTCAGATCGTGCAAGCACTCTACAAGCTTCTCATTCCATTAATACCTCGACACTCACGGCTAACATGTCGTCCTTCTCTCCTATATAACCATTAACTCACACCCTCTAGTGAGGCTATCGTACATTTCCATAATTTCCTACCTTCATGCTCCTTAATTCTGGCTTACTTCCATCCCTATTTCCCCCTTTTTACTCAATAATACCAATTAATAGTTCATCTCCTTTCTTTTTCTACTTAACTCTTTAGTAATTTGTTTATTTTTCCATAGCTCCACAACTCTAATTCCCTTAATTCATATCAACATCTTATCATTCTTCTTATCATTTATCCTCTCTCATCTTACTTCTCACTTATCTTTGTCACATCAAGTCCTCACACTAACAGTTACTCTTCAATTAGTCGTATCTCCCTTTCGTATCACTAGAAAACCAAAACTTTACCTCATACCGTTAATTTCCCAAAGAATTACACACTAGGCTCACCCCTTGATATTCCAAATTCCCAAACTCAGTCACTATCTACAAATTCACGTCGCGACATAACTCCATCTACGTTCACGAAATACCCCTCTACTTCATCCCTCTAAAGCAACCTTTCATTACATATATCCTTAAGCAGCACAATCCTAACCATCTCCCTATATAAATCCTTACACATCCCAATTTGCCACTATTCGCATCCCTCATCTCGATCTTTCATCCTCACATTTCTTTACACTTATATCACTCTTGCCCATAAACACTGACTTTTATATTACTCAACACACTACTATATCACTCACCATATCTCACCAACATGTTCCTTACCTTGATTAGCTCATCATTCCTCTCTTTCCTTTTCCACTATCCCTCACAACCATATTAACACATGTCTTCCTTACCCATCATATGTCCTTCACAAGCCGAAATTCTCCTTGTCATAGCCTTTGGTAACTTACGTATCCAGACCGTCACATATATAAAAGAACGCTTTAAGACCCAAAACATACATGTGTACATACACTACGACTCAAAACAATGTAAGAGCATAGCCACCGACTCAAAATAAAGGTAAGGACATAGCCAACGACTCAAAACGGCCGCCCACTGAGGTACTCGGCCGAGTACATGGCGTACTAGGCCGAGTAAAGGATACTCAGTCGAGTAATGAGACTACTCGGCCAAGTTCACGACTCCAGAAGCTAAATAGAATTATCACAGAGAGATTACTCGGTCGAGTATGAAAGATACTCGACCGAGTAGGGCCTACTCGGTCGAGTATCGGCACAGTTCTCAGCACCGTCCAATTTTCGTAAAACAGTCATATCTCACTCGTTACATGGTCATTTTGGGCGTGTGACCTATCGTTAGAATCGTAAGAAGACAAGCTATCACCTCCAATTAGAATCACAGCAATATCATTTCTAGAACTCGACTTATGACAGTTTTAAGACAAACCTTCCATAATCGGTTTTCATACAAATCAAATTTTCTCAACCAAAACAATTTGAACATGCATAAGGCAACAACAACAACTCAATACTTCAAGAAACCAGTACATATACGCACTTTTATCATACCCACATGAAAATTAAACACGACATAAACTTACGATAACATACTTAAGCATGCAATTCTATATACTATGCATCGCTACCCAAAGTTAAGCATATTACGTCATAAATCTGAAAGCCACATAGTAAACACGTAACATGCCAATACGTTTCATGCCAAAACCGTTTCAACTTATTCACACCTCAATTCCATCATGCCTTTCTACCACTTTCACAATGTCCTTCACATATTTTCACACATTACACCTTCTACCACATGTCCCAAGCATTCAATTTCGACACTCCACACGCATGAATCAAATAAACACACAACACAGTCCCCCCCCCCTCCCCTGTGACCGGCTTGAGATCGTAAGGGCCTTAATGCGACTTCGGGACGTCTCCCAAGTCTTTGCGGTAACTCCAAACAACTCTCCCCGGGTTCATTTTATTTACTCCCTAAGTTCATTGGGTTCATTTGTTTCAGGTGCCGGAAGCGTCGGCTCTGATACCACTTTGTAACACCCCCTCATACCAAGGTACCTTACCAAGGACTACCCTAGCATGAGAGGTTGTTACCATCTCGGTTGCCCGAGGTTACTATATCAAAAGCAACAATCCAAACAAATTTATTAAAGTATGCAGAGTTTAACGATTACATAATCTCATACCAACTCAAAATAAAAGCGTAAGGAACTCAATACAACTTAAATCAAATACAACTAAACTCGTAACAGCGGAAGCTAGACTCGAAGTGATGACTCCCCATGACTGTCCCAAAGCTACACATCTGCATTACCTGTCATAATCTGCTCACCATCCCCGAATGGACCACCGCATGTTTTACAAAACAACAACAACGGGGTCAGTACCGTTCAATCAAGATAAGACAAACAAACAATGTAACTGGCTGATCATCCTCCACAGTAACTGACTACACACCGAAGTGTGTAGCCCTGCTGGATTACCCATTGCAACAGGTAATCCACTCCGCCGGTGGGGGACCGCATTCCATCCCCACCAAGTCCAGCTCATCAACGAGCGACTAACAATCCCTGTCCCTTAATGTGCACATCCCCTCCCGTGACGGGTTCCACGGAGGGCGAACTAGGGTGTCAAGCCACTTCCTTAAGTGACTCCACCACAATCACACACACCACAGCATCACAGCTGTCACAACACCACCACCGTCACAACACAACAACACCACCACTGTCACCACAACACCCCACACTTCGATGATCAGCAGATAACAACAATTACAAAACAAACACAGTCTTAATCGATCAACAGTAACTGAATAGGGAAAACCCTACCTTTTCGCAATCCGTTTACACTGCAATCAACCATACAAATGCATAACAAATACCACATCGTCACCTACACCAACAATCACATAATACAATCACTAACTGCAAAACCCCTATTTCCCCCAATTCATAATCAAGAACAAATCCTAAGATATAAATCAGTGAATATGAAGATGGGGACTTACCGACGATGAATTAAAAGGAATGAATGCAATTGTTATGATCACCCACACACAAGGAGAGATTCGGAGATGATTAGGGCGTCGTAGAATATTTTTAGGTTTGTAAAGCGTAATTAGAAACTGTCTAGCGTAATATATAATGCCCTAATCATTTCCAAATCAAACCGCGGAACAACACTCGACAGACCGGATACTCGGTCGAGTATAGATTATACTCGGCCGAGTACCCTCTACTCGGTCGAGTATTCCACATACTCGGCCGAGTATTCCTAGGCAGTAGCCAAACAGGGACCACGACACACTAATCATAGAATGTTTTTAGGTTTGTAAAGCATAATTAGAAACTGTCTAGCGTAATATATAATGCCCTAATCATTTCCAAATCAAACCGCGGAAAAACACTCGACAAACCGAATACTCGGTCGAGTATAGAGTATACTCGTCCGAGTACCCTCTACTCGGTCGAGTATTCCACATACTCGGCCGAGTATTCCTAGGCAGTACCCAAACAGGGACCACGACACACTTTACTCGACCGAGTAGGCCATACTCGGTCGAGTACCAGCCTATAAAATCCGTAGTATTACAATAGAGGTAAGGGACATGATACAGAAAAATGCTACAAGCTAAAACATGTACTTCAAGACATGATTGAAGACGGTCGCCTACCAATACCGCCTGGAGGTAAGCCTAATAACACTCAGAATCCTCTTGGAATTCTGGTGATTACAAGTGAAGAGTCTACCTTAGATTGTTCACACATTTCTCCAGTCGAAAATGAAATTCATGCAATAGAGAGTGAAGGGAACTACTCCACCATTTCCCCTACTATCACTGATTTCATCGCATGGGCAAGGAGTGTGAATAGGCAAGTCGCGGAACTAGAAAGTGTAGTGGCAACCCTACGTGATCCCAATGCAACACCCAAAGAACGTGCGCCACTAAGTTTCTCTCAAAATGCTACAATGCAAGAAATAGTAGCCGTGGTTGATGAACTATTCGACCAAATTATCCAATTGGAGGCCGAGATCATAAGGATGAGAGAACTTGCTACTATCAATGAAGTATGGGCCGACGATGATGAAGATGAGTATCTCACTAAACATTACCTAGTCAAAGTCAGTGAGGAAATAATCCAAAACAGTAAGGATCAAGATGTAGACCACCTTACTCGTTCGGGACGTCTATACCAAAACATTTCTCAAAATGGTCTCATAGCGAATGGTCCAATCACCAATACCAACGTTGTCACACCAAATGATAACGAAGATACCTCTACTGACCATTTGCTAAAACAACTACAGAAGACAAAGGCTGATCTTTCAGTCTGACAACTAGTTGCAAGCTCATTCCCACATCGCCAAGCTTTACTACAAGCCTTGGCCAAATTAAATGTGGCACATAACTCCACGCCCAACGACGTAGTCAACTTGGTCTTCCAAGAGTCACCAAAACTAAGTAACCCTGTTACTTTCTCGGATGAATACTTGCCACCCTTTGGTGCTAGTCACAACTTGACTCTTTATATCACTGTTATTTGCTTGAAGAAGAATGTGTCAATGACTTTGCTAGACGATGGCTCGGCGGTCAACGTTATACCCCTGAAAACGGCATACAAATTGGGCATGAAAGAGTCGGATTGGACCCCTACCAACCAAGGTGTTCGCGCATATGACGGTACACGACGAAAAGTGGTAGGACTAGTTAACCTTACCATAGCCACAGGACCGATTGAACGAAAGGTTAACTTCCAAATAGTGGACATTGAGGCATCCTTTTACATACTTTTGGGAAGACCTTGGATTCACGCTTCGAAAGCGGTAACATCCACCCTCTACCAGAAAATCAAGATCCCACTAGATGGTAAAGTGGTGACAATCACTTCGTCACCCATCAAGGCAGTAATAGAAAAGAGGACAAGTAATCAAGTACTTGCGGATCCAGTATATGAACTTGGAGGCTTCCATAGCATAAATGTCATAGAAAGTGAGTTGGCACCCTTGTGCTTCAATCCTTACTCCAATTTGGTGGTCAACCACATGCTCAAATCCCAGGGATACTTCCCGGGAATGCCTTTGAATCCAATCAGAAGAAACACCTTTGCACCCTACAAAGAAGGCAACTCACAGAGGATACCACTCGGATTAGGGTACAAACCCACTAAAGAGGAAGCTCTCGAGATGCTCGCCCAAGTTCAAAACCGTAAGAACGTGGGAATCCAAATGCGACCCTACCTCCCTACCCTAAATGGAAACTTCATTAAGGAGGGGAGTCAAGAACTCTTTCACGGATTTCCCGAACCTTGGCACTATCTCGAAAGAAAGTTAGCTGGAATCGAGATCTTTCACGATTGCTACTTCATTCCTCCATAAACGGTTCCTACCGTCAAGACTCGTCAAGCACCTTGCTTAGACGAACAAGCTGTAAACCTACTATTTGGGGAAGATCGATTTGTTAGAGCCGCGCAAGATGAGATCATTACCATGATACTTCAAGACGATCACTTCAACCCTACCGCATTGATCACAGAAACCAATTCAAACCAACAGAAAGGATGGAGAAAGTCGATTAAGTGGATAAACAACCAAGGAAGACTCTTCAAGCTCACTACTGGAGAAGGAGAGATGTTCAAAGGAGAACCAGAAGACGATGAATTCGAGTCAGAGTCAGAGTCGGAGTCTAGAGAAGTCCCTAGAGAGTCTCCTCCTGTCGTCATTCCCACTCCCTTTGTTTCTCCTAGCTTAGCATCAAATAGTAACAGTAGTTCGGGAAATGTCCCAACTGCTGTCCCTTTACCGCCACCGACTACGGATCGATGGCTTCTTTGTTTCAACTTTTCTCAAATTTTAATATGAATAAATCAGGTTCTGCTTACTCTCTGTATTATTTTGAATGCAATTCTGTTTACGATGATACTGAGGATGACCCAGACCCAGACTCAATCGAAATACCTCCCTACATAGCCAAAGAAATACTACAAGAGGGGGAAGGGGGACCAGTAATAGAAAACACTGAACCCATCAATGTAGCAACCAAACTAGAACCCCAAGAACTTAGGATAGGGACGACCTTTAGCTCTACCGAAAGGGCCAGTTTTATAGACCTCCTACACGAGTTCAAAGACATTTTTGGTTGGTCCTACAAAAACATGCCAGGGATCGACAGGGACATCGCAGAGCATAGAATCTCAATCAAACCGGGTTTCAAACCCGTGAAACAGAAGCTTCGTCGAATGAGGACAGAATGGGCTCTAAAGATCAAAGAAGAAGTCGATAAACAGTTCAAAGCCGGGTTCATCAAAGTTTCCGAGTACTCAGACTGGGTAGCTAACATAGTACCCGTACCCAAAAAAGATGGGAGAATCCGTGTTTGTGTTGATTTTAGAGACTTAAATAAAGCGAGTCCTAAGGATGACTTTCCTCTACCACATATCGACATATTGGTGGACAATACAGCAGATCACGCGTTACTATCCTTCATGGATGGATACGCAGGATATAACCAGATCAAGATGGCCATAGAAGATATGCATAAGACCGCCTTCGTCACTCAATGGGGAACCTATTGCTACACGGTTATGCCATTTGGGTTAATTAACGCCGGAGCTACATACCAACGCACCGCAACTACGCTCTTACATGACATGATGCATAAAGAAGTTGAGGTGTACGTATATGACATGATTGTCAAGTCCAAGGATAGAGAGGGGCACATTGCGAACCTTCTCAAATTCTTCTCAAGGCGACGAAAGTACAACATGAGGCTCAATCCTCAGAAATGCGCATTCGGGGTAACATCTGGTAAACTCCTGGGATACGTTGTTAGCCAACGAGGGATAAAAATAGACCCTTCCAAGATCAAAGCTCTAATCGAAATGCCGCAACCTCAAACAGAGAAAGAAGTTAGAGGATTCCTAGGTAAGGTGCAATACATAAGTCGATTCATATCGAAACTCACCATGATCTGTGAACCTATCTTCAAAAAGCTAAAGAAAACACATCACACCATGTGGGATAATGACTGTCAGAAGGCCTTCGACCGAATCAAGAAGATATTAGCCAAACCACCAGTGCTCATGCCACTTCAACGAGATCAACCTCTTGATTTATATCTCACGGTAACTGAAACAGCCATGGGCGCCATGCTAGCCCAAATCGTAGGAAAAGAAGAAAGAGCTATCTACTACCTTAGTAAGAAGTTCTTGGAGTACGAGTGCAAATACACACCACTCGAAAAGACATGCCTCGCTCTTGTGTGGGCAACAAAGAAGCTACGTCATTACATTCTTAGCTACTCCGTAAAAATATACTCCAAAATGGATCCGGTCAAATACCTCTTCGAGAAACCCATTCTCAACTGACGCCTAGCGAGATGGACTTTGATACTCTCAGAGTTTGATCTCAAGTATGTACCTCTGAATGTTATAAAAGGGCGCGCCGTTGCCGAGTTTTCGCAGAAAATCCCATCAATGATGCACAAACAATAGACACCTGGTCATTTCCGGATGAGGATATACTCCAAACCGATGTAGACTCCTGGGACCTTTACTTTGATGGGGCATCAAACTTAAGAGGATTTGGAATAGGAGTGTTGCTCATTTCTCCTTAAGGCGAGCATACACCACTCTCTGTCAAACTCGACTTTGAGGTGACAAATAACGCGGCAATATACGAAGCTTGCCTCATTGGATTACAAGCAGCAGTAGGTTTAGGCATCAAAAATATTCGCGTACATGGAGATTCATCATTGATCATCAACCAAATTACGGGGTCTTGGAAAATTCGAAGTGAAAGCCTAGCACCTTATCAAGCCAGAATAGACCAAGTCGCCCAATTCTTCGATCAAGTAACATACCTACACCTACCTCGAGAAGAAAATCAATTTGCAGATGCTCTTGCAAAACTTGCATCTTTGATTAATATGTCGGATAATATGGTAGAAATGCCTTTATGCATCGAACGACGGTCAGAACCGGCTTATGTGCACCAAATCACAGATGAAGAAGAAATCGCAGAGGAACCTTGGTTCCAAGCCATCCTGAACTTCAAACTCAACGGCACCTATCCACCAGATATGGACAAGAGGGGACAACGTGCTATACGCTTACTAGCATCCCAATACGTCCTCATGTAAGGAGAGTTATACAAAAGAACACCTCTTGGTGTAATCCTACGTTGCCTTGATCCTTCACAGGCACGGAAAGTGATGGAAGAAGTCCATGAAGGAGAATGTGGCCCTCAAATGAGTGGACCAATGATGGCAAAGAAAATCACACGTTTGGGGTATTATTGGACCACAATGAAATCCGATTGCATCAAATATGTCAGACATTGCCAGAGCTGCCAAATCTTCGGGAATGTGCAACACGTCTCACCTTCATTGCTCTACACCATGACATCTCCTTGGCCATTTTCTGCTTGGGGAATTGACATCATCGGAAAGATCACTCCAGCCGGAACAAGAGGTCACTGTTTCATTCTGGTGGCAATCGATTATTTCACCAAATGGGTCGAAGTGGCTTCCTACACCAGTCTCACAGCCAAGAATGTGGCAAAGTTCATACAAACCAATATCATCTGTCGATACGGTTGCCCACACGAGATCATTAGTGACAATGGGTCACATTTCCAGGCTGAGATTGAGCAATTGCTAGCCAAGTACAAGATCAAACATCACCATTCCTCGCCATATAAACCACAAACTAATGGCGCGGTAGAGGCAGCAAATAAGAACGTTGTCACGATCCTCAAGAAAATGATTGACAACTATCGATATTGGCCAAGCAAGATACCTTTTGCTTTATGGGGATACCGCACATCCGTTAGGACGCCCATTGGGTGTTGGAGTGTCCCCGACAATAATGCGATCACAATTGTCGATCATGATGATCACATATTTAAATCTCATTTTAAGAATACATAAGGGATGATTCATTTTATAGTCAACCGATCAACATTAATCGGTAACGATTGGCTTGCTAGAGTTTGACGTTACTGTCGTGGGACGGTGGTGGTCAGTTGATCCCTTAAGGTCACACCTAAAGGATGATGCCCTAATCTGTAAAGTTGATTAATTGTATGACGATGCAAGTTAATCAATTCCTTAAAATTGAACAATTCAATTTGTGAGAGAGAATATTGATATCTTATTGTAATGGGATTAAATAAGATTTATTTTAGTAATTGAAATACTTTATTACTAAAATTGTTTATTGTTTGAGGAACAATAGAGATAAGAAATGAATGGTTGATTATAATTACAAGATGTTGTGAATTATAATTAAATGACCCATTTTATTTATGTGATCAAGTATCACTAGTCAATTTGTTAAATATAATTTAATTAATTTATAAAAATGATATTTATGTGATAAATATGCATTAAATTAATTAAAAACATGTAACATACTACATGTGACATATTGTGTGACAATTGACAAATTGACAAAATAAAATGGTAGTCCATTTTATGGAAGATGGACCGAAAAAGGAGGGAGTATTAGTGTGATTTGGTTGTTTTATTTTAATTGATAAAGTAGCATGATGATGCCTACCTACAACTAGCCTTACACCTACTCTTACACATCTTACACACCTAATTCTTGTGAAGACAAAAAGAGAAAAGTAAGATGCCCTATGTTGGATGTTCCAACCGTGAACCCTTCTTTAATTTAAGGGAATTAGTTCTCTTATCATTCATTCTAATATATTACATGAAAAGTTATCCTCTCTCACATATTCATCTTTTTCTTCATCAAAACATGAGATTTTTGATTCAAATTTTTCATAAAACATTACTAATATTATTAATGTAATATATGAGTATTAGTAATCAATTGTAAGGTAAACTACTAAACAAATATCTAGCACATATTATTTAGTAGAGATAAGGGATAATCTTGGGTGCAATCAAGAGGAGTGGCTTCTATACTTGAAGTCTTTGGAGGATCATCCTATTACTCATCAAAGCTTAAGAACAACTGAAGGTAGGAGACCTTACTTGTGCCCATAAACCGAAATATTCAATGTAAGGAACCGGTTTTCCTCTACACTTATTTATATGTTTTGCATGCATAAGATCCTTAAGTTTTTATGACTAAAACTTTAAACTAAAATATGTGATATTTAAAATACGATTCACAACAAGTGGTATCAGAGCATTATGGTTGTTGCATGAAAGATCGGGATAGTTTTTCCGAGATAATACGATTAACGAATAAAACTTGATATTTGTGTTTTATGTTGATAAATCACGAAATAATTTTGCATGTTAAAAGTTTCTGGTCCTAAATGTATTTTAGGTCATATGGGACGATTTATGGATTTTTATTGTTCATTTTATATATTATTGGCATTAAAATGTGATTTTTATGATAAAAATGTCATTTTTGGACGAAAAATAGCTAAACTTCGAATTTTTCAGTGGTTTTTGGATATGTTTTCACATATATTATCTACTGATGGCCTGTAAATTTTCATGTTAAAATAAGTTGTTTTGCTCGAAATATGAATTTTATAATTTAAAATCGTATTTAAATGGGTAAATAGGTTAATATGAGTTATATTTCGAATCTGGTCATGGAAATTTTGTATGTTTTCACATGAAATTTTATAAGATGTGTGTAAAATATTTGGCTATAGTGAAGTCTTGTTGCATGATTTATGAATTTTTGATGAAAAATCACATAAATAGTGACTAAAATTAGTAATAATGCTAAAACATACTTCATGACTAAAGAAAAACGTCACATGTTGCATTTTATCATATATTTCAGATCTAAAAGTGAAAAGTTGATGAAAATAAATTTTCTCATATTTTAATGGTCATATTTGTTAAAACCGATAAACCGCAACATTGTTTTTCTTGATAAATATTCGAAATTTTTAACCTAAGTTTTGATTATTATGAGTGTCATGGTATTTTTCCAGAATGTTCATGAGTTTAAATTTCAAATTTCGAAATTATTTGAAATTTTTATAATTTAATTTGAAGTTTATAGCATAATTTTGTATTTTTGGGTCCATTTATGAACAATATTAAGAAATCAAGTTTAATTATTGTCAAAATGTTAGTGGAGACTAAGTTTTGAGTCCTAAGATGGTTAGGGTAATTAACTTGTACATAAATATGAATTTATGTAATTATTGTGATTTTAACAAGTTATAATCACGCAAATCCATAAAAACCGATTTAATATACGAAATTTTGGCTCTTAAAGGCGATTTAGCATAAAATTAAGCATGTTCATACATATTATAATGCTGCATTTTATTTATGATTGTCATATTTTTATTTTTTATATAATTTTTGAATTATTTAATTTTACTTAGTATGGCCTTAGTTTTAATTGGTATTACCCGAAATGTATGGGAATATCGATTCGGTTGTAATTATTGTGATCTCGTATCACCGTTTTGTAATTTAATAGATTTATTTTTATTTTTATTTTAATTACAAATGTATAATAGGAAATTATGTAATTCATTTTGTAATTTAATATTCCGGAGTTCCTTGAAGACGGTGCCATTCGAGAAGGCGGTCCATCAAGAATGTGTTGCCTCAAGATGCGTGCCAAGACAGAAGATCAAGGGACCAAAGGAGTTGGTTTCCGAATTTGTAATAGTTTATTAGATTTACTATTTTTAGGAAGGCCATACTAGGATTTTATTTTTTATGCTTTGCATTTTATTTATATGTTGCATGCATCGCTAAATCGCCATAACTAAACATGCATTTTTAAATCGAGTTTATCGACCGTGTCAATTACAATTATCGTAGTTCACCGCTTTAGTTCGCTTAAAACGTGATAGATAATAAATTGACATGACCTCTCGCTAAAAATAAACAATTGAGACTTAGCCTTACCAAAAAGTAGAAACCATGAAAACCTATTTCGTGAGGGAGTGCGCTCGGCCACACCGGGGTACAAACCTTGTTACGTAGGGGAAGTGGGTGATAAATGTCTATCCACCGAATTCATATTGATGAGGGATGAATCGGCTACACCGTGCCCAAGTTAATATGAATTTGGATCATGGACACATTTATTCGAAATTTGGGTTGAACTCAACAAAAGTATTCTCGACCATAGCCGGATGTGTTTTGGGCTAAAGATAAATATTAATGTAATTTTATCGAACAAGAGTTCTAAAAGTAGAATCGATTAAAGAGTTAATCCACCGAGTTATATTGATAAGGGATGAATCGGCTACACCGTGTCCAAGTTAATATGAATTTGGATCTTGGAATCATTTATCATAGTTGGGTAGAGGTCACTATGTAAATGCTTTACTTGTTAAATTATTTACAAGTATAATTATAACGATAAATGTTTTGTTTTCATTATTCCGTTAATCATATTGTTCTAATTCTTTACCTCAAATTATATACGATATCATTTCGATTTTAGTTCAAATCTCCATTAAAACATCGTAACTAAAGACAAAAATTTGAATTTTCTTCTAAAAACCTCGTATTATCCATTGTAAGGATCTCTTGTGAAGAGTATAGATAAAAGTTATTCGTGATCAAAAGGGTTTTTGATTCTTGACTAACATATCTACTTACAATGAATTGTTTCTCACATGCTTAATTGAGTTAAGTACATTGAAACGTTACAACATTTTGGTAACTAGATTTGTAGGAAATCAAAATTGACCAAAATACCGCAACCACTTCAATGAAAGTTTTAAGACTAAACAAATGAATTGAAGAGTAGTCTTCATGAAATTCAATTTTGCTTCTCTAAGCAAAGACTCATTGAAATGAGTGGGAGCATTCTCTTAACCGTTAAGATAAGGACGAGGTTCAAAGAAGTAAAATTAGAATGGAATTGATACAAGGTAATGTTAAGAGTAAAGTTATTGAGAATAACGATACTAAACCTATCAATCACGACCAATAAAGTTTCCATTGTCTTAATTGTTGGACGCTAGAAAGGAAACTACCCCAAATTATTGTAGAATCAGCAAGTTAGTTGTGGGACATCTAATGGGACTTTCTTCTTTAAATGTTTATTCGATTAACATAAATCTTGCTAGTACTACTTCGTCAATATTAGAAACCGATGGTGGTTTTCATCATTGTATTTGATACATAGGATGATTAGAATATGACGACTAGCAACAATGATGTCGAGAAATAGAGTCATTGTGTACTCAATCTAGTTTTGGGTTTATATTTATACCTTAATTATGGCTATTAAGTGAATAAACTCTAAATAAGAATATAAACTTGTTAAGATACAAAAGAGGTTTCACTTTTGTGACCCTATACACCATGATTTGATGTATGGCTAACCCATTATCAAGGTGATTATATTCTAAACCAAACTAGAATGATATATCATGTAGATGATGCAAGACTCAAATTGGTAACCCAAGATTAAACCTTAAATTCTGGAACGATGAACGCAAAGAGTTATCGAGTACTCTTGGAACCATTAGATTGTTAATCTTATGGTATATGTGTATCTTGTATTCAAAGCAAGATGTCTCGTGCCTTTTGGTTGAAAAGGAGATCGAGGTTGTAAATCATTGTTCCAAAATAGGTTGATCATTTTATTTTACCAACGATTTAATTTGACGCTAATGTGTTCACTTAATAAGGTAAATAGAGAAATCTTTGAAGAAGTTCAAAGAGTTCAAAGAATTACGATTTAGTCGTGATGGGATTATCAAAGTGAAGACTTTGATATAAGCCAAAGGAAATGTGATATGATATCACAAATTAATCTCTCGTAGCACGCATTATGGGATAATATGTGGTTGGATAAAGAAATCAAACGCTATTCGATATGGTTTGGACTTCAATCAAGTTACTTTGAGTTACTTGATCCTTTTGGGGATTTTATCATTTTGTCTAAATTATTTTTCCACTAAATCTAAAACGAATCATATGAGATATGAAATGGTAGGGTACCATGTTTGTAAGTTTTCAAAAGAAAGAAATGCTCATTTTTCCTTACTATAATCACGAGTACAACGGGTTTGTGGCTCGTGAAGCTGTCTTTCTAGAATACAAGTTTATTTCTAGAAGACAGAGTGGGAGAAATTATTCAAGAGCCACAAAGAATGTTATGTCGCAAGAAACTGGTCTTTCTTGGCTACATGAGACATTTTGTGTAAGACGTTGTTTCTTCAAAACCTAGGAGGTTAAAGTCATCACTTGATGAAGATGATGAATTAGTGTTACTTTTAGAAACTAAAGAGCTTGCAACTTACAAAGAAATTGTTTGATTCAAGTTGATTACTTCTGGAAAGTAATGAACATATGACTTACATGAGAGTGTTTAAGTCACAACTCAATACAAGGCTTAGAGCCATGAAAATCCGAAATAAATTCCAAGTGAATTATTAGATATCAAAGCTTGATTGGTTGCAAAGGGTTTTGCACTAGTTGAAATGCTTAAGTCTATTTGGATCTTCTTAGGGATTGTGTTTCATTATGAGATATACATAGCGAGTGAATCTAAAACCCACTTCTTCAATTAGAAGGAATGTATTCAATACATGTCTTAAGTTTTGTAGAATCTTGCCATCTTAAGAGAGGGTCTTAAGTAGGACATCAATGAGTTGGAATCAATGTTTTGATCATGTTATAAAACTTTTCTCGATAGGTCAAGAAGTTGTGTTTATACATAAAGTTTAGTGGGAGTTACGGTAATTTTAATTAGTCTAATATGTGGATGACATATTGACCATTGGGAATGATTTAAGACTTGGAGATATATAATACATCTTTAATATCCAGATTTATGGAGATAAATCCACATGATATTAGCGTCGAATAAGAAGTCTTATGTTGATAAGATTCATGATTAGTTCAATCGAGTTGAACATATTTGATTGATTCTATTTGCTTCCGCTACCGGATCAATTAAATGAGTAATGATGTATAACACTTCATATACTTTGAGTATGATGAATTGGAATTGTTTCAAATCGAATTTAAGTAATAGTTACCAAATAGGCATATGGATTATCCTTAAGTGCTTGAGGAAGCATTAAGGATGCAAAGTTAAGTGTTTTTGAAATTCACAAATTTGTGTAAGGGCTTACACTAATGACTGTTGAGATTGTATAAGGTTTCGGACAAAAACCGTATTCGAAACACCTAAAGATGGTTAAGGAACCATTGTGGCTATGTTATTTAAGAAGTGGATTTGCTAGAATTGTTCTAGGCAATAAAGAACAATGAGAGATACTTACAACGGAAATTGAGTACACTTGCAATCATGAGATGTGCAAGAGGATGGATCCTTTTAATTGTGAAAACAGTGGGAGCTATTCTAAGGCTAGAGAGCTTATGTCTAGATTGGATCTAGACACGTACTCAGAAAGTTTTGTAATGCAAATGTATACATTACAAAAGTAAACGAGTATGTAGTAAGGTTGAGTAAGGTACAAGAAGTTGATAAAACCTACTAACCAAAGCCTTCTCATAGGCTTAACATGATGAGTCATGTAATATGTCATTTCAATTGCATTGAGATGAACAACTACATATAAGATGAAAATTGATTATAAAAATATGAAGTAGTAATCAAGTTTTGACTATTCATATGAGATAATCACATTTGTCGTTCGAGTTTTTAAATCTAAAAACACCTTTTATACTTTGTTACATCCAAACGGGTTGTAGAGACAATATTGAATCCCGTTAAAGTGAACTCGGATTAACATGGTATTTGCCCATAGTCACTTGTATGAGGTGACGTCTCGAAGTGACTAGAGTGTGATGTGATTGATGGCAAGTTCAAGTGCCATAGAGTCATGTGAGATGACTAGTCGATCACATAGGCAGACTGTAATACTCCGTATTTATATGTCTTGGGGTACTCTATCGAGTAGCCCTTACTCTGTCGAGTAAGGGCAAGTTGCGAAATAAAATAGTTTCTGACCTGTTGGGTACTCGATCGAGTAGCTGGGGTACTCGATCGAGTAAGGGGGTACTCGATCGAGTACCTTGGGTACTCGATCGAGTGTCCGGTTTTACGGGGGATTTTCTCGGGTTTTGTTAATTATGCGATTTAGGTATTTAAGTATCGTCGTCACTGTTTTAAATCACTTTTACAAAACCTAAATTTCTGTTTAAGAGAGAAAGCAAGCAAGTTCTTCATTCTAATCGCATAATTAGCAATCCCCGGAGTTTGGAAGGTCAGTTCTTGGCATGGATTATATCGTTGAGTTCCTTGCATCAAGGGTAAGATCCATGTACCCTTTTTATTGTTTTTCCCTTATTTTGGTTAAACCCTAATTTAGAGATTGGGGGTTTTTTATGTGTAGTATGTGATGTGTAGCCTTTATGTGTTATATGATAGGAGGAGGGTTCGTAGAAGAGGCTTTTTGATACAGCTGTTGATACCGTCTGACTGTTGTGCTTTCCAGGTAGGATTTCCTACTCAGTATTAGTCCCATAATGGGGTATGGGTGATGTGCTGTATTTAGTTGTTTGATATAATGATTGTACTGTGTTTGTGGTTGTGATCGTTGTTGATGGTTCTCGAGATGCGTTCTCGGCTGAGTGGGGTCGCTTGCGGGAGTGGCCTCACGCCCTAGTTTCGCCCTCCGTGGAACCCGCCACGGGAGGGGATGTGCACATTAATGGACAGGGTTATCGCTCGGTATGATGAGCGGGGCTTAGGTGGGAACGGTGCGGTCCCCCATGCTGGGGGGTCCGGTGGACGATCGGTGATTGAGATTGTTGGGATTGGTGTGGATGTGTGTGTGTGTGACGGTTAAGTCATCTGTTTATCTTATTGTTGATATATTGAATTGTGTGATTAATCGACCCGTTTAAATGTTTTAAAACTGTGGTGATCCATTCGGGGTGGTGAGCGATTATTGAGCGGTATGATATGACGCGTATGGGATAGTGGGATGAGTTATCACGTGGCGTTAGAAGTCTTCATTTGTGTCAGACGGTGTCTTATAGCTTTGATAGTTTTAGCGATAGGCAAATGCGGGAATGTTGTATTTCAGTTTATTAGTTTTGGTTTTGATCATGTAATCACTTAAACTATTTACTTTTAAATATGTTTCTTTATTGTCTTATGAATATCATTGCCTCGGGTAACCAAGATGGTGACATCCTTATACCTGAGTGGTCCTGGTAAGGCACTTGGAGTATGGGGGTGTTACAAATGGTATCAGAGCGACGATCCTGAAACCTGTAACCAATAAATCCAATGAATATAGGGAGTCAATTAAAATGAACCCGGGGTAAAGGTTGTAGGAGCTAATGCAAAGACTTGGGAGACGTCCTAAAGTCGCGAACTCGCCCTACAATTTTGAACCGGTCACCATGGGATATGTGTCGGGATCGTTATGTGCATATTGTGTGCTGTGTGTATCTATGTAGTAGTATGTTGCATGAATTGATGATGATGACGTGAATTATATGTTGGTTGATTGTAAAGCATGAAAGTATAATGATTGATACGTGTAATTTGGCATGTTATAATTATGTAAGGAAAAGTGTTTTGTATATATATATATATATATAAAGCGATGTGTAAGTATACATGTTGTTGTTGTCGTGTTGAGTAAAAGTACAGAAGGTTGGGAGTGTGAATTGAACATGTGCTGGGTGAATATGTTGAACGAATATGGTGGGTAAATATGTGGTATGATGGATGAATTAGTGGGAAAAGATGAATCATCGTGGTGTGATAACATGGTTCCTGATTAAGCATGTTATATAATGGAAGTTATTTTATAATGTTGTTATGCTAGTAACATGTGAATAGGGGACTTGATGTCGTGTATTTGTGATTTTGTTTACGAAAAGTGATAGAATAAAACATGTGGGTAAGTCATAATTGGCAAGTTAAATAACCTATGTGCATGATGAATGTTGTTGCTTGGCTTTTGAAAATAGTAACATATGATTATGAATACTGGTTTTATGAGTTTTGGACTGGTTTTGTTTGCTTGGTTGTTGTTTAAGTTGTTTGGAAGTAAAATCAAGTAGTTGTGTTTTTCGATTATAAAGAGGTTGTCTTTAAACTGTTATAACTTGAGATGCATAAATGATTTTGATGTGATTCCAATTGGAGGTGATAGCTTGTTCTTTTACGATTCTAACGATAGGTCGCACGCCCAAAACGACCAAGAAATGAGTGAGTTATGACTGTTTTACGAAAATTGACAAAGTCTTTGAGAATTGGGGTACTCGATCGAGTATCCTTGGTACTCGATCGAGTAAGGGGGCACTCGATCGAGTACGTTAGTTACTCGATCGAGTAGCCCTGGTGATTTGTTTTACGTGCTTATGATCTTGACCTACTCGATCGAGTAAGTCCCTTACTCGATCGAGTGGCCTGTACTCGATCTAGTGACCCCTATTTTGGGTCATATGCTTATCTTTTGACTTCGTTGCATATTATGTTTAATTCAACGGCGTTATTTTACTTCTTTATGCATTGTTTTACATGTATGTTGGTCTTGACGCATAAGTTACCCAATCTTGTGGTGTAAAGAGTGGCACCTTTTGGTGAGCATGAGTTTGGTGGGAGGAGATGAGCTATATGTGGTTGTGATAGATAGTGGAAAAAGAAAAGAAAGATCGTTAGGGCTTAATTGAGACATAGAGCATGTTTTGTGAGATGAGATGAGCGATATGTTTGTATGTTGAGTAATGTAAAAGTAAATGAATGTGGGCAAGGGATGATGTGAGTTTATGGAACGTGAGAATGAAAAGATTGAAATGAGGGACGCAAATGATGGCAGCTTGAGATGTGTAAAGAATTATGGAGGGAGATGGTTAGGAGTCGTGTAGGTTATAGATATATGTAGTGAAAGTTCGTTTTAAAGGGGGTTGAGAAGAGTGGTAAACAGTGAACTTTATGGAGACATGTTGCGAGGTGGATTTGTAGACAGTGAGTGAGTTTGGGAGATTTGGTTTATTAAGAGGTGAAACTGCGTGTGATTTCTTTGGGCATTTAACGGCATGAAATAAAGTTGTTTAAACAGTGAACGTTGATTTTATGGATAGGTTAGTGACAAGTGTGAGCGATAACATAATAAGAGAAGATCCGTGGTAAGAAAGAGTGAGATGATATCGACATGAAATAATGGGATTTGAGCTTTGGCGGAATGAGAAGGTAACCGGAGCACTAAAGAGTTAGGTAGAAGTGATAAGGAGTTGAATGGTTAATTGATTTTGTAGATGTAAAGGAAAAGAATGAGGGGAATAAAACTAAGAAAATGTTGACCGGAGTTATGTGATATAGAGGTAAGGAGTCGTCGAGATGTGTGCTACCAATCATGAGGATGTTAGTTAATGGTTATAGAGGAGTTTTGGGACAACATGATTAGTAATGGGTTTCGAGGAATTAAGGGAAGTAAGAAGTTGGTAGAATATTTGCACGATACGAGATTTTTTGGCGGAGAGTTAGATGATGATACAATTAAGGATAGTATTGGAAAGAATGTTGAGGTAATTTTGTTGATAGATTCGATGTTTGTTATTTGGGATGTCAACCAAAGATAGGAAAGAAATCGTGATGTTTAGAGATGAGTGTAAGAGGTTTGATGTTCGGACAGTGGTAGTGTTATCGTTTGTGACTTGTGGTTAAGGGTGATGGTATATTAGAAAGGTAACAATTCTAAAGAGGTTGATTTTGTAGAGACCAGATGGATATGTATGGTTGTGAGAGGGTATAAGATGTGGTTAGATGGGGCGGATGCTAATAGTTGAATAGTAATGGTATGGTTATACTTGGCAGGAAGTGATGGTTGTGCGAATGGGGGAAAAGGTTATGAGGGGCATATGAGTTAAGCTCGGGCGGCAGGTAACCTATGTTGAGTGGTAACTTACGTGATCGGGATTGGTGGTTGGATGTGATTATGGGTTTATGTCATATATATAAATGTTTGTGTGAGGTTGTGACCTCACAAGAAATGGTATGGGGTGATAATTATAAGTTGTTATCTCGAATTTTCTCGTAATACATGTTGGATACGAGAACGTAATGGAATGATGTTTAAAAAGGTAATAATTTGATTGTTTTGGCATGACTAGTTATGCTGTCTATATTCATGGTACAAATCAATCTGTGATATGGTAAGGGGATGATATTCACGAGGTTATTATCTGTTTAATTCATAAAATATGTGGTGTTATGATTTAGTAAAGTGGATTTGAGTAAGTTTTTCTTGTCGAGAAATTATTCGAGTCGGTATTTATGGGAGTTGTATGCGATCGTGATGACTATCGATGTGGTTGTGGTGCCTCGGGTGGTGATCCGGGCACGATATTTAGTGTTGTGATGCGGGTATTTTCGCACCGCGGTGTGGCTGTTGGTGGCGGTGTTGTGATGCCGTCACCGTTGTGGTGGAGTAGGCGGGATGATTATGATTCGAGTTTCGAAAGTACATAGCAATTATACATAGATTGTTGTTTTGTTTGATATTGTTCCCTATGAGTTTCGGTTTGTGTAGATAGACAGTTGTCTTGTTTATTGATGTTTTCTTTACCTGGTTAAGTTGGGAATGAGGGTAGAGTATGATATACATAGAGTTGTATATGTTTTCGTTGTTGTCATAGTATAGTGACATTACATTAATGAGACACGGTTGTGAGAGGTTGTTCTGATAATTATGATCTTCTTCTAGTTAAGGTTTCAGTAGACATGGTAATGGCAAGTGAGTTGTAGAACATGTGTGGTAATGACCCGAAAGATGCAGGTGGTTCATAATCTTTTGTTGAGACAGTGAGTGTAGGGTATTGGGTATTAGTGTCATGTTAAGTTGTGTATGAGTTTTGCGGTAATGGAAGAAAGAACTTGAGGATCTAGTGTGCGTGTACGTAACGATTGTGGATCGTGAGTTATGCTTTTGGGAGATAAGTGCCTTACATAAGAGAGGTATGTTGTTTTGCAGATATAATGGAGAGTTAGTATGGTGATTTTGCTACGAGTTTTATGGTATAGGTTAGGTGGTATGCCAAATGAGTTGAGTTATGAGAAATGTTTAAGTAAGAGAGCCTTGGATATATGCGTGGCAGTGTTTAGATTATAGGTGGTTATCTTTGACATGTGGTGGTGATGAGGATAATGAGCCGATATAGCTAGGATTTAGTATTAGTGAGTTACGAGGACGTAACATTTGTCTTAAGAGGAGTAGGATGCGATAAAAGAGAGTTTCATGGTGGTGCATGTTGTAATATAATTGGAAGTAGAGTGCTAGCGTAGCGTGAAGGAGGGATTTGTTTTGTGGATGATACTTATAAAAGGCCATGGCCGTGCTTGTAGTAGTGTGATGCTTCAGAGTGTGAGAATATTTTACATAGTGTTGACAGTTGGAGGATGATGTTATGAGCCTAAGTAAACTTCGAGGACGAAGTTCCTTTTAAGGGTGGTAGAATGTAACATTCCGTTTGATGTCTATGAGTGTCTCGATATGGGATTTGGTAGTGGATGATATATTACGGAGCTAGCAGCGTTAAAGGATGGTAGTTGGTAGTGTATGGAGTTAGTGTTGAGAGAGATATAATGGAGTTGATACGATATCGTGAGCCATGTTGTGGAGGTAGGAATAGTTAGTGGAGTTGGTGTTACGAGTTCATGTTTGGGTTGGAGTTTTGTTTTGAGTTCTTAGTCACATTGTTGAGTCTTGATCGAGTTAGTAGGTTTGTTTTTGAGTATGGGTTGAACTTCGGGGACGAAGTTCTTTTTAAGGAGGGAAGACTGTAATACTCCGTATTTATATGTCTTGGGGTACTCTATCGAGTAGCCCTTACTCTGTCGAGTAAGGGCAAGTTGCGAAATAAAATAGTTTCTGACCTGTTGGGTACTCGATCGAGTAGCTGGGGTACTCGATCGAGTAAGGGGGTACTCGATCGAGTACCTTGGGTACTCGATCGAGTGTCCGGTTTTACGGGGGATTTTCTCGGGTTTTGTTAATTATGCGATTTAGGTATTTAAGTATCGTCGTCACTGTTTTAAATCACTTTTACAAAACCTAAATTTCTGTTTAAGAGATAAAGCAAGCAAGTTCTTCATTCTAATCGCATAATTAGCAATCCCCGGAGTTTGGAAGGTCAGTTCTTGGCATGGATTATATCGTTGAGTTCCTTGCGTCAAGGGTAAGATCCATGTACCCTTTTTATTGTTTTTCCCTTATTTTGGTTAAACCCTAATTTAGAGATTGGGGGTTTTTTATGTGTAGTATGTGATGTGTAGCCTTTATGTGTTATATGATAGGAGGAGGGTTCGTAGAAGAGGCTTTTGATACTGTTGTTGATACCGTCTCGATCATTGTTGTGCTTTCCAGGTAGGATTTCCTACTCAGTATTAGTCCCATAATGGGGTATGGGTGATGTGCTGTATTTAGTTGTTTGATATAATGATTGTACTGTGTTTGTGGTTGTGATCGTTGTTGATGGTTCTCGAGATGCGTTCTCGGCTGAGTAGGGTTGCTTGCGGGAGTGGCCTCACGCCCTAGTTTCGCCCTCCGTGGAACCCGCCACAGGAGGGGATGTGCACATTAATGGACAGGGTTATCGCTCGGTATGATGAGCGGGGCTTAGGTGGGAACGGCTGCGGTCCCCCACTGGCAGGGCTGGTCCAGTGGACAGTCGGTGATTGAGATTGTTGGGATTGGTGTGGATGTGTGTATGTGTGACGGTTAAGCTGTCTGTTTATCTTATTGTTGATATATTGAATTGTGTGATTAGTACTGACCCCGTTTAAATGTTTTAAAAACTGTGGTGATCCATTCGGGGTGGTGAGCGATTATTGAGCGAGGTATGATATGACGCGTATGGGATAGCTGGGATGAGTCATCACGAGGCAGTTTGAAGTCTTCATTTGTGTCGAGACGGTGTCTTATAGCTTTGATAGTTTTAGCGATGAGACAAATCCTGGGAATGTTTATTTCGTTTATTAGTTTTGGTTTTGATCATGTAATCACTTAAACTATTTACTTTTAAATATGTTTCTTTATTGTCTTATGAATATCATTGCCTCGGGTAACCGAGATGGTGACATCCTTATACCTGAGTGGTCCTGGTAAGGCACTTGGAGTATGGGGGTGTTACACAGACTGTTAGGAACACTCTGTCGGGCAGTGACCGCTTATAGAGTTCTGGCAAATTTATAAAGTCTGGTCGTGGCGAGAGCTACTATAGTATTCTAATGAGTCGATTCTTTTGACTAAAGACTGTTCGCCTAAGGTGGCATGGTTTCAGATTAACTTTGATTTATGTTACTACGACCTTCGTAAATGGGGTCAAATGGGCATATTTTTGGTTATGATGGCTGTGGCTAGTCGAAGGGAATAGTGCGATAGGAATTGTCCACCCCCTTGTCAGGGTTAAAACAATATCTCAGGGCCACTCGAGGAGTAATGAACTGGAAATGCGTGGCCAGGCTCAGAAGGTATCTGTGGTAGATAATTCCGGTCAAATTAGTTATTCTCCAGATCGAGGAAACCACTCTCGATATGATCACTTGCAAGTACGACCTGAAACACACCTTGCATTGAGTGGGAGATAGTAATAGGACAAGAGAATTGGTGACGCACACTTGTCGAGGACAAGTGGGAGATTGTTGGAGTGTCCTCGACAATAATGCGATCACAATTGTCGATCATGATGATCACATGTTTAAATCTCATTTTAAGAATACGTAAGGGATGATTCATTTTATAGTCACCTGATCAACATTAATCGGTAACGATTGGCTTGCTAGAGTTTGACGTTCTTCGTCGTGGGGACGGTGGTGGTCAGTTGATCCCTTAAGGTCACACCTAAAGGATGATGCCCTAATCTGTAAAGTTGATTAATTATATGACGATGCAAGTTAATCAATTCCTTAAAATTGAACAATTCAATTTGTGAGAGAGAATATTGATATCTTATTGTAATGGGATTAAATAAGATTTATTTTAGTAATTGAAATACTTTATTACTAAAATTGTTTATTGTTTGAGAAACAATAGAGATAAGAATGAATGGTTGATTATAATTACAAGATGTTGTGAATTATAATTAAATGACCCATTTTATTTATGTGATCAAGTATCACTAGTCAATTTGTTGAATATAATTTAATTAATTTATAAAAATGATATTTATGTGATAAATATGCATTAAATTAATTAACAACATGTAACATACTACATGTGACATATTGTGTGACAATTGACAAATTGACAAAATAAAATAGTAGTCCATTTTATGGAGGATGGACCGAAAAAGGAGGGAGTATTAGTGTGTTTTGGTTGTTTTATTTTAATTGATAAAGTAGCATGATGATGCCTACCTACAACTAGCCTTACACCTACTCTTACACATCTTACACACCTAATTCTTGTGAAGACAAAAAGAGAAAAGTAAGATGCCCTATGTTGGATGTTCCAACCGTGAACCCTTCTTTAATTTAAGGGAATTAGTTCTCTTATCATTCATTCTAATATATTACATGAAAAGTTATCCTCTCTCACATATTCATCTTTTTCTTCATCAAAACATGAGATTTTTTATTCAAATTGTTCATAAAACATTACTAATATTATTAATGTAATATATGAGTATTAGTAATCAATTTTAAGGTAAACTACTAAACAAATATCTAGCACATATTATTTAGTAGAGATAAGGGATAATCTTGGGTGCAATCAAGAGGAGTGGCTTCTATACTTGAAGTCTTTGGAGGATCATCCTATTACTCATCATAGCTCAAGAACAAGTGAAGGTAGGAGACCTTACTTGTGCACATAAACCGAAATATTCAATGTAAGGAACCGGTTTTCCTCTACACTTATTTATATGTTTTGCATGCATAAGATCCTTAAGTTTTTATGACTAAAACTTTAAACTAAAATATGTGATATTTAAAATACGATTCACAACACTGGGGCCACCCTTTCTTTTTGACCTACGGCATGGAAGCTGTACAACCAGTCGAGCTAGAAATACCATCCTTGCGTATTTTACTCGAAAGTCAAATCCCAGAAGCCGATTGGAAGAGGGATAGATATGAAGAACTCATCCTCCTGGATGAACGTAGATTGGACGCATTACATAATGTGCAGACATATCAGGCACGTATCAAACGAGCCTTCAACAAAAGGGTTAAGCCAAGGAACATCAAAGAAGGAGACTTGGTCCTCAAATCAGTTAGAGCTCTTTCACCTGTCGATCCACGAGGAAAATTCAAACCCAACTGGGCCGGACCATTTCTAGTCAAGTCCATACTTCCAGGGGGTGCGGTTAGAATAACAGACTTAGATGGGAATTAATTTGCCAACCCGACAAACCTCGATCAACTGAAACGTTACTATGCCTAGAATAGGAACAAAAAACGCGCCTCGCGTAACCTCACGTGTCGCTTTTGTGGCGCGAAATAAACGGCCTCTGGCCAAGCTATAATAAAGCTTATGTCACCTTGCTCTTGCATTTTGACAATTTGTCATCCTCATATCATCAAATAAACTGAATTGCACTTTAGGAGTAAGTAAAAAGCTCATGCTTATTTTCTAGTTCATTACAAGATCTTGCTTAGAACAATTATTCTTTTACATTTATTTGAACTACGCGCAAGGGTTTGTTTTCATTTTTTTTTAAATGAATACGTAGGCAATCCTTCACAGGATACAACCCATCATTTATTTTAAATGTAAATAGAAGGACATTTGCATACGCATTTAAAATTCAACAAGAATCATAATAGAAAATCACAACGGTTTCATAACAAATTAACCTTTTTTATTTCATTTCTTTTAATAATAATAATACGTTACATAATAAAAATAATGCTAAAAAAAGGCTAGGATTCTAAAAACCCCGCCTTTTTATTACAAACAATAATAATAATAATAATAATAATAATAATAATAATAATAATAATAATAATAATAATAATAATAATAATAATAATAATAATAATAATAATAATAATAATAATAATAATAATAATAATAATAATAATAATAATAATAATAATAATAATAATAATAATAATAATATTAAAGACTTAGGCTATTCTTTCATTTTCCCTTTGCCTTTGTCATTTTTATCATATTTCTTGTCTCGACCTCGAGCCGGGCGCTCCTGCGCCACCTCAGACCTAATCACCAACGGTCTCTCTCGTGGTCTAGCCTTGCCATTTCTATCAACCACCTTTTCAACGGCAGGAGAAGTCTTCGGTTTCTTCGAAGGATGACCAACTCGAAACCCGGCTTCTTCCTCTCCCTCAGTCAAATGCTTCTCTTCATCCTTTTCTACATCACTAACCTTGTAGTCAATAGGCTCGCGCTTCCTCAATCTCTCGCGCTCCTTCGGAGTAGTAGCTTTCCTCCACCGCAAGTAGGAATCCGACACCCATAGAGCACTAACAGAAGAGTTTAGGAACCACATGTTTCTTTGAGCCCATTTGATGGCCCATTCTCTTCGGCTATCAGTGGTAAGCGCCATCGCAGTCTGCGGGACAGTATCAAACTTCGAAATCGTCTGCTTCAATCCAACCTGCCTCATCAACCTCTCCGGGAAGATGCATATCATGAATTCCAAGACAGGAATGCGCACCGATCGGGTAGGATCCAAGGACGATACTCCAGTGACAGATTTGAGATGCCACCATGGTACGCTCCATCTAATCAGGGGACCATCTTCGCTCTTCAGCTTGTTTTCCCAGTAGTTGCAGACTCGAGAAAAGTCCACCATGTAGAGCCTAGTCCTCATTGCAATTGAGCGAGCATGATAAGCAGGAACATTAACTGGGGGCTCGATCAATCGAAGATGCTCCATAAGCCAAACCTACCAAAAGCAGGTATTAGAACACAAAAAAAACGAAAAACGCATCCTCGGGCATATCTAACACAACGAAGTCAACTGGGAAAAAAAACTTTCCTATTTGCACAGGAATGTCCTCTAAGACTTCTATAGGCTGGACCACAGAACGATCAGCCATCTGTACAGTCATGTTTGTGATTGCAAATTTGGTCAAACCCAACTTCCTAGCAAGACTCAAAGGCATGACACTAATACTGGCTCCTAGGTCACATAATGCCTTCTCAATTGAGAAGGTGCCAATATTACATGGGACTGAAAAACTGCCCGGGTCTTCTAGTTTGTAAGGTGCAGTATGGGTCAAATAGGAACATGACTCCTCAGTTAGTGCAACAGATTGCACAGTGCCAAGTGACTTCTTTTTAGACAAAAGTTGCTTCATAAATTTCATGTAAGCAGGCACTTGGTTAACCAATTCTAAGAAAGGAACTTGCACATTTAAGCTACGAATAACATTTTCAAATTTGTTAAATGATATCTGTTCCTTTGTCGGCACTAATCTCTCCGGATAGGGGGCTGTAAGAAGTAACTTAGCCCTTTCCTCTAAATCTCTCATACCGGTGTCAGTGGACTTAGGCTGAAAATCCACTACCTTCTCCTTGTTGAAGCTCGAACCTTCTTCAGACCGTCTCAAAAATGAACCATTAATCGTCATTGGGTCATACTTTGGAACCGGGACAGACCCATCAGCATTTGGGTCTTGCCTCAATATTTTCGGAGTCGTCGTACCCCGAAATAAGTGGTCCCTCAAGTTATTAGGCATTGGAGGACGAAAAGGTTCATGATCAGACTTTGTCGGTCGATCGACCATGTAGGTCGATCGATCGATCGACTTCTGAACGAACAGTGAACATTGCGTGTTTTAGTTGATCGATCGGGTATGTCAGTCGATCGACTGACATACCTCGTAAACGCCTTTTCTTGCCACTGTTCGCTACAGCCTTCTTCTTACTTGGTTCCGCTTCATCTTTTCCAGTAGCTTCCTCGACCATAGAGGGCCCATCAAGGGTAGACCCACTCCTCAAAGTAATTGCATTAAGGGTCTCTTTTTTATCTGGCTGCGACGGTAAATGCCCCGTAGCTCGAGTTGCACTCTTGCTAGCCAATTGTGCAATTTGGCTCTCCAACATTTTCATCCCGACCTCTCTAGCTTGAGACTCCTTCAGCAACAAATTTTTCAACTCGGCAAAATCGGAGCCATGGGACTGCTGCTGCTGCGGGACATACGAAGGCTTTTGGTATGGTTGCTGCTGCTTATGAGGGGGCACATAATTCTGTTGTTGCTGCTGCTGTGGAGGTGGAGTCGGATTTTGGACATTTTGGCTACTCCACCTCAAGTTTGGATGGACATTCGGCTCAAAATAAGTGTTTGTCTGCCTATAATGTTGAAAAGCAGCACAAGACTCATAGGAATTAGGACAAAAATCTGCAACATGTCCTTCTCCTCCACATCTCTTGCAGACGAAAGGACCGTCTGACACATCATTCACTTGATAAATCCCTCCTTTTGAAGCTCCTCCCAACTCGTACTTATCAAATCTCGCCGTAAGAGCCTCTAATGTAGCAATAGAAGGGGATTCAGCACCTCTCCTTTGATTTCCCCTGGAATTTCCATACTCATCTTTATGGGTGGCCAAATCATCAATAATTTTCCACCCCTTAGTTTCTCCGACATTCTCCTGGAATCTGCCATTACCTGCCGCATCCAGGATAGCCCTCTGATCGTCATAAAGCCCATTATAAAACTGATTGCATAGGCTCCATTTCTCGAACCCATGGTGCGGAATAGTTCGCACCAGCTTCTTGAAACGGACCCACGCCTCATGAAAATTCTCATCAGGACCCTGTTTAAAGCTCGTGATCTGAGCTCTAATCGCGTTGGTCTTCGAGGCAGAGAAATATTTCTTGTAGAATGCTAGGGCCAGCGAATTCCAATTAGTGATCCCGTTAGCAGCTCGATCCAGGTCCCGGTACCACTCCCTTGCAGCATCACGAAGAGAGAATATGAACATCGTCTCCTTCACCTGGTCCTGGGTCACACCGGTTGGTGGGGGTATGGAACAGCAGTAGTCAATGAACGTCTCCATATGTTTGGCTGCATCTTCATTTGCAGCTCCCCCAAATTGGTTCCTCTCAACCAAGTTGATATAAGACGGTTTTGGCTCGAATTTTCTATCCGTCCTTGGTAATGCGAATCCCTTATAGAGATTCTCAGCCGTCGGCTCGAAGTGACTGGCTATACTTGCTTCTTCAGCCATGTCTGGAGATGTGACGGTCTCAGCTAAAGAAGTGGAAATAGGTGATGAAGGTGGATCCTCCTCAAACATCTCGTTCTCGTAGTAACTAGACAGAGTACTCAGCTCTTCCTCTGTCGGCAACACCCTAGATGATCGCCTCAACTCAGGCAAAGTCTTCTCAATCTCAGGATTGAACGGTAGTAATTCACCACCCTGTGACCTGCGCATAAGAAGAAACTACAAGTAGAATATGAGAATAGTTTAAGGAACAGATGTCCCTTAAACTAAGAGAAAGACTAAAAATAAAACAACTAATAATTTTAAACAATTGCCTCCCCGGCAACGGCGCCAAAATTTGATGCCAGTCGTTGTGCACCAAAGATAAATTTATATTTCCAAACTACTATTATAGATAGCGGCAGTCAGGGTCGAACCACAGAGAGGCGATGCAATTATTAGTTGTCTAATTTTAATCTAAAGTAACAATCGTGAGGGGGATTGTTTTGAAAAGTAAACAGATGAAATCAAATATTAAAAGGTACTAAGATGGTCGGTTCACTGTAGTTTCAGCGGCAGTATTCTAGGTAAGTCTGAAATAAACACATGAGACGGGAAAATGAGAAGTCCTCTCGGTTCATTCTTAACAGGTAGCATCTTTCGATCTCGCTACAGGTCCCTAATATCACTAATGCTAACTTTCGTCCTGAAAAGTGATTTAAAAGTCTAAATTAACTTATCTCTCGATCTTATTAATTTAGTCATCTCAATTAGGTAGTCTATTTCCCTCCCCTATCTTTCGATCTTAACGGGTCGGTCAATTCCTAGGCATTCAACTAGTCGCGTGCACTCGATTCGTCAAATATAGAAATTAAATTAATTAAAACGAGGGTAATCTCACGTGGTCGGTCGATCGACCAAGTAGGCCAGTCGATCGACCATGGTGCGATTTCAGGTCATACAATTCTACGCCGCCTACTCTACAGATCCCCTACATCCTAGCACAGGGTATTTAGCTATTCATGTTTACGATAAAAACAACAACAAGATTAACGAATAAAGATACTGAATTCATGGTTAAATTAATTAAATGAACAATTAACAAAGAAACAATAGTTTGGCTTTCGGGAAACTATTCTAGCAAATCTAATCTATGAATGAATGAAAGATAAACTGAGCTTATGGAACAAAGGAATACCAGTAGAAAGTAGGAAGAAACTCGAAAGCAACGAACGAAAACAAAGCCAATAAAACCGATTGTATTGAATGATTAAACTTGAATGCAAACCCTAATTCTTTCCCTAACTAACTGATAAAGACTTGATTAAAGCTTGATAATTATTCTGAAAACTATGGTTACGTTATATAGGAATATTACGTAACTCTTATTCCTAAACCTAAGAATACATTGGGCTTTCTAATTCTCGTTCTTTTAACTTGCGTCAGAATAACGGCTTGGTCGATCGACCACTGCAGCCGGTCGATCGACTGGTACGCGCTGAACAGTAGCTTCTGTAACTCGTGCTCTTGTCGATCGACCATAGGCATCAGTCGATCAAGCACTGTAGCTGGTAAACGCTTCTGAATTCTTCATAAAGTTGTCTTTCAGACCTCGAAATGCGCACCAAGTTTGTTTCTTGAGTAAATACTTCATGTCAAATGCAATGCAGGATACTCGGGGACGGATTTAGCTCAATTTCTACTCATTTCCGCATAAATCTGCAATATTACATAAAAATACGAAAGTAGACGAAATGGGGCAAATAGTAGCTTAAACTACACAAATGAGCTCTGAAACGCGTGTAAAATAGGGTGTAAAACATCATATTAAGGACACGCATCACCAGCATCTATCACCGCCACACCAAAGTCGCGCAGCTCGGAGATCGTCGTCATCCCCGTCGTGTCAGTGTACTCGAGGGTCTCGGGGTACTCTGGGGGCTCGATACCGCCACCTCAACCTCCTGCAAAAGTTAAATGGTTTCCATTAATCGATGATCATTCATCATGTTTTCAAGATAATCAAAAGAAGAGTGAAACACTCACCACGACTGGCCAGTACGCCAACCTCCCATAGAGGAACGTCGAGTAGTCCTCACCAGGAAGAAGGAGGGCGTCGCCACCGAAGTCAGCCAAGTCAGCCTCCCTCTCAGCACCGGAAGGCTCCCTGAACATTATCCGAGGAGGATCGATGGGAACCGTCAAGACATCTCGAGAGCACTGATGAGCCAAATGCTCACCCAAGTACCACACGGGACCCATCGACGTCCTTAATAGCAACCGGCTCGAGCTCCTAGGTCGAAGGACCTCAGCCACAAAAGGAGGAGCGCCAGCGTAATCCACCCAAGGCCTGGGTACCTACTATGAAAAGCAAACAAGAGGTCATTCTTATGATCGGTTCTAAAAGAAAGCAATGAAGAATCAAACAAAGAAAGGTGAGTCAAAGATACTCACACCATCCAGCTGTAGAGCGTTCACGTCCCATCGACATGCGTCGTGGAAGGAACACTGGCTCTTCGTGCGACACATCACCCAGTCCCTCACAGTGGGATAAGCTCTCTCCACTGGCTTCGCCCTCTTGGGCGCGAGGCTCGGAAAATAGGAGTACACCCATGCCTGTAAAGTAAGATAGTCAATAACGATCTTTCGTGATTCGATAAGAAAGGAAATGATCTTTCATAAAATGAAATGGAGGTTCATACCTCCAGCAATAGTCCAGGACCAACGGTGGCAGGAGAAGTCCCCTTCTCCATCAGCTCCGGACGAACCATGGCCCTCATATAGCGAATAAGGACCGCATAACCTGCAGTGACCCAGTCCCAACGGCCTAGGTCACCCAAGTCAGAAAGGAAGGGAAGAAGCTTCGTCGACAGCCTCTCTACCTTATCTCCGAGGTAAATCGAAGACAAGAACCACCAAAGCCACAAACGGACTCTCTGCTCTGCAGTACAGGGTGGAGGAGCCATCTCCCTCCCATCGGTCACCACCGACATCGGTGTCTTCCCAGCAAAATAATCCCGGACGTAGGTACTAGGCACCAACCCGGGTACCGTAGATGCCTTCGACATCAGGTTCCAGCCGATCAAGCTCCTAGCCTCGGCCGAGTCCACCCTCATGGCTTTCTCCGGCCACTCCACCACCTTAGTCCCGTACGGCAAGCCAGAAATCATGCCGTAGTCCTCCAACGTGACCCCAACCTCACCAAAAGGCATGTGAAAGGTGGAGGTCGTGTCCCAAAACCGGTCAAGGAAGGCTCGAACCAGGCTAAGGTTAGCCCTAATCTTCCTCCTCGTGATGTCCCTCTAAGCCTGTACCAAAGCACCGAACGCTCCCCGCTCGATGATGGCCCACTCCTCTGCTGACAGCCTCTCGTAGGACCCCATCATCGTCGTATAGCCCGAGAAAGATCTGATGTTCCCGGCCTCCTATTTTGATTCGAAGCAAGAGCTATCTTTAGCTCGAATTAAAGAGAAAAGGAATAGTAAATAGAAATGAAAGGAGATAATTGAAAGAGTGATGAGCTCAAGTTACCAAGCTCTTCACCGTCCTGTAGGACAGGTGACCCTCCGCAGCCCAGATGAGGTAACTGCTATCCCAGATCTCATCCCACTCTGGTGCCCTCTCAGCTGGCGACCACCTCGTCCGACGTTGGCCCGCCTCGGGGCCTCCTCCTCCTCGACGACCTCGTCCTCAGCAGCTGCCACCGCAGCAGTAAAAGCCTGCTCTAACGCCTCCTTGAGCGAACGAGAAGGGTTAAGAGTAGTATCCACATCCATGGGAGATCTCCCTGACATAGAAGCCTCGTCACCAGCAAAATTAAAGTGAATTTAGGCCGTGTCAAATGACGACAAGCCTTAGATAGGGGATTTTCGAGTTTTTAAAGCTCCGAAACTGCTCTTTTCTAGCCATCTTTGGCCATTTTCCAACAAACCCGTCCACGCATGTCGTAATTTGGGTCAAGTCAAGCCTAATTTGAAGCCTAGTCATGGGTTCGAGTCGGAATTTCGACAGCATTTCGTTATTACGGCGATTATGCCCTAGAAAAGTGTCCTGAAAAAGCCGTCACAAATCAAAATTCTGAAATGGTAGGAAGTTTACCCATCATACAAGGATTCCAAATACCAAGTTTCATCACAAATGGGCAACCCTAAGGTTATTTTCGAAGCAATATACGGTTCAGCTGTGAGACCGTCACAAATTCACTCGAATGCTCAAAACTCAACGAAAATTCGAAATAAATACATGGTCATGATCCTTATACTACTAATTAGCCATTTATCAAGTCAATTTTGCAAGACAAAATCATTTGGGAGAAAAGCCCCAAATTTTCGACATTTTTAGGGTTGAAAACCCTAATTTGTCGATCCAATTTGATCAAATACAGAAGATTAATGCAAAAATAATACACATACCTCGATTAGTCATGGAAAATGCAAGCTTTCGATCAAATTTTGGCGAGAAATGGTTGGAATTTGAGAGAGTATTTGAAGTTTTATGTTTCGAAATTATGAAAATAATCCCGTGTTTCATCGAGTTTTTACTCAGAAAAACCGCACTCAGGAAAAGATGCAGCAGGTGCTGCGCCTCTTCTAAGAGACGCAGCTCAAGCTGCGACTCTTCCTCAGTTTCTCTCCAAAGTTAATTTTCGAAGATTCGCTATAAGTTCGTTATTTGTGGGCCCATCTTTGGTGCGCCTCTTCCTCGATACCACATATCGTATATTTGGTCCATTTGACGTTTATTCTTCACCCGGACCCACATTTCCAAGCCGACTGCGAACTGTCGCGGTATTTTACGAAGACCTTGCTTGTCACAACGAGCGGATATTCTCTGACAGGTGTTTCGACACACCTTTATTCTGTTCCCCCAACGAGAGTTCCGGCAGCCAATCGTCCCTCTCAACACGTGGAGATCAACATCGACCCCAATTTTTTTTTCCGAAGTTTGTTTGAAAGCCGACCCAAACAGATTTCTCCCAGCAGTTCCTGACTACGTCTTGCTGCCTCTTCCAATATCGCATTTTGTTTCCCCTTGGAGTCTAACAGAGTAAGGAGTTTCAAGGAATTTCAGGTATGGTCTCTTCTTATGGCTGGCGAGCCTCCTTACGTAGTTTAATGGACTTTAAACGACCCTCCCCGATAGTCGATAGACTCTAAAATGTTCCCGACTACAGGTCCTTGGTTCAGACCCCTTGAACCGCCTCGCGTCTCCATAGTCGTCAGGTTGTAATCTTCGATTCACTTGATGGCTATACTTTGACTTTTGCCTTGTCCAAGCTTCAGTCAAAGCGGGGGCTCTGTAGATACCTCATTTCTGCACCTCCCGCAAACCACCCGTGATGATTGGGCCGCATGTTTGGTACGCAGAACGGTTTATGACAGTTCATAAGTTGATCGTCAAGTGATCGCTCAAACACTTGTGTCTACCTCATGGTTGTCATCTACGTACCGATACGGTCGTTTTGACAGTAATTAGAGTTCATTTGGAGTCTGGGTCAAAACCCGTCTTCATTTTCTAATAACCGTTTAAAATGCCAAGTCAGAATATTCTGGAACATTCCGGATATTTCTATTCCATATTTCCAATCTTTTAATCTTTGGTAAAATATATCCCGAAATTATCATATAAAATATTAAGGAAATAAGATTAATCCGCTATTCCATAATAGAAACACGGAAATCTTTCTTCCGCAGGAGGAAACCACTGAGGAAAGGACGCAGCAGGTGCTGCGCCTCTTCCAAGAGACGCAGTGCTTGCTGCGCCTCTTCCTCAGTCCTTTTCTGCGTATTTTTCATATCTTTTCGATATTCACTTCCAAAGTTTCTCCGAAACCCTAATTTCCTCCGTGTGATTAGTATAAATAGAGACCTTCGGTCACACATATTTCCCACGCGAGTGTCCGCCCTTCTCTTATCCCTTTGCATTCTAGAACACGTTCTTACTTTTTGGCGTCTACGTGCTTGAACTTTCGACCACGTAAGCTCGGATCTTTCTGAGTACCAGCCTCGTTTTGCATGACCGACCAATTTGACCAACTCCACATCAATCAACTTTAATCAATCTTATTCGTTTTCCTCATAGAGGCCACTTTCGTCGTACATTCGAGTCGAGCAATCACTAAACGTTAACTTAGTTAATCTCGTTTCGTCAAACATGTAAGTCTGAGGGTGTAAATCCTTCTTTTATTATTGTTCTTTATTATTGTAATCATCAATTGTAAGATTTATGTCGAAAATACTCTTAAAACCGATTTATAAAACCCTATTTCAAACCCTTTTTTACGGATTATCAGGAGACAAACGTCGAGAAAGGACGCAGCAACTACTGCGCCTCTTCGAAGGGACGCAGCACCTGTTGCGCCTCTTCTTGAGGCTACCGTAGTTCTTGCTTCCTTCTTCTTCCTTCGTCTTTTGTTCGTCTTATTGTTTTTGCTTCGTTATAACATAATAATTCGAGTATGATAATTTTAACATGTAAATCATTAATGTTTAATTCATCTTTCAAAATCCCGACTTAAATCCCTTATAATCCATATTTGCGGGTTTTCGTCATTCAAATCAATTCGGGTTTTAGAGGTTCGATTCATTAATATCAAGTCTCTGGAATTCATCCTTTGATATATTTGCATATGTTATTTATCATCATCATCATTAGTTCGTCACTAATAACCTGTTAATCTAATTAATTTGTTTTAGTTTAATTTTTGTTATTAATTCTCATAATTAACCTTTTAATCTTGTAATTAATTCGTTCCAATTAATTTTATCCATGTTTTATTGTTTTTATGACTCAATCATATGTAAATAATCTGTTAATCACTTCCATCCGAGTCAATTATTCATAATCGATCATTAAATTTACCAATGAACATTAACGACTTGCAATTCCGGCTTCACGGCCAGAACTGAGCTCAAGAACAGACGCAGCGACTGCTGCGCCTCTTCCAAGGGACGCAGCTCTGCTGCGACTGTTCCGGGTTGAGTTCTGTCTCTGAACTCCCGTTTCTGCTTTGACCTAGTTTATTAATTATGTATCTAATTAACTATTACTCGTATTATCACTAATAATCTGTTCGTTTATTTATTCATTCTTTCTTTTCTAAAAACCATCCGTTTCAAATGTATTTTCGACGTAAATCAATAAACCCAATGTAATTATTGTAATTTTCTTTATTGTATTTTTATTGTATGTCTTTTATCGTATTGCTTATATGCTCTCACATGTAATCAACATTAAATTCTACTTCGACATTAATTACATGCTAAATTACGTGTTTACCGACTTAGTAAATCTTCACATGTTAGGATTAATTTATTGCATGCATATAACCTTCAACATATCGAGTATAGACAATTTCCCTAATCATTAGTAGAGGCCGCTATCGAGGCGGACGGGATTAGGTGTTCGATCAAAAGAGTTTCCTAATACGTACCTTCACCCCTTACTCCAGATCTCTGTGAACACCCATGTTCATTGGCATCCACGAGAGTCATTCTAGACATAGAATGCTAAGGGTAATGAGTTCTTGGTGTTCATGTCACTACTTTGTGTCTTGACATGACACGAGGTATTCGAACGGTTTCCAATTTTCCACAATAAATTGGTGGCGACTCCACAAATGCACAAAAAGCTTGCTCGCTTTTCGCCCCCGTGGACCCGAGTCCACACCGACCAATGAGACGCAGAAAGTAACGGGCCGGGGGAAGGTGGACATGCGCGAGCTTGCGCTCCTCAAATCGGGTATGTGCCAAGGTCCGCCAAAGGATACGTAGGACCTTCCCAGGAGGGTCCGAGTCACCGTGAGAGGAAAGACCTAACCTACTACCAAACTCCTCTAGGGTCCAGGTCATGGTTCGGTTAAATAACCGGAAGGAGACACAAGAACTACCTTGGTCAGTGGCGTAGGCGCCAGCAGAGAAAGTGAAGGAGCTGAAAAACTCGAGGGTTAGCTCCTTATAAGTCGTGGCACTCATGGTAATCAGTCTAGACATCCCCGTCCCGTTCAGAATCTCAAATATAGGCTCGTAAATACCCAACCTCTAAAGTGATTTTCGACACAAAAATTTAGTCGAAGCAAAGTCACAGCTCTCTAAAGCATAAAAACGAGTATGATGCATAGCATTAACGAAACGTACCTCGGGGTAGTCAGGATGCAGGTCAAGAGAGTCATCGTCACGGAATGTGACTCGTCCAGCAGCAGGTGTGCCTCATCCGCGACCCCGTCCACGCCTTCCAGTAGCTGAAGAAGAAGCCCGTCCAGTAGCGGGGCGAGGTACTAGGGCAGCCCGGTAGGCAGCTGTGACAGCTGGTGACGACGCAGCAGGGGTCGTCACCGTAGAAGAGACGGTACCAGCAGTAACAAAAGTAGAAGTAGCTGTATGATGCGTGCATTTTATATAGGTATTTCGTACTTCATTTGCACGCATTTCTATGCATTTTGTGTAGTGTTTAGCTACAAATGTCTCCCGAATTGTCTACATTGGTTTCTCTTGTCTTATTTGCAGGAATGAACCAAATAGGAGCATAATCAAGCTTAATACATGTCCCTATGCATGCATTTAGGAGATTAGTTGAGTCGGAGCCTTAAGACTACTATTTTGAGATGCGCAAAGAAGTAAGTTAGCTAGGCGAGCAAAGGAAGAACTTCAAATTACTAGTGCCTACTTTGAAGAGTCATATCTCGAGTTCTATAATATATTTTCAGGTGATTCTAATTGGAGATGAAATATTGTCCTCTTAGCTTTCTAACGCCACCGGAAACGCCCTGTTTGCCCAAGTAACAAAGAAATGGAAGCTGTTTGAACTTCAGTTCGCGAAGCAGGAATTGTGCGATAGTAAGTACTCGATCGAGTGCAATTCTGTTCGATCGACTCCTTTTTCTACTCGATCGAGTAGTGCCTATTTAATAAGTGTTCGATCAAGTACCTAAAGTACTCGATCGAGAGGTTTTAGCTTGGATTTGCTCGATCAAGTGATATAAAAGTCCTCGATCGAGTATTTAGCTATTATACTCGGGATTTTTATCCCGTGATAGGTTTAGTTTTGTTAATTTTCACTTCCCTATATAAGGGAGTCGTAAATAGGTTAATAGACACTTCTTATTTTACCTTTTAAGACTTCTCTTAATACACTTTACTCTCTTAATCTTTCCCTTAAACTTTCTACTGTAACTTTGCTCTTGGATTTCTTTGCTCGGATTAGGGTTGTTCTTTACGCCGGAATTCTTATGATTGTAATCCCTCTTCTCTTTATTAATCTTAATCTTGTTATTAATTGCTTTAATCCCTTGTTTCTCTTATCATTAATTTCTGCCCTAATTTCATTTATGCAATTTTATTGTTATTTCATCATGCTTTCAATTAGTTCATTCACTGTTATTAATATTGACAACATTAGTAATATGAGTAGCTAATTTCTCTTATCTTAGGACTAGGGAATCCATGGTAGGATTGCGACGATGTAGCGAATAGACTAGATGGTTTACTTGTGAGAATCTGTCCCCATAGCAATATAACTGTACACCAATTTAGTTGAATGCATGCTTCCAAATTACATTAATCTAGTTAATTTCGTTCCTGGATCGGAAGAATCGAATGAACAGACCTGCTATGAACAATAGACTACCCTAATGAGGACGGAAGTTAAGTTAGCGGAAATCTAGGATAGAAAGTGGACCGGAAGGACCTTTCCTGTATCCTTCTCACAGTAGATTCTCTAGGCTATTTGCAGCTGAGTCGATAGCCTACCATGGTGAACCGAAATCCTGATATACCTCTTTTATCTGATCACTTGTCTACTATTTTTCTGCCTTATTGCTCTTTCCCTATTTCTCTTTCCCTTAAACCTTTAGTAGTTTAGAAAATCAATTACAAAACCCCCATTTGTGACTTAGATAGACAGACTTTCAGATAGATACCTTGCCTCCCTGTGGAGATCGACCCTACTTATCACTAGCTTCTGTTAGTATATTTAGGTATTTATTTTTGGTACAGAAACGACCGTATCAAATTTTGGCGCCGTTGTCGGGGAGGCAATTGGCCTATTTATCTGTTTATTTTTGTTTGTCTTGCGCCTCAAGGGATTTATTCCTTGAGGCAGTTCTTATCTTTTTCTTTAGTGCTGTTTTGATAGGTCTACATGTCTATTAGACAGATTTCAGATAAAGATTATCGAAGGGAAGGCTTGAGTACCTTCTATTCTTTAGCCAAGATGACGTCCGTCTCACAACTTATAGCCCGTTTTGAAGCTCCAACCGTCAGAACTGACAATTGGAAGAGGAAAGAGTCTTGGGGTTGTGGAAGTCACCAAAGTTTTGCTCCTCTTATACCGGTGCCACCACAACTGCTGCAACAACAAGGTCTTCAACAGCCTTGTTATGCTAACCCGCCGCAACACACCCCTACTGCTGAAAAGAATGATGGGTTCGAGAAATTGTTCCCAATTGCAAATATCTTGGTTTCGAGTGTGGAAAAATACAAAGCTCAAGACATCCGTCTTGAGAAGTTGCAGGCCTAAGTAAATGTACTGATCGAAAAGGTTGAGCTTGCTGAACTGAAGTCAATGATAGGGGCATTTGCACTAACGGCGCAGAAGTCTTATGCGGAAACTGACATCCGTATAGAGAAGCTACAGACTCAGCTGAATCAAATAGCTGCCGAGCAAGCGTATGGGCAACAGGAAATGGTATATGCTGTTTATACCGAGGGCATCTCGTCTTATGAGGTACCCAATTCGCCTATTAGCGCCGATATTGAAAATACAAGGGTCAATTCCATTGTTCCAGAAGCTTATTGCGTCAATTCAAGAGCTGATATAAGTAAAGAGCTCGATCGAGACCCTGCCAGCGCTCGATCGAGAGAATATGGAGGGAATGTGTTCGATGGACACACTGCTGGAGGTCGATCGAACGAAACTGGAAGGTATTATCTCGATCGAACAGACACACATACTGTTCGATCGATCACTGCAGGGGAGGAGAACCTCGATCGAGCAATCATAAAGTCTGTTCGATCGAGCACTGCTGAAGAAGAATATCTTGATCGAATAGTCCCTGTGACTGTACGATCGAGCAATATGAGTGAGGAAAGCTCTCGATTGAGTACTTTGCTACCTCGATCGAATTGCCTAGCTATGGACAGCACTGATACTTCAATAATGCCTATTTCTAATGACGATAAAAAGGAGAATATGGTCAAAGCCTATCCTATTCAAGTTCCTTTTCCACGAAGGTTGTTGCCGCACCGCGGATTCCTAGATCTTATAAGGGTTCTTAACGTCGGTGAGCATTATAATGAGCTTATGGCCCAGGTACCCTCTTATGCTAAATTTATTAAGCAGACTTTATGTTGTGAGAGGGATGCTAGTGTTATTAAGACTGTAGCTATGACTGAAGAGTGCATCGCACTTCTTCAGACTGGGACCCCTTCTAAGTTGTCTGACCCGGGTAGTTTTTCCATACCATGTCATATAGGGACCCAATTAATCGACAATGCATTATGTGACCTTGGTGCTAGTGTCAGTGTGTTACCTTTGTCTCTTGCTAAGAGATTAGGTTTGACTAAGTTTAAGCATACTAGAATTACTGTACAGATGGCCGACCGTTCTTTATCACGGCCTAAAGGAGTTTTGGATGATGTACCTGTCAAGATAGGGAAATTCTTTATTCCCGTTGATTTTGTTGTCTTAGATATACCCGAAGACCGTCACACTCCCATTATTTTGGGAAGACCATTTTTGCGCACTGCTGGTGCAATTATAGATGTCAGGGCTAAGACACTTACCTTTCAGGTAGGAGGAGAGGATTTGGTTTTTACCAAGTCTAATGCATGTAGGGAACCCATGCGAGCCATGCCCTGTGATGCTACCCCTCCTATAGAGTCCGTGGAGATACCATCTGATATTCCTTATGAGTCACATATTGCTGCTATTATAACACCTCCGCCCCAGTTTGGGAGCAAATTGGAGGAACATTAATTTGTTTATCTTTTTATAGGTCTTGACAGGTTCGAGGACCCGGGAGGTGAGATGGGTGCTCTCAAGTTGAAGTCTGGAACTACCCAGATTGATGACCCTGGAGGAGGTTTTAAGGAAGCTATGCCGTCTAGGAAGTTGCTGCGTGACGACGTTAGAGATTGGGATCCCGATGATTGGAGAAGCTGTTGTTCTTCTGTTGCCATGCTGTGGAGGCCGGAAGAAGACTTGACGATTGCTGAAGTTACTGCTTCCAGTTAGAGGCCTAGTAGTGGGCGATTGCTTTGTGTTGCTGGTTGACAAAAGAAGGTCGAGCTGGGACCTATCTGAAACTAGTGCTGTCCGGGAGGCAACCCGGAGTTCAAACTATTTAGTTGTTTTTTTCAAACAATTTAGTTTTGTTGTGTGCCTTAATAATTAGCCTACTCGGCTATAGACTGTGAACAATTTAGCCCTCTTTGCTTTGGCAGTACTTTTGTGCGGTTGCTATTTGCGAATTTGCAGGTACTCTTGCATTCTATTCGCAACTTAGCTGCTCTGAAGCCGCTAGCTGTGACCTCCCATGTTGCTGGCTGGTTTGGGGAGGTCCCTTCTTCGCGTTATCTTGTAAGTTTTCCGCTTCTACACTCTCTCTCCTTTTTAGTTTGCATTTCCCTTCCCTGTTTTGGGTACAATGAGGGCATTATACGGTTTGGTTTGGGGAGGTTGTGCATCCATATCTGTGTCTGCATTTATGTTTTTATTGCATTTTCGTTGTCACGTTTAATTTCTGTATGCATTGTTGTTTATTTTTGAAAATCTCATAAAAATTAGAATATTCAAAAAATATTCAAAACAATTCACGTTTACTTTTGCATATAGGTTGAGTCGGAACGGTTGATTTCTGTGATGAAATTGCACTTTAACTTGTCATTTTTACTTAAGCCTTGCATCTAATTGATAGTTAATGGCTGAGTCTTGTGCATATCTACGAGTTTTTTTTTGTTCAAATTTAGCTGACTGTGTAGACTTGACCTGATAAATTGGCAACCTACTTACAATTTCTGAGATTTAGAGCCTTATAACTGGTGACATTCATGACCGGTTTACATAGGAATTGAGAGTAGTACTCCTTGCATAACATGTCCATTACTTTTGCACATTTGTGAAATTCGATTTCTCGACATTTGCATACATTCGGGTTTGTGGTCGGTGTCACATGCAGGGAGGAGCTTCAAATTCCCTTTCTTTCATTATTTTTCACCCATTTAGCTCCACTTCAGCCAAATATAGCCTTTTTGACCCATTAGCTACACCCAAAATTTAGCCTGCCCAGTCAAGCTAGTTTAGTGTGACTTTTGTGGTATATCTGTCATGTTGCGAGTTTGGCTTGCTTTCATTTGTGCGGAGTTGGTAGAAAAATAGAAAAGAAAGAGTAAGAAAAAAAGAATGAGACGTGTGGAAGAAGAAAATCAAAAAAAACAAAGAATTGAGGAAACACACGTGAAACTAGAAGAAGAAAAAAGAAAGAAAAATTGAAAAAGTTGAGTTGTTGAATAAAAGAGACTGTATATGCTTATTTTTATCTTGTGACGATCTCACTCCTCCGTTCTATTCATATATATATTTGAGGAGATAGTGTATTGGATAGTGAGAAGTGTGCCAATGAAGGGCACTTGAGTTTTATTTTATAGACAGCTGAGTTTTAGATGGTCTTATATGGTCCTGTTTAGGAGCTAGCTTGACGCTTTACCTCCACATTTCCATAATCTATTTTGCCTTTTCTCACCTGTATCCTCACTTTCCCATACTATTTGTAAGCCCTCGGCTGTGATGGACATTGTTGGTTGGAGTGTATGCGTAGTACTTGAATCGTCTATCATTTTTGTTGCATGCATGTTATGTAGGTCGCAGTTTAGGTGAGTGACTGTTTCTCTGTCTCTCTTATACATATATAATTCACCCTTTGCTTCATGAGAGAAGAGTGATCCGTGGGAGTCTGATTTTAATGGTCTTGCAAGGCCGACAGGTCAGCTTATTTATGGACATCTTATAACTCGTTTGCGTATTGACTACTGTAGCTATGATTGTTAATTTTTGATTGCATTAATTTGGTTCAAGTAGACAGGTTATAGCTAGCTCTGAGTTTTCATTTCCGTTCCATTAGTTTGCATTTAATTTTATTGGGGACAACCAAAGGTTTGGTTTGGGGAGATTTGATGCGTGCATTTTATATAGGTATTTCGTACTTCATTTTCACGCATTTCTATGCATTTTTTGTAGTGTTTAGCTACAAATGTCCCCTGAATTGTCTACTTTAGTTTCTCTTGTCTTATTTGCAGGAATGAACCAAATAGGAGCATAATCAAGCTTAATACATGTCCCTATGCATGCATTTAGGAGATTAGTTGAGTCGGAGCCTTAACACTACTATTTTGAGATGCGCAAAGAAGTAAGTTAGCTAGGCGAGCAAAGGAAGAACTTCAAATTACTAGTGCCTACTTTTAAGAGTCATATCTCGAGTTCTACAACATTTTTTCAGGTGATTCCAATTAGAGATGAAATATTGTCCTCTTAGCTTTCTAACGCCACCGTAAACACTCTGTTTGCCCAAGTAACGAAGAAATGGCAGTCGTTTGAAGTTCAGTGCGCGAAGCAGGAATTGTGCGCTAGAAAGTACTCGATCGAGTACAATTCTGTTCGATCGACTCCTTTTTCTACTCGATCGAGTAGTGCCTATTTAATAAGTGTTCGATCGAGTACTTATCGAGAGGTTTTAGCTTGGATTTGATCGATCGAGTGATATAAAAGTCCTTGATCGAGTATTTAGCTATTATACTCGGGATTTTTATCCCGTGATAGGTTTAGTTTTGTTAATTTTCACTTCCCTATATAAGGGAGTCGTAACTAGGTTAATAGACACTTCTTCTTTTACCTTTTAAGACTTCTCTTAATACACTTTACTCTCTTAATATTTCCCTTAAACTTTCTACTGTAACTTTGCTCTTGGATTTCTTTGCTCGGATTTGGGTTGTTCTTTACGCCGTAATTCTTATGATTGTAATCCCTCTTCTCTTTATTAATCTTAATCTTGTTATTAATTGCTTTAATCCCTTGTTTCTATTATCATTAATTTCTGCCCTAATTTCATTTATGCAATTTTATTGTTATTTCATCATGCTTTCAATTAGTTCATTCACTGTTATTAATATTGACAACATTAGTAATATGAGTAGCTAATTTCTCTTATGTTAGGACTAGGGAATCCATGGTAGGATTGCGACGATGTAGCGAATAGACTAGATGGTTTACTTGTGAGAATCTGTCCCCATAGCAATATAACTGTACACCAATTTAGTTGAATGCATGCTTCTAAATTACATTAATCTAGTTAATTTCGTTCCTGGATCGGAAGATTGGAATGAACAGACCTGGTATGAACAGTAGACTACCCTAATGAGGACGGAAGTTAAGTTAGCGGAAATCTAGGATAGAAAGTGGACCGGAAGGACCTTTCCTGTATCCTTCTCACAGTAGATTGTCTAGGCTATTTGCAGCTGAGTCGATAGACTATCATGGTGAACCGAAATCCTGACATACCTCTTTTATCTGATCACTTGTCTACTATTTTCTGCCTTATTGCTCTTTCCCTATTTCTCTTTCCCTTAAACCTTTAGTAGTTTAGAAAATCAATTACAAAACCCCCATTTGTGACTTAGATAGACGGACTTTTAGATAGATATCTTGCCTCCCTGTGGAGATCGACCCTACTTATCACTAGCTTCTGTTAGTATATTTAGGTATTTATTTTTGGTACAGAAACGACTGTATCACTGTACTAGTAGAAGCAGAGCTGACAGTGGCATCAGGAATAGAGCTAACAGCAGCGAAAACAGTAGTACTAACTGAACCAGCAGTAGGGGCAGCAGTACTAACAGTCGAAGTGACGGTCGAAGTGACGGTGGTAACAACAGGGACCACCGTCTCAGTCGAGGATGGGGCAACATTCGAACTAGTCGAAGGGAGAGTGCTACTATCCATCCTAATCAAGCAAGTAATAGGGGAAATTAATCAATTAAACAATTGAAATGCGAAATCCCCAATTGAACTCGGATTTTCGAACAAATCGCAAAACCCTAAACCCTATTCCATCAATAATGTCGAAAACAATCAATTAAACAGCAATGGAATGAAGGGAAATACTTACTTGATGATTAACCCACAATAATAAGCAATAATTCGAGCAAAAATCACAGCAACAGACGGATTTCGAATACAAACCCGACAAACCCTAATTACCCAAATTTGAAGCAACAAGGACGAAACAGAGAGGGAAAGGTGAGGGCTTTGGTCGATTATATAACAATGAATACAAGGTGGGTGACGGATTTGGTATTAGGGAAGATTAAAGGGAGAATTTAGAGGTCTTTCGCCAAGGGTGTCGCACAAATAAGGGAGAATAAAAATTAGAATGAAAATAGAGGAAAAAAAGAAGTCTTCATGTGTATTATAAGCACATTCACTCGATCAAGTGATTAGAAACCACTCGATCGAGGACTCTGGCAGTCATTCTGCTCGATCGAACAACTTTCTTCTCGATCGAGTATTCCTCTTTTTTGGCATCTCGATCGAGTGTCTGAAACCACTCGATCGAACAGTTTTGCAGGGCAATCCTCTCGATCGAGTACAAAAAGTACTCGATCGAGTTGTTTTCTTGTGGAACACATCCCATTGCGACATAATTTCCCCAAACCTGCATAAAAAGACGCAAAAACATTTCCCGACAATACCAAATCACCAAAACATGCAGTCTATAGTCGGTTTTTGCTAAACTAACTAAGCTACTGTCTAATAGTCTAAAAATGCAATTAAAAAGTCTTAATGGAAATTCAAAATTACAAGTTGTTACAACGGGGCATTCCCCTCTTACTGCCCAAAACACTTTAGCAGCCCACAAGAGGGCTTCTGACTGGAGGAGGTCCCTTCAGCATCTCGGACCGTCCTCTTTGATCGCCACAAGTTTGAATTTTAACTAACGGAAGGAGAGTAGTTGGCATCCACATACGCCCAAACTTTCTTCTTTCTCTTGATATTACCATCGACATTGGCATCTCCATCACTTTGAGTGACTTTAACAGCACTTTGACCGTTATCAACTCCAGCATCCACTCTATCAGTACCTACAGCAAGGAAAACAGAAGAATTGTCCTCCTTCTCGCTCTCAGTCTGAGGCGGAGGAGTTACAATAGCAGCACAATATTCAATATCCTCAACTGGAGTGTCTGTATCTGAGTCAACAGAGGATAGGGCATTGCAAGGTTGAACTTGCATGGGAGGGCTACGAGATTTAGACTGATGAAATATCAGCTCCTCATCTCCTACCTGAAATGTAAGGGTCTTTCCCCCGACGTCGATCACTGCACGAGCAGTGAATAAAAATGGTCGCCCTAAAATGATAGGGGTGTGAGTATCCTCGGGGATGTCAAGAACCACAAAATCTACGGGAATAAAGAATCTCCCGATCTTGACAGGTATGTCCTCTATAACTCCTAGTGGCCGTGATATACTATGGTCGGCCATCTGAACGGTCATATTAGTGCAATTAAACTTGGTCGGACCGAGTCTCTTAGTAAGAGACAAAGGTAAGACGCTCACGCTAGCTCCTAGATCGCATAGCGCGTTATCAATCAAATGGGTCCCTATATGACAAGGAATTGAAAATCTACCCGGGTCTGACTGTTTAGGCGGTATCTTATTCTGAACTAAGGCAGTACCTACTTCAGTTAAAGCTACCATTTTATGGTCATTTATGTGCCTCTTACGCGATAAGATTTCTTTCATGAATTTCATATAAGAGGGTACCTGAGTAAGCAGCTCGGCGAAAGGAACATTGACATGTAGACTTTTCAGGAGCTCAGCAAACATCCCGAACTGTTGGTTAGCCTTGTTGTTCTGCAATCGCCTTGGAAAGGGCACTGTGATAGGAATTTCGAGCCCTTTATTCCTTTCTCCCAAAGTCTCGATGGGTTCAAACTCATTCTTGCTCGATCGATCCCTTTTTCCTCTCGATCGAGGCCTTTCAGCAGCCTTTTCACTCGATCGAGCCTTCTCAGCCTCTCGATCGAGTTCTTCATTATCAAAAATTTTTGATCGAGGTAAAATATCACTCGATCGAACACTTTTCCCAGAATCTTCACTCGATCGAGCAATTCCAGCTTCTCGATCGAAACCTTGATTATCCACTTTACTCGATCGACCCTCAGAACCACTCGATCGAGTAATATCATCAGCTTTTTTACTCGATCGACCTCCAGAAATCAATCAATCGAGTATTTTCTTAGGACTGAGCATAGTTTCAGCAGTGGGCGACTGTTCATCATCAACAATAACACTCCTCGGGTCTGATATGTCCTCAACAGTTGACAATTTTAGTCCTTCATAAGAGAGACCACTTCGCAGGTTAATCAAATTTATCGTCTCATGTGGATTCTTCTCGGATTGAGATGGTAAATGACCCGATTTTCTCGTGGACTGGCTAGCAGGGAGTTTAGCAACTTGGGTCTCGTGTGACTTAATTGATGCTTCTTTCTGTTGGTCACTTATCTGCATCTGCTTAGTCAATGATTGGATCATCGACTTCAACTCAGCTAACTCACTAACTCCACTAGAGGAAGCTCCTTGATGTGGCGGAGGAAAGGACGGAGGCTTTTGAAAGCCTTGTTGAGCCTTATGAGGAGGGATATAGGCTTGCTGCTACTGTAGAGGAGTAGGATTGAGCACATTCTGACTAGTCCACCTCAAATTGGGATGGACTGCACTTTGATTATTGTAATAGGAACCTCCTCCTTGCCTATATTGATGAAAGGCAAGGACTTGCTCCTTCTCTGTCAGACAGTCAACAGCAGTGTGACCGTTATTACTCCCACATCTCTCACAAGTAACAGTCTCTTGTCTAGTCAACAAGTGAACCGTCTGTTGATCACCAGCAGCTTGCAATTCTAACTTATCAAAACGGGCATTCATGACTTCCAGCTGAGCCACAACTGCATTATCGACCGAATGAACTGTCTGAATGTCGTCCCTCGGGTTCCCATACTCAGCATAATGGGTCGCCATCTCCTCAATAATACCCCATCCCTTATCATCATTATTATTCTTTTGAAATCGCCCATTGGATGAGGCGTCAAGTATAGCACGATGGTCATCATACAACCCATTGTAAACTGCCTACATAAAACCACTGATCAAAACCATTGTGAGGAAGAGACCTCACCAACTTCTTGAAACGACACCAAGCTTCGTAAAAATTTCGATCAGGTGCCTGTTTGAAACTTGTAATCTTTCCTCTTAGCTGATTAGTACGTTGTAGAGGAAAGTACCTTTTATAAAAGGCAAGTGCAAGAGTCTCCCAGTTGGTGATACCAGCTGCAGTACGATCAAGATCAGTGAGCCACTCCCTGGTTCCATCGGTCAGTGAAAAAGGAAACAAGACTTCCTTTATTTTATCCTGGGTCACTCCCTTAGTGGCGGGAATGGTAGAGCAGTAGTCAGTAAATACCTCTATGTGTTTTCGCGGATCTTCACCCGCCACACCCAAAACAGGTTCCTTTCGACCAAATTAATGTAGGACGGTCTAATGTCGAAAGTATTACCATCCTCTGTCGCAAGCTTGAAACCTTTAGGAATCGAGACAGCTGTGGGCCCTAAGTGACTCGCAATATTAGGCATCTTTACTGGCTTGATAGCAGAAATAGAGTTGTCTTCTTCACAAGAGGGGTCTTCTGCAAAAAGAAAGTGTTGTAGCTCGGGTTCAAAATTACTCAAGTCTTCCTTTTGAATTTTCCTTTGCAGTCTAAGTCTATGCCGAAATGATCTCCCTTGCTCAGGATCAGCAGAAACTAATTCTGACCTATTAGACCTGGGCATACACAACACTGAAAGAAATAAGTGAGAACTGTCTCAAGGATTAAAAATTCCCTGAGACGGATAGAGATAAACGAAACAAACAAGACAGATAGGGCCATTGCCTCCCCGGCAACGGCACCAAAATTTGATACGGTCGTTTCTGTTCCAAAAATAAAACCTAAGTATACTAACAGAAGCAAGTGATAAGTAGGGTCGATCTCCACAGGGAGGCAAGGTATCTATCTTGTAGTCCGTCTATCTAGGTCACAAATGGGGGTTTTGTATTTGATTTTCTAAACTACTAAAGGTCAAAGGGAAGAGAAATAAAATGAGAGCAATTAAAGTGAGAAAATGTGATAAGAGTGATCAAATATGAGAAAGTATGCTAGGATTTCGGTTCACCATGGTAGTCTATCGACTCAGTTGCAAATAGCCTAGACAATCTACCGTGAGAAGGGCATGGGAAAGGTCCTTCCGGTCCGTTATCCACCCTAGAATTCCACTAACTTAACTTCCGTCCTCATTAGGGTACTTTACTATTCATAGCAGGTCTGTTTATTCCAATCTTCCGATCCAAGAACAAAGTTAACCAGTTTAATGTAATTTAGAAGCGCGCACTCAACTAAATTGGTGTTACAGTTATATTGCTATGGGGACAGATTCTCACATGTAAATTATCTAGTCTATTCGCTACATCGTCACAATCCTACCATGGATTCCCTAGTCTTAACATAAAGGGAATTAGCTACTCATGTTTTTAGTGCAATTGACAATAACAACAAAAGACATGCTAATAAGAGATATAATTAAGGAATAACAATCAAACATAAAATATAACAAAGACAAGAATGATAACAAGAGAATAAGAATTCAAGAATAAGCAAAGTTTTAGATTAAGAACTAAGAGGAAAGAAAGATTACAATCCAATTGAATCCGGCGTAAAGATCAATCCACAAAGCAAAGTACGAGATTTAAGCGGTAGAGAGTAAAGAGAAGTAGTAAAAAGTGTATAAAGAGTTATAAAGATAAAAGTAGAAGTAGAAGTCCCTAATGACCTAATTACGACTCCCTTATATAGGGGAGCGATAATTAACAAAACTAAACATATCACGGATCACCAAAGCCCGTGTAAAATAGCAAACCCCTCGATCGAGTACTTTCAGACTACTCGATCGAGGTCTTCTCCAGCCATTGTACTCGATCGAGCACTTTAGGCTCTCGATCGAGTAACTCCCATAAAGCACATTTCGATCGAGCTCTTAGAACTGCTCGATCGACCTCCTGTTCCAGCCAAACCACTCGATCGACTCATAATTCCACTCGATTGAGTGAAGATCCATTGTAACAGCCTCAAAAATCGTCTTTGGCAGCTTCATATGACTTCCTTCACACATCCCGAGGTAAGACTCTTGCTCTAATATTTCCGTCTCCTTACAATGCATGCTAAATGGGACGAATAAAGGTCAATTCCGCTACTTTCAGGTCCATTTCTGCAATTAAGACAAAACAAACCAAAGTAGCAAATTTGGGGCATTTTGCAATACAAAACGATATAAAAGGCATAGAAATGCGTGCAATAAGAGGCTAAAAAGTCTATATAAATTGCATGTATCACCTTTCTTACACAAGAAGGATACAACCATCCCCACACACAAAGAAAAAGAGCAATCACCCATATTAACTTCAAAACAAATTAGAAGCGGAAAACATTCCCTTTTCCACAAAAAACAAAAGAAAGAGCCTTTCTTCCTTCCCACAAAATCCCCTCTTTACAAGTGCAATGTTTAGGATAATTCAAACCGAATTGCTTTTACAAAATGGATGGAAGAAACAACAAGCGTTCACAACTTCTTTCAACACAAGCAATCCTCTTATTTAATTAATAATGAGAGGTATTACAAACTTGACAACAAATAAAGCTAAGCAAATCCATAACTTGTCAAACCTAAGATGTCGACTAAGACATCTCACATAGTAAAACTAGCACAAAAATTCACAATACCTAGCTAGTACAACATAATAAAAACACACAATACTATTACAACATAACAGTAAAACGGGTAATGGAGGTCTTCACTCTTCCATTCTACTTTTGCCTTTTCCCTCGGGGTACATCTTCCCCTTGTTCTTCTTGTAGCCTGCCTAGCATGGACTCCCTCTTCGGAACGGATCCTCAACGAATCTACAACGGCGACGACATCCGGTCTCCTACAAGACCTCATACTCGGTCCTAGCTGAGCCGATACACAGCCCATCACCTCTTTGGGGCCCGAACTCCTCCTTTTCGGTGGCCTCACTACATCCGGGCTAACGTCATCGGTAAAATCGTCAAAGAAGGCACGGTTGGCCTTCTCAACTTCCCTATACTTCAAGTCAACGAATTCGTCTTTACGGAACTTGGACCTCTCTTCCAAGGTTTGAGCTCTTGACCACTTGACATCAGCGTGAGTCACCCATGTCGTGGCAACGGGGTTTGGTACCTACCCAAGTCGGCCGAGTGGCCCACCACCTTTCTAAAATCTCCTCAAGCTCGGAGTTTCGGAAAACACTCTCTTGGACGAGAGTATCTTGTGCGGGCACCTTTTGTTGGCAACCCATTTGCCTCATAACCCTTTTCGGGATAAATGAAGGAAGCAACCTTCAAGCCCACCACCAAGAAAGAACAAGAACAAGCGGTCGAAGCGGGCAACCCTGTGAAGGACCTCAAGTGCCACCACGGCACCACCCAACGGATATGAGGACCACCCTCCTCCACCAATCTCGAGGTCCAATGGCCTCGGTGGATGCAAAGCTATCTGAATATAACTTCTTCCTCATAGTAAGGCGACGGAAGGAGTAAGAAGAAGAATCGACCGGAGGCTCTACATACCTTAGCCTCTCCATGAGCCACACTTGGAGGATCCTCGGAGATCCGAACGAAGGAGGTTCTCCACAAGAGCCCTTGTTGTTCAAAGCTTGGATGATCTCGCCAAGCACCAACCACGATGGATCTCACTCGTGCTCCATTTGCTCAACCACGTGTACAAGGGTCATGCTACCATACCATCTTGACCCCTCCTTCTTCAAAACATCAACAAGGAGGTACGCATGCACTAGGCAAAAGGCAAGAGCCCTTCTCCTAGCCACCTGCGAGACATTGACATTCAAACGGTTTGAGAAGATGTTGATGAGAGCCAACATATCCACACCATGAGGAGCAAGGAGAAAGTTCACTTAACTCATTGACAAGCCCAACATTGAACGAAACTTCTCTTTGTAACACAACCGAGTTGGAGGAAGCACCGGAATACAACCCGGCCACCCTCCAATGGCGCCCACTTCTTCGGCAAGAGGGCAAATTTCACCCTTCGGGAAGAGGATAACATGATGTTTCGAATCCCAAAACCGAGAGCATGCTTCAAGGAACGAGGATTGCACCTTAACTTGGCGAAGCCCCAACGATTGACTAACTCCCATTACAACGAGTTGATACTTCTCGGGAGGCGACAAAACCTGACACCAATGTCGCAACCTATTTTCGAAAGTATCCAAGAATTATTTTAAGGAAGAAGAAAGAAGAAAGAAGGTTTTCTTAGAGTTGTTTTCGTGTTTCGGATGATGAAACAATGGAGCACAAACGTCCCTATTTATATAAAACAATCAGCGCTTTTTTCCGAAAAAGGGGGAAGCTCACTTGCATCGCCCAGGGGCTCGCGCCTCTTTGGGCTGATTCTCAGGATCCGCATCTTGATTTGTCCTTATCAAATTGTGTTTCTTCCTGACACATAGGTTTTCTCGCCTTAAGGCTTGTGCCTATTTAGGCCTATCCAGAATTTTGTGTTTTCTCACACTCACATTTCCTTATTTTCGCGTTTTACGAAATCCGGCACGGTTTCCACGACGCAGCTTTAAACATACGGATTTTCTTTTCTTTTTTTTCGGGGGGAAGGGCTAGTCGCCCCCGATCCGCGACGGATCGTTTCCATGTCAGTCGAAAATTCGGAAAAATTTTCGATTTTTTTCGCATTTTCCACAAAAATCAAAATTGATAACACGACGTTAATTTTTCTCAAAAATCCAAACTCTTGTAAATCCGAGTTTTGATCTCTCAAGACAAAAATCAAATTTAACACACTCGTAAAAATCTCTTTTGAAATTCATCCATGACGGTTTGAGTTTTAATTTTCGAGTCGCAAATCAATTTTTGACAAAATTCGATGCAATTTAATTCAAACACGAATTAATTTCTCGAAATTTCAAAACAATTTTATTTGAAAAATCCAAACGTGACGACTTGTCGTGGAATTTTTAAAATTTCTTTTCGATTTTAATTTTAACTTCGAGTCATCGTGGTTATTCTTGACTACAAAAAAAACACATATATACAAACCGCCTCATGCAAAATATACATATATACAAACCAAAGTCCAAAACACGGACAAACAGCTACAATTACTCAACGCCTCCCGGTGTGCCAGCCTCGGTCTCACGAGGAGTCACGGGCAAACCAGACACCGCCTCCTGCTCTGGCCCACTATCAGAAGAACTCTCCAACGTCTCCCGATCCATCGTGACACGGAGCTCCTACGCCTCGGCCATTCGAGCCCTGTGAGAAGCAATCTCCGCGTCCCGGCTCCGCAACCCGTCCTCACGACGCCTCAACTTCTGATCCCGGGTGGTGAGTCCCAGCTCCTGCACCTGGATCGTCGACCTCGCCGTGTCCAACTTAGCACGGACCCGGGCAAGTTCCGCCAGATTCGCAGTACTCTGCAAAACACAATAACAGGTCATTAAGATCTAAACATGAAATGCAACATAAAAACACACAAAACAACCAACAAAAGGCACCTGCACAAGCCGAGACTCCATCGCGGCCAGGTCACTAGCAAGTGCTCTTTAGCGGTCAGCCATCTGCCACAGAGCCTGATAACTAACGGTCGACAACTACAACAAAAAACCTTTCAACAAAACACGAGGCAAAATACGAACAAGAAGGAGGGCTCAAACTAGAAGCTCACCCTCAAAACTGTTAGCCTCCACTTCATGCCAACATCGGTCACCTCGGGGACCGTAGGCTCTGGCAGGCGCAACTGCAGCTCCTCGCCACTCGGCCCCTGGAAAGTGGTCTGTGCCGTGAAAGTCGGGGGCTGAGTCATCATGAGGTCATCTACACCCTACAACGGGAAACCAGGTCAAGGGTAACAAACCCTTCCACCAAAAAGTAAGAGGCAATAAAGCAAATAATAGAGGAAAACATACCTCGATCGGGTACCGAGCAAGCCTCGACAAACGGAAGGTATCGTAGTCGGCCTCCCGCAGCAACAACTCCTCACCTCCACGACCGTGAAGGTGCTCCTCAACCTCGTCAGGTGTTGACTCTTGTAACAACACTCTAGACGAATCAACCGGCACCACGAATGTCTCACTGAAACACTAACGAGCTAAACGCTCGCCAAGGTACCAAACCGGCTCGATCGCCGTCTCAAGGTAAAAACGCTGGCAACTACGAGGTCGTAGACGCTCCCTGACAGAGGTCGGCCGTGTAGTGCTCCCAAGGCCACCCGACAAACTGCACTTATGACAAAGCTAATCAACTAACTGGGGGTTTCTAAGCTACCTAGTCATCCTATCTCTACCTTCTTACAAAAGAAAACAGATAATAAACAATGACTTACGTCACCAACCCGAAGGGCGTTCACCCGACGCCTGCAGTCCTCGTAGGTCGACTTGGTGGACTTCTTTCGAGCCACCGTCCAGCCCCTCACAACCGAATAAACCGAAGGTACGTCACCCGCCGTCTTCGGGCGCAAGGGAAGAAAGTAAGCAAACAACCAAGCCTGTAACACAAAATACAGCAACTTGAAATCAGCCAATTTTTCAAAAAATTGCCAAAACTCAAAAAAATCAAAATCAAAACCACAAAACGCTCTCACCTCCAAGATGAGGCCGGGACCAACCAAAGCAGGAGAACTCACGTCCTCCATCGTCTCCGGACGAACGACAACGTGCAAGTAACGGGTAAAACGCGCCAGAGCCGGCGTCACCCAGTCATACTGACCCAAGGCGTCTAGGCCGGCAAGCAGAGGAAGTACCTTGGTTGACAACCGCTCACCCTTGTCACCAAAGTACGTGGTACCCAAGAAGTAACACAACCATAACCGCGCCTCCTGCGCGTCAGCCATAGCCTCAGCCTCTGGACTCGCCAACGACTCTGGAACAAAGTCAGTCACCCTCACCCAGAAGTGGTCCCTCACATAGGAGTTCGTTATCAGAAATGGGGTAATGTTGTTCGGCGCAGGCAAAACATCGTCGATCAAGCCCGTGATCACGGTAGAAGAGACTCTCTCCGGCGTCTCCGGGAACTGAACAGGCGTCTCGCCACATGGAAGGCCCGATATCATGGCAAAGTCCTCCAAAGTGATACCGACCTCCCCAAACTCCATATGGAACGATGACGTTGTATCCTAGTAACGGTCCAGCATGACATGAATCACACAGATTCGATCTAATCGAAGCCCCGTGAATCTCGTGCCAGGCAGCAACCAGCGGGCCCATAGCCGACCTCTCTATCAACGCCCTCGAACTGGCCTGGAGAACGTCGTAAAATCCCATACAAGTCGAGAAGCCCGAGAAATTCCTCATGGTGGCAATCTCCTAAAAATGGAAACCAAACAAAATCAGAACACCTATTCAGGTCTGAAACAACGAAAACAACAAAGCTCAACAAAGCAACAATCTCACCAGGCTCTCGTGCGCATGGTAGGAAATGTGGGTGTCAAGCCGCAATAGAAATAGGCTACCGTCAAAGCCCTCAGCCCAAGTAGGCGTCGCTCGCAGGTTCAGCCCTCGAGGAGCGTGAACCAATCTAGCCTCCCAACTACCGACAAAGATGTCGTCCTCCTCCGTCTCTACTCTCCGCCTCTTCGTCCTGCGAGACTGCACAGAACAAGTAAGACCCCTCTCAATAATTCGTACAACCTTCTCGAGCCCCTCTCTAGAGAGCCGAGGACCTCTCCTCCTAGTAGTGATCCTCTCAGCACCAACGGCCCCAACAACGGGCTCCTCCCGAGCCTCTGTGGCTCCCTCAGCACCAGCTGTCCTAACAACGGACTCCGCTCGAGCCCCCACGGCTCTCTCGACTCTAACAGCCTCCTCAGTGGGCTCCTCCTCGGAAGCGTCCTCCACCACCACCTTGGGCACACTCCCCGGGGTACTAACCGGTCCAGTCCCAAACAAGAACTCTATGGCCTCAACCATGGACCCAGTGGGCCTAGAAGCCCCAGAACACTCACCTGCAATCAAGACAAAACAAAAACGTCAACCGAAATTTCGGCATTATGACGGCACAAAATAGACAAAATCCAAAAAAAACAAAACCACCTACAAATGCAAAACAAAAACCAGGGCAAACCCGCCCAAACCCATCCAGCAAAATATTTCACAAAAATCGCACAAAAAAACTGACTCGCCCTTCTTTTCAAGCAAAAGACGAGTAAAAACAACGACAAAAATTACAAAAAATCACCCAACACCTCAGACCCACACAAGGTCCGCAAAAATAAGTAATAAAAATTCCAGACACAACTGGGTATTTTTCACAGCTCGAAAAAGGCAATTTTACGCTAATTCGAGTACAAACAGGTTAAAAATTCAAATTACGACCACAACAAAACAACGTGATTATTTCTCTTATTATAGAGCAGTAGTGAGTAGCAAAATAAAATAAAAATTCAAATTACGACCACAACAAACCTGCTTAATGACGAAAAATCTAATAAAATAAAATCTTTAACCTAGAAAATCAAACAACAAAATTATTTCTCTTATTATAGAGCAGTAGTGAGTTCTCTTCCTTTGTGCTTCTTTGTCTTCCTTCTTCTACGTAGAACTCAATCAATGTTCTTGTGAAAGCCAACAATGCCTACTACACAATCAGGTAAGTTTGTATAATCTTTTATTTATCTCTAAGTTTGTATAATCTTTTATTTATCCCTCTTATCTGCAATTTATAACATTGAATAACTAATAAACCTTGATTAATTAGGGGAAAATTTGAAGGATATATGTAACGAATGATTATACAATTAAGAGGAAATGAGAAATAAGGAAAAAACATCATCTTCTCAAAAAAGTAATACGAACAATTATTAAGAACTAAGAAATGATTACATAATTAGTTTTATGCAAATGAAAAAAAAAAGACTAACCATAGATGAATGTTGGACCGTGGTACTACATGCTCTAGTTTTTTAGAGAGAGTCGAAAATGGACTTAATGAGAAAATTTGAGCATCGCTAAGGAAAAATGGAGTTAGGAGAGATTTTATTAGATTAATGATTTTATTTTTATTTATTAATGATTTTAGTTTTATTTTATTATATTTTCCGTCATAAGGTTGGCAGGTATAACGAATGCAAGTATGTCGGTAAATTAGAATATAGAGGGTTGACCGAAGCTCACTACAGAAGTTGGATGGCAGTTTGAAAACACCATGGGTCGGAGAAAGGTAAGCGAAAAATACCATGGGTCGCTTGGCGAAAGATGTGTCGACCTAAGGGAGAAGGAGGGATGGGATTTCGGGATTTCGAAAACTTTAATGATGCTCTGCTAGGCAAACAAGCTTGGAGGATTATTACCCAGCCGGACAGTCTTATGGCTCGCATATTTAAAGCTAAGTATTTCCCAACAACTAGCTTTATGGAGTCGGTGCTAGGAAACACGCCAAGTTATGCGTGGCGAGGAATCTGGACTGCGAGAAGGATGGTGTTATTGGGTGGGAGGAAAAGAATTGGAGATGGTAACTCAACCCGTGTGTGGACTGATCCTTGGATTCCCGCTACTCAATCACACCGTGTTTTGTCGCCAAGAGGAGATAATGATCCTGAGATGACGGTTAGTGAGCTCTTCCATGAGAATGGCCTTGATTGGGATGACGAGAAATTACATGCTCTGTTTCTACCCTTTGAATGTGATCGTATCAAAACCATTCGTATCAGTGAGAGGAAGCCTCATGATGACTGGTGTTGAAAGCTAGAGAAAAATGGTGACTACTCTGTGAGGTCGGCTTACCGAAAGCTAATGGGGGAAGATAATGTTGAGGCGGGACAGTCCGAGGACAGCAAGGCTAAGTGGGCCTGGAACAAAATTTGGAGTGTCCCAGTTTTGCCGAGGATTAAAACCTTTTTATGGCAATTATGCAATGATGCACTTGCCACGAGAGGTAACATCGCTGCCCGAATGGAATTGACGGATGAGACTTGCCCACGATGTCGCTATAGTATGGAGACGTGTCTTCATGCTATACGAGATTGTGGTAGGGTGGGGGACATATGGGAGGGGTTGGGAATGGAGAGAATGGAGGGAGTTGGGTTTGGGAATGCGAAGGACTGGGTAGAGGAGATGTTGAGAGGGATGGGTGTGCGGGAAAGTGTAGAATTCATGGTGTGCAGCTGGGCCATCTGGGAGGACCGCAATAAATTGGTGTTTGAAGGGGAGAGTGGGGGCGTGGATAAAGTAGTGAAGAGAGTGAGGGACATGGTGTGGGAGATGAGAGAGAGCTCAGGGAGAGAGGCAGGGGACGCCAAGGCAGAGGGAGCAGGGAGTGTAACGGAGAGGGCGGATAGAGGAGGATGGACGACACCAAGACAGGGATGGGTGAAAGTCAACGTGGATGCTGCAGTTCTTGAAGGAATTGGAGTGGGCTGGGGGAGTGTTGCGAGGGATAGCCAGGGCCGTGTGTTGTGGTGTGCAGTGACCCAACAGAGGAGTGAGATGGGTGTAGCGATGGCGGAGGCGATGGGCATATGGCAAGGCTTGCAGGAAGCTAAACGGAATGGTCTTCAAGATGTGGAGATTGAAAGTGATAGTGCAGTGGTGGTGGAAGACTTGCAAAGACGAACAAAGGGCCGAAGTGACTTACATCTCGTTTACGATGACATTTTGTGTTTATGTAATTCGTTTCATAGTGTGATTTTTAAGTTTACACGTAGGACAAATAATATGGTAGCGCACAAGATGCCCCACTTTGGTCCATGGTCTGAGGGCCGACGGAGCTGGTTAGATACGATACCGCTAGATATTGCTTGTATAGCGGAACGTGATTTTAATGTTATGATTTGATTCCCCATTGGGGTTTCCTTCAAAAAAAAAAAAAAGAATATAAAGGGTTGATTTGCACATAAACATATGGAACTAACTTACACATGTTAAAAGTTACAGGGTAAAATTGCACTTAACAACAAACATATGAAAGCAATTTATTACTTTTGCCAGCATATATCACTCCCTTGTATATTGCCCGCTTTTTATCCCTAATCCAAACTCTCTCTTTTTCCTAATTATTATCAAAGGGTTGGGTTGGGTTGAGGTTGAGGTTGAGTTTGAGTTTGAGTTTGAGTTTGAGGTTTGAGTTTTAAGGTTGCGCGACAAACACAGCAGAAAAAAGCCAAAGAGTAGGAGAAACTTGGGTCGACCCCCAAAAAAAAAAAAAAAAAACCTGAAGTAGTGGGAGAATCATCAATGGCGAGCAGAAAACTTGTTCGTGATTTATTCCTCTCCAAGAAACCACTTTATCACCATTTTAATACTACTTTTCAACAACAGGTTCTGTTTTTCTCCTTGTTTCTTACTTTCCCCCAAATACACTTCTGTCTGGGTTTTCATTAATTTCCTTTCTCTCTGCAGTTACCTCACTCGAATGCGAGTTCAACATTACTCGGAAGACATGGTTATTCATCTAATCGTCAATTTAGCGTCTTCAATGAGTTTTCTAATAAAATTAAAGGTGAAGCTTCCAGGTATTGAAATTTCCACCTCTTTCACTTTTCTTAATTCTTCCAATTTTGCTGCCTTATTATTTCACTATTTTATCGTCTCCGATTAACAAATGATTGGGACGGCGGGAGTATTTCATTATTTTACAGATTATCTTCGAATTGAATACAATTGTTTTAGGAATTAGATTTAGTTGACATTGGAGTGCTGCCTTTTGCTTCCCACTTTTTCTTCTGTTTCCTTATTATACAGTTTTTGGTTGGTTTCCAGTTGATAACTGGTATTTTCAATTATGCGATACTGCGTTGAGCTAACAACTACTTCTACTTAACCTACATTGGTTTTGTATTGTTCTTTGAAATACTCGTTTTACCCCCCCTCTATCATTTACTGGTGGCAGTAACAAGGAATTCCAACAGTCAGTCAAGCAGTTAAAGGAAAAGGCCGAGGAGCTGAAAGGTGTCAAGGAAGATCTGAAAGTTAGGTATGAGTTTCTGTCTCCTGTTTTTATTTCTTTTTCATATACAATTACTCTTCTGTAAGATCGATGTATGAATACAAGTCATTATCACAATTATGAAATGAGTCGCATCACATGAAATTGGGCCATTGTAAGCATACTACAGTCTCATATGAGGTTCTTCGTGCACACACACATTCCAGAACCACCACCAGCCACACCCAACACTACCACGACCACGCCTACTGCCAGCACGGCCACCACCATTCCAGAACTAACCCCACAACCAACACCGTCCCCACCATCAACAAACCCGACACCCACTTGAACCACCACCACAACCAACAGTCGCCACACACCACAACAACCAACGACCTCACATTCTCGTTTGCCATCGTCGCTCCCCTCTTGCCGCATCCACGAACCAACCAGACATTACCGCCTGCTCTCCACACACCAGTAACGACACCACCAAACCACCCCAAAAATTGCCGGCGATATCACCGGCAATCCACGCCCTCACCAACGACATTGCTCTGAAAATTCCGACGCCATTACAACTTGCCCTTTCTTTTTCTTCCATCATAGTCGTACTTCACAACGATCCTAGGGACGACCATGACCAACTCAGATGACACGTCACTGGCCATCCCATAAATTTCCGGCGACATCACTTGTTGACTAATTAATTTCAAAATCTTCAGATCTAATATAAAAACAACACAAAATAGATAAATCTAGCCAACATAATCGCCGACGGTTTACGAGATAGGTCGTGCGCGTGTTATCGGGAAATTTGAGATGTGTGGCTCGTCTGACGGTGGTTAACGGCGTTGAAAATGAATGGAGTTCGCGAATTTAAGAGTAGCGATGAGTGAAAAGTTGGTTTGGTGGTCGTTGTGGGCTGTAAAAGATGGTCGTGCAGTGTGTGGTGGGGTCGAGTGCCGACGCCGGCGCCGCCGTGAGGGATGTAATGACGTGTTGGTTGTCGTAGGTGAAGGAATGGTACTGGAATAAAGGTTAGTTTGTTTTGGATATTAACAGAATATGAGAGGTGGTGTGTTATTTTTGGTTAGATATTAAAATTGGCCCATATACACTAGTTCGTACGGTTCGCACCCTAATATAGTTCGCACGAGATCCTGATTCTATATTCTATATATATATATATATATATATATATATATATATATATATATATATATATAGTAATAAGATCAAGTAAGTCCACCTCTTACATTTGAGTCCATGAGTCTCATTGTGAGCCTTTGGATCTTGAAAATGAAGGGATAGGATGAAACACAAAAAAGATGGTTAATCCTCTAATTTTGCTCTTTTCCTCTAATTTTCTTATTAACTCCATTAGTTCTCATCACTAATCATTAACCTCTCATTATCACATCTCCTCATTCTCTCTCTATATCTCACTTCTCCATATTCTCTAAAAAAAACCCAAGAAAAAAAAACCCAAAAACCAAACAAATAAAAAACCCAAAAAATCCAAATAAATCAATTATTCATCTATTCTTCATCCACCTACCACCACCCACCGGACACCACCACAGTCGCCACCCCCGCCACCACCACCACGACGTCATTTTCTTAATTTTCTTAATTTTTTTTTTTTTTTTTTTTTTAAACTTGATGTTTGGGTGTTCTTTTTATTTTTGTTGTTTTTTTCTCCTTATATCGTCTTGCTATGTAATATTGTTTTAAATTTGTGAGTTTTTTTTTATTTTAATCTTAGATCTACTAAAATAGATCAATTTTCATTGACCCGTTTTTTTTGTTCATTTCCGTTTTGTTATTTTTTTTTTTCAATTTTCATGTTTTGGTCTTTTTTTTTTCATTTCCGTTTTGTAGTTAATGTTTTGTTTTTTTTTACCCATCTCCGTTTTTTTTGTTCATTTCCGTTTTTTTTTTTTTTTTTTTTTTTTTTTTTTTTTTTTTTTTTTTTCAATTTTCATGTTTTGGTCTTTTTTTTTTTTTTTTCCGGTTATTGACATTCTTACAAATTATAGTTTGATTTCAGTACTAAATCTATTAGTTATGAAATCTCATTTTTTAATTTTTCTTGTTGATATCACTTTGTTAATATTCGTCTTGTTATATATATTTGCCAAATTTCGTATTTAAAATTTTCTTTTGGTATTGTGTGATTTAGGATCTATTAAAATTACTTTATCGGTTAAAATTACACTTTTTTTCGTTAAAATTACACTTTTTTCCGTTAAAATTACACTTTTTTTGGGTTAAAATTACACTTTTTTTCGTTAAAATTACACCTTTTTCCGTTAAAATTACACTTTTTTGGGTTAAAATCACAGTTTTTTCCTTGTTAAAAACACACTTTTTTCCGTTAAAATTACACTTTTTTGTGTTAAAATTACACTTTTTTTTCCGGTTAAAATTATAGTACTAAATCTATTAGTTATGAAATCTCATTTTTTACTTTTTTCTTGTTGATATCACTTTGTTAATATCCGTCTTGTTATATATATTTGCCAAATTTCGTATTTAAAATTTTCTTTTGGTATTGTGTGATTTAGGATCTATTAAAATTACTTTATCGGTTAAAATTACACTTTTTTTCGTTAAAATTACGCTTTTTTTTGGTTAAAATCATAGTTTTTTCCTTGTTAAAATTACACTTTTTTCCGTTAAAATTACACTTTTTTCTGTTAAAATTACACTTTTTTTCGGGTTAAAATTACACTTTTCCGTTAAAATTACACTTTTTTCTGTTAAAATTACACTTTTTTCCTTTAAAATTACACTTGTCTTCATTAAAATTACATTTATCTCTACTAAGGTTATCTCCTCAATGACTAAAGTTACGCTTTTGGACTAAAGTTAGAACAATTTGGTGAAGTTCTGAGAAATTTGGACTAAAATTACACAATTTGGACTAAAATTACACAATTTGGACTAAAGATACACAAATTTGGACTATAGTTATACATTTGGATTAAAATTACACTTTTATGGACTAAAATTACACTTCCGTGGACTAAAATTACACTTTTGTAGACTAAATTTATACATTTGTGGATTAAAGTTACACATTTGTAGACTAAAATTACACTTCCGTGGACTAAAATTACACTTTTGTAGACTAAATTTATACATTTGTGGATTAAAGTTACACATTTGTAGACTAAAATTACACTTTTTTGTACTAAAATTACACTTTTGTGGACTAAAATTACACTCATAAAATGATAAAAGATGCACACACTATCAATTTACTAAGTTACACTTTAGTGGACAATGATTGGAATTGCACAATCTAAATGACTCAAAATAAATGAATTGTGTAACTTTAGTTCTAATTGTGTAATTTTACTCTAAATTTAGTCGTAAATAGTGTATTATTAGTTCAAAATTATTCGTAAATAGTGTATTTTCAATCCAAAAATGTATTTTTAGTCCAAAATTGTATAATTTTAGTCCAAATTTAGTTGTAAATATTGTATCTAATTTAGTCGTAAACTCCATTAGTTCGTCCAAATAGTCCAAATAGTCCAAATAGTCCAAATTAGTTAGTCCATATTGTCCAAATTGTCCAAATTAGTTAGTCCAAATTGTCAAATTTAGTTGTAAATATTGTATTCAATTTAGTCGTAAACTCCATTAGTTCGTCCAAATAGTCCAAATTAGTTAATCCATATTGTCCAAATTGCTCAAATTATAAGTGTAACTTTAACAGGAAAAAGTGTAATTTTAACCGAAAAAAGTGTAATTTTAAAGTAGAAAGGTGTAATTTTAAAGGAAAAAAATGTAATTCCAACACGAATAAGTGTAATTTTAACAGGAAAAAGAGTAATTGTAACAGAATTGAGTGTAATTTTAACATAAAAAGTGTAATTGTAACAAAAAAAGTGTAATTGTAAGAAGAACAAGTGTAATTGTGAGAGAAAAAGTGTAATTGTAACAAGAAAAAGTGTAATTCCAACAAGAAAAAGTGTAATTTTAACAGGAAAAAGTGTAATTGTAACAGAATTGGGTGTAATTTTAACATAAAAAGTGTAATTGTAACAAAAAAAAGTGTAATTGTAAGAAGAAAAAGTGTAATTGTGACAAGAAAAAATGTAATTCCAACAAGAAAAAGTGTAATTTTAACAGGAAAAAGTGTAATTGTAACAAGAAAAAGTGTAATTCCAACAAGAAAAAGTGTAATTGTAATAGAAAAAAGTGTAATTTTAACAGGAAAAAGTGTAATTTTAACAGAAATAAGGGTAATTTTAACCAAAAAAAGTGTAATTTTAACAAAAAAAAGTGTAATTATAACAGAAAATAATAGTATAACACCCACAACATTAAAATAATAAAAAACCAAAATGAAAACCAAGAATACTAGATCTAAAATAATAAAAAAACGAAATAAAAAGTAGATGAAAATAAATGAAAAAACCAACCAAAATCTTAAATACAACCGTTCACAAAACGGAATTTATACTAAAAAATCAAAAAGAAAAAACCCGAAATAAACAAGATTTCAATGGTGGACGAGGTTTTAATAATAACAATGAAATAAACAAGATCTAAACGGTTTTAATAATAACAATGAAAAAAACCGAAATTTTAATAATATGCAATGAGATTTAAAAAAAATAAAATCAAAACAACCCATAAAAAACCCGGATCTGACATTTCGAAAAAAAAAAAAAACGAGAAAATCTTCAATTAATAAAGCTGAAAAAAAAAAATCGAAAAAAAAAAAAAAAAAAAAAAAAAAACCGAATCTGAGATTTAAAAAAAAAAAGAATCTGAAAAGGGAAGAAAGGAAGGAAAAAGAAAAAAGAAAAAAAAAAAAAGAAAAAACAAGAAAACAAAAGACAACAACGACATTCAACAACACTACCACCCAATATCTTCAACATATCCTAACAAAAAATCACCACCATTTTCGAAAACAACCAACAAGACCAAAATTAGGGGAAAAAAAAACTGAAATTAATGAAATGTGGTGGGTAGATGAAGATGATTAAAAATTAAAAATTACCAACAAAAATTAAAATTTACCAACAAAATTAAAAATAAACAAAATAAATGGGATCTAACAATCACAAAGAAACAAAATTAAAAACAAAACTGAAAAAAAAAAAATCGAAACTGAAAAAAAAAAAAAAATCGAATCTGATATTTTTAAAAAAATGAACTCGGAAAAGGGAAGAAAGGAAGGAAAAAGAAAAAAGAAATCAATGTAAATGTGGTTGCTTGGTTGGTTGTCGTGGTGGAGAGGAGTTGGGTCGGGTGGTTGCCGTGGTGAAGGTTGGTGGTTCGTGGCGGTATTGGTGGTGGTCGTGAGGTCAGTGGCGAGTGGCTGGTGGTTCAGTGGCTGGAGGTCAGTGGCGGTATTGGTGGTGGTTTTTGGCTGGTGGTTCAGTGGCGGTATTGGTTGATGGTGGGTGTCGGGTTTGTTTTGATTTTGTTTGGGTTTTATTTTGATTTTGTTTGGGTTTTTTTTTTTTGGTTTTGTTATTGAGAGAGAATGAGAGGAAATGAAATGTATGAAATTGAATGATTAGTGAGGGGAAGAGGGAGTGGGTAAAAAGAGAGGATTAGAATTAGGAGGTGTTTAGGAATGATTAGGGAGGGAAATTAGATAGATTCATTCCTAGCCCTCCATTGAGATGCAATCTCCTCCCTCCATCCCCTTCATCCTAAGGCCCATATGAAGACTTAGGGACTCAAAAGATATAAAGGACTTAGGAGAACTTGACACTATATATATATATATATATATATATATATATATCCCTTAGTGAATGCTTTGATGTGAACCCTGATATGTATACGTTTCAATGTTTCATGCAGAATGAAGCAGACGACTGCGCAGCTGCACAAACACGTAGATGGTGTGTGGAAAGAAGCTGAACAAACGGCAAAGAAGGTTTGTTCCTCATGCAAATGCAAGTAGTAAGGTTTGTGTTAGTCACAAACAAATATTCTCCACCCGTAGATTTGACTTGTAAAAAAGGCAAAAAAAGACAACAAGATGGCTCACAACTGGCAGGTCAAACTAAACCAAAAACCACATGCCATAACCAAACAAGCCTCTAATATAACCTTCTCACTTCTTTTTAAAGAAGGTTGCCATTGTACTTTTTAGTTCTTGATATGCTTTAACACAATAGCCCCCTGTCATTTGATTCTCTCTTGAAGGCCTAATCAAACAACTTCTAGTACTCTAGGATATCATTTAATATTTTTATTGTTGAAGTGGGAGTATATCCTTCTGCGAGTTTCTTATGTGTTTAACATGCTCTTTGTTCTGGTTTCGACAGGTTTCAGAAAACATGAAACAGAAGATTTCAGCTGGAAAAGAAGAGGTCTGGTTATTTCTCAAGTGGCCGTGTACAGAGATAGTTAGTTGTACAATGCTCATGTTAGGCTCTTCTATTTGTTAGGTCAAAGAGACACTAGGTTTGGGGAAGCAGGAGAGTTCTGAAGGCAATGGTGCCAATTTTAAGGATGAGACTAAGGCATCATCTGGCGAAGAACACCGACAACCCGAGCCCGGGAGCACTGCAGAAACCGTTTTTAATAAATTCAGGTCGACTTTTACTTCATCTTCACCCAAGATATCATTGGCCTTCCAGAAATTAAAGGAAGCAAAAGTCGCTGACTTGGCCAAGAAGAGTTATGAAATCGTTAAGGATGAGTTGAATGGAAAACCAAATAAGAGGAAACGAATGCAACACGCAACTTCATCTTCGCAAACAGGAGAAACCAGCGATAGAACTGAAGTTGTCGTGGTACCCGTGAAACAGTCCCCATGGAGCAAAAAGTGGGAGGAACTTAAAGAAAAGGTGAAGTTTGCTTGCAATTATGTCACGCTCAATTGTATTGGCTTGCCATCTCTACATCACTTCTCACCATGATCAAAATCTCATGATCTTTTTTAGATGCAACGCCATCCGATGTTCAAGCGCGTTTCTAAGATGAGTGAACCTGTCGTGACAAAGAGCCAAGAGGTACCTTTTAAATATAATTATCCTTTTGATTTTCTCCTTTTTCCAAGTGGCAAGTTCCTTTACAAACATAGATGAGTGAACCTGTCGTGACAAAGAGCCAAGAGGTACCTTTTATATCCTTTTGACCTATGTTGTTACCTCCACCCCATTTTTATAGTCTGTATTTGACTTTGGTGGTCAATCAAATACTTGACCATTAAATGTTCTAAATATATGTAAAAATGTAATTTGAAACTCTTCCCGTATGATTTATCTAAAAAACTATTTTCTTGTTACTCCCTACGATTCATATACCTTCCACTAACGTATTAATAAAAGAATACAAAAGTATGGTTAGGATACTGCTACTTGTTTTTTTGTTCTTTTGTTAAACCTTAAAGACGGATATATTATATTCATCCTTGAGCCGGAAAAAATTAAAAAATATTTCTAGTAAAAATTCTTAAATTATGTGTTTAATAGGAGTAGTTAATATGGAAGGTATTAATGCAACAAAGGAGGTATCATTTTCTAAAACTTGTAAACCTTGTATATTATAAGGAAGTATCGGCCAGGTTGACTATAAAATCAACACAAAAATTCCGGAGAGACGGTCTCTCAATAGCGTTATTGAGAGACCTCTCACATGATGGGGTGAGGGACCCATCGAATTTCTTTTTTCCCTATTATGTCTCCCACTAAATTAGTGGGAGACGGTCTCTCATGAGACTTACTGTAAAATCAAACGGGAACAATGTAAATGGAATCAAGGGATTATTTAATACTCCCTCCATTTTTCTATTTTCACCTCATTTCTCTATTATGTGTGAGGTATATTTTAATTAAATGGGGTGAAAATAGAAAAATGGAGGAAGTATGAGGTGTTCCCGGTTAACCCTTGGAGGTGTTGGATTTTACAAGTTGAGAAAATCTTGGAACATGTGACCTTTCGATAAGAGGTTCAATGTTTTGCAATGTCTAGGGCTTATAGGAATATAGGGCAATCCTATTTTCGCTAGACTTATATACGGCTATGGCTATTGACTATTGCGATATTGGCAGATTTTTGAGAGCTCACTATTGCTGTTAATTTTAAATCCAATTTTTATACACAAACTAAACCTCATGTGAACCGTAGAGGTGGCAATCGGGTCACTAAGGTTAGTTATGGGTCATTTCAAAGTTTGGGTTTGGCCATATTGTGTGGGTCAATATTAGGCCGAGGCTGGTTATAATTCATTTCAGGCCACTCTTGGGCCGGGTCTTCAGGGGGTGACAAGTTGGGTTCGGTTCGGGTCGGGTCAGTATCTGGTCAGATTATCAGCATATGTTTTATCTTATGTATTTCATTTTGGATCAATAATTTCAGGTTAGAACGATTTATAGGTGTACCTATTTTACTTTTAAGTGAAACCAATTAAGATGAATGTCAATTTAGTCTTATTTGGACCATTATTAAGCTACCATCGGGTTTAGTCAATATCGGGTCAAGAGTCAGTTCGGGTTGGCTAAGGTCGGGTTCGGATTGGAACAATTGAGGGTTCTATCGGTTATCCGTGTAGCGTCGGGTTGGTTCAGTTTTGGTTCACCCAATTTTCGGGTTCTACAGGGTCGGTTTTTGCGCGGTTCGAGTCGGGATTGGGTAAGCTTTTGCCAGCTCTATGCCCAAGGGAAGATCAATTCCTCGGGTAAATTTGAAAACACTGTAAATTGTAAGGTCATGCTATCAGTTCAATTTACATATTATCAGTTAGATAGAGTTGATGAACATTGCCTGAATTCTCTCTCCATCATCTTATGTATAACCCACAAGACTGTCGTTCTTGGAGACTAATTATCCTAACATGAATAGTTTATATACAAATTCTGCTAAGTTATAAAGAGTATTCATTTTTCAATTCAAAACCAGTATTATACTTAACTAATTAACTTTCAGCTAATCATTACCTTATGCAACTTTTGTTGCTGAATGTGTCCCATTAATTTGAACTTCTATAAATGCTTCAAATTATGTGTCAGTTGGCAGAAGATTTGCAGGAAAGATGGGATACCAGTGATAGTCCCGCTGTACATAAGATTCAGGAGTATGTTTGATTGTTCCAGTTTCATTTACGTCTATTGATGAGTTAGTTCTCCAACCACTAATACAATACTGATTCTTTTCTAACCTCATTTGACAGTATAAATGACAAAGTATTTGGAGAAAATGATACTGCTCTTTCATTTAAAGAAATACGTCGCCGTGATCCGTATGTTTTTTTGTCCGTATGTTTTTTTGTGCCTCTGGTCAAAGTTTGTTTAATTTGTCTTTTGTAATAGCTTTGAAAACATACCATTCTTGTTCTGCCAGCACCTTTTCCTTGCCAGAGTTTGTAGCGGAGGTCCAAGAAGTCATCAAGCCAGTTTTAAATGCATATATCAAGGTTAATTTGGAAACCTATATATAATTTTTCTTGTGATTTCTGGACCATTATTTCCTTTGTGTTAAAGAAGTACTGAATTTGTGTCTAAAATTGTTATCGCAGGGAGATTTTAAACTCTTGGCTAAATATTGTAGCACTGAAGTGGTTGAGAGATGTAAAGCAGAGCACAAAGTTTTTGAAACACAGGGTATTTTCTTTGATAACAAGGTTAGGTGTAGCTGCACTATTATATCAATTTTAAGTGTTACTGCTCACTTGAGTAAGTTGCGATGTTACTTGGTTTGGGATATGGGTGTTGAGATATCGAAGTATTGGACATACCATGACTTGATTTTGCAATTTGAAGCGTCTATCGTGAATTGAAAATATGGTTACGGACTTACGGCAATACGGCCCGGGGACTTTTAATTGTAAGGTTAAAAAATGTCCAGTTTTTTCATTGTGAAATATAGATGCTTGGATTGGGTGTTTGGGAAAGAGTTGGGAAATAAGGATTGAGATCATCAAAGATCCTCCAAATTGATTTGGAACCATACCCATGTAGACACGACACGAGATCGATATGGGTATGGATTCATGGTACGACACTTGTTAGTGTGACCGAGAAGAGCTGAACTAGTAAGGCTCACACCACAAAAGCAAAAGAGAAATTTATAAGGCATCTAATATTATATTTAATGATTTTTAAGTCTTATTTGTCAAATGTCTTTCCATTATACTCAAAATTTTTGGAATATTTCAAATTTAGAAGTGTATTTTTGCTTCGAAGATGTGTCCCCACACCCGTACCTCATTTTCGGACAGGCCCCCGTGTCTCAAAACTTTTGTCACACCAAATCCGACAATTGGATATGTACTCGTGTCCGACTCATACCCAACCCAAGTCAGAGTAACATAGAGGACGTGTGCATGTGTGTTTGTCTGTATGTGTTTGTGTTCGTGACTAGAGCTGGCAAGTCTGACCCGACCCGATAAAACCCGAGAAAACCGACACGGCCCGATGGCGAACGGATAAGGAGTGACCAGAACCCGAATTCACCCGATTTTAATCCGACCCGATTAAATTGATAACCCGACAATTATTAAGCTTAATAATGATCAAATTGAAAGCAATTTAGTGTCTAGTTTGATACCTTTGACTTAATAATGAAGTAATTAAACCAAATAATGGTCGAAAAACTAATTTTAATGGTCAAAATTGATGTAATGCGATAAAATCGCTTGACCCGATAGTGACTCGACTTGATACATCATTTGACTTGGAAATACCTGACCCGATAACGACCCGATAGGGCATGGCCCGAACCTGATGTGACCCGAACCCGACCCAAGCCAAACCCGACCTGACTTGACCCAAGCCAAACCCGAACTGACTGACCCGATTGCCACCTCTATTCGTGACTTTGTTACTCATACTAAAAATTAAGCTTCTGATTCTTTGTCACCGCTTCACTTCTACAAAATTCTCTTAATGCATACTATCTTTCCTAGTCTTACCTAGGTCTAACTATTTTATTTTTTTCTTTCTGTGCAGATTTTGCATATTTCTGAGATGGATGTGAGAGAGACTAAAATGATGGGGAACACACCCATAATAATTCTTGATGTATGCATCCTAGAGTTTTTAAATTCTTGATATTACTCCGCAGCATGGTATAATAAGATCCTGTTAAGTTATGTAACACCCGTTATGTAGCAGAATTCGTAGATGTTGCGAGTATTTAATTCCCTTACATGACAACCCCTTTAAAAACGCAGAAATTTTGGTTGTGCGAACCCTATTCAAAATATTATTGTTTATTTACCGATATTTTTGGGACTACTTTCTAATGCCTTTTATCTTTTTTTAGAAATAAATATTGGCAAACATGTGTGTATGGAAATGTTGCACTCATACTTAAGCGCATTTGTTGAACTAAAAATACAGATGCACCCCCTTAGTGATTATCTCTAATACCTAACTGATGTTGCTTGTCTCTCAGTTCCAAACCCAGCAAGTTTATTGCGTACGTGATCGTCAAGGCTCAATAATGGAGGGTAGCAAGGTAAATATTCTCTTTTTCTGATTTTTCCTGCTCTTGTTAGACCCAATTTGACGAGCTCTAATCAGCTAATGCCAAATTAATCTTTTAATGCCAAATTAATCTTTTAGTGCCAAATCTTTAACCTCGTTTTTCTACCTGGGATACATGACTAGCTCTAATCAGCTAATCCTGCAAAAAATAGCCTCCATTATGCCAATGCAGTAAGATAAACGAGGAGATCTAAGTTAAATAGCAGGAATCAAAATGTTGGTTATATATTCGTCTTCGTTTTTTATCCACCTTCTGTTATTATGATTTTCTATAGTACTTCATTCATGATAGTGGACTCCAAATTTGGACTTGGGGCTTGTTGTTTGTAATGGTGGTGTAGTTAATTTTGTATTCCCATCCCCAATCCCTTCTGTTCCAGTAATGTAGATCATTAAAAACATACAACTAAGAGTTACCAAATGAATCCTCTTATCTCCAACGTCCTCGTCTTTTGCATTTTTCATCCAAACATAATCTGATATTATACTGAGTATTCTCCCGTGAATAAGAAAAATGCCGTGCACAAAATTTTGGTATGGTCACTGGAATTCGAGGTTCAACAAGTCCCTTTCTTCTAATACATAATATAATTTCATAATTATCCTTCAAACTTTTGTCTCTGTTGTCCCCTCAATAAGATTTTCGCCCGTTCAACTCTCTAGTCCTAGTTTCACCCGACCTGAAATCATTTTGATAATACGGCTTGGTTGTTGGATGAAGATTGCATGAAAATGAGAAGAATTTGTGAAGATGATGTGAGATTTTGTTTTGTTGGTGATGTTTGGGCAGGACACTATCCAAACTGTATATTATGGTTGGGCCATGCAACAAATGGATCCAGAAGACGTTAAAGAAGACGCAATTTACTCGATGTGGAGGCTAAGAGAGATGCAGCAGCAAGGCGTAGCAGCTCTTATTTAGGTTGCACCTTCTGTTAAGCTCGTTTTGTTTTTATCTAATTGATGTATTTTAATATCTTCTCTGGGATTTTACCGTTACTAGGGAAGGTTCCCAAGTAGGCAGGTCTCTACTCATTCATGCAGGCGATCCTCACATTTTTCTTTTTATATTGTAAAAAAGATCAAAAGGGTTCCAAAATTTGATTTTTCTTTTTCTGGATGTAGGGGAATAATTTACAATCTTCTAAATGAGAATTTATGCGATTTACGAGTTATCAATATGGATTGTTTGCTGATTATCCTCATGTCCATGTTTGTCTTTTCATATTTTTAGGTTCCTAAGGTTCTACTAATAATATACTCTTTCCATTTTGTATACACTAGTTGCACCTCGCCATATCGGGCGCGGTGCTCCAATTTGTCGAAATGCTAAGCATAAGTAAATCGGAATTATATTAACAGAAATGGGCATTGTCCAGCTTATATTTAGAACTTGCGGAACGGTATTTATTATTACACAACTGGCGAAGTTTCTTGAAAACACAATGTCTAATGCCAACTACTTAGAGAACAATTGCCGAAAATAGAAGGTAAAATGATAGTGTCACCAAGGCATAGACAGTTTTCTTTGGGCAAATAGACCTAAAGAACCCGATAACACAATACGAGAAGTCAAAATGAACTCTGACGACCGAAAACACAACACGCTTAGTAATGATTAAATAGAAGGTGAAATGACAGTGCCATTAAGGCATAGACCGTTTTCTCAATGTCCATGTATGAACCACCGTAAGACTATGGGTCATTGCAAATTTGGGTATCCCAAACAGTTTACAAATGAAACGACTAATCACGCTGATGGGTACCCTATGTCTAGAAGGTGAAGGTCCGGGGAAACAACAAGTGAGTTATAACCATACAACCCATACTACTTGTCTTTACTCGACTGCCACTTAAATGTTGAGGTATGTTGAACAATTCAAGGTTGTACTTATATAAATATGTTTACAAAGGCCACGATAAGATCACATTCAACGTTGTTAACAACAATGGCGCATGAGTGGTTGATGAAATTCAGCAATACCAGGCACGTAGATGGTTTCACCATGCAAAGCTTTGTGACAGATTTTCGGCTTCAATCTATATTAGATGCACCCACACATTATGCCACTACCGATCCACTTGCCTAACAGGTAAACACTACAAATGCGTCCTTATGAATAACTGGGCAAAACTCTCAAATGAAAAGGCGCGACTGAACAACCGATGGCTCAAATAAAAGTACTTGTACGAGGAATCAGAATACTATAGAGGGGGCGTTTCTATAAAAAAAAAAAAGGTGAAAAGACATTTGTAGCATCGGCTAAGGGTGAAGGTTTTTTCTATTGACGATGTTGTTGGTTTTTGTTTGGATGAGGCGTGTGAGGCCCAAATGCCATCAGCGGAGATTATTTGCTATTGTTTTTATTTTCTACCAGTCTCGTATCCCAGTGGCAACTTGGGTTAAATATTACCCACACCTCTCTGAAGACTTTCGGCACATTTACCCAGAATTACCGTCAAAGATCAATGAATTTATAACGCGAGAATTAGAACAGTTCTTGGAGGCCATGGGAAAAACACTTGAATCATATGACATAGAAAACCTCATTGAATCCTAAGACGATGAGCTCCGCTAGGCTAGAGACATTTCCGACGCACTAGATATCCTATTTCCACAAGAATCCAGCCCAACAAGAAGCCTTCGATACAATCATTTACCATTTAAGACAAGGAGAATTAGCGGCTTTCTTCATTGATGGTCCTCGTTGTATAAGGGAAACTTTTTTGTATAATGTGCTCTATGCGGAGGTTCGTATGATGCAGAAAACAGTGTAACCTACCGCGATGTCCAAAGTCGCTGCATCTAACATACTATATAGGAGGACTACGTACTATAGATTTAAAATCCCAGTTGACACAAATGCTTCAATAACTTGCGATGCTCCAAAGTAAGGGTGCCTTGTAGCCTTATTAGGGAGACAAGCCTAATTATATGAGATAAGGCTTCAGTTGCCAAAGAAGAAAAAGTGGAATCACTTGAGATGCTTTTGCTAGACTTGTGCAACCTAAATGCGTTGTTTGGTGGAAAGCTAATAGATTTTTAGGAAAAATTCCACCAGGTTTTGCCTGTCTTTCAACGAAAAACATAGAGAGAGGCCATGAAGGCTTGCCTAGAAAGGTCGGTGTTACGACCACACTTCTTAAGTTTAGGTTGACGCCTGACAAAGAACATACGTGCGAAAGAAGACCTTAAATTCTCACAATTCCTCCTTCGGCTAGGGAATGTAAAGCTGCAGAATGAAGAGATTGGCATGGGACAACTTCTACGTAAAATCGTTAAGAATTTAGGAAGAGGCGAGAATCCTATAACTGATCTAATTACGGACACTTTCCCGGAGCTGAATAGTTTTGATCCAAACATCTTCACAATCGCTACTATATTGACCCTTATCAATGACAACGTCGACTCTATAAACGCAGTCTTAATAGATAAGTTCTCAGGCAATGTTGTTAGATTGGAATAGTTTCGAACTATGCTTGATGACAACTTGTAGGTACCTCGGTTTAGCACCTCCCAAAAGCCACTCAATGATGATTGGACCGCATGCTTAGGCGATTTTATGACATTTCGTAAATCGGTAAATAAACGGTAACTCAAAAATTTGTGTCTACCCCTTAGTTTTAATCTATGTGCCAATACGTCGTTTTGACATTAAGTAGTGTCAATTCGGAGTCTGGGCCAGAAACTATCTCCATTTTGAGATCCCGTCTCGTTTAGAGTCAGAATATTCTTGAAATCATAACAAGATATTTTATTAGAATTGAGCTCGACACACGTATCCAGACTCTATAATAAAATAATAAAAACTTATCCCTTTCTCGGAATCCGCGTCTACGCGAATTCTTGTGTCAGAAGAAACCTCACCAAAAGAGAACGCGGTCCCTGTTGCGCTGAGAAGTCGTAGCAGGTGCTTCGCTTATTCTAAGGTGCGTTTTTTTTTTTGCAGTGCCCTACCGTTGCCCATCTTCTCATTTGCGTAGGTATAAATAGAGACCTCCGGTCTTCATATTTGGTAAGCGAGTGTCTGACCCTTCTCTTCTCTGTTTGCATTCTCTAGACTGTGTTATTGCTCGTCGACAGCTACGTACTTGATCAATCAACCACGTAAGCCCGATTCCTATAGTGGTGCCCATCATGTTTGAATACACCGACCTACTTGACCAACTATACTAATAAATGACGAGTTAACCATAAGATTGGGACTTATACTTCTTTTATTTCCAGTTAAGGACTTGAACAATTTAAGTTTCCAGTTAAGGACTTGGTCACTAACACCGTTAACTTTGGTGTTAACTTGTTGGAAAAATTAGAAATAAGAATGATCACAAATTAATACTACATCCATCATCTTTGACAAATAAATTAAGTGTGAAACCGGCAAATTTTTTCTTCCTTCTTTCAATATACCTCTACAAGCGATTATTAGTCCAACCCTGCAAATACAAAAAAAATATAAAAATATTGTAGCATGTTCTTATATTTGTACGTATAATACTCCGTATATTATATATAGGTGAAGAGAGGTTAGTAGGACTCGAGTCTAAAGTTGAAGACTTGATTGGGGTTGTCAATGTCATGATGAGAGCCTTCAACACCGTGATGAACAACAACAAACATGAAGGAAATGGAAGTAGACCACCAAAGGCAGAGGCAGAGGCAGATGGAGAGGGCCACCACCTGGTGTAGGTGGAAGAAAACAACAATTTGAATGGGAGGATATCTCAGACTCAGATGAAATCACCAAGAGCAATGCTTCACACTAGGAGCATGTTGACAAGCACTTAAAGGTATAAATCACTGACTTTTCTGGAAGTCTAAATCCCGATGATTTAATAGAATGGTTAAGAGATATTGAGGGAGTCTTTGAGTATAAGGGATACATTGGTGCTAAGGCCTTTAAATTTGTTATATTGAAATTAAAAGGCTATGCATGCTTACTTTTGGTATGATAATATGAAGTTTCAAAGGAATAGAGAAGGGAAAGAACCTATTAAGTCTTGGTCTAAACTTAAAAAGAAATTACTAAGTAAGTTTGTTGCTAAGGATTACGATCCCGACTTCGGTTAACCCGAATACAGGACGGATCAGATTGACAAGTTCGCATTTTACTTTGCATTTATAAAACACATTTCTAAGACAAATGGATCATGTTATGCACCATAAACCTAACTCGGTAAATGGATGTTTAATTTCCGTCTTGCATGCAAATCAACACTAAATCCAACTTGACATCAATTACTTGATATTTTTGATATTTGGATAAACAACCGACATAGCAAATTTCACATGTTATGTAACACCCCCATCTACCAACACTAGTAGAAAAAATCCTATTGACATCGCCACAAAGACATCGGTTTTAGTTAAAACGATGTAAATGTTTATAAATAACATCGGTTCTTACAAAAACGATGTAAAATGTGTACATGTTTTTCCCCTTACATCGGTTATTTTTAAAAATGATGTACAAAAATATTTGTGACATCGGTTTTAACATAAATGATGTAAATGAGTATCATTAACATCGGGTTTAAATAACCGATGTAAAAGTATTCTCATTAACTGAAAAAGATTAATAAACAAACTGCCCTAGCCTCTCCTCTTCACACGACCCTTCACTTTCTCATAATCCATAATTAAATTTGCCTTTTTTTGTCCCTTGAAACATAGCCGACTCATCGATGGTATCACCAGCACCACCTATCATTTCCCTTCGCCAACCACACAGATGGTGTTACAAAACCGCATCTCCTTTCCGTTCTTCCTATTTCTGGCGAAGAACCGTACCTTTTCGGATTTTTCTGGCCTTGAACTTCCCGATGAGTTCCCTGATGGAGTTAGGTTTTTGTAATTTAAGTTCGACTTTTGTAGATCTATAACTCAAATGTCGAATTTAAAGAGGAAACGAGTGAATGGAGATCTGGCATTCAGATGTCGATATGGTTCTCGACAACGGCGCTCCGGTGGTCGTTTAAGTGTTGCGATGGAGTTCTTTATAGGGTAATGGTGTTGGGGCCAGGGTTGTTGTGATGGCAACGAGTGTGGATGACGATGGCCGACTCCTTATACGGTGCTTTGAGTGTGGATGATGACGGCGCTCCGATGGTCGATTAACTCATGTTTTATTTATTGGGTGTGAAACTGTCAGATGAAGTCACTTGCCTTCTTTTTCCAAACATACAGTCTATGAGGGATTATCTTGTGGTATTTAAATGGTGAAATCGTCAGTGATCAGTTACAGTTTTCAGCTTACCTAAGATCTGAAGTTTCTTTATATATTCATACATAATATAATCGTGTTGAGATGCAAATTAAATGGCGAAATGCTTATCTGGATATAAATATGGTGCATAGAAGACCAAAGGTGAGGGCGAAATGATCATCCATATGTGCTTTAATTACCTATTTTTCGCAACATCTTTTAGCAAATCTTGTCCCACCGTAAGTGTCTCTCTTTAAGTAACCGTCTATTCTTACCAATTCACCTCATGCGTAATTCACTTATATTGCTTACACTGATAATAGTCGCCAGTTATTGAAGACACTTGTAAGTTGTATGTGTAATCAGCTACACTCCAACCGTCATGCGCTAATGCACCTATTATTTCACATACAGAGTATTACTCTTCTCTTTGCTTGCTGCAGATTCTCGGAATCTAACTTTTGTCTAACTTTTAATTCACCAGAACCAAACTTGCGTTGAACTGCATATTGAGACGGAAAGAGTATAAGGTAAATCTCGTGCTGAACTGAATGTGGTAGTTTCGTAAAATCGTGCTTGAATCATTCTGAGCTAGACTGAATAAGATGCTGATAAATGGTGATAGTATCACAATCACTTTTTTTTTCACTTTGTTATCCGAATTATCTCACCTATCTGGAATATTATCTGGTAGTCTTATTTCTTGCACTGCTCTGCATGTCCAATTTATCTTTAAGTTATGCACCTTTACTTCAGGGGTTTATTTAGTTAAGTAGAAGTCTAGTGAGCATTTTACATGACATTGTATCTCCTATGAAGCTATGTCAGTGTTTAAGCGACAAATTATGGAATAGTTTATATTGATTTTACCCCTTAAAATAGTTGTATTTACCTGTACAGTTGCTATGTTACTCATCTTGTATCCTTGCTTTGCTCTCTTGGTTTGATGCCATAGTTGTTCAATTGGATACAGGACAAGGTAAGGGCCAGGGGTGATAGTTTCGGCTAGTGAAATATGAAAACATCAGTTTGGCAATTAAGAAATAATGAAAGTAAATTTATTATGTAGGTTTGTCCATAATGAATAACAAGGTACAGTTCATGCCTGATGGACGAGGTAAGGGGCGATGTTTCGTGCTTCAACATATGTCTACAATTGGTACTTTCGATTACTTCGTTACAGTTAATGGTGTTTTGTCTTAACTTAGATTATGCAGGGTTGTTCCTAAGTTGATACAACTTAACTGTTTAGTCGAATTTGTCGTCTCTCTTAAACTCTTAAAGTCATGCTAAGATTAGCAATGGTTACTAATCTGACAGTATACTAGACAATTAAAGTTTTAGAATAGTATGGTGATAGGGTGGCATTTTTCTTTAGAATATTTGATTATACTCGACTTTTCTATTTTCGACTACATTTCTCATCTTTGTTTTAAACGTATTTCCTATTTACTTAAATGAAATTGTCTAATAATTTTCTACTCTTTATGCAGTTTGCTAGAGAAAAACATTTGTAGCGCGCTCACATTCCTGAAATTTGAGTTTCATTTAACTCTGGAACCTGGACTTGCTAATGCAGATTATAGTGTTTTGAACTTTACTTCTGTTTAGGCGTATCTTGTTAGTGCAAGTATGTCGGAAGAACTTCTATGCTGGGATCCTTTAATTGGAAAGCCTCTGGGTAACCCACATCTCCATTTTTTTGTGTCCTGCAGCTTTTCCTTTTAATTTTTTTTCCCTTCAGCAAACAAAACTGGGTTATTTCCACTGTTAGCTTTTATATATGAAATGTTTCATACGCGTCATGTTGCTTTGTAATACTACGGTTTTCTATGTCTATGGGTACTCTATCGAGTGGGGCTTACTCTGTCGAGTAAGTATATTTTTACGCAAAAAGGTAGTCTTCCTGTTGGGTACTCGATCGAGTATGTGTGAAACTCGATCGAGTAAGGGGCACTCGATCGAGTAAGTCACTTACTCGATCGAGTAAGTGAGTCTTACGGGTTATTTTAGCCGGGTTTTGTTAATAACGCGTGATTAGTATAAAAGGATTCCGTCATTCTTTTTAATCACTTTTGCTTTCTAAAACCTTTCAAGAGAGAAAAAGAGTTACGTTGTTCTCATTCTTCGCGTTGTTAACAAATCCCAAGGGCTAGGATCGTCGGATTGTCTTGTTCTTTACGCCGTTGAGATCGTCGTGTCAAGGGTAAGCTTCTTGTATAATTTTTATAATGTTTCGTTGAGTTTGCTTAAAGCCCTAATTGGGTAGATTTGGGGGTTTTGGGTGTATTATGTTGATTAGGTGATAATTATATGAATATGTGTTATAGGAGGAGGATTCGTAGAGGAACATTACTGATTAGCTGATGTGACAGTCTTGTGGTTGCTTATTCCAGATAGGGTTTCCCTACTCGGTTATTGTTTACATAGTATTGTTGTTGGTTGATCGTTGTTGTTGATTTGTATCATGTTGGAATTGGTAATTGGTATATGTTGTTGTATAATGTGGTTGGCTGTGATTGTTTGTCTGTGGTTCGCGAGGTACGCCCTCGGCTAAGTGGAGTCACTTGCGGTAGTGGCTTCACGCCCTTGATTCGCCCTATGTGGAACCCGCCACAGAGGGGATGTGCACATTTAGGAACTTGGGTTATCGCTCGGATGAGATAAGCGGGGCTTAGGTGGGAACGGCTGCGGTCCCCCACTGGCGGTGTGGAATACTTGTTGCGATGAGTATTCTGGCAGGACTACACACTTTAGTGTGTAGTCAGATGTGTGGAGTTATGATGGGGATTGGAGGATTGTTGTATTGCTTCTGTTGTTTTGATTTATGTAAACAGTAACTGACCCCGGTTTAAATGTTTTGAAAACTGTGGTGATCCATTCGGGAATGGTGAGCAGTTATTGAGCAGGTATGAGTGGATGCGCATGGGATAGCTGGGTTGAATCGCCACGAGATGTCTAGAAGTCTTCCGCTGTGTCATGAACATTCTTTTACATTGTTTGGATTAGTATTTTTGAGAAACAGTTGTATTCAATTTATCAGTTTTGGTTTTGGACTAGTATCACTTTAAATTCATTTATTAAAGTACGTTTTGTTATTGTCTATTTGATATACATTGCCTTGGGTAACCGAGATGGTAGCATTCTCACGCCTTAAGTGGTCCTGGTAAGGCACTTGGAGTATGGGGGTGTTACAAAGTGGTATCAGAGCGACGATTTTGGAACCTGTAACTAATGAACCCAATGAACTTAGGGAGTCAAAATAAAATGAACCCGGGTAAGAGTTGTTAGGAGCTAATGCAAAGACTTGGGAGACGTCCTAAAGTCGCGATTTCGCCTTACAACTTTGAACCGGTCACTATGGGATGTGTCTTGGGATCGTTATGTGTTTATCTATGTAAGTTGCATGTCTATATAGAAATGTGTTGTATGAATTGGTGGATGAATGCATGTGGAGGATGGAGAATGTTGTGGTGGAAGGTGATAAGTAATATGAGTATATGTGTTAATATGGATGATGGAATTGCATGATAAGTGATTTCTAATGTGGCTTATTAGAAATATGTGAAATAGGGTGTTGTTTGTTGTATATACACGTATGTTTATCGACTTATGTATATGTAGTTGGTTGGAGAGTGTTGAATTGAGCATGCGGGTAGTATACGAGTCAGCATGACTCGATCGAGTGGGGGGCACTCGATCGAGTAGGTGAGTGACTCGATCGAGTGGGGTGTATGTCGTTTCTGGAAAGTGTACTGTTTTTGGGCACTCGATCGAGTAGGTAGAAGGACTCAATCGAGCGAGATCAACTCGATCGAGTAGATAGTGGGCTCGATCGAGTGAGGTTTTGATGCTTTCTGGTCAGGTTCTGGAGTCGAGGCACTCGATCGAGTAAGTGGGCAACTCGATCGAGTGGCCTCAACTCGATCGAGTAAGTTGTATTACTCGATTGAGTAGGTTCTGCACAGGTCATATACGTGTTTGAGTTGTGGGATGTGTGTTTATGTTTACCTTTTCTCTTATATAGTTCCAAGATGCCGCCAAAGAGAAATGTGTTGTATGCTAAGGCTGAGATGATGAGTATTTATGAGATAGTTAAGATGCTAGAGCACCGAGATGCGCTCACAGATGCTTTAAAGAAGTTTTGGAAGGATAATGAGTCTGGGTGGATTTTGCTAAGATGAGTATCAACATCGCTCGTTTCAACCCAAAAGAGTACATGGGTACAGGTGCGCCAATCTTGCTTGATAATTGGCATAGAGAGATGGAGAATATACTTAATGTGGTTCATTGCCCTGAGGACTTTAGAGTGGAACAAGCTGCGTTCTACTTGAGAGATGCGGCCGGAGAGTGGTGGGATAAGGTTAGGGAGAGTACCTTAGACCTATATGTGAAACAGGGGTTGTCAGCTATACCTTGGAGTGAGTTCAACAGAGCTATGCGTCGAGAGTTTGTGCCGGAACATGTCCGTAGAAAGTTAAGGGAAGAGTTTGATGATTTCAAGATGGCTCCGGATATGACAGTGGCTGAGTATTACCACAAGTTCAATCAGAAGTCTAGATATGCTGAGGACATGGGGTTGAGCCAAGAGAACTTAGCGTTGAGGTTTGAGAAGGGTTTGACACCTAGGATCATGGAGAAGCTACCTGTAGGAGTCGTTACTGATGTTAAGGAGGTATATGAGCGCGCCGGGAGAGCTGAGAGGTTGGTAGAGATGGCTAAGGAGAATAGGGAGAGAGGTTCTGAGAAGAGGAAGGCTGAGAGCAAGGGTGGTGGCCAGTCTAGTTATAAGAGGGGCAACCATAACCAGGTGAGGGATTACTCATCGGGGTTGGTGTTCAGTGGTGGAGCTTCTTTTGGGCGTTGCCGAGGTGGTGGTAGTAGCAGCTGGGGAATATCTTACTTTAACTGTGGCGGTATGGGCCACAAGAGACATGAATGCACCAGTGCCGTGGGTAGGGGTTTCCAGAGACCATCATAGGGGAGTTTCTCTTAGGGTCCATCTCAGAGTTATGCTAGTAACAGGCCGACTGGGTCATGGAACAATCAGGGTGGTTAGAACAACAACAATAGTGGGGCTAACCGCAATGGCGGTAATTCATATCAGAGACCAGTGACGAACAACAACCAGGGGTCGGCTGCTAAGCCGTCTACTTCTGCTAGTACTGTCCAGGGAGGTCGACAGAAGACCAGTGGCAAGCTTTTCATGATGGAGAAAAAAGTAGCTGAGGATGATGCTCACGTAATCACGGGTACTTTTATTGTTAATGATGTCTTTACCTTTGTTTTGTTTGATTCGGGGGCGTCACAATCTTTTGTTTCGTCGGGTCATGCTAAGCTTTTGGGTTTGAGAGAGTTTGAGTCTGTAAAAGAGGAAGTTTTCATACCGTTGGATGAGTCTGTATCTTTTGGGAGGTTGTATAAGGGTGTGTCTATGATAGTTGGGCAGGTTGACCTACCAGTGGACTTGTTAGAGTTTCCTATGGATGGTTTCGAGATGATAGTGGGCATGGATTGGTTTGGTAAGTGTAAAGCTAGAATAGTTTATCACCAAAAGAGAGTCTCTTTGAGAGGTCCTAAGGGAGTAAGTGTGTCTTATCGTGGGGTTTATTGTCAAACCCAAAGTCAAAGTGATTGCCGCGGTGACATTGAAGTCTTATCTGAGGAAAGGGTGTCCGTTGATCCTATGCTATGTGAGAGACCATAGTATGGTGAGTTCGACAGTTGATCAGATACCAGTGGTGGGAGAGTTTTCAAATGTCTTTCCGGAGGAGATACCAGGTTTACCACCAAAGAGGGAGATATATTTCAGTGTGGAGTTGAAACCAGGGACGGGACCAATCTCTAAGGCCTCGTACCGCATGGGTCCTAAGGAGTTGGAGGAGCTGAAGAAACAGCTGGATGATTTGATTGATAAGGATACATTAGACCTAGTGTATCACCGTGGGGAGCACCAGTCCTGTTTGTGAAAAAGAAAGATGGGAGTTTGAGGCTATGCATCGACTACAGAGAGTTGAACAGGGTTACAGTGAATAACAAGTATCATTTGCCAAGGATAGATGATTTGTTTGATCAGTTGAACGGGGCAGCAGTCTTTTCCAAGATTGATTTGAGGTCGGGTTACCATCAGGTGAAGCTTCGGGACAAGGACATACCAAAGACAGCTTTTACATCAAGGTATGGTCACTATGAGTATGTTGTGATGTCGTTTGGGTTATCTAATGCACCTGCAGTGTTTATGGAGTTGATGAACCGGGTCTTCAGTCAGTGTTTGGATCGCTTTGTTGTTGTCTTCATTGATGATATCTTAGTCTATTCTAAGACTAAGGAGGAGCGTGAGGAGCACTTGAGGTTGGTGTTGCAGACTTTGCGTGACAATCAGCTATATGCAAAGGTGTCAAAGGCGAGTTCTTGCACGAGGGGATTGCCTTTCTAAGGCATGTGATTTCAAAGAAGGGTGTAGTTTTGGATCCGGCAAAGATAGAGGCAGTCACTCGGTTGGAAGCACCGAAGAATATAGCAGAGATCAGGAGTTTCTTGGGTTTGGCAGGGTACTATTGTCGGTTTGTGAAAGACTTTTCTAAGATCGCCAGACCTATGACAGCGTTGATGAGGAAAGAGAACAGGTTTCGTTGGGATGAAAGTTGTGAGACGGCGTTCCAAACATTAAAGGAGCGTTTGACCACAGCTCTAGTCTTAGCATTACCTGAAGGGTGTGAGAACTTTGAGGTATATACGGATGCTTCAAAGAATGGATTGGGATGTGGGTTGATGCAGAACGGGAAATTAATTGCCTATGCTTCTAGGCAATTGAAGCCTTATGAGGAGAACTATCCGACACATGATCTAGAGTTGGGTGCAGTTGTGTTTTGCTCTCAAGATTTGGAGACACTATATTTATGGGGAGACCTTTAAGGTGTTTTCAGATCACAAGAGTCTCAAGTACATCTTCACTCAAAAGGAGCTGAACATGAGACATAGGAGGTCGATGGAGCTGATAGGGGACTATGACATGGATATTATATACCATGAAGGGAAGGCAATCGGGGTTGTTGATGCGCTGAGCAGGAAGAGTGCGCATTCTCTATGCACAACTATGTCTTTGATGAGGTTGAGAGATGAGGTGGGGAAGATGGGGATACATATGATACAGAAAGGGGATACTATAGGAGACTTCACAGTGGAGCCAGATCTTTATGAGGATATTCGCAGTAAACAGGCTTTGGATCCTAAGATTGAGGAGTGGAGAGCTGGAGTAGAGAAAGAGACAATGTCTCAATTTTCTATTCATAGAGATGGTAATGTGAGATTTGATGGCAGGTGGTGTGTTCCTAATGAGGAGGAGTTGAAAAAGGAGATCATGACAGAGGCTCATTTAACACCATATTCGGTACATCCAGGCGGTGACAAGTTGTATAAAGATTTGAACAAGACTTTCTGGTGGCCTGGGATGAAGAAGGAAACAGTTGAGTTTGTGGCTCGATGTTTGATATGTCAGAGGGTTAAGGGAGAACAACGATGACCACAAGGTAAGATTCAGTCTCCTGAGGTACCTGAATTGAAATGGGACTCTATCTCTATGGATTTTATAGTGGATTTACCGAGGAGTCAATATGGTAACAACATGATATGGGTAATAGTTGATCGTTTGACTAAGTCACCTCACTTTGTGCCAATGAAAGATAATTGGACCAAGATACAGTTAGCTTTCGGATACAGGAAGCATGTGGTTCGTTTGCATGGGGTGCCTAAGAATATAGTGTCAGATAGGGATACGAGGTTCATATCACGATTTTGGTGAGAGTTGCAGAGCTGATGGGAACTACTTTAAAGATGAGTACTGCTTTTCATCCTGCGAAAGATGGACATACAGAGAGAACTATCAAAACTTTGGAGGATATGCTGCGAGCTTGCGTGATGGAGTTTGGTGGTAGCTAGGAGGATAGATTGGATCTGATTGAGTTTTCTTATAACAACAGCTATCACACGAGTATTGGGATGGTACCGTTTGAGGCTTTGCATGGGAGGAGGTGTAGGAGTCTGATTTGCTGGGATGATAGAGCTGAGGCCGTGGTTTTAGGACCACAGATGGTACAGGAGATGATAGAACATGTTAAGCTGATCAGGCAAAAGATGAAGGCAGCCCAGGATCGACAAAAGAGTTATGCAGACTTACACCATCGTGACATAGAGTTTCAGGTTGGGGACAAGGTTCTTTTGAAAGTGTCTCCTATGCGTGGGGTTATGAGGTTTGGTAAGAAAGGGAAGCTGAGCCAGAAGTTTATCGGATCATGTGGGTGAGGTTGCTTACCGGTTAGCGTTGTCAGCAGCTTTGGATAGAGTGCATAATGTGTTTCATGTGTCTCAGTTACGGAAGTATGTGAGCTATCCTTCACATGTGTTAGAGGTGGAGAACATAGAGTTGGATGAGTCCTTGTCTTATCTTGAGGTGCCAAAACAGATTCTTGATCGCAAGGTTTGGAAAACTAGATATGGGGAAACAGTGTTGCTTAAGGTTCTTTGGTCTAACCATGAGGTTGAGGAAGCCACTTGGGAGGCGAAAGAGGCTATGAGGGAGCGGTATCCGTCTCTTTTTGATCAGGTATGTGTGGTTACGGGGACGTAACCATGTTTCTTTTAGGAGGGTAGGAGATGGTCGCATATATAAGGTTTTAGTGTGGTTTTATGTTAGTTTAGTACAGTTAGTAGTTGCTTTGAGTCGGTTTGAGTTTTGGTTGGGAGTTTTGTTTTGAGTTTTTGGTTATGTTGTTGTGTCGGAGTTGAGATAGTATGTTTTGCTTTTGTGTATGGGTTGAACTTCAGGGATGAAGTTCTTTTTAAGGAGGGAAGACTGTAATACTACGGTTTTCTATGTCTATGGGTACTCTATCGAGTGGCGCTTACTCTGTCGAGTAAGTATGTTTTTACGCAAAACAGTAGTCTGCCTGTTGGGTACTTGATCGAGTACGTGTGACACTCGATCGAGTAAGGGGCACTCGATCGAGTAAGTCACTTACTCGATCGAGTAAGTGAGTCTTACGGGTTATTTTAGCCGGATTTTGTTAATAACACGTGATTAGTATAAAAGGATCCCGTCATTCTTTTTAATCACTTTTTCTTTCTAAAACCTTTCAAGAGAGAAAAAGAGTTACGTTGTTCTCATTCTTCGCGTTGTTAACAAATCCCAAGGGTTAGGATCGTCGGATTGTCTTGTTCTTTACGCCGTTGAAATCGTCGTGTTAAGGGTAAGCTTCTTGTATAATTTTTATAATTTTTCGTTGAGTTTGCTTAAAGCCCTAATTGGGTAGATTTGGGGGTTTTGGGTGTATTATGTTGATTAGGTGATAATTATATGAATATGTGTTGTAGGAGGAGGATTCGTAGAGGAACATTACTGATTAGCTGCTGTGACGGTCTTGTGGTTGCTTATTCCGGGTAGGGTTTCCCTACTCGGTTATTGTTTACATAGTATTTTTGTTGGTTGATCGTTGTTATTGATTTGTATCATGTTGGAATTGGTAATTGGTATATGTTGTTGTATAATGTGGCTGGCTGTGATTTTTTGTCTGTGGTTCGCGAGGTGCGCCCTCGGCTGAGTGGAATCACTTGCGGGAGTGGCTTCACGCCCTTGATTCGCCCTCTGTGGAACCCGCCACAGAGGGGATGTGCACATTTAGGAACTTGGGTTATCGCTCGGATGAGATGAGCGGGGCTTAGGTGGGAACGGCTGCGGTCCCCCACTGGCGGTGTGGAATACTTGTTGCGATGAGTATTCTGGCAGGACTACACACTTTAGTTAAGTGTGTAGTCAGATGTGTGAAGTTATGATGGAGATTAGAGGATTGTTGTATTGCTTCTGTTGTTTTGATTTATGTAAACAGTAACTGACCCCGGTTTAAATGTTTTGAAAACCGTGGTGATCCATTCGGGGATAGTGAGCAGTTATTGAGCAGGTATGAGTTGATGCGAAGGGGTAGCTGGGTTGAGTCACCACGAGATGTCTAGAAGTTTTCCGCTGTGTCATGAACATTCTTTTACATTGTTTGGATTAGTATTTTTGAGAAACAGTTGTATTCACTCTATCAGTTTTGGTTTTGGACTTGTATCACTTTAAATTCATTTATTAAAGTACGTTTATTTATTGTCTATTTGATATACATTGCCTCGGGTAACCGAGATGGTAGCATTCTCACGCCATAAGTGGTCCTGGTAAGGCACTTGGAGTATGGGGGTGTTACATGCTTGGCAATTATATGTGTTTGTTGTTCTTATCATTGTAAGGATGTAGATGTGGAGATGACAGAAGTTGCAAAGGTTATGATATTACTCTAACTGTCAGAGGGTATCCAGGTACCATTCTTACTCTACTCATTGACAATTATACTCCAAATATCGCAACATTTGGTGATCCTTGACTATCTTGCAGTAGTACAATCTTTGGATTTTGTATGCAGATTGCCTGATTTGGAATTTGTTTTGATATTCTCCTGAAATACTTAATGTCGAGCTGTACACTCGTTATACACTTATACATACTATCTATTTTAGTTAGATTCGGGACAGTACGAGTCTGCTGAACTCGACATTACTCAGCTTTTTTTGGCTTTTTTAGGCATGGGTAGCCTGTCCTGAACTAGGTATACAGGTGTTGTGTGCATGACAGATATATTGTTGATACTAATGGTGAGCTACGAGCCTTTCCAAGCTGAAAACTGGATGCAATGTTGCTAGTTAGAAGGAGCTCGGATATAAGAAACTAACGAGGAATATTAGACTATTATGTTAGTTTTTTTTATGACATTTTGTATCTATAGGTATCTGTTTATGTGTAGATATAATTATTTATGTTCAAAACACGTGTATATTTATAAGTTTGGAGTATTTATTTATAAATTATTGGCTTTGGATGTGTAATTTTTCTTAATTGATGGCAACTCTCATTTAAGGCGTTTTACCCATAAGAAACGCCTCAATATATATTTTTTTTAATTAAAAAAATACCTATTAACATCGGTTTGAATTAATAAATGATGTAAAAAAATACCTATTAACAACGGTTTTAGTTAATAAATGATGTAAATAAGGTGATATTTACATCGGTTTTGCACCAAAACCGATGTAAATTAGAGGCTATTAACATCGGTTTTCACATATAACCGATGTACATTGTATGCTGTTTACATTGGTTTTAAAACCGATGTTAAGGTTAAAATACTATATACGTCGCCCCCAGAAACATCGGCCCAAAACCGATGTAAATGGGTCAAAATAACCGATGTCAATAGGACTTTTTCTACTAGTGCAAAGAGCCTTAACAAGACCGTCCCCAGCAGATAAAGGCGTTACCATCCCGGTTGCCCGAGGAACAGTAATAATCAAATGTCGATAAAAGAACAATTATGTTTATTTACAAGTGATTAATCAAAAGGATAGATACAACTTGTGACAACTACCAACTACGTGATACTATCTCTGCCATGACTCGTCCCTCCAGGCACCCAGTTATGATCCAGACATTAACCTGCTAAGACCGACTGCTCACCATAGTGGATCACGACAGACACAACACAAGAATAAAACACAACAACACCACACAAGGTCAGTAACTGAAGGAACACACAAAACCGGACACAACAAACATACACACATCATATTCTCCAACCACCCACACTCCTCTGACTGCCCGAAGATCCAGTCCTGCCAGATTACCAATAGCAACCAGTAATCCACGCCGCCAGTGGGGGACCGCAGTCGTACTCACCAAATCCCCGCTCATCTATTCCGAGCGATAACCCATGTTCGTTAATGTGCACATCCCCTCCTGTGTCGGGTTCCACAGAGGGCAAATCAAGGGCGTGAAGCCACTCCCGCAAGTGATTCCACTCAGCCGAGGACGTGCCTCGCGAACTAAAGACAAACAAACAACAACCACTACAACCAATATACTCAACCAATCAGAACACCAAATACAATCAAGCACTACAATCAGCATACTAGACAACCAACAGTACTGAGTAGGAGAACCTACTTCTAGCAAACCGCAGCGATTCCGCACACGACCGTAAGATGAAAAGAAACCACCATAACCACCTATAACAAACAGTATGACCATCTATTACTACTGTCGCAAGCACAGACGAAACTAAGGAAGACGATGATGATGATGACAACATACCTATACATAGAAATCCGGCGTCAAGACCGTTACCCGACTCATGCTTCTCATCCCCATGGTGTCTCTACTCTCAAATGCTCCAAAAGGGTGAATCAAGGTGAAGAAATAAGGATATGACACGGCATCTAGGTTTAGGAGAGAAGGAAAGGAAATGATTTGGGTTTCACGATATCATGACTTATATTTCCCCTCTGAACTCCCGTTACTCGATCGAGCATGTTACTTACTCGATCGAGTGGCCTCTACTCGATCGAGTGACTAAGCTACTCAATCGAGTAGCCTTCGCTAGATCGAGTCACCATAACTCAAAGGGTTACTACGTCACAAAGTCAACTCGTAAGGCTTCCGAAGGTCTAGACAGGTGTCTAAGGTCAGTCAACAACGGTCAACGGGTCCCTAAAAGGACGGGTATTACAGTCTTCCCCCCTGAAAAAAGAACTTCGTCCCCGAAGTTCAACTCATCATCCCCCACGACACAAGGTGAAACGCGAACTAAGACACTGACAACCATCACCCCTGACAAGGACAAGCACAACCGTTCTTATATACTGATGCGTGCATTTTATATAGTCTTTCTAAGCCTTATTTGCACGCATTTCTATGCATATTACGTAGTGTTTAGTTACAAATGTCCCCCGAATAGTCTACTTTGGTTTGTCTTGTATTATTTGCAGATATGAACCGGAGAGGAGCATAATCAAGCTTAATACATGTCCCTATGCATGCATTTAGGAGATGAGTTGAGTCAGAGCTTGGATACTACTATTTTGAGATGCGCATAGAAGTAAGGAAGCTTAGCGGACAAAGGAAGAACTTTATATTGCTAGTGCCTACTTTGAAGAACCATATCTCGAGTTCTACAAATGATAATCAGGTGATTCCAATTGGAGATGAAAGCTTATCCTCTTAGTTTCCAACGCCACCAACAACGCCTGATTTGCTTAAGTAACGAAGAAATGGCAGCCGTTTGAAGTTCAGTGCGCAAAGCACGAATTACGCACTGGAAACCACTCGATCGAGTACTAAAGTCCTCGATCGAGTCCTTTTTGTGTTCGATCGTGAGGTGCTATTATGGAGGTCCTCGATCGAGTAGTTGAGTTACGCGATCGAGAGGTTTGGTTGGATTCTTCCTCGATCGAGAAGATTGAAGATGCTTGATCGAGTGTTTTGAGAACTCACGTGAGATTTTCTCGCGTAAACTTATTTTCTAGATATTCTAAGTTCTATTTAGGTAAAATAAATATCTCTCCTATAAATAGGAGAGACTTAATTAGGTTTAGGGAGTTCTTTTTACCTTTCCATGTTGTTCGATGCTTTGCTTCTCTTTTCCAGATATCAACCTTTGTAATTCTTTCTTCTCTTTTATTCTAAGTTTTATTTCTCTTTTATCATCTTTGTACCATGATTACTATTGTTTTATCTTCCGTTCGTTCTTGTTTTATTCATTGTTATGCGTAGCTAATTCTTTAATGCTAGGATTAGGGGAACCATGGTAGTATAACAATGATGCGATAGTTGGTTTAGAAGGCTTTGTTGTGAGAATTGTTTCATTAGCAATATAATTGTAATTATTAGGTTGAATACATGTAACTGAAGTAAGTAAATTGGTTAAATTCAGACCTAGATCGAGAGATTAGAATGAATAGACCTGCTATGGACAATAGACTACACTAATGAAGGTGAAAGCTAAGTTAGTAGTATTTTAGGGCGAATAGCGGATCGAGAGGACCTTTCCATTACCCTTCTCACATCAAACCGACTGACCTACCTTTAGCTGATTTGTATAATATCATGGTGAACCAACATCCTAGCATCTCTCTTCCTATTTTCCCTGAATCCTTGCTTTTAATTTAGTTTGTTAGTTTAGTAAAAATAACTTAAATCCCCTACTTTGTGACTGTAGACAGACCGAATAACGAGTAGGTAGTGACCGCCTCCATGTGGATACGATACCCGACTTTCCTCTGCTGCATTAGTTAGAGCCTGTTGGTTTTATTTTTGATAGGGTTGCGACAGCCGTGTCAAATTTTGGCGCTGTTGCCGGTAGGGGTGAGCAAAACCGGTTAACCGAACCGGATTTGAAAACCGGTTCGGTTACCGGTTTTCAAAAACAGGTTTTTTCCCAAACCGAAACCGCCCCGGTTTTAAATCGGTTAACCGGTTTTTTAGCAATTTAAAAACCGGATCCGAAAACCGGTTACCCGAATCCGAATTTATAAACCGGTTTTAACTTTTTTTTACCCCAAATTGACGCTTTTCAACCCACCTCTCCATCCTAACTCTTAAATTCCTACGTAAACCTTCGTGCATCCCCATTAATTCAACCAAATCACACATCTTTGTTTATTTTAAGTCGTTTTCTTATTGTTTTTTTTTCGAAAATAAAGTAAACCGGTTTTGCTTTTTTAGGACCCGAAACCGAAACGGATTTCCCCCAAAAAAAACCGGTTTGGGCACCGAACCGGAAAAAAACCGAATTATCGGGTTTCTTAATTCGGTTATCGGTTCGGTTTGGGTTTAAAAATTCGGTTCGGTTTATTTTGCTCAGCCCTAGTTGCCGGGGAGGCAACTGTTTTATTTACTTGTTTATTTTAGTCTGTCTTTAGCCTCGAGGAATTTATTCCTTGAGGTAGTTCTTATCTTTTTTCCTAGTTTCGTTTTGATAGGTCCTACGGGTCCTACTTAGACAGGTCTAGGTAAAAGATCATCAAAGGGAAGGCTTGAGTACCTTTGATCTTCCACCTATGTTCCATCCTATGGCACAACAGGTGGTCTACTGTGAGAGATGTGGTGCTGCTAGGCACAGTGCTGTTATTTGCTTGGCGGAGAACGACGAAATCTATGCGTTTAGGCAGCGTAGACAAGCTAGTCATTCCTTTGCATATGTGCCACCACATCCGCTTTATAACACCCCCATACTCCAAGTGCCTTACCAGGACCACTTAAGTCATGGGAATACTACCATCTCGGTTACCCGAGACAATGTATATCAAATAGACAATAAAGAAACATACTTAATTAAGTAAATAAGTTAAACTGATTACAATCCAAAACCAAAACTGCAAAACAAATATAAATGTTCCAAAACCAAGCGACTTAAAGTAAACTAAGCACATGACACAGCGGAAGACTCTAGTGACTCATGTGATGACTCCATCCCAGCTATCCCTCATGCAAGCCATCTCATACCTGCTCAATAACTGCTCACCATCCACGAATGGATCACCACAGTTTTCAAAACATTTATACGGGATCAGTACTGATTACACAAAACAATATAGCTGAAACAATATACGATCCAAGCCAATCAACCAATCTCCATCATAACTCCACACACCTGACTACATACTAAAGTGTGTACTCCTGACAGAATACTCATCGCAACAAGTATTCCAAACCGCCAGTGTGGGTCTGCAGCCGTTCCCGCCTAAGCCCCGCTCATCTTATCCGAGCGATAACCCAAGTTCCTAAATGTGCACATCTCTTCTGTGGCGGGTTCCACAGAAGGCAAATCAAGGGCGTGAAGCCACTCCCGCAAGTTACTCTACTCAGCCGAGGACGCACCTCGCAAACCACAGACATTTATACAACAACCACATTATACAATAACAATCACCAATTCCAAATCCGATATGATATAAATCAACAACAACGATTAATCTTCAACAATGCCATGTAAACAATACTGAGTAGGGAAACCCTACCCGGAATAGCAATCACAAGACCGTCACAACAGCTAATCAGTAATGTTCCTCTACGAATCCTCCTCCTATAACACATATGCATACAATTATCACCAAATCAATATAATCCTCCCAAAACCCCCAAATCTACCCAATTAGGGTTTTAAATAAACTTATCAAAACATTATAAAAATTATACAAGAAGCTTACCCTTGACACGACAAACTCAACGGCGTAAAGAACAAGACAAACCGACGATCCTAGCCTTGGGATTTGCCAATAACGCGATCAAAGCGAACTACGTAACTTCTTTTCTTTTGAAAGGTCTTAGAAAGGTAAAAAAGTGATTAAATAGAATGACGAAAACCTTTTATACTAATCACGCATTATTAACAAAACCCGGCTAAAATAACCCGTAAGACCGACTTACTCGATCGAGTGACCCGTACTCGATCGAGTGTCACACGTACTCGATCGAGTACCCATCAGGCAGACTACTGTTTTGCGTAAAAACATAATTACTCGACAGAGTAAGCCCCACTCGATAGAGTATCCATATGTTGGAATATGTGTCCTCCGACAATAATGCGATCACAACTGTCGATCATGATGATCACATGTTTAAATCTCATTTTAAGAATACATGTGGGATGTAATATTTTACAGTCAACTGGTCCACACATATCGGTAATGATTGGCTGACTAGAGTTTGACATTAATGTCGTGCGACGGTGGTGATCAATTGATCCCCTTAGATCATACCTATAGGGAAATACTCTTAATTATTTATTTAATTAATCGTATGCCGATACGAGTTAATTAAATTGCTTAAAATTGACGGATGATTTTGTGAGTAAAGTTAACGTGTCTTATTGTAATTTGATTAAATAAGATTCGGTCTAAGCAATCGAATTGTTTTATTACTTAGATAAAATTATTGTTTACGAAACAATTGAAATTGAAATTGAATGAATAATTTATTATAAATACAAGACGTTGTAATTTATAATTTGATAAACCGTTTAGGTACAAGTAATTACGAATTACTAGTCGATTTTGTATATTACATATTTTATGAGTATGTTGATTTTTAATATGTTAAAAATACATTACAATTTCACATGTCAAGTAACATGTCACATTTGTCACAATTGACGAATCACAAAATAAAATGGACTACCCATTTTATTTAAGTGTGCTGAAAAAAATGAGGGAGTATTAGGTTTATATTGTGTTTTTATTTTTTAAGTGGAAAACACAATGATCAAACCCTACTTGTAGCCTTGCATGCCTATTTTTCTTGGGTAGAAAAACAAGCTCATGCATTGGCTTCTACTCTCTCCTCCAACCGGTTTTTCAAAGAGAAATGATAGAGTTTTTCCTCTATCATTTTCATTCACAACTTCAACTTATTTTCCTAGTGTAAGAAAATACTCTCTACATGTGTGATACATTTTAGAGAAATAAAAACCTCACTAATCTCTCCTCTCTTGGCCAAAAATACAAGAGTACAAAATATTATTTTTGTGTCAAATTTTAGTAAGACTTATATTATTTCTAGTACAAAATAATATTAGTTATTAAGAGATTTCCTTGGGTATTCACATTTGGGAGAGGTTCTAATTTGGACCTTTTGTTCATCCATTTTAAGGAAAGCTCAAGAACTAACAAATAGGTGAATTTGTTGGTGCCCATTAATCCAAAATCATATAGTAAGATTGATGATTTCTTCTCTTATCTTATTTATGTTTGCATGCATAAGATCTAGTTTTAAATTTATGACTAAATTAAAATGTCATATATATGAATATGTTAAATAATGGAATTAGTATATCCCAACAAGCGGTATCATGAGCCTTAGGTTGTTGCATGCAAATCGGTTTATAGTTTTTCCGAGTTATATGATTAACACACAAAACTAATTAATTTGGTTTTATGAAGATATACCTAAAAATAACCTTGAATGTTAAAAGTTTCTGGTCCTAAGTGATTTTTAGGACATTTTTGTTTATTTATGGATTTTATTGTTCATTTTATATAATATTGGCATTAAAATGTGTTTTTAATGATAAAAATGTCATTTTTGGATGAAAAATAGCTAAACGTCGATTTTTTCAGTGGTTTTTGGATATGTTTTCACATATATTATCTACTGATAGCCTGTAAATGTTCATGATAAAATGAGTTGTATTGCTCGAAATATGGATTTTTCAAGTTAAAATCGTATTTAAATGGTTAAATAGGTTAATATGAGTTATATTTCGAATCTAGTCATGGAAATTTAGTATGTTGTCACATGAAATTTTACAAGATGTGTGTAAAATATTTGGCTATAATGAAGTCTTTATGCATGATTTATGAATTTTTGATGAAAAATCACATAAATAGTGACTATAATTAGTAATAATGCTAAACCATACTTCATGACTAAAGGAAAAACGTCACATGTTGAATTTTATCATATATTTCAGATCTAAAAGTGAAAAGTTGATAAAAATAATTTTTCTCATATTTTTATGGTCATAATTGTTAAAATCGATAAACCGCAACATTGTTTTTCACGATAAATTTTCGAAATTTTTAACCTAAGTTTTGAATATTATGAGTGTCATGGTATTTTTCCAGAATGTTCATGAGTTTAAATTTCAAATTTCGAATTTATTTGAAATTTTTATAATTTAATTTCAAGTTTATAACATAATTTTATATTTTAGGTCCATTTATTAACAATATTAAGAAAACAAGTTTAATTATTGTCAAAATGTTAGTGGAGACTTATTTTTGAGTCCTAAGATGGTTAGGGTAATTAACTTGTACTTAAATATGAATTTATGTAATTATTGTGATTTTAAAAGGTTAAATCACGCAAATCCGTAAAAACCGATTAATATACGATATTGGCTCTTTAAAGGCGATTTAGCATAAAATTGAGCATGTTCATACATATTATAATGCTGCATTTTGTTTATGATTGTCATATTTTAATTTTATGTAATTTTACTTAGTATTGCCTTAGTTTTAATTGGTATTACCCGAAATGTATGGGAATATCAATTCGGTTGTAATTATTGTGATCTCGTATCACCGTTTTGTAATTTAATAGATTTATTTTTTATTTTAATTACAAATGTATAATAGGAAATTATGCAATTCATTTTGTAATTTAATTATTCCGGAGTTCCTTGAAGACGGTGCCAATCAAGAAGGCGATCCATTAAAGAAAGTGTTGCCTTGAAATGCGTGCCAAGACCGAAGTTCAAGGGACCAAAGGAGTTGGTTTCCGAATTTGTAATAGTTTATTAGATTTACTATTTTAGGAAGACCATACTAGGATTTTATTTATGCTTTGCATTTTATTTATATGTTGCATGCATCGCTAAATCGCCATATCAAAACATGCATTATCATTAAATCGAGTAAATCGACCGTGTCAATTACAATTATCGTAGTTCACCGCTTTAGTTCACTTAAAACGTGATAGATAATAAATTGACATGACCTCTCGCTAAAATAAACAATTGAGACTTAGCCTTACCAAAAAGTAGAAACCATGAAAACCTATTTCATGAGGGAGTGCACTCGGCCCTACCGGGGTACAAACCTTGTTACGTAGGGGAAGTGGGTAATAAATGTCTACCCACCGAATTTATAAAGATAAGGGTTGTATTCGTCTTTACCGATGCCCAAGTTGATGTAAATTTGGATCATGGACACATTTATTCGAAATTTGGGTTGAACTCAACGAAAGTATTCTCGATGGTTGCCGGATGTGTTTCGGGCTAAAGATAAATATTAATGTAATTTTATCGACCAAGAGTTCTAAAAGTAGAATTGATTAAAGAGTTAATCCACCGAGTTATATTGATGAGGGTTGTATTCGGCTTTACCGATGCCCAAGTTAATATGAATTTGGATCTTGGAATCATTTATCATAGTTGAGTAGAGGTCACTATGTAAATGTTTTACTTGTTATTTACAAGTATTAATAAAACGATAAATGTTAAGTTTTCCACTATTCCGTTATCATATTGTTCTATTTCTTTACCACAATTCATATACGATATCATTTCGATTTTAGTTCAAATCTCCATTAAAACATCGTAACTAAAGACAAAATTTGAATTTTTCTTCTAAAAACCTCGTATTATCCATTATAAGGATCTCTTGTGAAGAGTATAGATAAAAATTATTCGTGATCAAAAGAGTTTTTTATTCTTAACTAACATATCTACTTACAATGAATTGTTTCTCATATGCTTAATTGAATTAAGTACTTTGAAACGTTAAATCATTTTGGTAACTAGATTTGTAGGAAATCAAAATTGACCAAAATACCGCAACCACTTCAATGAAAGTTTTAAGACTAAACAAACGAATGAAGAGTAGTCTTCATGAATTTCAATTTTGCTTCTCTTAGCAAAGACTCATTGAAATGAGTGGGAGTATTCTCTTAAACCGTTAAGAAAAGGATGAGGTTTAAAGAAGTAAAAATAGAATGGAATTGATACAAGGTAATGTTAAAAGTAAAGTTATTGAGAATAACGATACTAAACCTAATCTCCCGACCGATAAAGTTTCCATTGTCTTAATTGTTGGACGCTAGAAAGGAAACTACCCCAAATTATTGAAGAATCAGCAAGTTAGTTGTGGGACATCTAATGGGACCTTCTTCTTTAAATGTTTATTTGATTGACATAAATTTTGCTAGTACTACTTCGTCAATATTAGAAACCGGTGGTGGTTTTCATCATTGTATTTGATACATAGGATGATTAGAATATGACGACTAGCAACAATGATGTTGAGAGATAGAGTCATTGTGTACTCAATCTAGTTTTTGGGTTTAAAGTTGTATTTAATTGTGACTATTAAGTGCATAAACTCAAAATAAGAATATAAACTTGTTAAGATACAAAAGAGGTTTCACTTTTGTGACCCTATACACCATAATTTGATGTATGGCTAGCCCATTATCAAGGTGATTATATTCTAAACCAAACTAGAATTATATATCATGAAGATGATGCAAGACTCAAATTGGTAACCCAAGATTAAACCTTAGATTTTGGAATGATGAACGCAAAGAGTTATCGAGTACTCTTGAAACCATTAGATCTTATGGTATATGCGTATCTTGTATTCAAAAGATGTCTCGTGCCTTTTTGGTTGAAAAGGAGATCGAGGTTTTAAATCATTGATCCAAAATAGGTTGATCATTTTCTTTTACCAACGATTTAAGTTGACGCTAATGTGTTCACTTAATAAGGTAAATAGAGAAATCTTTGAAGAAGTTCAAAGAGTTCAAAGAATCACGATTTAGTCGTGATGGGATTATCAAAGTAAAGACTTTGATATAAGCCAAAGGAAATGTGATATAGTATCACAAATTAATCTCTCTTAGCACGCATTATGGGATAATGTGTGGTTGGATAAAGAAATCAAACGCTATTCGATATGGTTTGGACTTCAATCAAGTTACTTTGAGTTACTTGATCCTTTTGGGGATTTTATCATTTTGTCTAAATTATTTTTCCACTAAATCTAAAACGAATCATATGAGATATGAAATGGTAAGGTACCATGTTTGTAAGTTTTTTTCAAAAGAAACAAATGCTCATTTTTCCTTACTATAATCACGAGTACAACGAGTTTGTGGCTCGTGAAGCTGTCTTTCTAGAATACAAGTTTATTTCTAGAAGACAGAGTGGGAGAAATTATTCAAGAGCCACAAAGAATGTTATGTCGCAAATTCAAGAGCCACAAAGAATGTTATGTCGCAAGAAACTGGTCTTTCTTGGCTACATGAGACGTTTTGTGTAAGATGTTGTTTCTTCAAAACCTAGGAGGTTAAAGTCATCACTTGTTGAAGATGATGAATTAGTGATATTTTTAGAAAGTAAAGAGCTTGCAACTTACAAAGAAATTGTTTGATTCAAGTTGATTACTTCTGAAAAGTGATGAACATATGACTTACATGAGAGTGTTTAAGTCACAACTCAATACAAGGCTTAGAGTCATGAAAATCCGAAATAAATTCCAAGTGAATTGTTAGATATCAAAGCTTGATTGGTGGCAAAGGGTTTTGCACTAGTTGAAATGCTTAAGTCTATTTGGATCCTCTTAAGGATTGTGTTTCATTATGAAATATATATAGCGAGTGAATCTAAAACCCACTTCTTCAATTAGAAGGAATGTATTCAATACATGTCTTTAGTTTTGTAGATTCTTGCCATCCTAAGATAATGTGAAACTTAAGAGAGGATCTTAAGTAGGACATCAATGAGTTGGAATCAATGTTTTGATCATGTTATAAAACTTTTCTCGATAAGTCGAGAAGTTGTGTTTATACATAAATTTTAGTGGGAGGTACGGAAATTTTAATTAGTCTAATATGTGGATAACATATTGATCATTGGGAATGATTTGACACTTATGGAGTATTATAATACATCTTTAATATCCGGATTTATGGAGATAAATCTACATGATATTAGCGTCAAATAAGAAGTCTTATGTTGATAAGATTCATAATTAGTTCAATCGAGTTGAACATATTTGATTGATTCCATTTGCTTCCGCTGCCGGATCAATTAAATGAGTAATGATGTACAACACTTCATATACTTTGAGTATGATGAATTGTTTGAAATCGAATTTAAGTAATAGTTACCAAATAGCCATATTGATTATTCTTAAGTGCTTGAAGAAGCATTAAAAATGCAAAGTTGAGTGTTTTTGCAATTCACAAATTTGTGTAAGGGCTTACACAAATGACAATTGAGATTGTGAAAGGCTTCAGACAAAACCATATTCAAAACACGTGAAGATGGTTAAGGAACCATTGTGGCTATGTTATTTAAGAAATAGATTTGCTAGAATCCTTCTAGGCAATAAAGAACAATGAGAGATGCTTACAACGGAAAATTGAGTACACTTGCAATCATGAGATGTGCGAGAGGGATGGGTCCCGCACACTGTGAAAACAGTGGGAGCTATTCTAAGATTAAAGAGCTTATGTCTAGATTGGATCTAGACACATACTCAGAAAATTTTGTAATGCAAATGTATACATTACAAAGGAAAACGAGTATGTAGTAAGGTTGAGTAAGGTACAAGAAGTTGATAAAACCTACTAACCAAAGCCTTCTCATAGGCTTAACATGATGAGTCATGTCATTTCAATTGCATTGAGATGGACAACTACATATAAGATGAAAAAGGATTATAAAAATATGAAGTAGTAATCAGGCATTGACTATTCGTATGTGATAATCACATTTGTCGTTCGAGTTTTTAAAATCTAAAAACTCCTTTTATACTTTGTTACATCCAAACGGGTTGTAGAGACAATATTGAACCCCGTTAAAGTGAACCCGGATTAACATGGTATTTGCCCATAGTCATTTGTATGAGGTGACGTCTCGAAGTGACGTCTCGAAGTGACTAGAGTATGATGCGATTGATGACAAGTTCAAGTGCCATAGAGTCATATGAGATGACTAGTCGATCACATAGGCAGACTGTTAGGAACACTTTGTCGGGCCTAATGACCGCTTATAGAGTTCTGGCAAATTTATATAGCCTGGTCGTGGCGAGAGCTACTATAGTATTCTAATGAGTCGATTCTTTTGACTAAAGACTGTTCGCCTAAGGTGGCACAGTTTCAGATTAACTTTGATTTGTGTTACTACAACCTTCGTAAATGTGGTCAAATGGGCATATTTTGGGTTATGATGGCTGTGGCTAGCCAAAGGGAATAAGTGCGATAGGAATTGTCCACCCCCTTGTCAGGGTTAAAACAATATCTCAGGGCCACTCGAGGAGTAATGAACTGGAAATGCGTGGCCACGCTCGGAAGGTATCTATGGTAGATGATTCCGGTCAATTAGTTATTCTCCAAATCAAGGAAACCACCTAAGCCCCGCTCATCTTATCCGAGCGATAACCCAAGTTCCTAAATGTGCACATCTCTTCTGTGACGGGTTCCACAGAAGGCAAATCAAGGGCGTGAAGCCACTCCCGCAAGTGACTCTACTCAGCCGAGGACGCACCTCGCAAACCACAGACAATTATACAACAACCACATTATACAATAACAATCACCAATTCCAAATCCGATATGATATAAATCAACAACAACGATTAATCTTCAACAATGCCATGTAAACAATACTGAGTAGGGAAACCCTACCCGGAATAGCAATCACAAGACTGTCACAACAGCTAATCAGTAATGTTCCTCTACGAATCCTCCTCCTATAACACATATGCATACAATTATCACCTAATCAATATAATCCTCCCAAAACTCCCAAATCTACCCAATTAGGGTTTTAAATAAACTTATCAAAACATTATAAAAATTATACAAGAAGCTTACCCTTGACACGACAAACTCAACGGCGTAAAGAACAAGACAAACCGACGATCCTAGCCTTGGGATTTGCCAATAACGCGATCAAAGCGAACTACGTAACTTCTTTTATTTTGAAAGGTCTTAGAAAGGTAAAAAAGTGATTAAAGAGAATGACGAAAACCTTTTATACTAATCACGCATTATTAACAAAAACCGGCTAAAATAACCCGTAAGACCGACTTACTCGATCGAGTGACCCTTACTCGATCGAGTGTCACACGTACTCGATCGAGTACCCATCAGGCAGATTACTATTTTGCGTAAAAACATAATTACTCGACAGAGTAAGCCCCACTCGATAGAGTATCCATATCTTGGAATATGTGTCCTCCGACAATAATGCGATCACAACTGTCGATCATGATGATCACATGTTTAAATCTCATTTTAAGAATACATGTGGGATGTAATATTTTACAGTCAACTGGTCCACACATATCGGTAATGATTGGCTGACTAGAGTTTGACATTACTGTCGTGCGACGGTGGTGATCAGTTGATCCCCTTAGGTCATACCTATAGGGAAATACTCTTAATTATTTATTTATTTAATCGTATGCCGATACGAGTTAATTAAATTGCTTAAAATTGACGGATGATTTTGTGAGTAAAGTTAACGTGTCTTATTGTAATTTGATTAAATAAGATTCGGTCTAAGCAATCGAATTGTTTTATTACTTAGATAAAATTATTGTTTACGAAACAATTGAAATTGAAATTGAATGAATAATTTATTATAAATACAAGACGTTGTAATTTATAATTTGATAAACCGTTTAGGTACAAGTAATTACGAATTACTAGTCGATTTTGTATATGACATATTTTATGAGTATGTTGATTTTTAATATGTTAAAAATACATTACAATTTCACATGTCAAGTAACATGTCACATTTGTCACAATTGACAAATGACAAAATAAAATGGACTACCCATTTTATTTAAGTGTGCCGAAAAAAAGGGGGGTGTATTAGGTTTATATTGTGTTTTTATTTTTAAGTGGAAAACACAATGATCAAACCCTACTTGTAGCCTTGCATGCTATTTTTTTTGGGTAGAAAAACAAGCTCATGAATTGGCTTCTACTCTCTCCTCCAACCGGTTTTTCAAAGAGAAATGATAGAGTTTTTCCTCTATCATTTTCATTCACAACTTCAACTTATTTTCCTAGTGTAAGAAAATACTCTCTACATGTGTGATACACTTTAGAGAAATAAAAACCTCACTAATCTCTCCTCTCTTGGCCGAAAATACAAGAGTACAAAATATTATTTTTGTGTCAAATTTTAGTAAGACTTATATTATTTCTAGTATAAAATAATACTCCCTCTGGCTTGCTGTTTTCTTCCCATTTCATTATAATATTCCTCACATATATTAGAGAAACGGGAAGAAAATTAAAAGCCAGAGGGAGTATTAGTTATTAAGAGATTTCCTTGGGTATTCACATTTGGGAGAGGTTCTAATTTGGACCTTTTGTTCATCCATTTTTAAGAAAAGCTCAAGAACTAACAAATAGGTGAATTTGTTGGTGCCCATTAATCCGAAATCATATAGTAAGATTGATGATTTCTTCTCTTATCTTATTTATGTTTGCATGCATAAGATCTAGTTTTAATTTTATGACTAAATTAAAATGTCACATATATGAATATGTTAAATAATGGAATTAGTATATCCCAACAAGCGGTATCATGAATCTTAGGTTGTTTGCATGCAAATCGGCTTATAGTTTTTCCGAGTTATATGATTAACATACAAAACTAATTAATTTGGTTTTATGAAAATATACCTAAAAATAACCTTGAATGTTAAAATTTTATGGTCCTAAGTGATTTTTAGGACATTTTAGTTTATTTATGGATTTTATTGTTCATTTTATATAATATTGGCATTAAAATGTTTTTATGGTCATAATTGTTAAAATCGATAAACCGCAACATTGTTTTTCACGATAAATTTTCGAAATTTTTAACCTAAGTTTTGAACATTATGAGTGTCATGGTATTTTTCCAGAATGTTCATGAGTTTAAATTTCAAATTTCGAATTTATTTGAAATTTTTATAATTTAATTTGAAGTTTATAGCATAATTTTATATTTTAGGTCCATTTATGAACAATATTAAGAAAACAAGTTTAATTATTGTCAAAATATTAGTGGAGACTAATTTTTGAGTCTTAAGATGGTTAGGGTTATTAACTTGTACATAAATATGAATTTATGTAATTATTGTGATTTTAAAAGGTTAAATCACGCAAATCCGTAAAAACCGATTAATATACGATATTGGCTCTTTAAAGGCGATTTAGCATAAAATGGAGCATGTTCATACATATTATAATGCTGCATTTTGTTTATGATTTACATATTTTAATTTTATGTAATTTTTGAATTATGTAATTTTACTTGGTATGGCCTTAGTTTTAATTGGTATTACCCGAAATGTATGGGAATATCGATTCGGTAGTAATTATTGTGATCTCGTATCACCGTTTTGTAATTTAATAGATTTATTTTTTATTTTAATTACAAATGTATAATAGGAAATTATGCAATTCATTTTGTAATTTAATTATTCCGGAGTTCCTTGAAGACGGTGCCACTCAAGAAGGCGATCCATTAAAGAAAGTGTTGCCTTGAAATGCGTGCCAAGACCAAAGTTCAAGGGACCAAAGGAAGAGATTGATGAATTGAAGTCTTTGGTGAAGACACTTGCCCTTCAAATGCAAGAAAATGATAGATCTAGAGAAGCTTATATCAAGGAATTTGAGTCTCAAATAGCTCAATTAGCTGCCGAGTTGGACTTTAGGTACTCAGAGACGGTATATTCTACCTATACCAAAAGCAGTCTTTCCTATGAAGGAACTGAGTTGCCTATTGATGATGATGATATGTATGACTCGGAACCCGAAGATTTATCTGAAAACAAAGCATCATACGAAGACCTCTGCAATGTACAACAACAAAAATTAAATAGAACTGGCTACAGTATTCGATCGAATGAATTATATGAGGGAGAGCTCGATCGAACAGAATTCAGCATTCGATCGAACACTTTGCACGAGGAGCCACTCGATCGAGCAGTTATATGTGATCGATCGAGCACTATTCACCAGAAAAGTTCTCAATCGAGTACCGATTTTGCTCGATCGAATACACTGGTCATGGAGAGCTGTGCTATGTCCTTTAGGTCCGTTTCGGATGACTATATGAAAGAAGACAATGGTTATGGTGAATCTCCCATTTGGAAAGCCGAGCTAGATGCTTTAGAGGCTGCAATATATGGGACAGAACCCAAATAGGAGGGGAACGAGAAGGTAGCTGAGTCAGTGAATGCTCCTAGCACGGTAGAGGTAATATACGCGTTTTGTCAATGATTCCGACGTTAGGAACGACCGACCTGAGGTAGTTAACGATAACTTCATTATTATTGGTATGGCTGATAGTAAACCATCTCATGTGACTTCTGCTTTCTGTTTTGATGCTCCACCCTCTCCCGGTTGGATAAATAATTTAATAATTTTTCACCATATTTGTCATCGGAATTTTTTTACGTTGAGACGGTACTTCAGGTTGCTTTTATATGCTCCTTTTCTATTTTGGTGCTACTTATGCTTTTATGTAGCACATGCGCAGATTTATGATCGGTTGCTAAGAGCTTTGAGTTGCTTTGATTGTGACCAACTGGAGCAACTGAGGTGAAGACAAAAAGAAGGTCGAGCTGGGACCTATCTGAAACTAGCGCTGTCCGGGAGGCAACCCGGAGTTTAAAACTTTTTAGTTGATTTTCAAACATTTAAGTTTTTGTTGGACATGTAATAATTGGTTTTCAGACGATAGACTTGAACGTTTGGATTGGTTTTGTCAGTTTTATTGGTTGTCTGCCGGTACCTCTCGATCGAGTACTCGTTTCACTCGATCGAGTGCCTGACCTTCTCGATCGAACAGTTTCGTAGCCCATTTTACTCGATCGATTACCATACCCTTTCGATCGAGTAGGCTTGTCTTGATTCGCTTCCTGTGACGCTGTTGTGGAGCTGTTAGCGACCTCCCTTATTGCTGGCTGGTTTGGGGAGGTCCCTACTTCGCTTTATCTTGTAAGTTTTACGAGCTTCATTTTTCTTTCCAGTTTGCATTTCCTTGTGGGGTAATATCCGTATAAGACCCTCTAAATTTAGGATTATAACGTAAATTTAGCATGTGAAATATTGTCATAAACGAAAAACAACAAAGAAACAATAAGGATTAAGAATCAACCTTGGGTCCTTTGTAGTGCGGCGTAAAGAACATAAATCAACAGAGATTTCCTCCTAATTGTTGCACCCAAGACCGTCTGAGACTATGCCCTTGTGCTAGAAATGCTTTCTAATTGACTTGCAATATTGAGAAAGCTATTGTGAGGTTTTACCGATGTGAGATCTAGGTTTCAGAGAGAAATGATCTCCAAAACCCTAGTTTTCTGTAAAATGAAATTGTCTAGGTCAAAAAGAGAGGGAGTCTCTCCTTTTGTTTGGTTCGGCCAAACCGAGAGCCCTAGGGGAGGGAGTGGGCTTTCACTTCCTCCTTCTTTTTAACTCGTAGTCCGACCAATTCAGCTAAAATGTATATGACGCGATTTTCATTATAAATCGTCATCGGTTATCGGCTATTAAAATATCAACTAATAATACGGGTTAGTTGAATTATTAATACATGTCCGACAAAGACGATATTGTATAATTTATTCAATATACATTAATTAAATATAACCGTTTATATTTAATTTGTGAATTAACCGTTTAATTCGCCTTAGCCCATTTTATTTAATCCGTATTAAATATAATATCTCTACATCACATTTTGACTAATTACTAGTCAAATAACTCGGACTAACTGGTTAGTCAAAATTGGCATCTACATGACTGTATTTTCATACTGTCACATCTCTCAAACGTATCCTATAGGTGTGACTTTTAGGGACCAGTTGATCACCGCCATCTGTATGACAATAACGTCAAACTTATCTAGCAAGCCAACCGTTATTGATAAACGTGGATCAACTGATAATAATACCAAAAGTATGCCCTTTGATCCTTTTAGAGATTTATAAGTCCTTGCACTAACTGTTAAGGACACCAACCCCAACAAGCTCCCACTTGTCCGTACAAGTGTATGTGCAATAACCGATTCTCATATTCATTTAAAATTTCTCCCACTCAATGTAAAACAATTTGCAGATCCGGATCCGCAAAGGTCGTATTTTACAATCGATCTGTATCAAGAGTGGTTTCCCCGACTAGAGAGTAACTTAACTGATAAAACGAATCCGTATCCGAGCATGGCCATGCATTTCGATTCTGACTCCTCGAGTGGCCCCGAGAAATATCGAGTACCTGATAAAGGCTGAATATTTCCTTCAACTCGACTCCTTCCGATCTAAGCACAGCATGAAATGACCCAGAAAAAATCTACTTGGCCCCCTGTTACGGATGACCGTGAGAAAGAAACCAAAGTCACCCAAAATCTGCCGTAGTCTCAAGAGACAGTCGATAGTCAAAAGAATCGACTCTTAGGATCACCATGGAGGTCCTATCCATGACCGGGCACGGAATGTTATAAAACATTTAGGACTCCACGTCGATGTCACAATGGTGTCCTACGAGATATCCGTATAACTCGCTTCTGTGATTGGTCAGTCAACCGGTTGACTTATGGCTTGTTGAACCCACCATCAACCAACGTCACAAAATAATTGCCAGAGTTATCAGCTCATGTGGGCAATTAAGGACTAATAAAATATAATGTTTGTTCAGTTCACTTTGTGGTGTTCAAAATTGTCGCACAATTCCACATGAAAAACAAAATATATAAATATCAAAACGATGATGTTGTATAGAGTACAAAAGAGAATGAATCTAATCCATAAAAGAGTACTACAACTTAGGAACACGTTTAATTCCCATGGAATTAACGTGCCCTTCATGCTTATCTTGTCGTAATGCTTTAGTGAGAGGATCTGCTATGTTATCATCTGTAGCAATCTTTTCTATCACTACTTCCTTTTGCTCCACGTAATCTCGGATTAGATGAGCTTTCCGTTGTACATGTCTAGACTTGTTGCTAGACTTTGGCTCCTTAGCTTGGAAGATGGCACCACTATTGTCGCAATAGATGGTGATCGGGTCATTCGAACTAGGCACTACAGATAGCCCATGTAAGAATTGACGCATCCATATCGCTTCCTTTGTAGCTTCAGACGCGGCATAGTACTCGGACTCAGTCGTAGAATCTGCTGTAACAGTTTGTTTCGAACTCTTCCGGTGATCAGCGCCATTAAGAGTAAAAACGAATCCAGATCGAGATTTCGAGTCATCACAATCCGTTTGGAAGCTAGCATCTCACAGAACGGTTGCGCATAGCTTTTGTTCGCCTCCATAAGTCAATGCCCAATCTTTAGTCCTCCGTAGGTACTTAAGAATGTTCTTGACAGCCAGCCAATGCGATTCACCGGATCTTTGTTGGAATCGACTTGTCATACTCAATGCATATGCCACGTCCGGACGTGTGCATATCATGGCATACATGATTGATCCTATAGCCGAAGCATAAGGAATCCGTGTCATGCGCTCTTTTTCTTCCGGTGTCTCTGGTGCCTGAGACTTGCTCAAATGCACCCCTGGAGCCATAGGAAGAAACCCCTTCTTGGAGTTAGTCATGCTGAATCTCTCTAGGACTTTGTCTATGTAAGACTCGATCGAGAGATAACATCCGTCGTGATCTATCTCGATAGATACGGATGCCCGGAATTCTTTGTGCCTCACCCGGATCTTTCATCCTGGAAATGGTTTTTCAACCATACTTTTACCGAAGTTAAGAGAGGTATGTCATTCCCAATCAGGAGTATGTCGTCAACATACAATATTAGGAAGACAATCTTGCTCCCACTCGACTTGATATATAGACATGGTTCCTCGACCGATCGAGTGAATCCATTTTCTTTTATCACTTGGTCGAAGCGATGATTCCAACTCCTCGATGCTTGCTTAAGTCCATAAATGGAACGCTTAAGCTTGCACACTTTCTTAGGATGTTCTGGATCGATGAAACCTTCGGGTTGTACCATGTACAACTCTTCCTCCAAAAAGCCGTTTAAGAAGGCGGTTTTCACGTCCATTTGCCAAATTTCATAGTCATGAAAAGCGGCAATCGCTAAGATAATCCGAATGGAACGCAAAGATGACTACGGGTGCAAAAATTTCATCGTAGTGCAAACCTGGCACTTGGGTGAAACCTTTAGCAACTAGTCGTGCTTTGTAGATATCTTGTTGACCTTCCACGGAATGCTTTATCTTGTAAAGCCATTTGCATTGAAGGGGACGAACCTTAGCGGGTAAGTCAACAAGATCCCACACGTTGTTCTCATACATGGAGTCCATCTCGGATTGCATGGCCTCAAGCCATAGCTTTGAGTCAGAACTAGTCATGGCACCTTTATAGGTTGCGGGTTCACTACTCGTTAAGAGTAGAATGTCATCTATGTCATGTTCCTCGACCATACCAATGTATCTCGTCCAGGAGGAATAGAGACTCTACCCGACCTCCTAGGTTCCTCGGGAATGTTTACGCAGCCGGGATTGAAGGAATAGATTCCTCCAATGATTGCTCGGTACTTGGTTTTGGAATCTCCGACAGTTCGAAGGTTCTATCACTCTTTGCATTCTCGAGAAATTCCTTCTCTAAGAATGTCGCACTAGCCGCAACAAAAACACGTTGTTCGGTTGGCGAATAGAAGTAATGACCAAGTGTTCCTTTAGGATAACCTATAAAGTATGTCTTGACCGATCGCGGGCCGAGCTTATCCTCGTGTCTCCACTTGACATAAGCCTCGCAGCCCCAAACCCGTATAAAGGACAAGTTAGGGACCGTTCCCTTCCATAGTTCATATGGAGTCTTGTCAACAGATTTAGACGGACTTGATTTAAGTATTAGAGCGGTGACAAAAGAGCATAACCCCACAATGAGTCAGGCAACACAGTGTGACTCATCATGGATCGAACCATATCAAGTAGTGTTCGATTTCTCCGTTCGGACACACCATTCATTTGAGGTGTTCCGGTGGAGTTAAGCGTAGGGCAATCCCACAGTCCTTTAGGTGTTGATCAAACTCGTGAGAAAGATACTCGCCACCACGATCCGAACGCAGTGTTTTAATCTTTCTACCCAATAGGTTCTCAGACCCTATTCTCGGTATTCCTTGAATTTCTCAAAGGATTCACTTTTGTGCTTCATTAAGTAGACATAGCCATATCTACTTAAATCGTCCGTGAAAGTGATGAAATACCTATAGCCTTCTCGTGCGGTGATTGACATAGGACCACATACATCCGTGTGTATGAGCCCTAATAGGTCAGCAGCGCGCATTCTAACACCTTTGAAGGAAATCCGAGTCATCTTACCGATGAGACATGATTCACACGTGCCAAATGATTGAAAATCAAAGGCCGAGATAGCTCCATTCTTGATGAGCTGTTTAACGCGTTTCTCATTAATGTGTCCCATACGGCAGTGCCATAGATACGTTTGATCTTTGTCACCAACCTTTAACTTTTTATTCATTACGTGTAATATTTCGGTTGTCTGATCTAAAACATAAATTCCGTTCATGGAGACTGCCTTGCCATAAATCATATCGTGTAATGAGAAAATGCAAGTATTATTCTCTATTACAAATGAAAATCCAAGTTTGTCAAGTGCAGAAACTGAAATAATGTTTTTTGAAATACTGGGTACATAATAGCAGTTATATAAAAATAACTCAAATCCGCTAGGAAGCTGGATCACATATGTTCCCCTTGAGACGGCAGCCACTCGTGCTCCATTCCCAACACGCAGGTCCACCTCACCCTTTACGAGGGGTTCGATGTTTCGGAGCCCCTGCACATGATTACACAGATGAGAACCACAACCAGTATCAAGTACCCAAGTTCCGTAACTTGCGTGGTTAATCTCAATCATATGAATAAAAGTAGAAGAGAAAGAAGACACACCAACAGGTTTAACACGACCTGCCTTTAAGTCCTCATGATAAACAGGACATGTACGCCTCCAATGCCCAGTCTTGTGGCAATGATGGCACTCCATGTTTTCATTCTTGCTCTTTGTCGCGCCTGATGAGGTGCTCGACTCACCAGGCCCACTCTTACCTGAACCCGACTTCTTGAACTTCGGTTTACCTACTGCTAGGTTTGCCTGAGCTTTGCCCTTACCTTTCCCTTTGTTTGTCACAACGAGAACATCCTGTTTCAAGCTCCCACTGAACTTCATGTACTTCTCGGTCTGTACGAGAAGGGAGTGCAGTTCATGGGGACTTTTCTTCAAATCATTCATATAGTAATTCGCTCTAAATTGCGAAAAACCATCGTGGAGTGAGTGAAGCATGCGGTCGATCACAATGTTCTCGCTGATCTTACAATCAAAGGTCTCCAGCTTCTCGACATTCTCAATCATCGAGAATGTGTGGGCTAACTGGTTGGCCCTTCTGGAGTCTCGCATCAAAGAAGCGAGTGGTATGCTCATAGGTCACGATTCTCGGTGCTTTCGAGAATTCCTTGGTGAGCGTGGTGAAAATCTTGTTCACACCATGGGCTATGAAGCGTTTCTGCAAATTGGGTTCCATTGCAAAAATGAGTACGTTTTTAATCGCACCCGCTTCCATACAGAAATCATTAAACTTGGTGATTTCAGCAGCTCTAGCCGTGGGACCTGGGTTTGCCGGGATGGGCTCTAATAGATATTTGAGCTTCCCGTCAGCAGCGGCAGCATTCCGTAATGCCGCCTCCCAATCCGCGAAGTTTGATCCATCATTCTTCAGTCGAGTAGACTGATTCATCTGATTCATGAAGATCCGAAGCCAGGACTCACGGTCCAATGTGGCACTTGGCATTGGGTTATCAGTAGAACCAGCCATTTGTTATTAACAGTTTAAAAATTCGTGATCTACACTGAAAAAGAAAGAAAAACAAGAACGAAATAAGCAACTCATCGAGGTGATTTAAGTCTATTTTAAAATTCATTTTAACATGTAGACTTTCGCACTTGCATAATTGATCTCCCTCAAGAATGATACAAGTGATCCCAAGACTCAATTTTTGTAAATTGATAAGCCAACTGTTTAGCTAATTCTTCCGTAAGAACTCTTGGTCGATAGATTTCCGTAAATCCTATCTATAGTCCACCATAATCACAGGATCGTACGAGTGACCATAGTGTTGAGATAAAATAGGTCAATCGGTTCCAACTTACCCGACGTAGAAGGGGTCATATTATGCCTACCGACGAAGAAGGGACTCATTGGAGTTTGACCTATAAAGACCGTTCTCAATTTTGGTTTATACGAGGAAGATCCCATCAACAAAATTATAATTCATTTTAAGTGAACGAATAACTAGCGTCTGCGTGAATGAATTAATTTGGGTGATGGCTTAAAATCATGTGACATAAGAATGTCAAAGAAAACTAACTCGTGACCTCTATATGTGTCAGTTTTCATGCAATAAATAGGTGGTTTGGTTTTTAGGCGGAATATGATGCATATTATCGTTGCGAAAAATAAATAAAAGAATGCAATTCGTAAATAAAATTCCTAGTGTGGCCTATCCTAATAAAAAGAACATAAAACAACTTTGGAATCCACCGTTGGACCCGAGAAGCTTGTCTTGATGTTCCATCTTGATCCATGTAGCGGGAGTGAGCATCCGGTCTCCATCTTTGGTCTTCTCAAAAATACAATTAAAATTACAAAACATAAACCTATTTACATTCTAATTAAAAACTGTAATTACAAGTGAAAAATCCAAAACGGAGATACGAGATCTCAAAATACAACCAAGACCGTGTTCCATCATTACGGTAACACGTTCTACTAAGGCCACACTAAGTTACAACCGTTTGTAAAATAAATAAATACGTAATATAAAGCATTCACAGCATTCAAATCAACGATAAAAGAAAATGCATCAACTAAAACAAATTTATTCAAGACATAATTCCGTAATTATGTTAAATTTATCCAAACCACCTTTTAATGATTAAAATTCATGTGATAAAACCGCTTCTATCAATTTAATTTTAATCTAATACAATCCGTTACTTTAAATACGCTTTAAAATAACTTAATGGTACGTGTGTGAACCGTTTCACAGTCATAGCGAGTGTACAATATCCGTATAAAGTACATATTAAGGCCAAAAGAAAATTTAAAACAAAAGAATAAATTTTCAAAGCTGCCAAACCAAAAATCACTCGATCCAGGGACATAAGTGCTCGATCGAGGAATAAAGAGCTCGATCGATCAATCGCTAGTCGATCGAGAGGATTGCCAAACAGAAAGTGCTCGATCGACTAAACTGGAGGTCGATCGAGTACTTTTATTAGCAAAACTGTTCGATCGAGTACGAGGAGGTCTCGATCGAGCAGTCAGGGTTTTAAAAGTGGTCGATCGAGTGCAGCAAGGACTCGATCGAGTAAAAACAAGACAGAAACACCACTCGATCGATTTAAAAACTTGCTCGATCGAGTACAAAAATTTCTGGAAAACTTAAAACCCTCGTGAAACAGTTTGTCAACACAAAACTTATTGCAATTTTGATCAAAACCTTGTAAAATTAAATCAACAAATTGCAAAACATAAACATAAACATATTGCTATAATGATCGTGTAAAATAACAATATGCAACGGACAATAACCGTATCAGCCGTGTAAACACAAGACACGGTTATCAAAACACAAAAACGCAACAGCCAAAAAAAAAATTTCTGCCGTAAGAAATAGGCTGATGCCGCACGGTTTTTAAGACAAAAAAACAAGATCGTTTCAAATCGATTTATGAAAAATCACAATGAAAATTTACGTGGCCTCGCTCTGATACCACTTGTGGGGTAATATCCGTATAAGACCCTCTAAATTTAGGATTATAACGTAAATTTAGCATGTGAAATATTGTCATAAACGAAAAACAACAAAGAAACAATAAGGATTAAGAATCAACCTCGGGTCCTTTGTAGTGCGGCGTAAAGAACAGAAATCAACAGAGATTTCCTCCTAATTGTTGCACCCAAGACCGTCTGAGACTATGCCCTTGTGCTAGAAATGCTTTCTAATTGACTTGCAATATTGAGAAAGCTATTGTGAGGTTTTACCGATGTGAGATCTAGGTTTCAGAGAGAAATGATCTCCAAAACCCTAGTTTTCTGTAAAATGAAATTGTCTAGGTCAAAAAGAGAGGGAGTCTCTCCTTTTGTTTGGTTCGGCCAAACCGAGAGCCCTAGGGGAGGGAGTGGGCTTTCACTTCCTCCTTCTTTTTAACTCGTAGTCCGACCAATTCAGCTAAAATGTATATGACGCGATTTTCATTATAAATCGTCATCGGTTATCGGCTATTAAAATATCAACTAATAATACGGGTTAGTTGAATTATTAATACATGTCCGACAAAGACGATATTGTATAATTTATTCAATATACATTAATTAAATATAACCGTTTATATTTAATTTGCGAATTAACCGTTTAATTCGCCTTAGCCCATTTTATTTAATCCGTATTAAATATAATATCTCTACATCACATTTTGACTAATTACTAGTCAAATAACTCGGACTAACTGGTTAGTCAAAATTGGCATCTACATGACTGTATTTTCATACTGTCACATCTCTCAAACGTATCCTATAGGCGTGACTTTTAGGGACCAGTTGATCACCGCCATCTGTATGACAATAACGTCAAACTTATCTAGCAAGCCAACCGTTATTGATAAACGTGGATCAACTGATAATAATACCAAAAGTATGCCCTTTGATCCTTTTAGAGATTTATAAGTCCTTGCACTAACTGTTAAGGACACCAACCCCAACATTCCTTTCCCTATTTTTGAGTACAATGAGGGCATTGTACGGTTTTGTTTGGGGAGGTGATATACATCGTCCATATACATCGTCCATATCTGTGTCTGCATATTGTTTTAATTGCATTTCTGTTATCATGTTTAATTTTGTGTATGTATTGTTTATTTTTATAAAAAGTCAAAAAATTTCATAAAAGTTAAATTTTTTTGAAAAATTCCAAAAATCCATGTTTCTTTTAACATTTAGGTTGAGTCGGAACGGTGTATTTCAATGATGAAATTGCACTATAATTTGTCCTTTTTCTTAAGCCTTGCGATAAATTGATATCTTTTAGCATTGTCTTATTGCATAATCTACGAGTTAATGTTAAAATTTAGCTGAACGAATAGACTTGACCTGAAATTTTGGTAATCTACTCATATATTCTAAGTTTTTAGAGCCTTAAAACTGGTGTCATTTATGACCAGTTCATGTAGGATTGTGAGTATTTTCTCCTTGCATAACATGTAACATTAATTTGCACATATATGAAATTCAATTACTTTTTGCCTACATACATCCGGGTTAGTGGTTGGTGTCACATGCAGGGAGGTGCTTACATTCCCTTTTCTTCCATTTTTACCCATTATCTCCACATTTAGCCAAATTTGCCTTTTGACCTTAACTACACCCAAATTTAGCCTGTCTTGTCAAGCTAGTTTAGTGGTTGTTTTGCGGTATATTGCTATTGATCCGAATTTGGTTTGTATTTGATTATCGGGAATTGGAAATTTATGAAGAAGGAGGAGGATGATGAAAAAAGTTGAAAAAAGAAAAAAAAATAGAAAATAGAAAAAGAAAAAAACCGTGAAAAAGAAAAAGAAAAATGATGAAAAAAAAAGATTGATTAATATCAGTTGCACTCCTATGCTATCTTTATATTTTATGAGGAGTTGTGGTTATTTGGGTTTAGGGAGTTTGTATGCCGATTAAGGCATTATGCTTATTTTTGACGGGTTTGAAGCAGATATGGTTCATTTGGTTCTGTTTAGGTAGCTAGCTTGGCTTATACCTCCACATTCCCAAAATATTTTGCCATTTCTTACCCATTACCTCACTTTTCCATAGTATTGTAAGCACTCGGCTGTGACGGGACATTTTTTGGTTGGAGTGTATGTGTACGGTGGCTAGAATTGTCTATCATATTAGTGCATGCATGTTTATGTGGGTCGTAATTTAGGTGAGTGACCCGTGAGAGTCCATTATTAAAGGTCTTGCAAAGTCGACAGTCCAGCTTTATTATAAACATCTTATAACTCGTTTGCACTTGACTGTTTTTCTATAAGTATTAGTGCTTGCATTAAATCGGTTTAAGTGGACAATTTGTAGCTAGCTCTGAGTTTTCTTTTCTGTTCCATTAGTATTGCATATAGTTTGCTTGGGGACAAGCAAAGGTTTGGTTTGGGGAGATTTGATGCCTGCATTTTATATAGTCTTTCTAAGCCTTATTTGCACGCATTTCTATGCATATTACGTAGTGTTTAGCTACAAATGTCCCCCGAATAGTCTACTTTGATTTGTCTTGTATTATTTGCAGGTATAAACCGGAGATGAGCATAATCAAGCTTAATACATGTCCCTATGCATGCATTTAGGATATGAGTTGAGTTGGATCTTGAAGACTACTACTTTGAGATGCGTATAGAAGTAAGGAAGCTTAGCGGACAAAGGAAGAGCTTCATATTGCTAATGCCTATATTGAAGAGCCATATCACGAGTTCTACAAATCATAATCAGGTGATTCTAATTGGAGATGAAAGCTTATCCTCTTAGCTTTCCAACGCCACTGAAAACGCCTGATTTTCCAAAGTAACGAAGAAATGGTGTCCGTTTGAAGTTCAGTGCGCGAAGCAGGAATTATGCGCTGGAAACCACTCGATCAATTACTAAAGTCCTCGATCGAGTCATTTTTGTGTTCGATCATGAGGTGCTATTATGGAGGTCCTCGATCGAGTAGTTGAGTTACGCGATCGAGAGGTTTGGTTGGATTCTTCCTCGATCGAGAAGATTGAAGATGCTCGATCGAGTGTTTTGAGATCTCACGTGAGATTTTCTCACGTAAACTTATTTACTTGATATTCTAAGTTCTACTTAGGTAAAATAAATATCTCTCCTATAAATAGAAGAGACTTAATTAGGTTTAGGGAGTTCTTTTTACCTTTCCATGTTGTTCGACGCTTTGCTTCTCTTTTCTGGATCTCAACCTTTGTAATTCTTTCTTCTCTTTTATTCTAAGTTTTATTTCTCTTTTATTTCTCTTTTATCATCTTTATACCATGCTTACTATTGTTTTATCTTCCGTTCTTGTTTTATTCATTGTTATGCGTAGCTAATTCTTTAATGCTAGGATTAGAGGAACCATGGTAGTATAACAATGATGCGATAGTTGGTTTAGAAGGCTTTGTTGTGAGAATTGTTTCATTAGCAATATAACTGTAATTATTAGGTTGAATGCATGTACTTGAAGTAATTAAACTGGTTAAATTCAGACCTAGATCGAGAGATTGGAATGAATAGACCTGCTATGGACAATAGACTACACTAATGAGGGTGAAAGCTAAGTTAGTAGTATTTTAGGGCGGATAGCGGACCGAGAGGACCTTTCCATTACCCTTCTCACATCAGACCGACTGACCTACCTTTAGCTGATTTGTATAATATCATGGTGAACCAACATCCTAGCATCTCTCTTCCTATTTTCCCTTAATCCTTGCTTTTAATTTAGTTTGTTAGTTTAGTAAAAACAACTTAAACCCCCTACTTTGTGATCGTAGATGGACCGAATAACGAGTAGATAGTGACCGCCTCCCTATGGATACGATACCCGACTTGCCTTTGCTGCATTAGTTAGAGCCTGTTGGTTTTATTTTGATAGGGTTGCGACAGCCGTGTCATATACCACCCATCCATGTACGTCCACCACACATCATCATCATCTACCTTAGCAACACATAATCAAATATGACCTCCTATCGAGTTATCAAACATGCATTATACACGAGAACAAACTAACGCAACCGTTACTTCTACTTACTAACCGACTTTTATCATTGCACGATTCCATACACCATACACATCATACCTACCTGATACAACTATTTTATTTACCCATCAAACAATTAGTCATCAACAACAATTAATTACTAATCACCAAAATACAGTAAATTATCAACCCCTTATACCACAAGCGAATTAACATTCATTTTAAATTAATTCCGCAACATTGATATTACTTCTTTAAATCATTTATATCACTTAACAATGCAACAATTCAATTTCTAAACAACTTCGCTTAACATCTACATGCATTACCATTACCCAGTTGACGTACAAAGTTTAATCTTTTAATTAACAACATGGTTAAGCAACTCTAAAATGGAGTACAACAATACGATGGATTTTGCTAACAGTTACTAACAATTACTCAAAACAATTACTCAAAATGTGATAAGTTTGTCATAATTTGTCATTTTCTCATGCGACATTACTCTTCCCCTCTAAAAAGGAACTTCGTCCCCGAAGTTCACCTTCAAGACGATCTACAACTATCACACAAAATGATAACTTTACTCAATCTTGACATTATGAAATAATTTTATCATACGTGGAGACCAACAACTATCATGGTACCTTATTGACATTACTTAGATGAAAATGCATGCATGTTAGTATATATATATATATATATATATATATATATATATATATATATATATATATATATATATATATATATATATATATATATATATATATATATATATATATATATGTATATATATATATATATGGGTTCTCATAAGTCCCTCATATCTAAAGAGTCTCTAAGTCCTTTTAAGGGCCTTTGGATGCAGGGAATGGAAGGGTGAGATTACATCTCAATGGATTGCTACAAATCACTCTAGTCTAATTAGCTCCTCATTGCAATTAAAATTCTCACTAATCCATTCTTCCCCATTATCAGAAACTCCTTCCTCACTAAACATTCATCCCTCATTATCAATAACTTCTCCTCTCTCTCTACATTCTCTCTCATACAACTCCCTCATTTTTCTCTCATAAAAACAAAAACAAAAACAAACAAAAACATAAAACCTCCACAACCCCTTCCTCCCCTCCGTCTTTCCTCCTCCTTCCTGATGCCGCCAACCACCCCACCTCCGCACCCTACCACTGTGACCAACAAAAACAGCAAATCGACCCCACGACGACCACCATTCCCACAACACGCCTTCCTCCTCCTACCGCCCCGACGACCGACAACCAGCAAAGCTCCTGCCGCCCCGACGTACCAGATCTGCTTCCTCTCCCCTTTCTCAAACCGCCACCACCCACAACAACTCAAACCGTCGCCACCACCTACGCCTTCCTCTTCCCTTTCTCCTTCCTCTATCCTTTTCGTTTTCAGATCTGTTTTGAGATATGCTTTTCTCCCTGTTTGTTTGTTGTTGTTATTACAGATCTCGTTTTTTTTAGTTGAATTATTTTATGTTTTTTTTGTTCCTTGTTTTGTTGTTGTATTTTTAGTTAAGTTACACTATTTACGATTAAAGTTATACCCTTGAAACATTAAAGTTACAATATTTACGACTAACATTATACCCTTAAAACATTAAAGTTATACAATTTACGACTAAAGTTATACCCTTGAAACATTAAAGTTACACTTCTTCTCATTTCGGTTTTTGTATTTACGACTAAAGTTATACCCTTTTTTCGTTTTTCCTATTTACATTAGGAATTTATAGTTTTTTTTTGTGTTGGTGTTTTGTGTTATAAATCTAAAAATTAGACAAAAAAATGATCTTGTTTTATTTTTTATATTTCAAATATCGTCTTATTTTATATTTTTCTTTAGATCTATTAGTTTTTTTTAGTTTAGATTTTTTTTTTATTTCATATTTTGTATTAATTTTGTGTGTTGTTGTTGGTGGTTTTTTAGATCTATTAATTTTTCAGCTCTAAATTCGTCCTATTATTTATTTTTTCATATTTTAGATCTATTTTATTTTTGAATAAAGTTATACCCTTTAAGCATTAAAGTTGCACTAAAAATGAAGTATACAAAAAATGCCCATTATGCGCAACTTCAATGGTATTATGTGCAACTTCAATGGCAATATGTGCAACTTCAGTGGCAATATGCGTAACTTCAGTGTCATTATGTGCAACTTCAATAGCATTATGTGCAACTTCAATGCCCATTATGCGCAACTTCGATCTCGTCTTCTTATTGTGTTGGTTTCAAATCTGAATTTAAATTTGGACTAAAGTTACATGATTTTGGACTAAAGTTACACAATTTTAGACTAAAATTACACAATTTTGGACTAAAGTTATACAAAAAGGACTAAAGTTACAGTAGGACAAATTATATAAACTTGTCTTAAAATTAAATAAATTCCAAGTATTTTTGTACTAAAGTTACACAAATTTGGACTAAAGTTACACGATTTTGAACAAAAGTTATACAAAAATGACTAAAGTTATACTCATAAAACACAGAAGTTACACTCTAAAAAATTCTAAAATGTCGTAAACTTGTCTTAAAATTACAAAAAGTCGAAAAAATATACTTCAAATTCAATTTTTTGTATAAGGTTGTACTATTTTGAATTAAAGTTATACTTGTAAAACACTGAAGTTATACTCTAAAAGCTACTGAAATGTCGTAAACTTGTCTTAAAATTACAAAAAGTCAAGGAAATATACTTGAAATTCACTTTTTAATATAAAGTTACACTATTTTGGATTAAAGTTATACTCGTAAAACACAAAAGTTACACTCTAAAAAATACTGAAATGTCGTAAACTTGTCTTAAAATTACAAAAAGTCGAAAAAATATATACTTCAAATTCACTTTTTTGTATAAAGTTGCACTATTTTGAATTAAAGTTATACTTGTAAAACACTGAAGTTATACTCTAAAAACTACTGAAATGTCGTAAACTTGTCTTAATATTACAAAAACTCAAAAAATATCTGTCAAAATCACCTTTTAGTATAAAGTTGCACTATTTTGAATTAGAGTTATACTCGTAAAACACAAAAGTTACACTCTAAAAAATATTGAAATGTCGTAAACTTGTCTTAAAATTACAAAAAGTCAAAAAAATATACTTCAAATTCACTTTTTAATATAAAGTTGCACTATTTTGAATTAAACTTTTACTCGTAAAACACATACTCTAAAAACTACTGAAATGTCGTAAACTTGTCTTAAAATTACAAAAAGTCAAAAAATATCCGTCAAAATCACCTTTTAATATAAAGTTGCACTATTTTGAATTAAAGTTATACTCGTAAAACACAAAAGTTACACTCTAAAAAATATTGAAATGTCGTACACTTGTCTTAAAATTACAAAAACTCAAAAAATATCCGTCAAAATCACCTTTTAGTATAAAGTTGCACTATTTTGAATTAGAGTTATACTCGTAAAACACAAAAGTTACACTCTAAAAAATATTGAAATGTCGTAAACTTGTCTTAAAATTACAAAAAGTCAAAAAAATATACTTTAAATTCACTTTTTAATATAAAGTTGCACTATTTTGAATTAAAGTTTTACTCGTAAAAACAGAAGTTGCACTCTAAAAAATACTGAAATGTCGTAAATTTGTCATAAAATTACAAAAAGTCAAAAAATATCCGTCAAAGTCACTTTTTAGTATAAAGTTACACAAATTTGGACTAAAGTTATACTTGTAAGTTGTAAAACACAAAAGTTGCACTCTAAAAATTACTGAAATGTCGTAAACTTGTCTTAAAATTATAAAAAGTTAAAAATATATACTTCAAAATCACTTTTTAGTATAAAGTTGCACTATTTTCGATTAAAGTTATACTCATAAAACAAAGAAGTTACACTCTAAAGAATACAGAATTGTCGTAAACTTGTCTTAGTGTTTTTGAGAGAGGAGGGAAGTGAAATGTGTGATATGTGAGAGAAGTGGATTAGAGGAGAAGAAGTTATACTGAATTAGTAATTAATTAGGATGGATTAGTGAGGGAGGAGAGAGTGTGTGAGATTAGCCATTAAACACCCTTTTTGTGAGTTGATCTTATCCATTTATTTTTATCATCCAAGGGCCCTTAATAGAACTTATGGACTTATAACTATATAGTGGACTTAGCTGATCTCTTCTCTCTCTTTCTCTCTCTCTCTCTTTCTCTCTCTCTCTCTCTCTCTCACTATATATATATATATATATATATATATATATATATATATATATATATATATATATATATATATATATATATATATATAGAATCGGGATTCCGTACGAACTAAATTACGGTGCGAACCGTACGAACTGACTTAAAACACCTCAAATACTAAAAACTCACGCGTGACATTAAAGCCTGACATTTCATTTCCTTTTTTCCAACTACCCAACACACTCATCTCCTCTTTACACATCTCTCATATCTCACCATTTTCACTGCCGGTGGCCCCACAATACCGCCACCATCGCCGGAGTACTACCGTCATCTCCAGACCACCGCCGTCATCACCAGACCACCGTCCTCATCTTCTATCTCTTTGCCTCACGCATAAACACATCCATCAAAACCACAAATCACTCCCTCTCCCTCTCCTAATTTTTAAGCTCTAATTTACGATGATTCAACTCTTCAACTGATTTGTGCGCCTGTCAATCGGGGTTTCTTTGAGTAGTAACTAAAACTGAGATGGGAATTTAAATTGTAGATCCACTGCAAATGAATAGCAAAATCGAAAATCCAAAGTTGTCAGCCTCAATGTCGGAATATTTGGAGTCATAAAATGAGGGTTTGTGATCTGGTGGTTGCGTATTTTTATTAATTTTGTTAAAAGATTTTGGATAGGTTAGTGGGCGAGGTAATTCTTCTTTTTTGTTCATGGATCTATGATTCAAATAATGAATTTTTAATGTTTGGTTTTGAGTCGTGGTGGAGAGAGGACGGTGCTGGTGTGGTGGGTTTCGTACTGTTGCTGCAAATGTACACCGATGAAGTCACTATCTTTATTAATTTCTGAAATTTGGTCAATTTTTTGTAATTCTTCTTCATTTTTTTATAGATCTATTAGATCACACCATTTTTCAAAAAATGAGATTTATGGTGGCTGTGTAGGCGCGTCACCGAGCAACCAGTTGACGAGGTCTGGTGGTGAAGAGGGTGTGAGCATTTTCCGGCTGCAAATATACAATGTTGCCGGCGTAGAGGGTGTGAAGGCAGTGGTCAGAATTTTAGATTGCAGATCTGCGACAAATTAAGAGTAATTTAAAAAATTTGAGTGTATTGGGGTTGAAGTCGGAGAATTCCTAACCAAATAAAGTTATCACTGGTCAGAATTGACACCCTCGGTGTTCGAAGGTGGATTATCGTCGGAGATGTCGACAAATAAAGTTCTCGAAGAATGATGGTGGTGTTAGCTGTTTAACTAATTTGAGTACACTGAATAATGTACTCAAATTAGTTTGGTGGTTGGTGGAAGGGGGATTGTCAAGAGATTGTTGTTGGAAATGAGGGTGTAAGTAGTCGGAAAGACCAGGAGAAGTCGGAATTGGGGATGGTTTATGGTGAAGGAAGAAGAGGAGAAATCTGATGGTGGTGGAAACAAACAGAACAACAACAAGATGATAATACTGATGCGATTGGAGGGGTTTTAAGGGACTGGAATGGTTCCTTTAGGTGCGTGATGGTGGTGGGGGCAGTGGTGGTGGTTGTGGCGTTTGCGGTGGTGGGGGTGATGTAGCCGGTGTTGTTTATGGGATGGTGGTGTTAGTCGGGTCGGCTTGGTAGTGGTGGTAGTGGTGGGGGCAGTGGTGGTGGCGGCAGTGGCGGCAGTGGCGGTGGTGGTGGGGGCTGATGATGGTGGTGGAAGTGGATACACAAAATACCACCCCAGATACACATGGTATTGATACGAGATACACTTGGTATTGATACGGGATACATGTGTATCCCGTATTAATATCATGTGTATCCAGAGTTAGTAGCTAGTGTATCTGGAAATGCGTATCTGACTTTAATGACGTGTGTATCTGAGTTTGATAAGATGCGTATCTAGCTTTAATGTCATGTGTATCCGTAAAAAATATAAAATGTATCCGCAAAAAATATAAAACATATCCGAGAGTTAGTGTTAAAACTTGTACTAGTAACAATTTCCACAAAGTGTATCCACTAATAATATAAAATGTATCCGCAAATAATATAAAATGTATCTCGGAGTTGGTCTTAAAACTACCAAAAAAATTAGTGTTAAAAAAGTGTAAAAGTGCTTCTATAATTTGAGTGTGGAAAAAGTGTATCTACATATGTTATAAAATGTATCTGTATAAGAGATGTATCTGGTAAGAAAATAAAGTGTATCTGAAAAAAAAAAAAAAAAAAAAAAAAAAAAAAATTAAAGCTAGTTCGTACGGTTCGCACCGTAACTCGGTTCAGACTGAACCCGCCCTATATATATATATATATATATATATATATATATATATATATATATATATATATATAGAAGAAGGATCAAGTGAGTCCACCATTTTTCATTGAGTCCATAAGTTCTCTTTAGGACCCTTAAAAAGATAGGATGGAGGGATGAGATTGAAAGGGAAAAAGGGAGGGATTAGTACTAAAATTAGGGAATCAATCCTAATTAATCACTTTCCCTCACTACTATCACTAATCAAGCCCTAATTTCACTATAAAACCTTTTTTTTTCCACTCACTTCTCTCTCATCTCACAATTATCCTCCCCATCATCTCTCTAAAAACCAAAAAAACTCAATGTCCCTCAAAAATCCAACCAAATAATTCAAAAAAAATTCCCCATCTTCCTCACCTACTCGACCCCACGACCACCTCCACCGCCACCTACACACGCCTTGCAACAACCACCACCCATCAAACCACCACAACCCGCATCACCCTCCCCTTCTACTCGACCTCAACCCTCCAACCACCCACCACAACCCGCACCACCTAGCGTCACTTCCCACCACCACAACGATAACAACCGACCACCACCCCCTCTTCCTCACCTACCCGACCTCACGACCACCTCCACCGCCACCTACACACGCCTTGCAACAACCACCACCCATCAAACCACCACAACCCGCATCACCCTCCCCTTCTACTCGACCTCAACCCTCCAACCACCCACCACAACCCGCACCACCTAGCGTCACTTCCCACCACCACAACGATAACAACCGACCACCACCCCCTCTTCCTCACCTACCCGACCCCACGACCACCTCCACCGCCACCTACACACGCCTTGCAACAACCACCACCCATCAAACCACCACAACCCGCATCACCCTCCCCTTCTACTCGACCTCAACCCTCCAACCACCCACCACAACCCGCACCACTTAGCGTCACTCCCCACCACCACAACGATAACAACCGACCACCACCAAACGACCTTCCTACCACCATTCTCAAAACCCGACACCACCATATCTCCTCTCTTTATTTCAGATCTGGGTCGCACTCACCACGCACTCACCACGCCGCCCTCACGCCGCCATCGTGCCGCCTCCCTCCCACAACACCCGACATAACCACAACCCGACTACCCGTCAACCACAACCCCACAACCTATTCACCAAAACCCGACTACCCGACAACCACCACCAAAACAGATCTATATCACCCCCTTCCTCCTTCCTCATTTTCCGTCACCCACAACCACCACCAAAAACCGACCCTGCCGCCCTCCTTTTCCGTCACCCACAATCAGATTTACCACCACCAAAAAACTCCCCTTTTCCGTCACCCCTTCTACTCGATTTAAAAAAAAAAAACTCAGATCTGTCAATGTGGTGGTTATGGGCTGTCTATGACGGTCGTGCTTTGTGGTGGTGGCGTCAGAGGGGTCGTCGGTGGTCATCGTCGATGGTGGTGTTAATTTCAAATTTTTTTGTGTCGTGTTTTGTGTGTGTTTTGTGTTATGTTTATTATGTTGTGTGTGTGTCGTCCTTTTATGTCGTGTTTTGTGCGTGTCGTCCTTTGTTGTCGTTTTTTTTTTCAACAATAAAGTGTTATGTTTATTATTATTGTTATTATTATTATTAGATTTAATGTTATATTTTTGTTAGATGTTTTTTTTTCAATCTCTCTTTATTAGATCTAGTGTTGTTGATGTTGTTATCATGATTTTTATTCTAGATCTAATAAATATATTTATTATACTCATATTTTTTTACATTTACACTCATATTTCTTTACATTTACACTCATATGTCTTTACAATTACACTCGTATTTCTTTACATTTACACTCATAATTTTTACATTTACACTTGTATTTCCTCACATTTACACTCGTTTTTATTTAAATTTACACTTGTATCTCCTCACATTTACACTCGTATTTCTCTTAAATTTACACTTGTATCTCCTCACATTTACACTCGTATTTCTTTAAATTTACACTCATATTTCTTAACATTTATAGTCGTATTTCTTAACATTTACACTCGTATTTCTTTACATTTACACTTGTATTTCTTTACATTTACACTCGTTAAAATTATATAAATTTGCACTCATATTTTTTGTGGATATGAGTTGGTGGGGAAGGACGATGATGGTGGCGTTTTTTGGTAGTCGGACTAAAGTTTTACTCGTAAAGGACAAAGTTGATGGTGGCGTTTTTTGGTAGTCGGACTAAAGTTTTACTCGTAAAGGACAAAGTTACACTTATAAAGGAACAAATTCACACTCAAAGGACAAAATTTACACTCTAAAACCTTCAAATTGACTAAAAAATTAAATTTACACTCTTAAAATGTTTCATTTACACTCTTAAAACATCAAATTTACACTTGTAAAATGTTAAAATTATATAAATTCAAAATTTCCGTCACAAAAAAATCAAATTTACACTCTTAAAATGTTACATTTACACTCGTAAAACATCACATTTACACTTGTAAAATGTTAAAATTATATAAATTCAAAATTTCCGTCACAAAAAATCAAATTTACACTCTTAAAATGTTACATTTACACTCGTAAAACACCACATTTACACTTGTAAAATGTTAAAATTATATAAATTTAAAATTTCCGTCACAAAAAATCAAATTTACACTCTTAAAATGTTACATTTACACTCGTAAAACATCACATTTACACTTGTAAAATGTTAAAATTATATAAATTCAAAATTTCCGTCACAAAAAATCAAATTTACACTCTTAAAATGTTACATTTACACTCGTAAAACATCACATTTACACTTGTAAAATGTTAAAATTATATAAATTCAAAATTTCCGTCACAAAAAATCAAATTTACACTCTTAAAATGTTACATTTACACTCGTAAAACATCACATTTACATTTGTAAAATGTTAAAATTATATAATTTCAAAATTTCCGTCACAAAAAATCAAATTTACACTCTTAAAATGTTACATTTACACTCGTAAAACATCACATTTACACTTGTAAAACTCATACAACATTACATTTACACTTCTGAAATCTGAAACTCAAAACTGATTAATTAGGGGCTAAAGAGAGAAAGAAAAATTTATTAGTGTATAGAAATTTGATTAATGATAATTTTTTTTTGGTAATTTTCAATCTCAACCATCCATCTCAATCCAACCATCCACATTTTTTTCCTTTTCTTTTTAATGGCCTTTAATCAAATTCATCTCAACCATCCATTGAGTCCATCCAATGGCCCATAAGAGGACTTATGGACTCAATGACACATGTTGGACTCATTAGAACCTCTCTCTCTCTCTCTCTCTCTCTCTCTCTCTATATATATATATATATATATATATATATATATATATATATATATATATATATATATATATATATATATATATATATATATATATATATATATATATATATATATGAGAGAGAGAGAGAGAGGGAGAGAGAGAGAGAGAGGGGAGATCTAATGAGTCCTTTACCTCATTTGAGTCCTTAAGTCCTTATAAGGACCTTTAGATGGACAACATCTAAGGTGGAGATTATTTACAAAATATAGGCCAAAAAAAAGGGAAAAGCTTGGGTAGGAAAGAGGAGAACATTTCCTGCAAGTTGTCCTTCCCAATGATCAAAACTGGCGGACAAAAGGATATATCCTTTGTACTATGTTTACACTCCCACGTTCTTCCTTCCTTAACACACTTATTTTCAACTGGATTCTTTCTTTCTTCTCTCTAAAACTGGGTTCTTCCTTTTGAAAACGAACTTTTCAGCTAAAATTCTCTCTAAATGTTGCAAATCAGCGTAAACATGCAAATAATAGACGGCATCAATGGCATTTCTTCATTTTATTCATTGTTTTCAGTCATGTTTTAATATTTTCAGTTGAATAGGATGGATGAAGGTCATGATAAAATTTGCATGTCATCGAATTTGTTCATTCTTGTTATTATTATTTGTTACTAGGTTTGAAATGAAGATTGTTAGAAGTAAATCTTCATGCTGAGGTTTCATTAATTTGAGTTTTGAGTAGTATCAACGCATTCTGACAACATTTACATGAACACTTTTGCTATAGTTTAACATTTACACTTTTTAATTGTTGTAGCTTTAATTTGAGTTAGCATTCTGATAACATTTACACTTTTGCTGACATTTACACTTTTACACCATTACATTTACACTGCATTTCTGCTGACATTTACACTTACACTTTTGGATGTTTACTTTTGCTATAGTTTTACATTTACACTTTTTAATTGTTATAGTCACATTTTAATTGTTATTATTATAGTTTTAATTTGAGTTAGCATTCTGACAATATTTACACTTTTGCTGACATTTACACTTTTACACCATCACATTTACACTGCATTTCTGCTGACATTTACGCTTTTGGTGTAGTTTTACATTTACACTTTTTTAATTGTTATAGTCACCTTTTAATTGTTATTATTATATTTTTTATTTGAGTTAGCATTCTGACAACATGTACACTTTTGCTGACATTTACACTTTCAGAACAGCACATTTACACTTCGTTTCTGCTGACATTTACACTTACACTTTTGAATGTTTACATTTACACTTTGTAATACCCGGTATTTTAATATGATATTATATTAGGCCGAGTTACCAGCTGGGTCGTGTAGTGTATTTGTGACTCGGGTAATTATGTGACTCGGGTTTTAATTAATCTAACTAGGCTAGGCCCGTATCGTCTTAATAGCACCTATCTTATACGTATAACTCGTCTAACCAAACCCTAATCTCCCTATCACCATATTCACTTTAACCATGAGAAAAGAGAGAAAATGGAGAAGAGGGAGCCGTGTGTGAAGGGAGCCGCGTGAGGCATTGCGAGGCGATTTCTCAGCCTATTCTCATCCTATTTCGTAAGTAGACTATCCTATTACCTATTTATTCAATTATTAACATAATTATATTAGTAGTGGAATAATTTTTGTAACCCTAGAAATTGGTTTGGGGGTTTTGATTATAAATTGTATGAGATAAATGAATAGAATAGTTACAGCAATTTACAGATTTGTTGGTCTGTGTTATTTGAGTGTTTTACCTGTCTTAAAGTCGTGGGATGCAAAAAGTTAAAGAAGAGACTCATGTTTATTCCAAGCCTAGTTTATGCCTGTGAAAATAGGTAGTATTACACCATGTACTTTTTCCTGAAGAAATTATTTGTGAACGTCTATCTAAAAAGTTCGCGAATCAGTAGAGGCTGAAAGATTACTTCTAAAACATAATTTAGATATTGAATTGGTGCTGGGTCTTTTTCATATATTTAATTTAAAGAGTTTAGATGAGTTAGGCGTTGGTTTTACTTGAAAATCATTTGTCAAACTCGTTTTATGAATCAATACTTTTTATGCGACGGTTTTTGTCAGTTTTTGGAAATTTGTCTGAAAACCCTTGATAAGTTTGGAATTTGAGAAAAACACGTTAAATATAATTTGTAGCTAAGACTCATGGGGTTCCAATTCAATTGGCCTTGCATCAATTCGAATTTTCTGGAATTAGTTATTCATTTTATACCGAGTCTGCCATGTGCAGGAAAATCAGGGAAAGTCGTGTTTGTTCTTTAAGTTGATATTCCTATTAAATTACGATGAGTCTAGGTTATGTGAATGATTAATTGACTGAGTAGGTGGTAATTATACATAATTATGTTATGTAGGTGATGGATATGTGAAGGATCATAACTGATTGCTTGTGCGTGCTTGGATTGCGAAAAGGTAGGGAAATACACTTGACTTATTATCGTTGTTGTTGAATGGTGTTGATTTGTTGTGTTTCGTATGACCAAGTTGTGAACGTTGACTTATTTCGTGGTTGTTGCTTTATGCTATGACTCATATACTGGATTGTGATTGATCGAGTTGATCGTATTGAGTATGCTATCACAACATTTTGTAGCTGGCATGATTTTATAATTGATCAGTTCAATGGTATACGTATTGCATTGCATTGTTTACTGTTAAGCATTTCATGTGCATTGGAGTTGGAGGATAGTGTGGTGGTGACGAGGTTGTGATACGTTGTGATGTTGTGATAAGGCCCAGGCGGGTTCTCGAGGACACGCCCGGATAACCTCGATTCTTGTTGGTATATCGACGACGGTCGATTCATAGTCTGCCGGGGATCGGTATGGCTGGGCGTTCCGGGTTATGAGATATGAGTTGAGATGGAGGTGGAGGTGACGGAGGAGCATGCATATCATATTTTGTTGTTTCATTGTATTCCTTACTCAACCTCGTGGTTGACCCTGTGTATTCGTGAACACCTGTGATGACCCAAATATTGGCGAGCGAGACTTGTGGGTTTAAGAGATAGGACGGGAGCTTGATGGGCGTGAGACACTGGATCAGAAGACTTAGTAGCTAGATCATCATTTAGAAGACTTTCACTTTTATTTATGTTAGTTCTTTGTAATTTGATGTAAAAGAGGTTTTGTAAAAATTAAGTTAAAGAAATTATGTAATTTGCCTTGGAGTTTAATTTGTTATTCACTGCCTCGGGAAACCGAGATGGTAACAGTCCGGTTTATTAGGGAATGTCTTGCTAGAGGCTCCTTTATAAATCGGGGTGTTACAAAGTGGTATCAGAGCGAACGATCCTCAGGCCTAAACCAATGAACCCAATGAACGTAGGATGTGTCTAAATAAAATGAACCCCTGAGAATAAACTGTTAGGAGCTCACAGTGCGGTTAAGAAGGCGCCCTTAATGCGTGCTCTTTTGCCCTCTCAGTTTTGAACCAGGTAACCCGAGAGAAATTGAGTGAATGGGGTAGTTAGAAGGAAAACCTTGGATATAATCGAGTGGATGTACACCTTGAGACCATATATTCTAACCATGCTGTAGGATAACGTTGCGGTAAGTATTTTGTATGAATGATGACGTGATCATATGATGTTGTGGAGATGAGAAATAAAATTTTCGTGTTCAGGTTGATAATCAATGAAGTGTTGGATTGTGGTAATCATGAGCGTGAAAATAATTGCGAATTGATGATATTTATCTTGATGGATGTTGAATGATGTGTCGATAGTACTATTATGTCTAATGATATGCGGTTATGTGATCCCGAAGCCATGCTAGTGTAGTATTGAGATAGTAATCAGAAACACTATTGAATTGCATGTTTCTAGTCATAGCAATCGTGATTTAGATGTAAGGAGTAGATCGAGATGCGAATGGATTCTATGGGATAGATGTTTACGTAAGTACAAAGTGTGAGATTTAAGTTGGGATGGGTTAGTATACATAGTATGTTTATAAGAGCTTGTAACATAGTAAAGAATGACCTAGTGCTGAAACTCGTTTTGTTTGATTTTACTCTTTAATTGACCTTACTGCCATTTCTTTTCTGTTTATTTCTTATGGATGAGAATTTTATGGGAGATAGCCTCGGGAGTTAGTGTTCATTTGGCATTGGTTTCATGCTTATAAGATATACGGATTAGGAGTAATAAATATTTTAGTAGGCTGTGGTCAGGAAGTTCATGTGCAGTGATGTTTTGACCAACAATTTTGTAAAAATCCTCATTTAAATTATATTAATAATTTTTTCATAATTCCAACTCCATCGATCAGAAGATTCGCATATGTTTTCAAATTGATAAGCCACGAAAATTCTTGATGTCTCTATATTAAATGGTAAGTTTTACAAACTGACCCAAGTTTCGGACCAATTGCTGTCACATACTTGTTTGGACCAACTGAGTTGCAAAATCCTTTAAAAATTGAATTCTTGAGCTTTGGACCTCATTCTTTTTTTCACGAATTATTAACTCTCTGTATGTTATAAAAAGTAATATATCTCAAGTTTTCGTTGAACGGTTATTTATTCGTGATTTTTGGAAGTTACAACGTGAATCATAACTTTTAAAATGTGAATTCTATGTTGAGTTTTCATACAGTTGTTCGATTATTTCATGAGCCTTATTAATGTGAAATTATAGTGTCCTTATATGATGATAGTAGCACACATATTCATTGGTTATGTATCTTAACAAGTGATAAAAAAAATTAAAGTTTAGTTTATAACATTGTTGGCATGATAGTTTGTGTGAAATTGAATAGCTTAATCTGATCCTTAATCGAGGGTGAAATATTTTATACGAGTCCAGTTGTTGCATATTTTATATATGTTTGGCATGTTGTAATATCTCTGGTGTGTTCATCATATTTGTATAGTGGTCGGATATATATAAATATAAAACTATATTGTCATATCTTGGTAAAGTTGGTGGCGTTAAATGTTAACTTGATTGTTCTAATATACTCGCGTGAATATTTATAATAATTATGTTTAAATGTTTACACATGGATGGTAGTAATGAGTATGTGTAAATGTTCACACATGTAGGATGTCATCTGAGTTCTCATGTCTTTTATGTGAGTCTGTGTGCATATAGTTATACTTATTACTTTCATTGCATTAATTTATTTCAGTTGAACCTAAACTTATGATATGATAATAAAATAGTGTTGTTGTTCCTTATTGGATATGTTCATAGTTGTATTGTCATGAAATGCTAAGGTGATTGTTGCAATTGTCACGATATTTGAAATATAGTTGATATAGTTACGATATAGTTACGATATTTGAAATATATTCTCGAACCGTCGAATTATAATGAGATAACCCTTTGATGATTCACATGTCATGCGTATGTTTAAATGATAGTCGTTATAGTTACGTTTAATTGAGCCGCGAGTTGCCTATTTGTTCAAACCGTGCAAACCAGAGAACTTGTTCACCTTACTAATCTTTTGTCATAGATAATGTTTTACAAGTTATATGATGGTATATGTACATGTTTAAGTTGTTTATGCGATATCTTTTATTTTTGCTGAAAATGAATTATACTGAGTTGATGGATACAATTGAATGGTATGGTTGCTAAAATGTTAAACATATGTGTGATATGGAAGTAATTTTGTTGTTATTTTGAATCATATAACTATTAATACTCAATTGTAATTTCAGTTGTTTGACTTCTACATTATTAAGTTAATTACTCATGACGACGATCGATGGTTCCGTAAGGAGTTTAACTGGGAATTTTATAATGTGCCTCCGATCTAAACTAATAATCTTCTTATATTGACTATATGGTTAGACTCTTGTCTAGTTCTTATGACGTGATAAATCGTTTTAAAATTTAACATGTAATTGAGTTGGTACTTATACTTTTGTGTGACCATGCAACCTGTGATAAATAGATCTGTAATAAAGAGGTAAAATTTTGATTGAACACAGTTAATTTGTAGTTACTTGCTTTACATTATGGTACGAATCGTATGCTTTGACGAGACGTCACCAGGGAATGTGTACTATCTAAAAGGGGTCTCTGATTAAATGCTGTAGTCGTGTTAGCCGTGAATATAACTGAGTAAAGAAGTGTAACTAAAATCCTGATGTTGAGGTAATAGTCGTTCATTAGTAAAGATAGGACTGAAATGACTAAGATGAACCTGTAAATTACGAAATATGAGTCGACACCTAAGCTTGTATTGTTTGAAGGAATTGAGTTAAGTTTATCTGATTTTGAGTTAAATGGATTCTATGGACGGCTCTGTTATAAGATTTATGTTAAGAAAGTTATTCACCGTCCAGTATGAAAGTAAAAGTTTGAAAATGAAGTTAAATTTTGTCGTGTGAGTATAAATTCGGAATGAGAGTTCCAGCCAGTGTCTGGTTGTATGGTTTCATGATATTCGCTAGTCTGGAGGAATGAAGCTAGAACGGAGTCACAAATAGTGGGTTAATTTAGTCATGTTGTTCGTTCATGTAGTGAATTGGTGGGTTGTGGTTAGTTACGAATGTCAAAACGGGAAATGTAATGTGGTGATTTAAGTGAGTTGTGTGTTAACATGGTATGTTGATATTAGCATGATATGTAATGAATATTTGTAAAATTGGTGTAGTTAAATACATTTAATCTTTTATGTCATTGTGTTGGGTGCAGTTTAAATATATTTACCATCAAGAACGAAATTTTATGTATGATAGTCTTGTATGTTAACTTTCCAATATCGCTGTTTACTCGCTTGATTGACTCGACCAATAAGTTTGTAAAATTTGCCAATCAATGTGCATTCGTCATTCGTGAATAAATTCCAAACCCTTTGTTATGAGGATTAAAAATACTTCTAGGATGATAAGTCTTTAAATCTGGTTGTCTTCATTTTATCGGTGATTCGTGTCTTGACCTAAACCGCATGAGATATGTAAAGGAAAGTCGATGGACCTATTAGGTTACAAATTTTCATAAATCGATTTATTAAGTTTTGACCCTAATTCTTTTCTTATGTTGATTGATTCCCTATGTTTCTAAGGTATGAGATTACAATGATTAGTGAAATGAATAATTACTAATGATTTTTACTGGTAACCTTGTAAAGCATAGTTCCATTCATAATTTGATTATTCACATGAATAAATGTTACCAATATTTCTTGGAAAATATGCTATTTGACATGAACCATATGTGAGCACCTAAGCATCTTCATCTTTGTAACCTGAGTAGTAATGTATAAATTAGATTGACAAGCAGATCCTGTGAATGTTATTGCATGCATTGATTGATATGAAGAGTGTTTAGATTAATACTGAAATGTCTTAAGTTATTCAACGTGGCTTTTGCTCCGATCCGTGGTGATGTCTTCAGAAAGAAGAAGAATCGTAGCTTCCTTGAGAGAGCTTGTATATTGATTGTCTTGAGTAGGGATTAGTTAACTTGAGCGTGAGTTGTGAATCTTTTATCCTCTTTCAGTTGTTAGGAGTAGTTTGAGAACTTTTGTTATAATGAAGGTTACGGGGACGTAACCATGTTTAAGGAGGGTAGGATTGTAAAATCTTTATACTTTCATGTGTGATTTCTCAGTTTGGCTATATTGGTTATGCGTTGTGTGGGTTATGTTGGAGTGTTACATGATGTGTTTCTGTTATGGTTAAACTTCGGGGACGAAGTTTATTTTAAGGAGGGTGGAATGTAATACTGCGTTTAATATTCAATTTGGTGGGTGCCTTACATACTTTTGTATATGCGTTTCATAATTCGTTTGCGTTGGTTGGTAGAGAGGGTAAACTTCGGGACGAAGTTTCTTTTAAGGAGGGTAGACTGTAATACCCGGTATTTTAATATGATATTATATTAGGCCGAGTTACCAGCTGGGTCGTGTAGTGTATTTGTGACTCGGGTAATTATGTGACTCGGGTTTTAATTAATCTAACTAGGCTAGGCCCGTATCATCTTAATAGCACCTATCCTATATGTATAACTCATCTAACCAAATCCTAATCTCCCTATCACCATATTCACTTTAACCATGAGAAAAGAGAGAAAAGGGAGAAGAGGGAGCCGTGTGTGAAGGGAGCCGCGTGAGGCATTGCGAGGCGATTTCTCAGCCTATTCTCATCCTATTTCGTAAGTAGACTATCCTATTACCTATTTATTCAATTATTAGCATAATTATATTAGTAGTGGAATAATTTTTGTAACCCTAGAAATTGGTTTGGGGGTTTTGATTATAAATTGTATGAGATAAATGAATAGAATAGTTACAGCAATTTACAGATTTGTTGGTCTGTGTTATTTGAGTGTTTTACCTGTCTTAAATCGTGGGATGCAAAAAGTTAAAGAATAGACTCATGTTTATTCCAAGCCTAGTTTATACCTGTGAAAATAGGTAGCATTTCACCATGTAGTTTTTCCTGAAGAAATTATTTGTGAACGTCTATCTAAAAAGTCCGCGAATCAGTAGAGGCTGAAAGATTACTTCTAAAACATAATTTAGATATTGAATTGGTACTGGGTCTTTTTCATATATTTAATTTAAAGAGTTTATATGAGTTAGGCGTTGGTTTTACTTAAAAATCATTTGTCAAACTCGTTTTATGAATCAATACTTTTTATGCGACGGTTTCTGTCAGTTTTTGGAAATTAGTCTGAAAACCCTTGATAAGTTTGGAATTTGAGAAAAACACGTTAGATATAATTTGTATCTAAGACTCATGGGGTTCCAATTCAATTGGCCTTGCATCAATTAAAATTTTCTGGAATTAGTTATTCATTTTATACCGAGTCTGCCATGTGCAGGAAAATCAGGGAAAGTCGTGTTTGTTCCTTTTTTTTTTTTAGGTGAAATGTAAGAATTTCCATTAAGCACAACAAAGCTATTACAAGCTACCAATTTTACACCAACACTTTTTGTAGTAACCATACATCAACTTAATGCATTAAAGGAAGGCTACTTAACCAAATTCTATCTCGAGCAAGCATCGTAGGACCAGTTTTTGCCAAAATCCGCATCTTACATTGACTTTGGACTTGATCAACCACCTTTTTAGGTACCATCAGGCAAGCCTCAACCCTTACCTGATTTCTCTGCATCCAGATTGCATACTGAGCCGCCAAAAAGGCACCCCCAATAACACCCTTCTGCACACTTGTGAAATGACCAGCATACACACAGTCAAGAGCATTCCCAGTAGGTAACTGTATATGACACAGTTCTGAAATACCATCAAGAATCCTGAGACTGTACTCACACTCCTGGAAAATATGACAGTGAGTTTCATCAGCATTACCACACAGGAAACACACAACATCACCTGACATCCAAATTTATACAGTTTGTCCTTTGTTTGTAAAGCTTCCCTGGCTATAAGCCAACCAATAAACTGATGCTTAGGAAGGCACCATCCATTCCAAATTTGCTTATACCAGATCACCCTCTGAAACTTTCTCCTCATCACCTCATAACCACTTCTAATAGTATACCCTTTATTCTCCCCCTGCCACAGACCAGCAGAGTAGGACCCTAATAACTTATCACGAACCTTAACAATAGACTTCCAGCTCCAGCAGACGTCAGAAGTAAGGCTTTATTCAGACCAAGCTGCATCTTTCATATAAACATGATGGACCCATCTAACCCATAAACTATCAGGCTTAGAGAAAACCCACCACACCAGCTTACCTATAGCAGCAATATTCCAAGCATAAGAGTCTCTAATTCCAAGCCCCCCTTCATTCTTTGGAGCACAAATTTTCTCCCAACCAACCAAGGGGACTCTAATATAATCCACCTTCCCATCCCAAAGATAGTTCCTGCAAATAGCATCCACTTTATGAAGCACACCTTTGGGAATAATAAAAATGTTTGCCCAATACGTATAGAGGGAAGTGAGCACAGAATTAACTAACACAAGCCGTCCTGCATAAGATAAGTGTCTAGCCCCAAACCCTCTTATTCTGGAGACTAGCTTCTCAATCAACACTTGACATTCATTCTTTTTCAATCTTCCAGCTGTAATAGGTACTCCCAAATAAGAAAAGGGGAGGAGTCCTTCCTTGAAACCAGAAACTTGCAGGATCTCATGCTTGAGACTACCATGAACACCATTGAAATAAGCATTAGTTTTAGAAGTATTCATCTGGAGTCCAGAAGCCTGAGAGAAGGTTGCAAACACTCTGAGTAAGACCATCATAGAAGCAGCACCCCCCTTACAAAACAAGAGTAGATCGTCTGCAAACATAAGATGGGATAGCTTCATTTTTGAACATAAAGGATGGTACTTAAAAGGAACAGTCTCAGTGATATATTGCATGACTCTACTCAAATATTCCATTGCAATGGTAAAGAGAAGAGGGGACAAAGGATCTCCCTGCCTCAACCCCTTTTTCCCATTGAACAGTCCAAATATTTCTCCATTCATGACCAAGGAATACGAAGCAGAGCATACACATTCCATCACCAAATCAATGAACTTCCCAGGAAACTTTAAAGCTCTCATCATTTGCTCCAAGAAATTCCAGCTGATAGAATCATAAGCCTTCTTCAAATCAACCTTAAGCATAAATCTAGGAGAGCTAGCTTTCCTATTATAGAGTCTAATCACATCTTGGCAAATCAAAATATTCTCAACAATGCTCCTACCTTTAATGAAGCCACCCTGGTTTGGGCTAATGATACAAGGTAAGACATTTGCCAGTCTATTGCATAGGATTTTGGATATGCACTTATAGACTACATTACAACAAGAGATAGGCCTAAATTGAGTTACATTCGTTGGCCTATCACCCTTAGGGATAAGAGAAATAAGAGTATGATTAATCTGTTTAAGCATTTTCCCATGGGTAAAGAAATCCTGAACAGCCTCACACACTTGAACACCAACAACATCCCAGGCATCTCGAAAAAAAGCACTAGAAAACCCATCTGGGCCTGCAGATTTATGAATGGGAATGGAAAAAATGACCTTTTTTATCTCCTCATTGGTTACTGGAGACATCAACATTTCAGCATGTTCATCAGAGCAAGTGATACCCTGTTGAACAACTGAGACACTGACAGGGGTTGTCTCCTTAGCAGTGCCCAACAAGTTAATATAGAAATCCAAAAAAGCCTTCTGAATGTGAGCAGTAGAATCACAGGCAACACCATTCTGATCTTCAATCTGAATCACTTTATTCCTTGCTTGCCTACTCTTGAGGACACTATGGAAGTATTTGGTGTTATCATCACCCTTATCCACCCAAGTAACCTTAGATTTTTGAATGAGGAATGCATGACAAGCATCCTTAAGCTCTCTGTAACACTTAGCTGCATCAACTTCTTTTTGAATAAGGTCAGCATTCAATGGATCACTTCTCAGTTTCCCTTGAATATGTTCCAAGTATTGCCAAGCTCTAACAGTATTATTCTCAATATCATCAAATTGAGCTCTATTTAGCATTTTCAATGGTTGTTTCAAGCTCTTCAATTTTTTTACCAGAACAAACATTTTAGTTCCATACCAATGCTGGTCCCAAACACTCTTCACACAGTCATAGAAATGTTCAGATTGGCTCCACATATGGAAATATTTAAAGCTTCTTCTTTTAACTTGACTGTTATCAGTAGTCTGGATGATACAAGGGGTATGATCCATTAGGCCCTCAGTATAGAAATGAGCATAGTTATGCTGAAAGCTCCTTAACCAAAACTCTATCCAGACGACTATAAATTCTTGAGGAAGGTCCCTGTTTGTTATTCCAAGTGAATAATGAGCCAGTAGCTGGGCTATCCACCAGCTCACATTCATCAATACAATTCTGAAAATCTTCCATTTCTTGTTCACTAGTAGACCCCCCAAGTCTTTCAAGAGGGCTCAACACAGTTTTAAAATCACCACACACCACCCAAGCCATAGAAATCACCCTCTTAAACATACAAAGTCTTTCCCAAAGAATTCTCCTTTGTTCAATCTCATTGAAAGCATACACCATAGTGATATAGAACTCCTCACCAGAACAAATCTCTCTAGCCTTCATATGGATAGACTGTGCATTATATTCCAGAAAGTCAACAGAAAAACGTGTAGGATCCCAAAGTACCCAGATCCTACCACCCTTATGTAACCTTGTATTAGTAGAAATACACCAACTAGCACAGATATTCTTACTAACAGAGTTTAGAGACAAAGGTTTGACCTTCGTCTCAAGGAGACCAAACAGACCCACATGATTATGATGAAGAAACCACTTGATAGTATTCTGTTTTGTAAGACTGTTTAGTCCCCTGACATTCCAAAAGCCTATATTATGCATTACCCCCTTTGGGAGGTAATGCACTACCTTTCGTACCTATACCCACTTTTGGAGTAGCATTGTTCAGAGCATCCAGGAAAGTATACTGGGACAATTTGGAGATATTCTGACCAGCATCCAGTAACTCCTGTCTACTCAAATGAACTATGGATCTCATTGGAGTATCAGCAACTGTATATTTCCTATTCCCAGTCCAGGACACCTCAAAAGCGTTAGGCTTCTCTACAGGAGTAACAACAAGAGGAGTGGGTTGAGAGGAATGTACCACACCACTCTGCTGCTCAACTACAGGAGCCTGTCTAATAGGCATCTCAGTTGGACGCTGCTGCTTTTGAACAGGCTTAGGCCTCCATTGTTTCTTCTCAGGGACTGGTTTCCCTTTTGGTTGAGGCTTCCTACAGGTAGAAGTCTCATGACCAATTCCACCACACTGTTTGCATAGAATTGGCTTCCATTCAAATTCAACAGGGACAGACACAACTTGACCATCTTCATCCAAAAATTTGATGGTCTCAGGGATTTTGAGACCAAAAGGCACATCCACCATCACTCTTGCAAAACCCAAACGAGTCTTATCAACAGTAGCAGTGTCACACCTAACATATTTTCCAACGAGGCCAGCAATCCTAGGGAGACATTTCCCCCAAAATTTCAACGGCAAATTATGCAATTTAACCCACACAGGGACCTCCTTAACATCATCTTTCACCAGCTCCACAGAATCACTCCAAGGTCTTACAATCAAAGGCTTATTGTCAAATAGGTAATGACCCTGTTGGAGCACTATTTTCTTTGCCCTTTCAGACTTAAATCGCACAATAAAAACACCATTAGGCAAAAAAGAGACTTTATCAACCTCCTGGTTTATCCATATCCTTCTAATGAAACCATCTAGTACCTCTAATGGCGGATTCGCACCAAGGACAAAACAGTAAACATAGTTTTTCCAATATGCAATTTCATCTTTAACATCAGCCTCAGTAAACTGAATTAGATCACTTGGTTCCTCCACAATAGGCGCTAAAGGGGACTTACCTTTCCCTACTTGAGTCCAGGCACCGAGAGTCTCCGGCACAAGGGATTCAAGGTCATATGGAGCAATACCGACAATTTCATTCACCATCCTGGTTTTATTAGTGACAGCATCCACCGGTCCTCCTGGAACAACCACGGACGATCCCAGCGGAGACGAAGCATTATTACTATTTTTGGTATTTTTTGACGTTGAAGATAAAGGAGAAAACCTATTTTGGGAAGATATTTGTGTTGTCATTGATTCAGTGCGGCGCAGAAATTTTTGTAGATTTTTTGGAATTTTTTAGGTTTTTTCTCTCTCTATCTCTAGCATTTTTTTGTTTTTTCTCTCCTTGTCTTTTCCTTACCTTATAATGTGAATGATTAATTGACTGAGTAGGTGGTAATTACGATATTCCTATTAAATTACGATGAGTCTAGGTTATGTGAATGATTAATTGACTGAGTAGGTGGTAATTATACATAATTATGTTATGTAGGTGATGGATATGTGAAGGATCATAACTGATTGCTTGTGCGTGCTTGGATTGCGAAAAGGTAGGGAAATACACTTGACTTATTATCGTTGTTGTTGAATGGTGTTGATTTGTTGTGTTTCGTATGACCAAGTTGTGAACGTTGACTTATTTCGTGGTTGTTGCTTTATGCTATGACTCATATACTGGATTGTGATTGATCGAGTTGATCGTATTGAGTATGCTATCACAACATTTTGTAGCTGGCATGATTTTATAATTGATCAGTTCAATGGTATACATATTGCATTGCATTGTTTTCTTGTTAAGCATTTCATGTGCATTGGAGTTGGAGGATAGTGTGGTGGTGACGAGGTTGTGATACGTTGTGATGTTGTGATAAGGCCCAGGCGGGTTCTGCAGACGCCCGGATAACCTCGATTGAATAGTGGTATATCGACGACGGTCGATTCATAGTAGTCCGCACGGGATCGGTATGGTGGGCGTTCGGGTTATGAGATATGAGTTGAGATGGAGGTGGAGGTGACGGAGGAGCATGCATATCATATTTTGTTGTTTCATTGTATTCCCTACTCAACCTCGTGGTTGACCCTGTGTATTCGTGACCATCTGTGATGACCCAAATATTGGCGAGCAGACTTGACAGGTTTAAGAGATAGGACGGGAGCTTGATGGGCGTGAGACACTGGATCAGAAGACTTAGTAGCTAGATCATCATTTAGAAGACTTTCACTTTTATTTATGTTAGTTCTTTGTAATTTGATGTAAAAGAGGTTTTGTAAAAATTAAGTTAAAGAAATTATGTAATTTGCCTTGGAGTTTAATTTGTTATTCACTGCCTCGGGAAACCGAGATGGCAATAGTCCGGTTTATTAGGGAATGTCTTGCTAGAGGCACCTTTATAAATCGGGGTGTTACACACTTACACTTTTGGGACATCATAATTTGGACATTTACACTTTTGGAACATTTACATTTATGGAACATTCCCTTTACATTTACACTTTACTTCGACTTACGTTTACACTTACACTTCATATCTGATGACATTTACACTTAAACTCTATGGACATTTACACTTACACTTCATATATGATGACATTTACATTTACACTTACACTCTGTGCGCATTTACAGAGTCGCTAAAACAGAATGGAGTTCAACCTGACAGGCAAGAGCTGTGTAGGGAGGTCGAGAACAGGTTTACACCGTACATCGGGCAGGAGTTTGGGGGGGTTGAGGACGCGGTGACTTTTTATAAGATATACGCCATTCCTTGTGGGTTTGATGTGCGTAGGTACACAACAAAAAAATGGCGTGGCGGTGAGATCAAGTCAAAGCTCGTCGTCTGCAATCGAAAAGGTTTCGCTCACAAGACGCCCAGTAAAGATCGGGATGACGGACTGGTTGGGGAGAAGTCACAGAGGATATTTAGGGTCACTATAGTGGGGTGTAAAGCGAGGATACGACTATATATGAAGAATGGTCTTTTATTAATTGACCGGTTCCACGAGGGTCACAATTACAAGCTTATCTCACTTAAGGACAGAGAGTTCCAGAAATTGTCGCGTAACATAACAGATTATCACAAGATGATAATCGTTTCGAACTCAAGGGTTTGTAATATATAATCACTCTCTATACTAAATAAATAATTCCATTCATGTTATATTTATATGACGTATCTGTTAATGATTGATTGGCAGCTGAAGATAGGAGCAACAAAGACATACAGAATCTGCAAAGAACAAGTGAATGGATTCGAGAACATTGGAGCAAGCTTAAATGATTTTAAGAACTTCCATAGGTATGTTAAATGTTTCATTCACGAACGGGATGGTCAGTTGTTTGTTGACCATTTCAAGGAAATGACTGAAACAAGAATAGGTTTCTACTTTGACTATGACCTTGACGATGATGGCAGCCTACGTAGGGCCATATGGGCGGACGGTACTGCCCGAGATAATTACAAAAATTTTGGTGATGCGGTGTCATTCGACCCAACTTACTCCACCAATAAGTATTCTATGGTATTCACACCATTCACAGGTGTTGACCACCATAAACGATCTGTGACGTTCTGTGGGGCTCTAATTGCAAGGGAAGATTATGAGTCATTTAATTGGGTTTTCAGCCGGTTTTTACAAGCAATGGGGGGTAAGGAACCCGAGTACATAATTACAGATCAGGACGTTCTGTCCCTCTTGTTTACACGATCTGTGACGTTCTGTCCCTCTTGTTTTCAAGACAGCGCGCCATCGGTTCTGTATGTGGCATATAATGAACAAAATGCCCAGTAAGTTTGGTGTCTCTAGGAGTGATTATAATGACTTCATGTGTAAAATTAATGACATTATATGGGACGATGAGCTTGAAGCAGCAGAATTTGATGGTATCTGGGAGCAAATAATTGAAGATCATGGTGTTGGCGTAAATGATTGGTTTGCAGATACGTATGCTATAAGAGGACAGTGGGTGATGGCGCATTGCAGAGACTTGAGGATGGCGTCGATTATGAGGACGACTCAAAGATCAGAGAGCGAAAATAGCTTTTTCAAGAGGTTTGAGCATAAGTCAGGAACATTGGTTGAGTTTTGGATGCGTTTTGAGAGCGCTATGGACCAACAAAGACATACACAGAAGCAGCTTAACAACATGGATAAGCACTCGTCCGCAGCGGCGTCAACACATCTGGCATTAGAGATTCATGCTGCAAAGGTAACACCTATTCAGCTTTCCAGAAATTCAAAGAAGAAGTCAACTTCTCAATTGATACATGTAGAACAGGAGGTTTCACTGAGAGGCGAACTAGAGGTAACTACTGTCAAAGATTCATCCAGGAAGAAGAATTTTGAAGTTGCATACAGTCCAGGTAGTTTACACTTCCTATACCTTAACATTTACACTTTTCCAGTTCATAACATTTACACTTTCTAGTTCATGACATTTACACTTTCAATGATATTACATTTACGCTTTAAAATGATATGACATTTACACTTTACATTATATGACATTTACACTTTCCATGATATTACATTTACACTTTCAATGATATGACATTTATACTTCCTATAACTTAACATTTACACTTTTCCACTTCATGACATTTACACTTTCAATGATATTTACACTTTAAAATGATATGACATTTACACTTTACATTATATGACATTTACACTTTCCATGATGTTACATTTACACTTTCAATGATATGACATTTACACTTCCTATAACATAACATTTACACTTCTTATATGACATTTACACTTTACACTTCTTATAACTTAACATTTATACTTTACAGTTCATGACATTTACACTTTAGATTATATGACATTTACACTTTCCATGATATTACATCTACACTTCCTATACCTTAACATTTACACTTTTCCACTTCATCACATTTACACTTTACAGTTCATGACATTTACACTTTACATCATATGACATTTACACTTTCTGTTTTTATCTCATTTAAATTCCTATAACTTAACATTTACACTTCTAATAACTTAACATTTACACTTTACAGTTCATGACATTTACACTTCCTATTAGTTTAAATTTACACTTCTAATAACTTAACATTTACACTTTACAATTCACGACATTTACACTTTACATCATATGACATTTACACTTTCCATGATATGTCATTTACAGTTTCTGTTTTTATCTCATTTAAATTTCTATATAATCAGTTACACTATTTTTAACATTCACACTTACATGCTAGCTTTAACTGATGACACAGGTACACGTAAAGCAAGCTGCAGTTGTACGATATTTGAAAGAACCGGAATCCTATGCCGCCATATAATATGGATTTTTTCAGCAAGTGGGATAAAGACTATACCAGAAGATTATGTTGTAAATAGATGGATGAAAGAGTATCTCCGATTAAGGATTTTCAATAGTAATGGTGAAGGGACATAAAACATGCAAGTCATCGATGAAAAACATATTGCAATGTCAATAATGTGGTCAGAAGTTCATGAAGCTGTAGGGCTCCTTCGAGACAAAGGAGTACCTGATGTTGACAGCTTTTCCGCTGTAATTAGGGCATTTAAAGAGTCGATGTCACCATTAGGGGAAGAGTTGAATAAAAATCAACAAATTGAGACATTTCTGAATTGTACGGCATGTGAGGTAGTGACGATATTGCCACCAAAGAATTCGAAAAAGAAGAGTACCGGAAAAAGATTGCTGTCAGCCAAAACAAAGGCAATGGTGTTGGCTAGGAAACCCAAACGTAAGTGTAAGAATTGCAAGATAATGACAAATCATGACAAGAGGAACTGCCCTAACCCCTTCGCAGCACACACGCCATTGTGCGAAGGGTCGTCTGAACCAGAAGAGGATGAATGAGAGGAGGAGGAAGAGCTGGAATCAGAACAAGAATAGACGTCAGAGCAGTGACAAATGTTGCTCTATATATTTTGATTGTGTAACTTAAAACATTGATGTGCTATAACTGGAGCGAGCGATTAGGAATTGGTCTCACGGCAGCGTAAATTTGAACTGCAGTTGGTGTAACTTTTAGTAACACCAACGTTAGAGTTACACTGTCATAAGACCAAAATCTCTCTGTGTTATTAGATAGCCAAACATTGTGTTACTTGAACTTATTTTGAATTACATATGTTATTTCAAGTAACAGTTACACTTATTTTCAAGTAACTTGTGTTAACATTTACACTTGCCATGTCACCACATTTACACTTCCCATGTCACCACATTTACACTGAAATTCAATTTCAGTGTGTTTACATTCATACTTTCAGTATGATAAAATTTACACTTTCAATAATAGTTTCATCTGAATGAAACTATTCTTCAATTTCAGTGTTAACATTTACACTTTAAGTGTGTTAACAGTTACACTTAAAAGTGTAAATGTGACTAAATTGCAAGTGTGTTAACAGTTACACTTGCAATTTAGTCACATTTACACTTTGAAAAAACTATGATTATAACTGCCAAAAAATAGTCAACCATTACACTTCATTAGTGTAATTTACCATTATACTTCATTACTGTAATAATTACACTTACAATTTACCATTACACACATTAGTGTAAACATTGCCAACCAAAATACAAATAGTCAACATTCTTTTCTAACTTCAACATTGCCAAACAAAATACATTTCAATCAAAAATATGTCCACAAATTGTTTACTTTTTCGATAACACAGCCTTAATTTTGCGCTTCTTTTGTAACTTGCCCCATAAATCTTCTTTTGTAACTTGCCCCATAAATCTTCTTTTCCAGCGATAAACCCATTCAACTTTGCTTCAAAAACGTCTCTGTTGACATTTATATCAGCTAGTACAAGGGTCGCCACCAACTCGACTACCAAGTACCGTCGATTCCTCTTCCTCTCCAAGTCTGGATGCTCAAAAGGTTGACCCTCGTACATCAGCATATACATCATACAGAAAATCCCTGATTCTGTTATGTTAGGAAGGGGTGTTTGGCGCCTGAACGGGATTTACCGATGGTCAAAGCTAGTAATCTCGTACCCCTGTCCGTTCGACATCCAAATAATCGCTAACGGTGATGCCCGCCATTAAAGCACCGACAATTAAATAAACTATATATTGTTCATCTCTTGAAAATGATTTATTGGCATCGGACTTACCACTTGGCGAGTAACATTGCACATTTGATCGATCCCATTGGCATGATGTTGGTAGTCAAGGAGATCAACAGTTTGTTGTCCAAAATTTATACATACGCGTGCAAAGTGCCCACCAATGTTGACAAGTACGAAGATAAACTCGGCATTCAGGTTGAAAGTTTTATCACAGTCCTGGATGAAGGTATCCCAAATGTGATACTGACCCGATCGTGATGTCATTAGATCGTGATCCCGCTTCACGTATATCCAAAACCCGCATGATACATTCTGTTCGAGAAGTGAGTGAGCCTACATAATAAAAGTAAAAATAATGTATGACTTTTAGGCTTTGTGCAGGGGGGTACCATATGACGTATCCCAAAGAAGGCCATCCTAGGAAGTAAGTATTCAGCAGACTCCAAATGGTTCAGCAAAACAGCCTAAGACTCAATGACAACAGGCGACATTACAACCTCAAGAAGCATGGACATGATGTCGGACCGGCGTAGCGCGGCATGCCTACTGTACAAAGAGATTGATTCGCTGCAATGAAACACACGTATAGTAGTAAGAAATTGAGAATTAGTTACAAATTAAATATCGTAAGTAATTGGCCCTGTTATAAGAGTCTGAGAGATACTAACGAATTTTCAAAATTGTAATCGTCTAACAAGCAATAGTCCACCGCATGCTTTCGACATGATCGAACACCCCGGGGCGGGGGGGACGGCTCCTTACGGCTGACAAAGGTTGGCTACCTGAAGACTGCACTGATGCTTGAATAACGACGGGGCTGCTTTCTGCCGGTATGGCTACAGGATTGACCATAGGGCTTCCTTCTACGCGTTTAGGGGGTGGGTCTGCAATACGGGGCCGTTTACTGTACGTAATCTCTTCCTCATCGTCCAGACTCCGCTTCTGTGCAGCATTGGAGACCGAATTCAGACCTTGACCATACTTTTGCCTGAATTGGGTTATCCTTGCGCGAACGCTCTCCCTCACTTTGTTATGGTCACTCAAGATAAGGATCGACACCACTTCAGCCCGGATGAGGTTGATAACATCCATCTCACCTAAGGCGCAGTCAAAAAGCTTCCCATTGAAAAGCAGCATGTGTATCATCATGTACACCCCGCAATCAAATGCAGAATACCCCCTACCTTGCCATTTAAATTCGACATTGACAAATTTAAACCCGGCGACCTTTGAACCTCTGGCAAACCCTTTAGACTCCAGATACTTGCCCATTAAATCACACTGTAAAAGGTATTTCAAAAAAATAGTCAATTTAAAACAGTGTTTACAATTCCAGAATACATATACACTAAATAACAAATTAAGGTATGCTATTTATAATTATTGCCGCAATACGCGAAATTCCAAAATATGGAAGCTTCTCAAAATCATCGTCGTAGCGACGATTGTCCAAATACTCTATCTGCTCAGATACGAAGTTTATGCATGCACAGCTGTAATGATCATTATTGCCAGATAAGATCGGGATGAAGACCTGGCGGATGTGACAACAAAGACATAACAGTTACACTCAGTAAAATTTCACATTTACACTTTTAATAATTCGTCACATTTACACTCCCTATGTCATGACATTTACACTTTCCATATATTCACATTTACACTTTATATGTCATGACATTTACACTTCCTATTTAGTCACCTTTACACTCCCTATGTCATCACATTTACACTTTCGATATAATCACATTTACACTATACATCATGACATTTACACTTCACTATGTCTCACATTTACACTCCCTATGTCATGACATTTACACTTTCCATATATTCACATTTACACTTTATATGTCATGACATTTACACTTCCTATTTAGTCACCTTTACACTCCCTATGTCATCACATTTACACTTTCTATATAATCACATTTACACTATACATCATGACATTTACACTTCACTATGTCTCACATTTACACTCCTTATGTCATGACATTTACACTTTCCATATATTCACATTTACACTTTATATGTCATGACATTTACACTTCCTATTTAGTCACCTTTACACTCCCAATGTCATCATATTTGCACTTCCTATATAATCACATTTACACTATACATCATGACATTTACACATCACTATGTCTCACATTTACACTTCATATGTCATGACATTTACACTTTCTTCTTAATCACATCTACACTTTATATGTCATGACATTTACACTTCACAATATCTCACGACATTTACAGTTCACTATCTCTCACGTTTACACTTCATATGTCATGACATTTACACTTTCTTCTTAATCACATCCAGACTTTAAATGTCATGACATTTACACTTTCTGTGTAAATCACATATACACTTTATGTGTGATGACATTTACACTTTCTGTGTGATTACATTTACACTTCACAATAGGTCACATTTACACTTACCATATCAGATCCAAGTTGAAATGGAGACAAACAGGATTGAATCCAAGCATCCCACCCAGCCCAGATTTCGTCCTTTTTGTCAAGAACAATTCCTTTCTTCTTGGCTTTCCAAATATCCAGCGCAACACTCTGTTCAAACGAATGGCAGCGCTATTAAATTTAGACACTTACGTTACAATTAAATTGAAACTATACAAATTGCATTGAGTGAGGATAGGACAAATACGGTGTGACTAAGCCCGAAGAAACAACGAGAGGATGCAATCGTGCGGTTTGGTCATACATCATCTTATTGATTAGTAGGCACCAACAATCGATTCATGAAGACATAACTTCTGTCCAGGTTCAAGGGTTAACATGTCTTCCCGTGACACGAAGAAAAAGTCTGAAAATACTGCCAATTCTTCCCTACAAAAAAAGAAAAAATTATATAAGGCGAACATGATTACGACAACATATAAGTATTAATATGTTTGACATAGAAATTAATTGACTCACCCTTTCAACCAAGCTTCTGATTTGTTAACTACGTAGTCCAGGACGTATTTCCTTTCCTTAAAAACATTCCTAAATAATTTCTTATTCAGCTGCAGGTTTACAGTAACAAAGCCCTGCTCAGGCATGGGTTCCCCACAATCCATGGTGCAAGTTAAATTCTCAGGGACCACTTCCATGCACTGTAAGGGCTCAGTTGAATGAAATAGGAAAGGGTGGTGATCCAGGTTACTCCGGGGGACATAAATTTCCCGACCATCCGCAGGAACGGCTGGTTCGAAGGGGCCGCATCGATCGTTCCAAACTCCTCACCCGGAACCCCCTTAAATGCCTCAGCTAGCTCTGCAGTAGATATAAACGCACTGAAATTCCGGCAACTTAAACTCGGAGGAGGGTGCTTCAACAACCCCCTTATCTGCTCCCTCTACAACATCCATGGGCTTGTCATCATTCTGAAATGAACCAGGACAAGCAGGTTGTGCAGTAGAGCATTCACCTTGCTCGTTGACCATGCCACTACCACTCTCTAACCCTTCTTGAGATGCATCTTCACGGTCTGTGGTCGAAATAACGCCCGGCTCAACATCTGGTACTTTCGTACCACTAAATTGGGGTCGGTCAACGGGCTGTTCCGCTCCCGGTGCACCGCTAACATCCACAGCCTCACCAGGCACTAGTCCAACCACCAGTGATTCGGGCCCACGACAGGGCTCCTGATCTTGAGGCGGCTCCATGTCCATGCCCTGCATAGCCCCGTCCTGGTCTCTCGGTGCACCGCTAACATCCACATCCTCGCCAGGAACTAGTCCAACCACCAGTTATTCGGGCCCACGGCAGGGCCCCTGATCTTGAGGCGGCTCCATATCTATGCCCTGCACAGCCTCGTCCTGTTCTCTCGGTGCACCACCCTGTGCCACTTCACCGTCACCGCTGTCTGACAACTTATTGGGGCGTTATCAATATCGATTGTCGCTATAAATTTCAACTGAAATGAAGATGAACCATCTTCAATTGACGGGACTACCACATCCGCATCCACCTTGTTCGCTACTTTTGAATAAGACACTTCCCCTTCACCAGTAACAGGCCCCTTGTTCTTGAGCCAGCTCCATATCCATACCCTGCACAAACTCATCCTGACCTCTCTGTACACAGCCCTCTGCCGCTTCACCATCACCAATATCTGTCAAACCTTGCAGCGCGTTCTCAATATCAGCAGTCGAAATAAATTTTAGTTGAACTGAAGATGAACGATCTTCAGTTGACTGAACTACCACATCCGCATCCACCTTATTCGTTGCTTCTGAATTACCCTTCTCAACAACATGTTCAGCTTTCTCAGAGGCACCACTAGTAACAGGCACTTCCCCTCCCAAACTTTCCTGCTCCTTGTTCAATGAGGGCCTTGTGTAAGCTTCTTGAACTTCATCCGGGCTATAAATTCTCTCTAGAATCTATTGATCCGTTAATTGAGTCAAGTCGTCGGTTAAATCTAGCCCGCATTCCTCTTCTTCTCGTCGACAGGCTTCGTTAAGTTCAGCGGTGTTGTAGAAATCAGCGGTCTCCATTACCTGTGACATCGCCGCATCACCTACTTTATCACCCAAATCAGAATCTTCTGCAAGTGATACAGGCTCTACAGTAGGCGTAAACTCGAACTTAGGAACCTTGGTCTTTTTTTCTTGCTTGCCTTTGTTTTTTTCTTGGCCACCTTCCCAACATCTGACAATGAGGGAGCGTTATCATTAGATTTCTTCATTTGGGAAGCTAAATTTCCAACTTCTTCAACATATTCCTTCACCTTTGCACCTTCAAAAAAAGCTTACGTCGCTTGTGACGGAACAAGACCATTGAAGAAGAAGTAGCACGTTGTTAAATTCTTAAGCATTGCAAATTTGCATCCGCATACCAGGAATAGAAGGCCACAACGTTCCTTTGAATCTTCAAGTACAACTCGTGTACACCCTATAGTTGGTAACAAAAAAAGATTTAAGAGTCCGGATACACAAAAATATATCTTTATATATATATATATATATATATATATATATATATATATATATATATATATATATATATATATATATATATATATTAAAAAAATAAACCATTAATTAAACATTCATAATACTTACATCTACAGCCCTAACTTTCAACTCATCGTTATCTTCAACACCGGGGGGGAGTTCAATCTGAATAAACTTCTTATCGGGTGTTGTACCCGACGTTGAAATCAGAAGAGGCGTAGGGCTTGCCAATGGCGCCTTGGCGCGCGCCACCTATGGCCAACATCGTATTACAGTGTCCTTCTCATCGTGGGTCTTGTTTTTACATCGGGGTACTTCACCTTGGACAAAGTTAGTCGACCCAATGGACCCACGTCCAGCTCATCCTTTAACCTCTTCGATAAAGTCTTGGATCCCAATCTTTGAATAAGTGGAAGGCCGTCGGGCAACTCCTACCACGGTAATCATACCATTTGAAAATAAGTAATCATAAGGAAAGGGATACAACCAAGCAGATGTGACTGCACGCTGCGAGCCTCAGCTGCAGCATTAGCTAAACATTCTAATACATACGAGCACTAGCCATACTCCGGTATGGCACTCACATCTTCAACCACTTTTAAAAGTTTCATTTCAATGCCGTTGTTCAATGTCGGCGCAAGGAATGATGAAATGCTAAGCAGCACAAACAGGCGGCAGAATTCATCCCCTCCATCTTTGAATTGCTCTGACTCGATATAATTGAAGACGTCTCCTAAAGGAATAGAATCAGAATTTGATTTCACTTTGAACTTTTTGCGCCACAGTTGTTTTATGCGCACATATTTTTCATCTTTAGCACCAGGCATATGTCCAGTAGGTACTATTTCCATCTCTCTCTCACCAACAGGTAACATGAAACAGTCATAGACATCATACTTAGTAACCATAAACTCCTTCAACTCCGACGCCCTGAAAACATAAGAACCATCGTTGAAAGCCTCGAGAAATTCAGGAACATGTGAAAGCGGGAAAGTTCTGAGTTTAAGATGAAGCAGCCCCCCAAATCCAATGCTCTGTACAACGGCTCGTTGAGCAATGTTAAGCTTACTAATAAGCTTGTGAAGCCTGTTGGGGCGACACTTAACGGAAACAGTAGAGGTAACTTGTGGTTATTCTTCGTTTTCAGGTAGTTCTCCATCAGATACCATCTGAATCAGGAAAAAAAAGTACATAAGAAATGCACAATATCAGTCAACCTATAACAGTCTACACATTTACATTTACACTTACTCTATCCTCACATTTACACTTCTAATATCTTCACATTTACACATCCAATTTAGTCAGATTTACACTTTATTTGTTCACATTTACACTTCTCCTATCCTCACATTTACACTTCCAGTATCTTCACATTTACACTTCCAATTTAGTCATATTTACACTTTAAGTGTTCACATTTACGCTTACTCTATCCTCACATTTACACTTCCAGTATCTTCACATTTACACTTCCAATTTAGTCAGATTTACCCTTTATTTGTTCACATTTACAATTCTCCTACCCTCACATTTACACTTCCATTATCTTCACATTTACACTTCCAATTTAGTCAGATTTACAGTTTAAGTGTTCACATTTACACTTACTCTATCCTCACATTTACACTTCCAGTATCTTCACATTTACACTTCCAATTTAGTCAAATTTACACTTTAAGTGTTCACATTTACACTTACTCTATCCTCACATTTACACTTTTAGTATCTTCACATTTACACTTCCAATTTAGTCAGATTTACCCTTTATTTGTTCACATTTACAATTCTCCTACCCTCACATTTACACTTCCAGTATCTTCACATTTACACTTCCAATTTAGTCAGATTTACACTTTATTTGTTCACATTTACACTTCTCCTATATTCACATTTACACTTTCTATTTGTTCACATTTACACTTTTTTTTGGTTCACATTTACACTTGGGCTGTCCTCACATTCACAGTCCCAATTACATCACATTTACAATCCCCAAAAATAGGCTCGATTGAAACCCTGACAAATACATTCACACTACCCATCAGTTCAGATTTACACTATCAATTTAATTAGAAATTCAAAGACTATAATATTTACACTACCCACTTAGAATTAAATTCAAACATGCTAATGAATCAAAATGTTTATGGATAATCAAATATAATAAAAATCACATAAATTTAAGCATGCAATAAAATCATAAACTCATAAATAACAAAATACAAAAATGAAATAACCCCAATATAACAATTACGACTCAAGGATAATTTACAAATTTAAAAAATTACAACAAAGAAAAGAATAAAGGATGATCAATGAATTACCTTCAAAGTGAGGTAAAGAAACAAAGATAGGAACTACGAGCGGTTGAATGGGATAAAATATAGAGAAGAAAATGGATTTGTTGTATTTGGTAAGGAAGAGGATATGTAGAAAAGAAAATGGAAGAAATGTGAGATGAAAGACAGGAATTAGTAAGGACGGTTTTTTGAAATTATTAGAGGAGTTGTATGAGATAGTGGAGGGAAGTTGAATAACGTGCGTATGACTGATGGAGGAACAAACATGCAGAATTTGAACAGTGAGTATATCACCCTAAGGAGAGAGGTAAATACTCTACATATTATTATAATATTATAAGTTGCTTTTTGGTGTAATCTTAGTCATTCATCCTCACAATCTAAGGGCTCTAAATGGGACTTATGGACTCAATGACTTAAGGTGGACTCATTAGATCTCATTTATATATATATATATATATATATATATATATATATATATATATATATATATATATATATATATATATATATATAGAGGCAGGATCCGGTGAGTTTGCCACTTTTCGTGAGTTACCCCCGCATTTATATACCATTGGATCTAACAAGATCAAAGGCTGAGATTAACCCACACAAAAATACACAACCTTAATTTTTCTCTCTCTTCCAGTTCATTCTTGTTCTACGTTACCCTGCTTACTATTTTTTTCCCTCCCTTTCTTCATTCTTCCCCTCTTTTTTCCTATTTTCTTCCAATTTATGGCATAATCCAATCAAAGTTTCTCAAAACTTGAGTAATTCAAGTTGAAAACACAAAATTAATTCATTATCTTCATTCAATTTGATTAATACACGCATCAATCGTCAGTTTTTGCCCAAAATTTGCAGAAACCCTAGCGCAAATTGACAAAACGAAGGTAAGTGTAGATTATGTAAGTGAATATATGTTATTTTGCGAGTTATTTCAATTGTTACTCCGTTAATATGCTTGTCTATCATACCGTTGGCATTTGATTGGTGATTTATTATCATAATCCTGAAAAATTGTTGGTAATATAACTTAGCACACCAATTGTATGTTATAATGTATAGAAACTCAGTTATTGTAATGAAGAAACGTGGTTATTTAATAGTTATTCAAATGCAGAAACTCAGTTATTGTAATGTAGAAACTCGATTATTGTAATGTAGGATGTCGATTATTGTAATGTATAAACTCGTTATGGTATGTAGAAACTCGATATTTGTAGTTATTGTAATGTAGAAACTCGATTATTGTAATGAATAAAGTCAGTTATTCTATATGTGATTGATTATTCACTCGTTAGTTGTTTAAACTCAATTACGATTTATTTTATAGTCTAGTTATTATAATATATTGACCGAGTCATTCTATATGATGTTCTGTTAAGTTATATTCTTCTTTTTGGTGATTTGCAGATTGAATCAAGATAGACGCGGATAATTGACGTTCAATGGAAAAATTGATGTATATACTTGGTCATTTGTTGTTAGCTTTCATCTTGTTTAATTGAATAGCTCAATTATTGTAATGTAGAAACTCAGTTATTGTAATCTAGAAAAGCTCACTATTGTAATGTAGAAACTCGGTATTTGTAATTATTCCAATGTAGAAACTCGATTATTGTAATGTAGAAACTCAATTATTGTAATGTAAAACTCTGGTATTTGTAGTTATTGTAATGTAGAAACTCGGTTATTGTAATGAGTAAATTGTGTTATTGTATTAAGATGAAACTCAAATATATTCAAATATCTATCGTGTGTTTGTTTTCATCTTCTTTAATTGAATAACTAGTCATTTCCATTCAATCAATCATTGAGATTGGTTAATGCAATTGCAAAATCTGAAAAATGAAATAATCATATATAACATGGCTAAAACAAATCACTTACTTTTATTATATAACTATTTTGTTTCCAACACATTACACTTAAATATCTCCAACAAATTATAGCTAAGCATCATCATCATTACATCTAAGCATTTCAAATAATACATCTAACAATAGTACATCACAAATATTACATATATTTATCTCTATTACAACGTCTAAAAATATTTCTTCCAACGAGAATCGTGTCTCGCCGTTGTGTTCACGTTTCTTCCACCGATATTTCTTCCCGACGAGAACCATGTCTTGCCTATTGATGTGGGCTGAACTAGCAGACAACAAAAGCTCACCAAAGAAATAAAAACAAAAAGGGAGTAAGTTATAAATTACTATACAACTATAAGCAGATTATATAAGACCACAACAATAATTACAAATTTAAATAACTAAGTTAAAACAATACAATAATTGAGATGTAATATTACTATAACCAACTTAAACAGATTATATAAGAAGACGTCATCTTGCAACAACTCTAATTTGAAATAACTAATTTAAAACAATACAATAATTAAGTTTGAATAATACAATAATTCGTTTAAAGCAATACAATAATCGTTGTTAACATGATTAAAACAAAAAAAAAGTAAGCGCAAAATACAATAATCGAGTTTGTATAATACAATAACCGTAAAACAACTATAAAATAACTGGATATTTTAGAGAAGTAAAGTATACTATTATAACCGACTATAAGCATATTATATGAGACCACAATAATAACTCCAAATTGAAATAACTAAGCTAAAACAATACAATAATTAAGGTGTAATATTATTATAACCAACCTAAACAGATTATATAAGAATACGCCATCTTACAACAACTTTAATTTGAAACAACTAAGTTAAAACAATACAATAACTAAGTTTGAATAATACAATAACTCGGTTAAAGCAATACAATAACTATTATTAACAGAATATATTCAAACATAGAAAACAAGAAGTAAATACAAAATACAATAACTGAGTTTGAATAATACAATAACTCGGTTAAAGTAATACAATAACTGCTATTAACAGATTAACCAGAGAATTCGAGATATTATCAAAGATACAAAAAACACAATTGAATAAAAAAAAACCTACTCGAACACCTTACAAACAAGATGAAAATGCACAAATCATTTAGAATTCTCATCTCAAACTCAAAACCTTAGAAATTATTGGCAAAAACAATGAGAGAACAAGTAATTTAACAACAAAGACATAAGAACAAGCAGATATACAACGAATCAACGAAAATGAAACGAACATTAGATAAGAACGATAATGAAAACGCCCAAATCAGATCTGGAAAAACAAAATTAGTACTTACCTATTGTGAAATTGAAGAGAAATACGAAGATGAGGCGAAAGTGACGACGAAATCTCCTTAATTGATGTCGAATTTGAATGAGTATGATGAAGACTGAGTTTGTAGCTGTAACTTGAATGAAATTGATGAAGATTGAATTTCATAATTCTTATCGATTCTTTTTTTTGTTCTGGTTTTTTAGAGGTTGAAGGAGGAGAGAGAGTGATTTTTTCTAATAATGGGGGATATTGAGGAAAAAGTGGGTATTTGTAGGTTGGGTAAGATCTAATCTCAGCCATCCATCTTAAATTAGATTAGTGGTTCAGATTTAGAGGGGTAACTCACCAAAAAAACCAAACTCATATGATCCTATTTCTATATATATATATATATATATATATATATATAGGCGGGATCTCGTGAGTTTGGTTCTTACGGTGAGTTGTGAGCTTGGAAAATCTCAGACACTAGATAAACAAAAATAAAGGGCTGAGATTTAGATATCTTAATATTTTAAAACAAAACAAAAAAAACACACGCATGTTTTCACTAACGTAAAAAAACACAAAAATCCCCAAACAATTTTTTTCTCTGTTTTCAAACCTTCATCAATGGCTTCCAATCTCCTCCCACTCACCTCACTCACCACCACCTCCACCTTCACCGCCGTCGACACCAAATAATTGGAAAAGGTCGCTTATGCAGTACCCTTGTTGCATTCGGGAGAGATGGCCAGATTTGTTCTGTACGTGCTCAGCAACTGATAGGCACTTCTCTGGAGAAATCTCCGTTTGTTGATAATCTGCGCAATGAGATGATTGCTGAACTATTTGGTGCTCATGGCCTCCCAGAATGTTGTCTCTAGTCAACAACTCTATGATGATGCAGAATAATAACTTAATGATCTCCTCCAACTATAAACATGAAAAATGTCAACATGCTATATTTGAGGAGTGGAATTTCAGGTTGGATAATTTATGTCAACATGTATTTTGGTTAGTACTATGAATTACACTATTTTGCTTAGTAGTTTCGTAGAATACCATAGAAGTTAATTTGAGGAGTGGAATTTCAGATTGATCTGTATGTGATGAAAAATTGAATGCTATAATTGTTTATATCATAGAATCCTGTATATTTTTCGATTTTCTGTATCATTTTAAGGTGTTAAAGTTATTTTGATTCAAGCTGAATGAATCTCAACCTTTCTGAGTTAGGTAGGTTTTTTATTTTAAATGATTTATTTTTTTATCAATGTGATTGATTATTCTTTTAGCCCTTGCATTCGTGCTTTTGTCACCCAATTTTGGTGTTCACTTGAGTGTGAGATCTTCTTTCTTAAACTTTAGCTATTAGTGTCGGTAGTTGTAACAAGATTGGTAAGAATTTAATCTCGTTACTTGATTATGAACTGATAAATTTATCGTTTTGAGAATTTGTGAGTTGCAAAGTCTTGTTCGTTTGTGAATACGAAAGCATAAAGTCTTGATCTTTTATTTATCAAGGTTTAAAGCGGGTTTTTGATTTTGGGTTTTCACATTTATGAATTGGCTATTGAAACTGGACAAGTTTATGTGATGAAAAAGGACATATTATATGCGGTTAACATCACAATAACACCAGAATAACAGCACAATAACACCAGAATAACAGCAAAATAACATGCGGTTAAAAAAAAAAGTAAAAAAATCAAAGTAGTAAAAAAAATCAAAGTGACACCGGAATAACATCGTAATAACAGCAGAATAACAGTAGAATAACGGCACAATAACACGTGGTAAAAAAAAAGAAAAAAAAATCAAAGACGTAAAAAAAAATCAAAGCGTCGCCGGAATAACATCACAATAACATCAAAGTAGTAAAAAAATCAAAGTAGTAAAAAAAAAGTGACACCGGAATAACATCACAATAACAGCAGAATAACATTAGAATAACAGCACAATAACACTTGATAAAAAAAAGAAAAAAAAATCAAAGTCGTAAAAAAATTCACAGTAACAGCAGAATAACATAACAATAACAGCGGAATAACAATAACAGCACAATAACATATGGTAAAAAAAGAGAAAAAAAAAATCAAAATCGTAAAAAAAATCAAAGTAACAATGAGAATAACATCACAATAACAAATGGAATAACAATAACAAAGACAATAACATGTGGTAAAAAAAAAAGAGAGAAAAAAATCAAAGTCGTAAAAAAAATCCAGGTAAAAAAAAGCACAATAATAGCATAATAACACGAGGTAAAAAAAAAAGAGTAAAAAAAATTTCAAGTAAAAAAAATCCGATACAAAAAGAAAAAGAAAAAAAGGTAACATAATGAGTAAATTAAAGAAAAACATAAGAGAAAACAAAAATCAAAGTGGTAAAAAAAAACAGTAAAAAAGAGAAAAAAAAAATTAAAGTAAAAAAAAAAAGTAACATTAGAAAAAAGAGAAAATAAGTAAATGACAATGGTTTTATATGACATGTAAGATTTGATCTTGGCCACTCATCTCTAATGTAATCTAGTGGCTTAGATTCCCCCAACTCACAACTCACCATAAGAACCAAAATCACCAAATCCAATCTCTCTCTCTCTCTATATATACATATATATATATATATATATATATATATATATATATAGTGAAAAGATCAAATGAGTCCACCTCTTACATTTGAGTCCATAAGTCCCATTATGGGCCATTGGATCTTGGAAATGGAGGGCTAAGATGAGAACCCAAAAATTAAGGTTAATACTCTAATTTTGCCATCTTCCTCTAATTTTCTCATTAACTACAATAATCCTCCTCATCTTTCATTCATCAATTCATTATCACATCTCCTTATTCTCTCTCTATATCTCACTTCTCCATATTCTCTCCAAAAAACCCAAGAAAAAAAAAACCCAAAAAACCAAACAAATAAAAAACCCAAAAAATCCAAAAAAATCATTTATTCATCTTTTCCTCATTCACCATCCACCTACCACCACCCACCTACCACCACAGTCGCCAACCGCCACCACCACCACCACCACCACCACCGCCGCCGCCGCCTTTTTTTTTTTTTTTTTTTTTTTTTTTTTTTTTAAACTTGATGTTTGGGTGTTCTTTTTATTTTTTTTGTTGTTTTTTATTCTCCTTATATCGTCTTGCTATATAATATTGTTTTAAATTTGTGAGTTTTTTTAAATTTTAATCTTAGATCTACTAAAGTAGATCAATTTTCATTGACCTTTTTTTTTTTTTTCATTTTCGTTTTGATCTTTATTTTTTTTTCAATTTTGATGTTTTGGTCTTTTTTTTTTCGGTTATTGACATTCTTACAAATTATAGTGTGATTTTAGTACTAAATCTATTAGTTATGAAATCTCATTTTTTTACTTTTTTCTTGTTGATATCACTTTGTTAATATCCGTCTTGTTATATATATTTGCCAAATTTCGTATTTAAAATTTTCTTTTGGTATTGTGTGATTTAGGATCTATTAAAATTACTTTATCGGTTAAAATTACACTTTTTTTCGTTAAAATTACACTTTTTTCCGTTAAAATTACACTTTTTTCCGTTAAAATTACACTTTTTTTTTGGTTAAAATCACAGTTTTTTCCTTGTTAAAAATACACTTTTTTCCGTTAAAATTACACTTTTTTTCGTTAAATATCACTTTGTTAATATCCATCTTGTTATATATATTTGCCAAATTTCGTATTTAAAATTTTCTTTTGGTATTGTGTGATTTAGGATCTATTAAAATTACTTTATCGGTTAAAATTACACTTTTTTCCGTTAAAATTACACTTTTTTCCGTTAAAATTACACTTTTTTTTTTGTTAAAATCACAGTTTTTCTTTGTTAAAAGTACACATTCTTCCGTTAAAATTACACTTTTTTCTGTTAAAATTACACTTTTTTCCTTTAAAATTACACTTGTCTTCATTAAAGTTACATTTATCTCTACTAAGGTTATCTTCTCAATGACTAAAGTTACGCTTTTGGACTAAAGTTAGAACAATTTGGAATGAAGTTACAGAAATTTGGACTAAAATTACACAAATTTGGACTAAAATTACACAATTTGGATTAAAATTACACAATTTGGACTAAAGATACACAAATTTGGACTATAGTTATACATTTGGATTAAAATTACACTTTTATGGACTAAAATTACACTTCCGTGGACTAAAATTACACTTTTGTAGACTAAATTTATACATTTGTGGATTAAAGTTACACATTTGTAGACTAAAATTACACTTTTTTTGACTAAAATTACACTTTTATGGACTAAAATTACACTCATAAAATGATAAAAGATACACACACTATCAATTTACTAAGTTACACTTTAGTGGACAATGATTGGAATTGCACAATCTAAATGACTCAAAATAAATGAATTGTGTAACTTTAGTTCTAATTGTGTAATTTTACTCTAAATTTAGTTGTAAATTGTGTATTATTAGTTCAAAATTATTCGTAAATAGTGTACTTTCAATCCAAAAATGTATTTTTAGTCCAAAATTGTATAATTTTAGTCCAAATTTAGTTGTAAATATTGTATTCAATTTAGTCGTAAACTCCATTAGTTCGTCCAAATAGTCCAAATTAGTTAGTCCATATTGTCCAAAATGTCCAAATTAGTTAGTCCATATTGTCCAAATTGTCCAAATTAATTAGTCCAAATTGTCCAAATAGTCCAAATTAGTCTGTCTAACTTTAGTCCAAGAGTGTAACTTTAGTAGAGATAAGTGTAATTTTAACAGGAAAAAGTATAATTTTATCGTTGAAATCGTAATTTTAAAGTAGAAAGGTGTAATTTTAAATGAAAAAAATGTAATTCCAACAAGAAAAAGTGTAATTTTAACAGGAAAAAGTGTAATTGTAACAGAATTGAGTGTAATTTTAACATAAAAAGTGTAATTGTAACAAAAAAAGTGTAATTGTAAGAAGAAAAAGTGTAATTGTGACAGAAAAAGTGTAATTGTAACAAGAAAAAGTGTAATTCCAACAAGAAAAAGTGTAATTGTGACAGAAAAAGTGTAATTGTAACAAGAAAAAGTGTAATTCCAACAAGAAAAAGTGTAATTCCAACAAGAAAAAGTGTAATTGTAACAGAATTGAGTGTAATTTTAACATAAAAAGTGTAATTATAACAAAAAAAGTGTAATTGTAAGAAGAAAAAGTGTAATTCCAACAAGAAAAAGTGTAATTTTAACAGGAAAAAGTGTAATTGTAACAAGAAAAAGTGTAATTCCAATAAGAAAAAGTGTAATTTTAACAGGAAAAAGTGTAATTATAACAAAAATAAGGGTAATTTTAACCAAAAAAAGTGTAATTTTAACCAAAAAAAGTGTAATTTTAACAAAAAAAAGTGAAATTTTAACTAATATTAACAAGGCGAGATTTGTAAAAAACCAAGATAAACACCAACAATATTAGATCTAAAATAAAAAATGATGTAAAACACCAACAAATTAAATACAACCGTTTACAAAACGGAATATATACCTTAAAAAAAAGGAATCCGACACAATTAACCACGGAATTCAAATTAAAACCGAATCTGAAATTAAAAAAAAAAACCCAAATAAAAACCAAGAATACTAGATCTAAAATAAAAAAAAAACGAAACAAGAACAAAACAAAAATCAAATGAATGGTAGATAATTAAAAACCGAAATAAAAGAAACCGAAATAAGAACAAAACATTGTGGTTGTATCAAACAAAAACTGAAAAGAGAAGAATCTGAAAAATTGAAAAGGGAACAAAACGTTACAAATGCTAAATAATAAATTGAAAAACCTAATGTCATAAAAACAAGAGCAATTTTAAAAATAAAAATAACCACCCAACAATAATTTAAGAAAAAACGGGTGGTTGTGTGGCTGCTAGCTTGGTGGTTGTCATAAAAAACCTAATGTCATAAAAAAACGCTGCAGATCTGAAATTAAAAAAGAGAAAGGAGAATATGGTGGTTGTGTGGCGGTGTTCAGAGGGGACTGGTGGCGCTTCTGGTGGCGTGTGGTGTTTTCAGATCTGGGAGAGAGGAGATGTAGTGTTGGTGGCCGAAAGGAGGAGTAGAAGAAGTGGTTGTGGTGTTGATTGGCGGCAATTCTGGAATGCGGTGGTGGTGGTGTGCGTGTGGTGGCTGCTATCTTGGAGGTTTAGTGGTTGCGACGGGAGGGCGCGGGTTTGGTGGACGGCAGGGGAGGAGAGGAAGGTTGTCGGGTTTGGTGGACGGCAGGGGAGGAGAGGAAGGCTGTCGGGTTTGGTGGAGGTGAGTCAGATCTGGGGGTTGTTGTTGGGGTGTGGAGGTGAGTCGGGGTCGCGGTTGTGGGGCTATGGTTGTGGGGTGAGTGGGCTGGTGGTGGGGGTCGGGTGGTTGTGGAGTGGTGGTTTTTTTTTGTTTTGTTTTTGATTGTTATTTTGGGGTTTTTTTTTAGTAATTATTTTGGGTTTTTTTTTTGAGTAATTGTTTGGTTTTGTTAGATGAGAGAAAAAGGAGAGATTGTGAGATTTAGAGAGAGGGAATGAGTTTGTGATAATGAGGGATGAATGAATTAGGGAGTAACTTAATTGCAATGAGGAGCTAATTAGATTAGATGCATTTCTAGCCCTCCATTGAGATGTAATCTCCTCCCTCCATCTCCTTCATCCAAAGGCCCATATGAAGACTTAGGGACTCAATAGATGTAAGGGACTTAGAAGAACTTTACTCTATATATATATATATATATATATATATATATATATATATATATATATATATATATATATATATATATATATATATATATATATATATATAGAGCAAAGTTCTTCTAAGTCCCTTTTTTTTTTTGAGTCCATAAGTCCCTCCCACAACCCTTGGATCATGCATGGTGGAAGGTTGAGATTGAAAGCAAAAAACACACTTAACACTAATGAATTCACTTCTCTCTCTAGTTTTAATAATACATTCACTAATTCATTATCATACACAATTAACACCATATTTTGTCTTATACTTCAAAGTTTATGAAAATTTTGTTAACATTTTTCCTGCTTCGGTTTTTTTCGTTTTTTTTTTTTTTCGAGACGAGTTTTCGACTGTTTCGTTTTTATCGTTTTTTTTTTTCGAGACAAGTTTTCGACAATTTAGGATTTTACGAGTGTAATTCTAACAACAAAAAGTGTAATTTTAAGAAATATTTTCGAGAATTTAGCGTTTTACAAGTTAACTTCAATCTTTTTCGAGTGATTTTAACGAATAATATTTTGAATTTTTGTAATTTTATCACAAGTTATTGTAATTTAGAATTTTACGAGTGTTATTTTAATGACAAAAAATGTTATTTTAGTCCAGATAAGTGTAATTTCAGTCCAATGAGATTGTTATTTTTAGTCAAGGAGAATGTAATTTTAGTCCAGAAAAGTGTAATTTTAGTCCAAAAAAGTATAATTTCAGTCCACTGAGAATGTAATTTTAGTCCATTGAGAGTCTAACATTAGTCCAATGAGAATATGAGAATATGACCAAGTCCATGGAGAGTGTAACATTAGTCCAATAGTAGTAAGTGTAATTCTAGCAGAAAAAGTGTAATTTTAGCGGAGAAAAGTGTAATTTTAACAGAAAAAGTGTAATTCTAACAACAACAAAAAATGTAATTTTAGCAGAAAAAGTGTTATTCTAGCAGAAAAAAGTGTAATTCTAACAGATAAAAGTGTAATTCTAACAACAAAAAGTGTAATTTTAGCCGAAAAAAGTGTTATTCTAGCAAAAAAAAGTATAATTTTAACAGAAAAAAGTGTAATTTTAATGAAGAAAAGTGTAATTTCAACAAAAAAAAGTGTAATTCTAACAGAAAAAAGTGTAATTCTAACAACAAAAAGTGTAATTTTAGCCGAAAAAAGTGTTATTCTAGCAAAAAAAAGTATAATTTTAACAGAAAAAAGTGTAATTTTAATGAAGAAAAGTGTAATTTTAAGAGAAAAAAGAGTAATTCTAACAGAAAAAAGTGTAATTCTAACAACAAAAAGTGTAATTCTAGCCGAAAAAAGAGTAATTCTAGGAGAAAAAATGCACATCTAAGATGAAAATCAACAAATAACCTTAGATCTATTTATTAGATCTAAGACTAAAATAAAACGATCTAAAATTATATGAGATGTACTTAGTAAATACAAGACTAAAATAAAAAAATTCACAAAATAAAACGAGATCTAAAATATTTACTGAAGTAAACAAAATAAATATAACTAATGTCATAATTTTTCGTGTACACTTGTAGATCTAGGTTTCCAAAATTATATTATTCATAAATTAACCAAAATTTTTAAAAATAACCACCAAATCTGAAGAAAATGAAAAACATAAAAAAGAAATCTGAAATTTTTTTTAAAAGAAGAAACAAAATCTGAAAACGAATTTTTTTAAATATACATAAAAACGAGATCTGAAAAAAATAGATAACATAATGAATATAAACAAGACGGGATTTGAAAAAAAAAAAGATATTTGAAATACGAAATATATAGAAGACAATATTTAAAACAAAGAAAATCTAAAAAAAAAAAAAAAAAAAAAAAAAAAAAGGCGAAACTAGATCTAAAAAAAGCAAAAAGACCCACAACCCCACAATCAATCTCTCGACAACAACCCACCAACAAAAACCGCCATTATTAAAATAGATCTGAAATCTTAATTAAAAAAAAAAAAAAAAAAAAAAACCAACTGTAAAAACGACGACCACCACACCTAGCCACCATTACCACACGACCACCACACCTATTCACCATTACCACACAACCACCACTATGAGACAACAACCGCGAAACACGGGGTGGTTTTAGATCTGAAAAAAAAAAAAAAAAATATAAGAAGCGGCGACAAATGAACAGGCGGCAGAGGAGGAGAGGAGGAGGTGGCCGTCGGGTTCGAGTAGTGGTTGTGGGTCAATTGAAATTTGGTGGTGTTGTTGCCGAGGATGTTGTTGTTGTTGGTTATTGATGGCGGTGTTGGAGGTGAGAGGGGAAAAGGAGAAGGGGTTGTTGGTGGATGTCGTTGGTGGTGGAAGCCGGGTAGAAGGGAGGTCGGGTGTGGTGTGGCGTGGTGGCTGTTGGGTCGGTGATGGCGACGAGTGGTGGAGAGGACGCGGTGGTGGTGATGCGGGTTGTTCGGCGGACGAGGGGTGTATGGTGGGTGATTTATTTGAATAGTGGGGAGGTGATTTATTGGGGTTTTTTGTGTGGTTTCTGAAATGAGAGGAATTAGAGGAATGAGAGAGTTTTGGAATAGAGAGAGATTGTGGTTGTGAGAAATGAGAGAAATCAGAGAAAGGGTGGTTAATTAGGATGAGTGGTTAATTAGTGTGGGTAGAGAGAGAGACCATAAATTAGCTAATTAATCATCTTTTTAGCTTTTCATCTCAACCATCCATCTTGCCCATCCAATGGCTTGGATGAGAACTCATGGACTCAAATGTAAGAGGAGGACTCAAATGATCTTTACTCTATATATATATATATATATATATATATATATATATATATATATATATATATATATATATATATATATATATATATATATGTATATGTATGTATTAAATTTAGATAACGACAAATAAACAAGTGGAAAGTACCGTCACCCAATCATTATACATGAACACCGAGAAATCCTTTAAGTGACATTACCCAATCATGTGTACTTGACACAACCAGTCGTAAACTTATGACCACAACGATATACTATAATCACCGTGTAAAATGGTACGTCCAACAATTCAATTAAACACTCATGTTGAAAAGTAATGAGGACTATATTGACCTTGTATGAACGACACTTGAAGCACAAGGACATGATTATTAACATGCCAAGGAAACTCATTGCTAATAAAAATATATATGCATAGCTACCATCACATATTTTAACGAAACAAATGATAGCAGGGACACTCGATCGAGTTAATAACCAGCTCGATCGAGTTGATTCTACTCGATCGAGTTCAACAGCTAGTCGATTGAGTATGTCGAGTCCAGTAAGCATTCTAAAATTCCATACACAGTTACTCGACCGAATTAGGGGTAATCGGTCGAGTAGCTACGGGTCAAAATACTTCAAGAAACCTTTGCCATTCAAAAAAAACATAACCATCGCCGAACTTTGCGTCTCCGACACTATCCACCTGCATAACAAGTTCCAAAATCCAACAAAATACGGCCTTATGGCCAAGTACAAACCAAAGTATATCCAAGTGCCAACCAAAACAAGTACCAACTAACTAAAAATCCATGGAAACGAATATAAAACATCAAGAAACAACATCACTCTAAACCCGGCTCCTCTATCTCCTCATCTCCGCCTCCTCCTCCGGATGTGCCGGCTCCAGCTATACCCTCGCCTGTGGTATCTCCTGTACTCGAGTCTCCTCCCACTCGCCATGGCGCCAAGCAACTGAAAGGATAACTCCTAGGCTCCCCCCATGTAGTCGGATCTACTCCAAAGGAGTGGAAGACTCCATTATCATGTCAGACACCCCTCCACCACACTGGTTGGGCCGAGTTAGTCCCAATTCCCTACACATACGCCATCTCGTGAAGGTTCTGGAGCGTCAACGTGGCGGATACCCTCTCTGTGAGCTCACTCACCTGCATCGCGGGACTAAAGGAAGATGGGTAACTCGGGTACTGGTACTGTGGAGGCACGGGCTGCACAGGTTGAGTCTCACCAACCCTTTCTCTCACCCTTTTAGGACCTCTCCCCACTCTAGGTTGCTGATCCTCAGGTCTAGTCCGGTCCCCCTTGGTTGGCTCTGGCATCACCTCAAAAAGATAATCATCTATGAGGTAGTACTGCCGAGTAGGAGCAGCCTCCTCGTCATCGGAGTCCGATGCAACCACCGCCACTGTCAAAGGCTCAGTCATAGGGAGGTGCTCAGGGTCAGGTAGCTTCATCCAACTCATACCCCACACTCTCCAAGCTAACCCACCACCCTCCAAAGTCCTCAACCATTTCTGGTCGATGAAGTAATCTCGGTCCAAAGTGGGCACAGTTGGGACCATAGGTGTGAGGGCCGAAGAGGCCTCAAAGGTAGTCAGCCGCTCAGCTAACCGTGTGGCAATGGCACCACAACTCAAGTACCGGGTCGAAGAGGTGTCCATCAAGGCCAAGCTAGCACAAACGATGGTCGGGGCACTCAGTCGGGATGTCTCTAAGAAATCCCTTCTCAGGTCGAGCAAGGCCAAGGTGAGAAGCAAACCGGTCCATGGACAAAAGAAACTGTTGTTCATAAGACGAAACTGTACGGTCTTAGCTGCCGCATCATAAGAAAAGGAGCTCATAAACTCCAAAGTTAATAAAGGGTAAGAGTGTTTCCTAAGACGATACAACCCCGCCAAACCCAATATCTCAAAGATATGCCCCACGTCTGTCTCTATTTTCAGGTCCTCAAGGATGGTAGTGTCTATACATCGAGTAGGTTTCATCCGGCGCTTCTGCAACTCAACAAAGGCATCCCTTTGCTCAAAGTTAGCAAAGACAATGGTAGGGTACTAGGGAACCGGTGGAACAGTGGGTCCCTGACTCCCCTCTTCCACCTCGGGCTCAGAGGCCCTTGCTCTCTTACTCTGACGGGTCGCAGCGGCGACTCTTGGCATCTGTTTTAACATGTTTTTAGGCACACGGAATGGATACTTACTTGAACAAAATTGAACTTTTCAAAGTATACTCATGGGTAGATAAACAACAATTTAAAGTAGTTTTCAAAAGACAACCAACAATTTCCAAAAACATGTTACTCCCATATCTCACAAAAGACGGTCTCACGGCTTTCAAAACACAGAATTTTAACAATAACCAGAAAAATTGGGGCCTTAATCCCTCAAAAATAGTTTCACAAAAGATACTTATCATAAGGATTTGGGGCGAAATTCAGTTTGGGGCACTTTTAAGACGGAGTTTTAAGACAAAATTTTCGGTGAAATTATTCAAAATTAACACCAAATATGATACCAACAACATACCTTACTCTATTTTTCCCTCTAGATATTCAAAGGACAAGCAAAAATTCAATTTGTAACCTAAACCCTAGAAATTTTGGTCCAATTGTACTCACTAATTGGTTTGATTTTTGCAACTTCTAGCATCAATAATCAAAAAATTAAACCAATTTTACAAAAATACCACAACTATAAACAAAAATCCATGAGTATAAATCGAATTTTTCAGAAAACTAACACTTTTACATGCCACTAGTTGATTAAAAACAAATAGAGTAACAATCTTACCTTGAATGATTTGCAAAGGGTTTGAATGAATTAACAAGAAGTTTTCAAGAGGATTAGGCACAATCTCCGCCAAGAACTTTGAGAGAAAGAGTTTTGAGAGATTTAGGGTTGAAGTAAGAATAAATAGGAAGAATGAATGAATTAGAGAAAGCATAGGTATCCCGTTATAGTACGGGTACTGTAGCAACCTACTCGGTCGAGTTACTCGGTTACTCGATCGAGTCGCCTCTACTCGATCGAGTTGGAGTTGCTCGATCGAGTTTCCGCTGGCAGTTCCAACGGTTTCGATCTAATAACCCAATTACTAGATCGAGTAAGGTCTACTCGGTCGGGTAGGCACTCGTACTCGGTCGGATAAGGTTAGGAACAAGGTCAAAAGTGACGAATTCGGTTAATAATTCTTGCAAAACAACAGCTCGTTCTGAGTCCAAATTGTATTTGAACTCGTCACTGATGATTTTATCCAATTACGATCCATTAGTACTAACCCAAATGCAACACAACTATCTCATCCGAATATTGTACATATTACTCTATCCTATATCAAACATTTTACAAAACAATTCAACTATGACTTGCTTCAACTCACATGAACATATATATAATAGCACATTATTCTACTCTCACTTACGCATATTCAAATTCAATCGTTCAACATGTGATTACACTACATTAAGCATTCCATTTGGCAATATAGCTACTAATTACTACTCATGTTTGCTCAAAGTTTTAACACATCACAACATATCACAACAATCTGACAACCACAAGATAACTCACATAGTATGCCTATTCACAGGAGTACGCAACAACATTCATTCATTATATTCCACAGCATTACATGTCAATTAATACTAACTAAGGCATATGTGAATATTCACAACCCATTATCACCGTCACATTATCAGATACTCGTATGCAACTATCAACACTTCCACTACTCCCATTACACACACACACACACACACACACACACACACACACACTTCCAACGATTCACAACACTTACACGATTTATCACTACTACTTGCACGCACCAGACATTACCACAGACTCAAACACACCATATCTATTCTATACACCACACACAACTATACGCACACAATTCCCGACTCAATATTCCCATTCGATGTGGCTGGCTTAAGCATATTGGGGCCAGGATTTTGAAATGAGGGCGCCTTCTCACCCAAAATCAAGCAACTGTCGGGGGTCCCAACATACATACACCAGGTTCATTTTATTAGACTCACTACGTTCATTAGGCTCATTAAATACAGGTTCCAAAATCGTCGCTCTGATACCACTTTGTAACACCCCCATCTACCAAGGAGCCTTAACAAGACCTTCCCCAGCAGATAAGGGCGTTACCATCCCAGTTGCCCGAGGAACAATAATAATCAAATGTCAATAAAAGAACAATTATGTTTATTTACAAGTGATTAACCAAAGAAAAGATACAACTTGTGACAACTACCAACTATATGATACTATCTCTGCCATGACTCACCGTAGACTCGTTCCTCCAAGCACCCAACTATGATCTAGACATCAACTTGCTAAGACCGACTGCTCACCGTAGTGGATCACGGCAGACACAACACAAGAAGAAAACACAACAATACCACTGATGTGACCATAATTGGCGCATATTTAGCCCCCGAATTAGCCTTGTTTCCATGCTTTTTAGTGTTTATTTGGGTCATTTCTTATCTTTAGTTCTTTGTTTTGCATATTCTTTGAGATTTTGATCCCTTGGTAGGAAAGGAGTAAGAATCTTGCATTTTCATGGCAAAACGAGACTAAATTGATCGAATTCAATGACCAAGCATCAAGGAGAGACAAGACTAGAAGGCCTTTGTACATATCATAGTAGAAGAGCAATGTTGAGGAAAGATCCTTGAGTCCCCAAAGAAATCCCCAAGGAATTTATGAAGAAAAGGGAAGAAAAGAAGAAGAATTGATGCTGACTGACAATCCGAGCGGATTGTCAACAATCCGTCCGTCCAGCCCCTGCACAATCCGAGCGTCCTTGCCTGAATCCACTCGGATTCCCCCTCAACAATCCGCCCGGATTCCCCAGAATCCGCTCGGATTCCAACGGTGCAATCCGCCCGTCCCGACCCTATTCCGCCCGGATTTCTTCACAGCACGGATTGTCTTCTTCAAGCTACGAAAAGAGAAGCCCTTCTCTCAGAAAATACCGGGTCCTCCTTGCTCAACTTAAAAAGTGTAATTACTAGTTTAGCCCTTAGTTAACCCTAATGCATCCTCCCTAATTTTCACTATAAATACCCCATTAGGCTAATTAGAGGAGCATGTTCTTCTTATCAATAATTAGTGTAGTTAATATCAATCAAATCTCTCTTCAATATTGTAATCAAGTATTAATCAAGTTTTAATCCAAGTTTTAGTTCTTTAATCTCTCTCTTGTTCATCCTTTATTTTGGGTAATTGAAGATTATTTGGGTTATTATTGGGAGATTGACAACCTCTCAATCAAACATCAAGTACTTCTATTATTCTTGCTTTATTATTGGAATCATTAGTAGGTATAATCTCTTAATCCCTTTTTAATTATTGTTAATTACTTTCATTTATTCATCATGTTTCATATTGTTGGTATGATTGACAACCTTGCTAGCATGATCAACATGATAATGAGTGAGTAGTCTCTTAGCTAGGGTTAATGGGTGATTAGGGAAACCAACATGGGGAATGATTCATGCTTAAATTAATATGCTTTCATGTTTTATTTGCTTGCTTGTTTTGATCTCAACTCATGCACATGTTATATTTGATGAAATGCTAAGCCTATGAATCCTTGCATTTACTATCATCTTCTATCTTTTCAATGAGACTTGTAAGACATAACCCAACTCGAGTCTCATTAGACCATGCATGTTGTTGAGTAGGGAAGATTAAGTCGACTTGTAGGTGTTGTACAATCTAATCGATTCGGCTCCGAGACCCAAACTTTCCTAGGATTGTAAGATATAACCCAACTCAATCCATCACAACAATAATTGCTTGCTTATAATTTGAGAACATGTTTGTATGATCATATCCCATGATTCCCCTATGATCCCATGACACCCTAGTGCCTTTAATCAATTGTTTACACCCCTTTTTATTCATCTTGCTTGTTTATTTTCATTGTTATTCTAGTTTAGTAACCTTCTACATCAACCCAATTTGTGACACCCCTTAGACACCACTAGTTACAATAGAAATCTCATTTCAACTCCCGTCCCTTGGGATCCGACCTGTACTTGCCTCTTTACTAATTGTAGAGTTGCTTGTTAAGCTATAAATTGTGTTTTGATTCGACCGTGACCAACGACCACATCTTAATTTGTGAACACTTAGCGGGATCGCATAAAAAATGGCGCCGTTGCCGGGGACGGTGTTTGTTTGACTTGGATTTCCTTTTTGTTATTAGTTGTGTCTTTCTTCGCCTTGAGGAAGTAACACTCCTCAAGGTTTGTTCTAATCATTTTTCGAGTTGTTTGATATTTTGCGAGATGGATTTCGTAGACTGTTTTGTAGAGGACCACTTGAGTATCCCTTACTTCAAGGATCCCATGCAAGCATTAGAAGCCTTAGAAGCAAGTGAGGCTAAGAGCATGTATTGGGAGTTGGAGGTGGATCTCTTTGAGGCCGCTCTAGCTAACAAGGAACTTACTCGTGCACAATCCGAGTTGGTGCATAATATTCTAGTAGAAGCATGTCAACCCATAGAGGATGAGCAATCCATCCTAGAGGATATTCTACAAACTCAAGAGCAAGAGGAACCCATCATGGGATTTGAATATGATGAGGTTGATGAAAGTGAAGTTGAGTATGCTATGAGAATGGAATGTCTAATGGAGATGGAGCAAATTCTCAATGAAACTCCAAAGGAAGAAAGTAAGGTACAAGCTCCTACTTTGAAACCCCTTCCCCCAAATTTGAAATATGCTTACCTTGATGAATCAAAGACCAAACCCGTGATTGTTAATGATAGACTTGATGATGACCAATTGGGAAAACTGCTTGATGTGTTGAAACAACATGAGAAGGCTATAGGTTATAGTCTAGATGACCTTAAGGGGATAAGTCCCGACTTTTGCATGCATAGAATTCATCTAGAGGACGACCATAGACCTACCATTCAACCCCAAAGAAGATTGAACCCCCACATGCAAGAAGTTGTCAAAGGAGAGGTCATGAAATTACTTGATGCGGGAATCATATATCCCATATCGGACTCCTTGTGGGTTAGCCCCGTCCAAGTGGTACCTAAGAAAGGAGGTACCACGGTAGTGACAAATGAAAAGAATGAATTAATACCCACAAGAATGATCACCGGTTGGCGTATGTCCATTGACTACCGGAAATTAAACTCCGCAACAAGAAAAGATCACTTCCCCTTACCATTCATTGACCAAATGCTTGAGAGGTTAGCCTCTAACAAATTCTTTTGTTACCTTGACGGGTATTCGGGATTCTTCCAAATCCCTATACACCCGGATGACCAACATAAGACCACCTTCACATGCCCTTATGGCACTTTTGCATATAGGAGGATGCCTTTTGGATTATGTAATGCCCCCGCCACTTTCCAAAGATGCATGATGAGTGTCTTCTTCGATTACTTAGAAACCATAATAGAAGTTTTTATGGATGATTTTAGTGTTTATGGAAAGGACTTTGACTCATGCTTGCATAATCTTTCTCTTGTATTGCAAAAATGTGAAGATGTTAGCCTTGTTTTAAATTGGGAAAAGTGTCATTTCATGGTCAATGAAGGAATCGTTTTGGGTCACTTGATTTCGAAAAAGGGCATCGAGGTCGATAAAGCTAAAGTTGAGGTGATAGAGAAACTCCCACCTCCCGTGAATGTTAGAGGGGTGAGAAGTTTTCTCGATCACGCGGGTTTTTATCGTCGTTTCATAAAAGATTTTTCGAAAATAGCAAAACCCCTCACTCAACTTTTGCTTAAAGATGCCCAATTCCAATTCTTGACGAGTGTGTTGAAGCTTTTAATAGAATCAAAGAAGCATTAATCTCGGCACCAATCATTCAACCCCCGAATTGGGAGTTACCTTTCGAGATTATGTGTGATGCTAGCAACTACGCCGTTGGAGCGGTTCTTGGCCAACGGGTAGGGAGAGCTCTTCATGCCATCTATTACATAAGCAAAACCCTCGAACCTTCTCAAGTGAATTATGACACAACCGAAAAGGAGCTTCTTTCCATTGTATATGCTTTGGATAAATTTCGTTCCTACTTGCTTGGATCCAAGGTAATTGTATTTTCGGATCACCGTGCTCTCCGACATCTCTTGATAAAGAAGGAGGCAAAACCAAGATTGTTGAGATGGATTTTGCTTCTTCAAGAATTTGACTTGGAAATAAGAGACAAGAAAGGAGCCGAGAATGTAGTGGCGGATCACTTGTCAAGAATCCGGTTTCATGATGAAAATGGAGAAACCCCGATCAATGACTCATTTCCCGACGATATTTTGATGGCTATTCAAACACAACTTGAAAGGCACATCACCCCATGGTTTGCCGATTATGCCAATTATATTGTTGGAAAAGTGCTCCCTCCAAACTTGAACCACAACCAAAGGAAGAGATTCCTATTCGAAGTGAAGAGGTACTTTTGGGATGACCCAAACCTCTACAAGGAGTGTAGTGATGGGCTCTACCGGAGATGCATCCCTCAATGGGAAATCCAAGGAATCTTGGAAGGATGTCATTCATCACCCTACAGTGGGCACCATGGAGCAAGGAGAACCGTTGCAAAAATTATCCAATCGGGCTTCTATTGGCCTACAATGTTTCAAGATACAAGAGAATTCATCATTCATTGCGATGCTTGTCAAAGAACGGGGAATATATCTTGGAGGAACGAAATGTCGCAAAGGGGCATTCTAGAGGTAGAGATCTTCGATGTTTGGGGAATTGATTACCAAGGGCCCTTTGTGACATCCAATGGGAATAAGTACATCCTTGTGGCCGTCGATTATGTCTCAAAGTGGGTGGAGGCAATTGCCACCCCAAATGATGATGCAAAAACGGTCACCAAGCTTTTCAAGAAGATAATTTTCCCAAGATTTGGAGTTCCTAGAGCAATCATTAGTGATGGAGGAACACATTTCCATGAGAAAAATCTTGCATCCCTTTTGACCAAATATGGTGTTCAACATCGAACCGGCTTGGGATATCATCCTCAAACAAGCGGTCAAGTGGAAATTTCAAATAGAGAGATCAAGCAAATCCTTGAAAAAGTTGTGAACAAGACTCGGAAAGATTGGAGCACAAAGCTTGATGATGCTCTTTGGGTTTATAGGACGGCCTACAAGACTCCCATAGGAGCCTCCCCCTACAAGCTTGTATATGGAAAAGAATGTCATTTGCCAATCGAATTGGAGTACAAAGCTTATTGGGCAATCCGAGCACTCAATCTTGATCTCAAATTGAGCGGTCAAAGGAGGATGATTCAAATCCAAGAGTTGGAAGAATTCCGACTACAATCCTATGAGAATGCAAAGATTTACAAAGAAAGAACAAAATTGCTTCATGACAAAAGAATTAGACAAAAGGCCTTGCACAAGGGAGACAAAGTCCTTCTATTCAATTCCCGCTACCGACTCTTTCCGGGAAAGTTGAACTCTAGATGGATGGGTCCCTATGTGATAACCGAAGTTGGAAAATATGGAGATTTCGAACTCAAGGCGGACGATGGAAGCAAATTCAAGGTAAATGGTCAAAGGTTGAAGCCTTACTATGAAGGAGCGTTTGTTGGAGAGGTCGAGGCTACCTACCTCGGGCCTCCTCCCCCATGAAAGGACCATCTAAGGGAGAGTTTGGTGGAGTCCTCCCTAAACCACCACTTGTAAATATACTAACCCTCTAACTTGTATTTATTTATTGCATTTGTCTTAATAAAAAGCATAAACTCTTTTCATGAGCGTGAGTGAGGGAGGGTCACTAATGAGTTTTTGAATGAAGGAAGGAGTAAATCCTCGAGTGTGGGGACGCATTGAAGAAAGGAAAGAAAGTCAAAATTCGCAGCCAGAATCCGTGCGGATTCCCGAGAATCCGGCCGCCTTGTCAGAATCCGGGCGTATAGGGGAGAAACCGTACGTCCAGCTGCGCTGAGAAATTGAAGATTTCTGGACTGAGGTCAAATCCGAGCGTCTTGTGAGGAATCCGCCCGTCTTCTGGAATCCGGCCGGATTTCAAGAAAGACGCCCGTCTTTTCACCTATGCATTTCAAGGAAAATCTCTGTATCAGAATCCGCCCGTCTTCTCAAGAAGACGCCCGTCCCACCTTAAACGAATCCGAGCGTCTTATGCTCGGGACGCCCGTCTTGTGGCGTCAAAATTTTGGGAATTTCCTCTGTGGCAAAATCCGAGCGGATTGTGAAGAATCCGCCCGTCCCGTGAAGCAAGAATCCGAGCGTCTTCACCTCGAATCCGCTCGTCTTCTCACAGCGTCTTGACCCGACTTCTTCCTAATTAAAATACCCCCACCACACATACTTTGACACATCACTATCCCTTCCACTTACCCTATAAAACCCACCTCCTTATGACTCCCATACATATCCAAATCACTCTCTTTACCCTCAAAATCAAAAATCCCCAATTTTCTAGGGTTTCCAATACTCAATCAACAAGGAACATCCTTAGCAATCTTCAAATCAAAAGAACCCAACAAAAGAAGCAAGAATGGCACCAAGGAGATCCTCCTTTAGAAGTGCAAGAAGACCAAGGATGGTGGGAAGTTCCTCTACCTCACATCTCAACACCATTAGAAGGGAACATGTAGAGATTGTAGATCTCACAAGGCTCGATAATTTCTCGAATGTGGAATTCCTTGATGATGTGCAGCGATTGGTCTTCCACCGACTCTTAAGTAAGAATATTCTTCCCACTAAATTTCTTTGTCATGCTACCTTAAGAAAGCTTGGGATTTTTCACCAAGTAGAAGCACTCTTTGAGGTTTTTCGTCTTTCAACTCTCTTTCGCATGTATGAACCAACCTATCGGCCCCTTGTGCTAGAATTCTTAAGCTTTTTGAAGATTACAACCGTAAACAAAGTGATATGCATAGAGTTTAGGTTGGAGAATGTTTCTAGGATGATGACCCTTGTCGAGTTTGCCAATGTGTTCGGACTTGATGTTTCGCCTACCCGAACATCAAGGCCCAAAAAGTATAATGTTGCACCATTGTGGAGGGCCATGACGGGCCGGGATTTCATTCTTACTAAAGAGTGTCTTGCTTTTCACATCCAAAACCCGATCTTGAGGCTTACATATCGATTTCTTTCGGGTACTCTCTTCGCCCGCCGATATCCGGCCATCGTCAACCAATTGGACCTTGTATTTATGGAATCATACCTCAACATTCAAGGGAGAGATAGGTATCACTTCAATGCACCTCTAGTTTTGCTAGAGAAATGGGCAAGGTTTAGAAATGGGGATGATGATGGAATGAAGCACATAGTGAATGGTGGACTCATAACTAGACTTGCAAAGCACTTTAACCCAAGGTTCAATGAGAACAATGAGTACACTCCACTTACGGGGAGCACGAGAATTAATGAAGATCTCCTTGTCGTCCAACACCATTGGATAACCCTTGAGGGGGTAGATAAGAGGATAAAGTGGTTGACAAAAGGGAGCGATCCGATCTATCTCCCAATAACCGATCTACCACGGATCTCCCCAAGAAGAGGAAGCTTGTCCCCAATGCCCTCCTACCTCATCCCAAGTCAAACAAGGCAAACTCCACCACCACAAAATCCACCACCACAACAACAAGAACAACAAACTCAAAATGAGAAGATAAAAGTGCCTCCTTACCCCTTTCCCTACCAACCATATAACCATCCAAATCCCTTCATCCTCCCCCGTGACGACTTTGTCACGGGAATTTTGCAAGATTTACACTACCGTCAATATGAGACCTCCGTGGACACTTACTACGCTCTTTACCCTCAATACCATGAGATGGCTCAAAAAGGACGGATTAGTGAGGAAGGAGCTTTCCCCTCATGGGCTCAAATGGAATTGCTCTTTCCCAACTCGGAGAAGGCTAATGAAGGGGCGAACGGTCGCAAAGGGGAGGAGAGTGGCAATTCTTGTGGAGGTGACACGGTGAAGCTTGAGAGTGAGGAAGACGAATTCATGGATCCAAGTTTAAGTGATGCTTCAAAGGATATTTGGGATAGCGATATAGAGGCAGATGATTGATAACTCGTATTTTAGCGTCATTTTACTCATACTTTAACCTTTTATTCGACTCGATTTTGTATGCTTAATCGACTTATTAGCTCATTTATTTATTAATTTATAATAATTAGTCGCCTTAGTCATGTTTAATAATTAATCGTATTTTTATTGTAATCTTCGTATTATTACTATTATTTTATTAATATATTAATTTAATGTGTAGGCAAGGCGGAATAATAAAGAGGAGATTCGAGTTAAGAGTAATTTGAGACGGAAATTAAGGAACAAATTGAAGGGAGGCGGAAATTAAGACAAGTCAAGCAACCAAAACCAAGTCAACATTTGACTTTACCCAAATCAAACCCATCCTTCCCTTTCGTCTCCTTCACCTTCACTGTAAAATACAAAGCCACCATTATTATTGACCTCAAGCAAATCCACACAACCAAATGCCAATTTTCCTCCATCATGCTCACCACCACCTCGCCTTTGAACTCGACAGTAGTTGCATCAATTAACCTTCTTCACTCGACAACCCGCTACATCATCAACTCGACACTTCACTCATCTCCATCACCGAGTAACCGGACAGCCTAAACTCGGAACCGAATTCCGCCATCAAAATCCGAGTTCATTCCACCCTTCGTCATTCATAACCATGTTCCATCAATTCCGACAACCGGCAGCATCTGCAACAACCACGGCAGCAACCGCCTTCACCTTCGCCACACATCAGCATTCAATCCGTCAACAACTCACCTGCATCAACAACAATCGACCTCGGCAGCAGCTAGCCGCACCTCCAATTGAACAAAACACAATTTGTTTTCCCAGGACGGCAACCGTCCGCCGCCTAACCGGCTCACGGCTCAAATCGCATCAAATTTTCATCCCAGTAGGGTCACCGACCGCCGACACCCCCACCGGCTGGGAGAACCATTAAATTCGTTGAAGTTTCCGGGGATTCCCAGGACGGTCACTTGACCGGTGGCGGTGGCGGCTCCCAACCCCTTTTGCGTGTTTCCTTTTCTTTATTCCTTTTTGTCCTTGTGTTTGGATTTGTGTCGCTGATTGAGGGGAGGGGTAATGGGATTATTATTAGTATTATAATTATTATTAGATTTTAGTATGAAAGAAACACCTTACTTTACCACACACGACACTACCATACCATTTACCTTAGAATTAGATAGAAAATTAGATTAGTCCATCCTTCTCTCTCAATATTGTAACTCAAGAACCCTAATATTTCCTTTCTCATTTTTCATTCAATAAAATTTGCAATCTTTCTATAATTATTAGTTAAATTCTTCCTTTGTTTATGCAAGTTCTTCATCTCTCATTAGTATACAATTAGTTAATTGGGTTGTATTTGAAGATTAGAAGAAATTCATTCTTCCATTATTGTCCAAGATTGTTATTTTCCTCTTTGTTGGTACAATTCTCATCTTTTGTTTACATTATTTTCATTTGTTTATATTTCTTATGTTGTTTAATTGTTATTCATCAAAAGTATTAGTCTTTATCATGTTTGCAATGTTTACTTGTTTATTGTTGCAATTTGTTGTTAATTTCTCACCCATGAACATGAGTGAGTAGTCTTATCTAAGGTCATAGGGGGAATTTGGGTAATTAAGGGGATGAATTTGGGTTGTTAACCTTTTGAATTGGGTGATTATGTGGTTTCTACTCTTAATGCATTTGAAGTGTTTGTGGAAATGCCTCAATGAAAATTGGACATTTTATTAACATGTTTGGCTTACCTTTGTGCATTGTGCTATTAGATAGTTTTAGAAGTGCTTATAGATGAGTTTTAATGAAAGTTAGAACATCTCTTTGATGCATTCGATCCGTCTTGGTGCTCATGCTATTGGGTAGTCTTTATGCTTTATTTGTAGCTAGTTCATCTCGATCAAGTGACAACTTATTGAGGAGCTTAAGGTGACTAAGAAATTAGTCTTAAACCCTTGACCACCGTTATTACCCTTTTCTTGTTAGACCTTGTTTCTCCCCCTAATTGCCCTTTGTGAACCCAAAGACCTTAGCCTTCCATCAATTGAATACAATCCCATTTAGTTTAATTTAACTTGTTTGCATCTTAGTTTTAGATAAATCAACATCTTATTTTGTTTGACTAAACTAAAGACTTAAACAAACCAAGTATCTAACCCCCGCCATCTTCGTGTTCGACACCCGAATAAATACTACTTTTATTTGGTTTTATAAATTGTTTTTGATTGGGAAGTGACGGCAAATCCCTATATCAAAATGGCGCCGTTGCCGGGGATGGCGTTAGGTTATGCTTAGTTAGTTAGAGTCTTAGGCTTAGTCTTAGTTACTTGTTGTTTGCTTATTTGTGTAGTTTGTGTGCTTCTTGTAGAGTGTGTGTGATTTTTGCCTTACCCTAGTGTGTAAAAGCACTAGGAGTCTTACGGTTTGACAAGTTGTATGCCCAGGAGGAACCACCAAGCTTTGCTCTTTGACTCCGACCCCGAAAGGCTTTTTAGAGCCTTAAGGAATAGGACCATTGCAAGGGTTATAACCTCTTCTCAAGCAACCATAAACCAAGCAAATCCACCCATCCAACCTCTCATTGAAAACACAACTCAACAACAACCAAACATTACAATTGAGCCTTCAATAGAAAATCCATTTCACAACTTCCAACTTCCAAATAACCCACCTCAAACACCACCTTCTCATATACCAAATCCACCACCACCACCAATGGCTTTACGTGACCATAACCGTCCTAACCACAATGATGCTTGTGACCCAATTAATTTTGGCGCATTGGCTCCCAGCAACTTTGAGATGCATCCCGCCCAAGTCGGGTTGATTGAGAAGGATTTGTTCGGGGGGCATATTGAAGAGGATGCCCATGCTCACCTCCGGAAGTTTAAGAGGAAGGTTTCAATGATGAAAAAGAATGGGGTGTCCGAGGACACCTTGAGAATGATGTTGTTTCCGTTTTCATTGACGGGCAAAGCGGACCGATGGTTGAACATTCACCCACCGGATACTTTCACTACTTGGGATGCCTTGGCTAAATCATTCATGGCCAAATATTACCCTTCCTCAAAGACCGCGATGCTCCGTAATGAGATTCATACATTTCAACAAGAGGATGGGGAGTCTTTGGGTGAGGCTTGGGACCGTTATCAAGACTTGATAGCAAGTTGCCCCCACCATGGAATACCGGAATGGTACATCACTCAAACATTCTTCCAAACTTTGCTCCCAAGAACTAAGGAGATGGTAAATGCCTCCGCGGGGGGAGGTTTTGACCACTCGAGTGATGAAGAGGGCACGGCATTGATCAAGAAAATGGTAGATTCGGAAGCAAACTATGGTTCTAGAGGAAACATGCTAAGAAGGAATGAGAAGTTTCCTAAGGAAAATTCCTCCAACTCCGAGACAAATGCCAAGCTCGACTTACTCACAAAACAATTTGAGAAGTTTCAAAGAAATCAAGTGCACCAAGCCGCAACCTCACATGGGGCACCCATGGAGGAAGTGGCTCAAGTCTCAAGTTGTGAACTTTGTGGAGGAAGTGGTCACACATATGACTTGTGTGCCAACAATTACAACAACTTTGATGGGAACAATGTGCAAGAGGTGAATGCTTTCCAAGCATTTAACAATTTTTCCAACCGTCCACCTAGACCCTCATTCAACAACAACCAAGGATCCAACCAAAACTTTGCCAACCAATCTCAAGCATATCAAGATTATAAGGGTAACCAAGGGAACCAAGGTAATCAAAACTTTTACCAAGGAAACCAAGCTAACCAAGGGAACAAGGGTAATCAAAACTTTTACCAAGGAAACCAAGGAAACCAAGCTAACCAAGGGTTTGGCCAAGGATTCAATCAATGGAACAACAACAATGGGTTCAATCAAGGATACAACAATAATCAAAGGTACAACCAAGGGCAAAACCAAGGGTTCAATCAAGGGTACCAAGGGAACAACCAAAATTCCAACTTTAGAGTTCAAGGATATGACTTTCCTCTTCCAATTTCCAACCAACCTTTCAACCAAGAGCCACCACCCCAAGCAAGTAATACCATGGGAGATGATAAATATGAAAACTTGGTGAAGTTGATAGGGGATTTGGCAAGTAATACCCAACAACAAATCAAGAGTCTTGAAGCTAAAGTGGCTTCCCAAGCTCTCATGAGTTCTCAAAAACCACCGGGTGTATTTCTAAGACAAGGGCAAAATCCAAGAGACCCTATGAAGGCAAAGGAAGTTAATGCTATCATGGTTGGAGTTGAAGAGGAAATAGAAGAGTCATTTGATTTGCCAAGTCAAGAGGAGTTATCTTACACTACTCCCTTTTCCATAGCTATGGAAACATTCCAAGAAATTGACCGTGAGCCCGAAAAAGAGAGCATAGAAGACTATGTGCTTGAGCAAATAATGACAATTCATGGTACAAGCTTGGATGTTGAAGTTGACCCGGGTAAGGGAGAGATGATTATGACTTCACCACCCACTATGAGTGAAGAATTTGTGCTTGAAGAAATTGTGAAAGCACCAAATGTGATGGTAGAAGTTGAGAAGAACCCGGAAAAAGAAGAGATGGTGATGGTAGAAGAGCACTCTTTGGCCAAGCAAGAAGAAGTCATTTCTAGAAGAGTGGATATTAGTAGCCATGAGCTTGATTTCTCAAGTGAGAAGTGCAATGTGGTCATATCTAAAGAAATCCCCATCAAACTTGATGATCCCGGGAGTTTCTCAATTCCTTGTACCGTTGGTGACCAAAAGGTGGATAGTGCTTTATGTGATTTAGGGGCAAGTGTGAGTGTCATACCACTTGCCCTTGTGAAGAGGTTGAATATTTCAAGCTTAGCCCGCACTTCCATTACAATCAAGCTTGCCGACGGGACAATCAAATCTCCGAATGGGATTCTCAAGGATATCATGGTTCAAGTTGGTAAGCTTTCAATTCCTACCGATTTTATTGTGTTGGACATCCCTATGGGAAGACGCTCTCGTATCATTCTTGGTAGGCCATTTTTGGCCACGGGAGGAGCTACCATAAATGTCAAAGAGGGACAATTGTCATTCAAAATTGGGAAGGAAAAAGTTGAATTCAAGCTACCACATGCTTCAAAGAAAACCGTGGTTCAAAACATGTTTGCCGTGGAAACATTAGAACTCCATGAGAATGAAGATGAGAACATGGAGCTCTTAATTTCTTGTGAGCCGAAAGTTAATGATGAGCCACCGGATAAGTTCCTTGAAGAAGAAGTGAATGCTAAAGATAAGTGTGGGGAAATGGGCAAGACTTGGGAAACCGAGTTCAATTCTATCACCAATGCCCCTCCAAATTCAAAACCAAGAATTGAAAAGAAGAAACCAAAAAGATGGAGGAAGAGATCGAAAGGAAAAAGGGTATGTGACCCTAATGTTGACAAAGAGACTAAGGAAAAGCTTGAAGAAGAAATGAACCGAAAATGGCAAGAAGTTCAAGATGCCATGAGTAAGTTGCATACTTTGATGATGAAGAACAAGGGTTCATGTGTTGGTGATCCTTGTATTGAAGGTAGAAGGTTGGTGGGATCTCGGGATATTGATCCCGGTTGAATGAAGTCCTTGAATGAAGAGGTTTGGTGGAGTTACTTAAAAACCACCGCAATGTATATATTCTCCTTCTCTTTATTTAAGTTTTTACCGCATTTTGCATTTAGTGACATGATTCGAAAAGGAGCTAATATAAATTAGTCCTCTTTGCATTCATATAGTATAGCTTCCATCGTATTTCAATATTGCATATAGGTTAGATCATGCATTGCATGCTTATTTGAAAATCACTAAAAATTTGAAAAATCAAAAATCAACAAAAACATGTATTTCATTTCCGAATTTCCTCCACACATTTATTTCCTTTGAGAATATGTAAATAAATAAGTGTGGGGAGAAAATTCTATCATTTTAAAAATCCAAAAACATGTTATTTACTTTGAAATATAAAAAAAAAAAAAACCAAAAACATGCATTTTAATTTCCAAAAATCAAAAATACCAAAAATATGTTATTTTTATTTTCAAAAATTCAAAAACCACCAAAAATATGTTGTTTATTTTTCCTTTTCTCTCCCTATACTTTGTTCCATTGAGGACAATGTAAATTTCAAGTGTGGGGAGGGAAATATCCACTTTGTGCATATTGTTTATATTTGTATATATATTTGCTTGTTAATTTGATAAATTCAAAAAAATGCCTAAAAATTGAAAAAATTCAAAAATTACAAAAATATTGCATTGTATATATGTTTGTCTAACAAGTGGCGCAGGCACATACGGGACATTTGAGGCATTAGGAGACTAGAAGACCGCTCGGTTTAATCTTTCCTATCCCTTTCTCCTTTACTATTCTTTTCCTTTATATTGTTGGATATATGGAGGAGGATGGGCTATGTTGATGAGGATGTTCCATTTTGGAACTTGGTGTGTGTTGCTTACGTGCTGCTAGGTTTAGATAATTGTTGCATGTTTATTTATGTTGCTAGTACTTAGAAATGCATTTCGTATCTTGTGAATATGTGTTTGTTGCTTTATTTACATTTTGCATCGAGTTTGTATATAAATTTTTGAACAAAATTTGGTTTAGGAAGGGAGTATGATACCCTCTATGATGATATTGTCTAAGTTGTGTCTTTCCCCTCTTAGTGGCTTGCACCTAGTGACCTCCTTGTTAGGGTGTTTGCTTGCAAATACCCGGGAAATGAGGCTAGACCGGAAAGTTTTGACCGCCATGTGAGACCAAGACCGTAGACTAGGCCTAGATTTCAACATAGCTACTTACATGTGAGATTTAGAGCCTCCTTGGGACCGGTACATCCATACCCGGTCCCCCTTTAGATGTGAGTAGGCTCCTCGCGTGGCATGTCACATCACGACGCACAAGCATGGCGTCCTTTCCTTTTAGACCATGAGATGTTCATTTATATGCATATTTTGAAACAACAAGTTGCATTTTTTTTTTTTGAGCCTCACATTGCCAAATAAGCCTAATTCTTCGACCCTTTAGACTAGGACCGATTTTGTTTACCCCTTTTGAGCCTTGACCTTTCATTTGATACCTACGATACTAACTACAACCCAAAAACAACCAACCTTGATCAAGAAAGTTGTCTATGAGTTTTGGTAGTATGAAGCAAGGGGATTTGAATCTTGGTTTAGTGGATGTGCACAATCCACTTGAGTCGGAATGATGGTTTAGTTTGGTTTGCTTTGAATAAAGAGGTTTTGAAAAAGAAAAGAAAAAGAAAATAGAAAAGGAGAAAAATGTAATGAAAAAGAGAAAAAAAATTGCACAATTATTTTGTTTGATAAGAAAAAGCCAGGCAACACTCCTTCATCAATGGAGTAGAAAAAGGCGTTGCAAAAATAAAAGGGGACTTGATGTTTTTCCTAAGTGAGTCGGGTTTACACATTTTTTGCTCGATTTTGGCAAGCCATTTTTTTGTTAGGGTGTAGACGTTGCTCATTGGTTGCAATAAGGTGACGATTTTTTGTATTTTTCCAAAGAGAGTCGGGTTTGCACAATGTTTGCACTAATTCGGGAAACCGGTTTTTGTTAGGGTGTAGACGTTACTCTTTTGTTGTAATAAAAGTGGGAGAAGCGGAATTTTGACAACTACTTGATTTTAAACTCCAAATGATCCATAACGGTGCTTGCACCAATCCCGTTTCGACCCATCACCTAGCCCCGTTACAACCCTTGTTTCTTTTATGCATATTTTCCTTTTTTTTGCATCTCGTGAATGGTCTTGTAGGAGAGGATTCCATGTTAGATTGCGGGCATGTCTCACGAGTCGAGTAGTTGAGTGATTTTGGTTACTTTTGCACAGAAATCACCCGTTCTAAAAAGAAAATGAGAGACTAGTGAAAACCGTGAGGAAGTCGGTAGTCTAGGTCCCCTTAGTCATGGGTCAATTTGGTTGAATCTTGTGTGGACATGTAAATCTTGAAGGTTAGGCTTTGCTTCCCCCTTTCCCGCCTTTGAATTTGTTTCTTAGGCATTTGGTTGTCACATTGAGGTTGCTTGAGCCACCACTAGGGCATCGACACCCGCCAAGACTTTGAGACGGTATCTCCCGACCAAAACCTTTAATTGTTTAAAGTAAAACGGCCGCTTAGATGAGGAAAGCGGTTTGACTTTTTGTGATGCATCTTATGATTGATTAAATGCTTAAATGTTGGATGTGTCTAAATTTTCTGCAAGCCCCCACTTGCCTTGCATCGGGATGCATACCTCATTGTGTTTCGGTGTGAGTTGAAGGGACGGAGAAGGCCCGTTAATTGTCTTTCATCGGATATTATTAGATTAGCCAGTCTTTTATATTATGGGTCTCGGTTTAGTTTTAATGAGCTTACTCGAGGACGAGTAAGGTTTAAGTGTGGGGAGATTTGATAACTCGTATTTTAGCGTCATTTTACTCATACTTTAACCTTTTATTCGACTCGATTTTGTATGCTTAATCGACTTATTAGCTCATTTATTTATTAATTTATAATAATTAGTCGCCTTAGTCATGTTTAATAATTAATCGTATTTTTATTGTAATCTTCGTATTATTACTATTATTTTATTAATATATTAATTTAATGTGTAGGCAAGGCGGAATAATAAAGAGGAGATTCGAGTTAAGAGTAATTTGAGACGGAAATTAAGGAACAAATTGAAGGGAGGCGGAAATTAAGACAAGTCAAGCAACCAAAACCAAGTCAACATTTGACTTTACCCAAATCAAACCCATCCTTCCCTTTCGTCTCCTTCACCTTCACTGTAAAATACAAAGCCACCATTATTATTGACCTCAAGCAAATCCACACAACCAAATGCCAATTTTCCTCCATCATGCTCACCACCACCTCGCCTGAACTCGACAGTAGCTGCATCAATTAACCTTCTTCACTCGACAACCTGCTACATCATCAACTCGACACTTCACTCATCTCCATCACCGAGTAACCCAGACCAGCTAAACTCGGAACCGAATTCCGCCATCAAAATCCGAGTTCATTCCACCCTTCGTCATTCATAACCATGTTCCATCAATTCCGACAACCGGCAGCATCTGCAACAACCACGGCAGCAACCGCCTTCACCTTCGCCACACATCAGCATTCAATCCGTCAACAACTCACCTGCATCAACAACAATCGACCTCGGCAGCAGCTAGCCGTACCTCCAATTGAACAAAACACAATTTGTTTTCCCAGACGGGCAACCGTCCGCCGCCTAACCGGCTCACAGCTCAAATCGCATCAAATTTTCATCCCCAGCCGGGTCACCGACCGCCGACACCCCCACCGGCTGGGAGAACCATTAAATTCGTTGAAGTTTCCAGGGGATTCCCAGACGGTCACTTGACCGGTGGCCGGTGGGCCGGCTCCCAACCCCTTTTGCGTGTTTCCCTTTTCTTTATTCCTTTTTGTCCTTGTGTTTGGATTTGTGTCGCTGATTGAGGGGAGGGGTAATGGGATTATTATTAGTATTATAATTATTATTAGATTTTAGTATGAAAGAAACACCTTACTTTACCACACACGACACTACCATACCATTTACCTTAGAATTAGATAGAAAATTAGATTAGTCCATCCTTCTCTCTCAATATTGTAACTCAAGAACCCTAATATTTCCTTTCTCATTTTTCATTCAATAAAATTTGCAATCTTTCTATAATTATTAGTTAAATTCTTCCTTTGTTTATGCAAGTTCTTCATCTCTCATTAGTATACAATTAGTTAATTGGGTTGTATTTGAAGATTAGAAGAAATTCATTCTTCCATTATTGTCCAAGATTGTTATTTTCCTCTTTGTTGGTACAATTCTCATCTTTTGTTTACATTATTTTCATTTGTTTATATTTCTTATGTTGTTTAATTGTTATTCATCAAAAGTATTAGTCTTTATCATGTTTGCAATGTTTACTTGTTTATTGTTGCAATTTGTTGTTAATTTCTCACCCATGAACATGAGTGAGTAGTCTTATCTAAGGTCATAGGGGGAATTTGGGTAATTAAGGGGATGAATTTGGGTTGTTAACCTTTTGAATTGGGTGATTATGTGGTTTCTACTCTTAATGCATTTGAAGTGTTTGTGGAAATGCCTCAATGAAAATTGGACATTTTATTAACATGTTTGGCTTACCTTTGTGCATTGTGCTATTAGATAGTTTTAGAAGTGCTTATAGATGAGTTTTAATGAAAGTTAGAACATCTCTTTGATGCATTCGATCCGTCTTGGTGCTCATGCTATTGGGTAGTCTTTATGCTTTATTTGTAGCTAGTTCATCTCGATCAAGTGACAACTTATTGAGGAGCTTAAGGTGACTAAGAAATTAGTCTTAAACCCTTGACCACCGTTATTACCCTTTTCTTGTTAGACCTTGTTTCTCCCCCTAATTGCCCTTTGTGAACCCAAAGACCTTAGCCTTCCATCAATTGAATACAATCCCATTTAGTTTAATTTAACTTGTTTGCATCTTAGTTTTAGATAAATCAACATCTTATTTTGTTTGACTAAACTAAAGACTTAAACAAACCAAGTATCTAACCCCCGCCATCTTCGTGTTCGACACCCGAATAAATACTACTTTTATTTGGTTTTATAAATTGTTTTTGATTGGGAAGTGACGGCAAATCCCTATATCAATGATGCCGATGTCTAGGAGACCACTTCATTACTAGGTGGAGCAAAGCAAGAGCACCCACCTAAGTTCAAGTGAAGTTTTCTCATCTCTCCTCTTTATCTTTATTTTTCATGAAAAGAAGTTTGTGTCTTGTCTCTTTGTATTTTATTTCATTTTGATCATTGTTGGTTTAGTCCTAGCCCCATCAAAGGACTCACACCTCGGTACCATTGAGGTGTTCTTATTTTATTGTTCCCATTTGTAAAATCCAAAATGACAAATTAGTTTCATGCATAGCATAGTGTGTGCATGAACTATACCCATCCTTGGACATTAGCAATAGTGTCTCACTCGGTTTGGGGAAGTTAATACATACGCAACGGGAGGTAATCTAAATTATCCTCTTTGTCATAACAAAAACCATGCATCATGTAGTGTAGCTTAGTATAGATTGCATTTAGTATAGAAATCATGCATCATCTTTGCATAATTTCCATCATTTTGGCCATTGAGGACAATGCCCATATTAGTGTGGGGATGGGAATTCTAACATTTAACTCTTATTCAAAAATCCAAAAAAATTGAAAAATTTCAAAAATCATAAAAAATTGAAAAAATTGAAAAACCCAAAAACAAGTTCATTTCCTTTGTATATATTGTCTTGTATATATTGTGTTTGTTTTATCCTTGTTCACATTGATTGACTACGCCACATCCGAGACATGAGGATATTGAAGACCGCATGGTATGATCTTTCCAATCTCCTTTTTCCTCTTTATGTTAATGACTATGTGGCTTTATTTTGATTGATGCGGTATAACAATGTGAATCTAGGGCTTGTATTTAGATTGTTTGTCATATTAGTTGGTAGAATCATTTGCATTAGGATGTTTATATGCTAGTTGCATCATGGCATATAGTTGCATGTTAGAAAAATTTTGTGAAACCGTCTACTTGGAAAGCTTGACAAGTGTATATAGGCCCTAGTAGATGCCTTTTGTTCTTAAGACTTTGCTTGTTAGAATACTTGTAAAACACCCTAGGATACGTCATGCTAGTATCCTTTGACCCATGGTTTAAGGCCTAGTCAAGAGTACCTTGTGGTGTGATAACTCCTTGGCTACCGTTTATTCCAAGGTGACCCTTGAAACCATGCAACCATCATTCATCCATGTTCTACCATACATTTTGTCAACAAAAGGGAATGGGCACAAAAAAGAAATCAATTTGAGTTCAATGAAATGAAAAGTGAAAGAAAGTTTGCAAAAATGCATCAAATGAAAAGAGGAGCAAAAATAGAACTCCTAAGCTTCAAATACAAGGCACCCTCGTTACTAATTGGGGTGATTTTGAAAATGTTCAAAAAGAAATGCAAAAAGGTTGTCAAGTATTGAAATGCCAAAAATCAAAAAGAAATGGCAAAGAAAGTGTTCTCAAATGTTATATGCCACAAGAAATTGGGGGGGAAAACAAAACCAAAAGCAAACTCCCAAAAGTGAAACTCAAATATCTATTGATCCCTTTATCCATCGTATCCATTTTTGTGCATGGTAGAGAGGGGACGACCCTTCTTCTTGTCTAGGCAAGAGGGGGAATTCCGCGATCCTCCAGTGTTTCTAACACTATAGGGAGTCTATTCTTGACGAAAGCATTTAACGATTGAGAACAAAGGTACCCTAGCTTGACACATTTTGGAGGTGATTTATTGGTATCCTTCTAGGCTTAGTAGTTTGAACAAATTGCATCTATGAAGGATTGTGTACCCTTGAATTGCTTCCCTTGTAGATAATTTCCGCCACTTGATGAGGGAGTGGCTATTCTTTTTGTAGATGCATCCATTATGTGTTTTTGTGTGCTTAATGTTTGGATGTGTCGCCATTTTGGCAAGACCCACCTTGCCTGGCAAGAAGGCATCCTACCTCATGGTTGTCTTGTTGTGAGTTGAAGGGGCGGAGTGAGACCCGCTAATTGTCTCATATCGGCTATATTATTAGGATAGGTTAGTATTGGTCCTAGTCTTTGTCACCTCTTTACTCGGGACGAGCAAAGGTTCGGTTTGGGGATATTTGATGTGACCATAATTGGCGCATATTTAGCCCCCGAATTAGCCTTGTTTCCATGCTTTTTAGTGCTTATTTGGGTCATTTCTTATCTTTAGTTCTTTGTTTTGCATATTCTTTGAGATTTTGATCCCTTGGTAGGAAAGGAGTAAGAATCTTGCATTTTCATGGCAAAACGAGACTAAATTGATCGAATTCAATGACCAAGCATCAAGGAGAGACAAGACTAGAAGGCCTTTGTACATATCATAGTAGAAGAGCAATGTTGAGGAAAGATCCTTGAGTCCCCAAGGAAATCCCCAAGGAATTTATGAAGAAAAGGGAAGAAAAGAAGAAGAATTGATGCTGACTGACAATCCGAGCGGATTGTCAACAATCCGTCCGTCCAGCCCCGACACAATCCGAGCGTCCTTGCCTGAATCCGCTCGGATTCCCCCTCAACAATCCGCCCGGATTCCCCAGAATCCGCTCGTATTCCAACGGTGCAATCCGCCCGTCCCAACCCTATTCCGCCCGGATTTCTTCACAGCACGGATTGTCTTCTTCAAGCTACGAAAAGAGAAGCCCTTCTCTCAGAAAATACCGGGTCCTCCTTGCTCAACTTAAAAAGTGTAATTACTAGTTTAGCCCTTAGTTAACCCTAATGCATCCTCCCTAATTTTCACTATAAATACCCCATTAGGCTAATTAGAGGAGCATGTTCTTCTTATCAATAATTAGTGTAGTTAATATCAATCAAATCTCTCTTCAATATTGTAATCAAGTATTAATCAAGTTTTAATCCAAGTTTTAGTTCTTTAATCTCTCTCTTGTTCATCCTTTATTTTGGGTAATTGAAGATTATTTGGGTTATTATTGGGAGATTGACAACCTCTCAATCAAACATCAAGTACTTCTATTATTCTTGCTTTATTATTGGAATCATTAGTAGGTATAATCTCTTAATCCCTTTTTAATTATTGTTAATTACTTTCATTTATTCATCATGTTTCATATTGTTGGTATGATTGACAACCTTGCTAGCATGATCAATATGATAATGAGTGAGTAGTCTCTTAGCTAGGGTTAATGGGTGATTAGGGAAACCAACATGGGGAATGATTCATGCTTAAATTAATATGCTTTCATGTTTTATTTGCTTGCTTGTTTTGATCTCAACTCATGCACATGTTATATTTGATGAAATGCTAAGCCTATGAATCCTTGCATTTACTATCATCTTCTATCTTTTCAATGAGACTTGTAAGACATAACCCAACTCGAGTCTCATTAGACCATGCATGTTGTTGAGTAGGGAAGATTAAGTCGACTTGTAGGTGTTGTACAATCTAATCGATTCGGCTCCGGGACCCAAACTTTCCTAGGATTGTAAGATATAACCCAACTCAATCCATCACAACAATAATTGCTTGCTTATAATTTGAGAACATGTTTGTATGATCATATCCCATGATTCCCCTATGATCCCATGACACCCTAGTGCCTTTAATCAATTGTTTACACCCCTTTTTATTCATCTTGCTTGTTTATTTTCATTGTTATTCTAGTTTAGTAACCTTCTACATCAACCCAATTTGTGACACCCCTTAGACACCACTAGTTACAATAGAAATCTCATTTCAACTCCCGTCCCTTGGGATCCGACCTTTACTTGCCTCTTTACTAATTGTAGAGTTGCTTGTTAAGCTATAAATTGTGTTTTGATTCGACCGTGACCAACGACCACATCTTAATTTGTGAACACTTAGCGGGATCGCATCAACCACACAAGGTCAGTAACTGAAGGAACACACAAAACCGGACACAACAAACATACACACATCATCTTCTCCAACCACCCACACTCCTCTGACTGCTCGAAGGTCCTGTCCTGGGAGATGACCAATCGCAACCAGTAATCAACGCCGCCATTGGGGGACCGCAGGCGTAGCCACCAAATCCCTACTTATCTATTCCGAGCGATAACCCATGTTCCTTAATGTGCACATCCCCTCTTGTGGCGGGTTCCACAGAGGGCGAATCAAGGGCGTGAAGCCACTCCTGCAAGTGACTCGACTCAGCCGAGGACGCGCCTCGCGAACTATAGACAAACAAACAACAACCACTACAACCAATATACTCAACCAATCAGAACACAAAATAAAAATCAAGCACTACAATCGACATACTAGACAACCAACAGTACTGAGTAAGAGAACCTACCTTTAGCAAACCACAGCGATTCAGCACACGACCGTAAGACAAAAAGCAACCACCATAACCACTTATAACAAATAGTATGACCATCTATTACTACTGTCACAAGCACAAACGAAACTAAGGAAGACGATGATGATGATGACAACATACCTATACATAGCAATCCGGCGTCAAGACCGCTACCCGACTCATGCTTCTCATCCCCATGGTGTCTCTACTCTCAAATGCTCCAAAAGGGTGAATCAAGGTGAAGAAATAAGGATATGACGGCATCTAGGTTTAGGAGAGAAGGAAAGGAAATGATTTGGGTTTCACGATATCACGACTTATTTTCCCCGCTTAACTCCCGTTACTCTATCGAGCACGTTACTTACTCGATCGAGTGGCCTCTACTCGATCGAGTGACTAAGCTACTCGATCGATTAGCCTCCGCTAGATCGAGTCACCATAACTCAAAGCGTTACTACGTCGCAAGGTCAACTCGTAAGGCTTCAGAAGGTCTCGACAGGTGTCTAAGGTCAGTCAACGATGGACAACGGGTCCCTAAAAGGACGGGTATTACATATTAGGTTTAAACTTATGGATGCGCAGTTATGCATTTACCCGTTTTATCAACTTTTGTATTCAACCAACCAAGATCGATCAGTAGAGGCCGCTACCGCGGGCGGGATTGGGTGTCCGATTAAAGATCTTCCCAATACGTACCTTCACCTTTTACTCATAAACTTTGGATAGTGGATGACCTTATCCAGGGCGAACGAGAGTCATTCTAGAGATAGGATGCTAAAGAGGGACGATTCCTTATATTTAGTACCTATGTCAAACACCGCTTTTGCCTTGATTGACCTAGGTATAAAGTGGATTCGAACGGTTTCCAAGCATCCCACAATTTCTTGGTGGCGACTCCGAACATATCTAACATCGTTTCGAGACCCTTGCCGAGACGAAACCGACCAATCTAAAACGATCTGGTCGAAAGCATTTAATACGCACCGAGCATGGCTTTCCGACTGCTGCATGTCCACAGATTGGCTTGGCGTGCGGGTGGCCCATGTCCACAATGTTTTCTATAAATACCTAATTAGTCCCTTATTATAATTTACGTCTTATTTTACCTTAAAACTCCTAGAATACTTTATATTTAGTTTATTTTACGCATTGCTTTCGGATCTATACTCCTTAATTACGGTACTAATCTTTCTTTAGTTATTGATTAATTCAAAGTTCTTATTATTACAATTGTTTTATTATTGTTCATCTTATTATGTTCTTAATTATGCTTTCTTATATCGTCATTGATGTTGTTATTATTAGTGTGAGTAGCTAATTCTCTAATCTAGGGTGAACAGGGATCTAAGTTGCTAGAAGGGGGTAATTAATGAATTGTTAGTTAAATTGCTTTTTTGTTGTTGTTGTTCAGTTGATTGTTTTTAATCTAGTTGATTAGTTTTTGCAGAATTAATTAACTGGTGTTGCAAACTAGGATTTTCACCGACCGGGTTAAGACTAGTAAAGGCTACAATAACTGAATAGAATTAACTTAATGATAGCGACCGCATGTTAAGTTAGATCTAAAGGACATATTAGAATCGACTGATCATATTGACCTTAAACAACATAAATCGCTCTATCAATTAGTTAAAAGACACCTCCGTCTAACTACCTAGTGAGCTTGATCCCTAGTCTCTTTAATATTATTGAATTTGTCTTTTCTATACATCGCAATTAGTTTTAGCAAATCAATCAAATCCTTCAAGAAAACGGTTACCTTAAGACGAACTTAAATATCAACAAACTAGAATAATTAACTCGCCTCCCTGTAGATTCAACCCTTCTTACCGCTAGCTATTTGCAAGTAATAATTTAGGTTTACTTTGATTAAGGTGATACGACTTTAGCCTTATCACTTCTCATATTAATCCGAACTATACTTTAACTCAAAATAATCTAAATTAGACCCTCATTTGTCTCACAATGAACTAAGTAGCCGGCAACCTGTTTGTCGGATTACACTTAAAAAAAACCTAAAATCAGTAAACCTAAATACTCCGTAATTTTCAAGTCATACCCTTCAGGCTTTCAGCCACCAAACACCCAAAACCATCGTCAAACTTGTCTCCCTCCTTCCTCTCAGCAATTTGTCTCCGTTGCTACCACCAACTCTCCTTCCTCATTCCTTGCGGTCTCTCCACCACATTCCCACAACAAATGAACAACAACAAAAATGGTGAAGCAAACACAACAATCGATCTCTGTTTACATCAAAAGCCAAACAACCACCTTCATCGCCGGCTCTCCAACCTCCCAATTCCCCACCTTTTTCTTAATCATCTCAAAAAATTAGTTTAACAGTCACCTTTTCTCCTACAAAATGCCTACAAACTCTGAATAGCCAACACTACTCTATAAAAAAAATCCAAACTTTCACCTTTTTTCCAAATTTCAATCATATCTTCATCAAAAATACCTCCATAAGCTTCTAGAACCTTCCCCTAAATAGCCCCCATGTTAGTTTTAATGATAAATATGGTGATATTTTATCAAAAAGTTCCAAACTAAATTCTTCTAAAACCTTCTGATGATGTTTTAGAACCTTCTCCAATGACTCTTCTTCACTATTTACAGCCTATTTTTCAATAATAAACCCGATTTCGATGACCTGGGTTCACCCATAATACTCCGATTTCTCCGCTCTGCTCCGTAGTTCTAGGCCCTCCCAACCCGTGGTGGTGAACGTCGGTGTTGATGAAGGGTGAAGGTGGTTGGCTGGGTTGAGAATACTAGAGTGGTGGTGGATTGGTTGTTGATAATGATGGGAATTGCTAATGAAGAAGAAGAACAGATGTTTAAATAATACAAAGAAATGGGATGACCGGATGAGTTTACCTGAGTTTGTAGGTCAAAATGTCGTGGGTGTATTGTGAGAAAAATGATGGCCTAAGTCAAATTATTCTGAGTTAAAGTGTAGTTTGGATTAATATGAGAAGACGAGGTATAGTTTGGATTATTTTTATGAAATAACCCAATTTAATATTGCTACCATTACCTACCTGAATAGAGTTCGAAGACTCATAAGTTTACGTCATTATCAAGAAGAGACTGAATTTGGCTTATGATCAAAGAGTGAACAATTTCTCAAGTATTTTTTATTTACGACTTTGACCCATATACTTTCGCTATCCATAAGAATTTTCCATAGAAGTTTAATTTGAAGAACTTTATTAGCTGCTTCAGAAGATTTAATTCCTAGACCATCAAACGAGTTTGGATAATAAACTTTATATACCAACCAATCAAATTAGGAGAACGCTGGAAAGGATTTTTATCCCAAAAAAAGTCCGACGTATATATTAGTACTAGTAAAATAAAGGGTTCTTTAATAACTGCTACTACACGTATAATTCAGATTTTACCAACTGCTAGTAAAGTAAAATTTCTTTAAAAAAACTAATATTGTTGGTTCGGTTTAATACTAACTACCAAATGACCACAAACCTCCTATTTGTTCATGAGGAGACAATAATACCCCTATTTTACACTCCCCTCACTTTATATCATCCATATACCCTCTTTAACCTAATCTTTTAACTTCCCTCATCATTCAACTTAAACTAAATTGCTTCACAATTAAATTGAGAATTGTGAAAATCATCTCAATCCTTTAAAATTCTTCCCCAAATTAATCCCAGATTAGGGTTTACATCTAATCTAAATCCCCATTGTGTTCCAATCTCAGGTACGTTTTTAATTCTTCCCCAAATTGCTTCCTTTTTGTAGTTAGTCGTTTTTAATTTCATTGTTTGTTGGTCTCACCATTACCCCCATTCGACATTGCTACAAACCCAGAAACTGAAAAATGAAGAACCCTAATTTGAAAAATTACAATGGTTATATCAAATATAGGAAGAAAAAAAAGAAAGGATAAAATAATTATCTGAACTTGAAAAAAAAGTTGAAATAAGAAATGAGAATCAGATTAATGGAATGGAGAGAGATATTGAAAATAAGAATTAAAATTGGTGAAATTGAAAATTAATTGAGGTGTTGATGAATCAATCAATTAGAAACATATAAGAGAGGGGGTAAGGGCATTAAAGGAAGAAAAATATAACTTAAGATGACAATATGAAATGGATAGCTGAGATCTTCTCTTTTTGCTTCATAACCTGATGTGTAGTTAGTTTTAAACCGAACTAACAATATCTACAGACAGACCCCAAATGAGGGTACCTGGGATATCATTCTACGGGAGTGGAGTAGCAGTTAGGGATGGCAATGGGTCGGGTCTGGGTCGGGTCCGACAAGATCCGGACCCGACCCGTACCCCCACCACATGGACCCGGACCCGACCCAGACCCTAAAGGGTCTAAAATTATTGGACCCATACCCATACCCAAAGGGTCCGGGTCGGGTCCGGGTCTACCCGAGGGCCTGGTTGAGGAAGCACCTCTGCATTGATATTCCCTGAAAAATGATGGATTTACACTTCAAAGTTCAAACAAGTACTCCTTAAAATCCCTATGAGTTTTCAATCCAAATCCTAATTCTATTAAGTCCAAAGTCAGGAACTTCTACAAGCGAACAAAAAACCAAACCCTAATTCTCAAACCAATTTCAATTCAATTCTTCAAGTATATCCATGAAATTAAGAACAATAAAAAGAGTAAAATCATACAAATTAATTGAAGAATTAGAAAAAGGAATAAAAAAACCTAAAAAGGAGGGATTCACTTGTCGTCGTTGAACTTGTTGCCGGATGTTCGCCGCTGAACGTTTGTCACAGGTCCCATAAATCTGGTCGCCAACCTCGTAGTCGTCAGTCGCCCTCTCATGGTTGTCGTCGTCGATGTTGTGGTTGGTGATTTGGGGGTTTAATTAGGAGTTAAAGTTAGAACGAGAGGTGGGGATGTAGAACGAGAGGTGGAATTGATTTGTTAGGGATAGTTAATTAGAGGGAGATGATGTTTAGATGTTTAGAGTGATTTAGATATAGAATGAGGGAGATGGAGATGAAGATGTTTTAGGATTATTAGATTTCGTCTATCAAAGACTTAGCGTATGTGTTTGATTTTTTTTTTTTTAACGGGTCTAAGGGTCGGGTCCGGGTCCCATAAATCAGACCCGGAACCAGACCCGAAATAATTTATTGAGACCCATACCCGACCCATACCCATTAGGGTCTCAAATTTCAGACCCAAACCCGATCCATTAGGGTCCGACCCTAAGTGTCTGGATCGGGGCCCCGATCCATTGCCATCCCTAGTAGCAGTACATTATCTGATTAACAATATCGTTATGCACTAAATCTGATAATTTAATAACATCTCATTGTTTATCAGGTGTTATGAAATCTTTAATCAAAATATTAAGATCACGGGTAATATTAGCATCAATAATGCTGGTAAGAGGATATGAAAAGGCTCAATTATCTGACCAAAATTTAATAAGGTTATTTCATGGGAATAATCCAAACTATACCTCACCTTCTCATATTAATTCGAACTATACTTTAATTCAAAATAATCTGAGAAGTTAAGAACGATAAACACCTAAGAGGGGGAGGGGGTGAATTAGGTGTACCTTTTAAAATTTTTATCCTTAACTTGGTTAATTAATTAACTCAAGTAAAGAATATTGAAGTACGAGACTTGAGAAACTTAATTGAGTGTAAGTTCACAAGAAGGTACAGCAGTTCTATGTCACAGTATAGGTGACTGTGACACAGAACTTGATTAGGTACATGCGAGAAATAGCAAAGTGGAAGAACGTAAAAGTAAATGAACAAACAAACGACATTTTAAAAATTGGTTCAGCCTCTACTCCGAGGCCTACGTCCAACCGTTATTTTATTGCTTGTTTAGAAATTTACTCAAACTTACTAAACCCCTTACAATGAAAATAACTCGCCAACCTACTCCGGTTGCACTCAAACTTAAAGATACTCCGCTTCAAGAGTTTATGGGTTCTATCTCAAGGTGTTACAGAATCTTGAATCTCAAGAGTTCACTAAATGAACATGGAGATCACAATTAAGATCTAACACGAGAATCATGGAACAAACTCATTATGTCACAGTACAGCGAACTGATACTTGGAGGTTTTACAGCTTTTTTCGAAAACAATTTGAAGACTTTAAAATCAGAAAAGGTTTTGCAAACACTTTAAGAACAAAGCTTTAAATGCACAAATGATTTGCAAAGTTTTACAATAAATGCTTTGGAAGTCTTAAGAAATAAATGTGACTAAGACACTCTATTTATAGTGGATTTAGTCTTAGGTAAGTACAACTTAGAAAAATTAAATCCAATATTAAAATGGTAGCCTTGAGTGATGGTAAGTGTTAGACTATAGGCTTGGGGCTTAAGAAATCAGAAAACTTAAGCTTATACACTCAACATGTGATATTTTACCAAAATGGCAAAAAACTTTTCTTACTTTAGAAGTTTGACAAGTCTTCTTTGCCATTTTAGTAAAAGGTGTTTGCACAAATTTAGAGGCTTAGTCAAGTGGGTTTGTGACTCCAAAATTTCAGATTATTTTCAATCTTTTGAAAATTCAAATGTTTAAGGTTCGAAGTTTGCAAAGTTTTAACACTTAAAACATTTTGGTCGAAATTCCTCCTCCGTATGATAGTACCAGAAACCACAGTATAACGTACTGTTGCATGGTTTTGCCATAACTTGACTTAAATGAGAATGTTCCACTTACTCTTACATTTTTTTACTAAGGCTTAGAAAATATCATTGTTTTGACTTTCTTGATTATCTTGATCATCTTGAATCAATGTTGAAAGTCCATTTGATTGCTTCAATCACTAATCATTTCAACTAAGAGCAAACAATCAAATAACAAAGGGACTTGACATCATCAACACAATGTGTTCTAACATAATCTAAATTAGACCCTCATTTTTCTCGCAATGAACTAAGTAACCGGCAACCTGTTTGCCGGGTTACACTTAAAAAAAAAACCTAAAATCGGTAAACCTTAATACTCCGTAATTTTCAAGTCATACCCTTCAGGCTTTCAGCCATCAAACACCCAAAACCTCCGTCAAACCCTTCTCCCTCCTTCCTCTCAGCAATCTGTCTTCGTTGCTACCACCAACTCTCCTTCTTCACTCCTTGCGGTCTCTCTGCCACATTCCCACAACAAATGAACAACAATAAAATGGTGAAGCAAAGACAACCAACAATCTCTCTTTTCATCAAAAGCCAAACAACCACCTTCATCACCGGCTCTCCAACCTCCAATTCCCCACATTTTTCTTCATCATCTCCAAAAACCAGTTCAACAGTCACCTTTTCTCCTGCAAAATGCCTACAAACTCTGAATAGCCAACACTACTCTATAAAAAAAATCCAAACTTTCACCTTTTTTCCAAATTTCAATCATATCTTCATCAAAAATACCTCCATAAGCTTCTAGAACCTTCCCCTAAATAACCTCCATGTTAGTTTTAATGATAAATATGGTGATATTTTATCAAAAAGATCCAAACTTTAACCTTCTTTTTTCCAATTTTCCTACCCTTCACCAAAAATTCTTCTAAAACCTTCTGATGATGTTTTAGAACCTTCTCCAATGACTCTTCTTCACTATTTACAGCCTATTTTTCAATAATAAACCCGATTTCGATGACCCGGGTTCACCCATAATACTCCGATTTCTCCGCTCCGCTCCGTACTGCTAGGCCCTCCCAATCCATGGTGGTGAACGTCGGTGTTGATGAAGGGTGAAGGTGGTTGGCTGGGTTGAGAATACTAGAGTGTTGGTTAATGATGGGAATTGCTAATGAAGAAGAAGAACGAATGTTTAAACAATACAAAGAAATGGGATGACCGGATGGGTTTACCTGAGTTTGTAGGTCAAAATGTCGTGGGTGCATTGTGAGAAAAATGATGGCCTAATTCAAATTATTTTGAGTTAAAGTGTAGTTTGGATTAATATGAGAAGGCGAGGTATAGTTTGGATTATTCTTATGAAATAACCCAATTTAATATTGCTACCATTACCTACCTGAATAGAGTTCGAAGACTCATAGGTTTACGCCATTGCCAAGAAGAGACTGAATTTGGCTTATGATCAAAGAGTGAACAATTTCTCAAGTATTTTTTAGTTACGACTTTGACCCAGATACTTTCGTTATCCATAAGAATTTTCCATAGAAGTTTAATTTGAAGAGCTTTATTAGCTGCTTCAGAAGATTTAATTCCTAGACCACCAAACGACTTTGGTAAATAAACTTTATATACCAACCAATCAAATTGGTTATATCAAATAGAGGAAGAAAAAAAGAAGAGATAGAATAATTATCTGAACTTGAAAAAAAAAGTTGAAATAAGAAATGAAAATCAGATTAATGGAAGGGAGAGAGAGATTGAAAATGAGAATTAAAATTGGTAAAATTGAAAATTAACGTAATTGCTAAATCCCGCGCACCATTTTACTATATCCCGCGCATTTTCCCTCTATAATCCATTCATACCCTTACTCTTAAAAAATTAAACAAAAAAAAAAGGAAAAAAGCGAAACTACCAGCCCCTTTCCCAGACCCCCTCACCCTCACCACCCCTTCTCCCAGCCCCGTTCCTAGTGCTTATCCCCAGCGTCGTCGGCCGCACCGCACCGCCCTCGGGTTCTTTAGCGGATCTACCCCATTCCCCCTCCAATTGACGCTCGTCGAACCTGTAGCCCTCGAGTCGCCCCCAATGGCCTGTGCCCCAACTGACGTCGAACCCCTTGTCGTCCCTAGCCGACCCAACTCCCTTCCCCGATTTCTGCGTGTCAAACGATGGTGGTATGAGAAGTTATTGTCGTTGCTAGTGGTAAATGGCTCGAAGTTATTGCCGTCGCTGGGTGTCAAGCAGGCTCTCGTACTTTCGTCGGTGGTTGTGTCCCCGCGTTGTTGCCGGTGACCTGTGGGATGTCCTTGTGTTGTCGCATTGCATGATGGGACCCCCCCGCTCTATTCTAATTTTTTTTAGGGTTGGGTGGTTGAAATGAGAGGGGTAAAGTCGGGAAAGACGGAAAATTTGCGCGGGATTGAGTAAAATGTTGCGCGGGATTTAGCAAGTCCCAAAATTAATTGAGGTGTTGATGAATCAATCAATTAGAAACATATAAGGGAGGGGTAAGGGCATTAAAGGAAGAAAAAATACAACTTAAGATGACAATTTGAAATGGATGACTGAGATCTTCTCTTTTTGCTTCATAATCTGATGTATAGTGTTAGTTTTAAACCGAACTAACAATATTGGTAGTAATTTTTAAAGAAATTAATTTTAGTTTGGGTAGTAGTAGATAAAATTTGAAGTATAACAGTTATCAAAAAATCCCTTAATTAACATGCATCCTTGCCACAAAAATTCTCTCCCAAAAAACTCTCTCTAAAAAACCCTAGCCTCCATCAAATTATACAAGGGGCTCCATCGATTATCAATCGATCGATGGTAAGCCCCAAAATTGTTTCAAATTTTAATCAATAGTTTGCATACCTATTTTCTATTCAATAAAAGTCTCCCTTTTGGTGAGAATCGTTTTTCCGTCCCTTATTTCGGGGATTTTCCATTTTTTCGTGGTTTTAGTTTCATCAGTAATATAGTCAGGAGTAGTTCGTTGATGGTTTGCAGCGTGTTCTTTCTAAGGGTAAAAGTGATTTGTCAACGATCTTTGGAACCAGTCAGAGGTAAATTTTATCTCATAAATCAAACGAAGGATCCCTCAAAAGCTACATGAAGATAGCGATAATAGGACGAAATTAATTGTCATATCTTTGTTTTGAGATCCTTAGTTTATAAGAAAATTATTTTTCTTTGGTTTCCATTAGATTTGTTTTCAATTATAGTTATTCTTTGTAAGTGCCGTATGACGTTCTATTAATGAATTGTTCTTTTCTCAAAAAAAAAAAAAAAAAAAATCCCTTAATTAGATATGGCCTAGGTTCGTATCCATCCTCCTACCTAGTGTCTCATTTTGAGAGTGGCTCAAAAGAAGAGAAAGGGATATAAGTAACGCGTTGTATTCCACATCGTGAAATTGGAACCCTAAAGGAGATGTCATCCATGGAGATTTCACATTCAGGTGACGAAAAGTACGGAAAGTGGACAGAATTACCGCGCGACGTAACAATGACGATACTGGTGAAATTGGGGACATTAGAAATCCTAGAATCGGCTCAATTCGTATGCAAATTTTGGTACAATCTATGCAAAGATCCTTCGATTTGGCGCAGTATTCATTTCCGTAACATCGACGAATCAGAGTTAATTAACAAGCATGAGAAGATGATGTTGAATGCTCTTGATCGTAGCGCCACTGGTTTAATTGATCTCGATGTTGAGGGTTTTGGCTCTGATCACCTTTGCTCTTTTATTGCTTCCAGGTATGTTTTCTTATTCAATACTTGTATAAGCTTTGATATTCTTATTGGAACATGGATCTTTGTTAACTACTCCCTCCATTCCGCTCATTTGTTTACCTATTCCATTTTTGGTGTCTTCGTCAATTGTTTACCTTTATATTCTAGGAATGCCTTTGATGGTCAATTTGATAGCTTGTCATCTAATCATTTTCCCCTTCCTCTTTCCTTGGTCTTTGTGCCAAAACCAAAGGTAAACAAATGACGGGGATGGAGGGAGTATAATGTCATCAACCATGCTATGTTGATTCTCGTGAATTTTGTTACTTGGCTCTTCTATTTAGCTGCACCTGTATAATGAAGGATATGTTTATGAAATCCTATTTGACACTTGTCAATTCGACACTTCTCCTAGCGTAGACATGGTGACAATCTTGCAACACAAAACTAGACGAAGTGGATGGGTTTATCAAGCATATAGTATGAGTTTTGATTATTCTATGTCTCTAATCTTTCCATTTCGCTTGAATAAGTCTCAAGATATTTTATTTTTATTGACATGGAGACTCCTACCACAAGATATGTATCCGTGTTTGACACTCGTAACATAGGTGACATTGATTAAGAGAAAAATTCGTGACATATATTATGCATTCACCTTATCCATTTTAATGGAGCATCGAAATGGATAAGCATTTTTTGGAATTTCTTTTTAGACTCAAGTTACACAGCAAATACCAAAAGACAGATAGTACCACTTTTCAAACCGGATACCAATGGTTGCTAATGTACATAAAGTACGAGCTTGTATCCCACCTTTAACACGCTATATAATAGGACATGTGAATGTTATCTTTAGGTAGGACTTGGAGCATACCCATTCTGCTCATCTTAGTATTTTACTATTCAATACTCTTTAGTTGATTTGAATCTTCCTTTTTCATTTTCAATATAGCTAAAGACTCACTTCTTTTGCATTTTGATGAACAAATAATAATGACTCACTAAAATAAAATGTACGCACTTCTTGTATTATGAAGTAGCACTTGTGGGTAGGGCTAAATGTAGAAGTTGTAAGAGTAAGTGCATAGTGACCATTACCCTAATTTTATTTAGACCTTTTATGTGGGTGCATTCCCCGTTAAATACCCTACCTGGCCAGGTTGAACAAGACAAATGCAATGTTTGTCCATTCTAAGGACAAAGAATAGTTTCGGTTGACTCATTAGTGTTTCAGGGGTGGAGAAAGCAATGGGATTTTCCGCTCTATTACTATATAGTATGCATCTAAACTATATTTACTCCTGCTCATCCACTATGAGGAATCAAAATATTAAGTAAAAAGACATTAAGATAGCATTAGAAGATTTTTTTATCTGTCTGAAAATGGGATTTGATTTGGCTCATAATATTCCCGCCTTGATAAGTTGTCGTGGAGTGTTATTGTTGTTGAAACTCATCTGTCAAGTGAAGCCCTTGTTCATCCTTTAGTTCTAAGACTTGCAAAAGTTTGAGCTGTTCTTTCAGCCATAACAAAAGGTTGCACTCCTTGGCCACCCTTGGCCTGGAAAATGTCTACCTGCCCTCCCCACCAGTCAACAAGCAGAGTTATGGGACATCAGGGTAAAAAACTGGGGTGTTGATCGCTTTCGAATATGTTTGGAACACCCAGAATCATATTCTACCATCTGCAAAACTGTGTTCGAAGCCTGCCCTGGTGTCACGGTCCGGGCCTTTGAGCCAGACCGTGGCGCGCACCCTTGTCTAACACACGACAAGAATGCAAGCGAGAGCGTTAAGCTCTAGTGAAGGATCATTAGTTTATTTGTAATCGGTCTCGGGTCGGTGTGTGTCGGGAATCCTATTCACGATTATCAAGTCCGGCACACGAAAGCAATAAAAGTAAGCAATACGATTATTGAAAGCAAGCAACAAGCAACAACAAGCTTTTGGATGAGAAGCGGTTTTTCATTGACTAGCACCTCTCATAGAGGCAAATTTGATAGTTTGGTCCTGGTAGCAGGAAACATTGAAATTACAAGTTTAGTTCAGAATAACGATATACCTATTTAAGGAAAGAAAAACTATTCTAAACTATGCTAAACTAAGAAATTACTTACTACAAAAGTACAAGGGAAATGAAATTACATAAGCATAAATAAAATTAAGGGTTCAAGTGTGCGGATCGTCACACTCTCCCCCACCTAATCATTGCGTCCCTCGCAACGCTTCAAAATCTTCATGGCATTTGGTTCAGTCGGTTGATGTCGGTGGAAGTTGATTGGAGCGGATGTTGGCGCGCTTGCTCTTGTTGCGGGTGGGATCTTCAGGATCTGGATGGTAAGGCTTTAGACAGCTCACATGAAAGACAGGGTGACACTTCATCAAGGCAGGGCGGTCCAACTTCAGATGCTACTTCCCAATCCGTTTGATCACTCGGATTGGGCCTTCGATTTCCGCACTAGACGCTTGTCTCGTCCTCGGAGGAATCTCATCGCTCTTTGTTCGCCTTCACCATGACCATGTCGCCTACTTTAAACTCCTTGGTCTCCGTCCCGATCCGCCCACTTCTTCATGCGGCGAGACGCTTTCTCCAAGTAAGCTCGAGCAATTTCGGCATTCACGTTCCATTCTTTCACATACTCGTGGGCTTTCTTTGTCCGGCCTCCATATGTATATGTATCTGCAACTGTGGGAGGCAATAGCGGCTGTTGACCTGTAACAAGCTCAAACGGGCTCTTGTTGGATGAAGAGCTCGTCTGCACATTAAAACAACAGAACTGGGCAACATCAAGGAGTCTTACCCACTCCATTTGAGTTGCCCCGACAAAGTGTCTCAAATACTCTTCCAAAGATGCTATTGAATCGTTCGACCGGCCATCCGTTTAAGGATGGTAACTTGAGGACATCCGCGACTTCGAACCCTGGGAGATTGAACAATTCTCCCCAAAATAGTCCCGTGAAGCGAGAATCGCGGTCACTGACTATACTTTGAGGCAATCCCCAATATTTCACAACATGTCTGAAGAACATGGCACGCCTTAGGAAGAGGAATGAAAGTCGCGTATTTTGAGAATCAATCCACAATGACAAGGATCACACTTAACGCCCCTACCTTCGGCAACCCAGAGATAAAGTTCATAGAGATACTCTCCCATGGTCGTGTAGGTACGGCAACAGATTTAATGACCCTCCCCGCTCGTTTCTCTCCCTTATCTTCTTTGTGCAAACGAGGCATGTCTTCGTGTACTCCATCACATCATCCTTCATCCGGGGCCAATAAGTAACTTCTCTTCAATAGGCATAAGGTTCTCTCGCCATCCCGGATGACCCGCCCACAAGGTATCATGGCACTCTTGTAGAAGCATCTTCCTCAATCCGCCGCCTTTGGAACAAAGACGCGATGTCCTTTCGTGAATAAAAGCCCATCTTCCACCCAAAACTTGCGAGTCTTTCCTTCTAAGGCCAACTGTTTCCGAGTCCTCGCCATTGGGTCTTGGTCGAGGTGTTCCTTTGCCTTAGCTCGAATATCTGTGACCACGGTGGTGGTGGACGGCCAAGTCGCATCTACGGCTTAGGGCATCGGCGACCCTATTTCTTCGCTCCCGGTCGATAAGTGAACTCCACATCAAACTCGCCAACAATTCTTGCCCTCTTCCGTCGTTTTTGTTGAGCTTAGGTTGCGTCGGGAAGTGGGATGCCGCGGTGTTATCCGTCTTGACAATAAACTTCGATCCCAAGAGGTAGTGTCTCCATCCCCGAGCAATGAACAATAGCAAGGAGTTCCTTCTCTTGGGCAACATACCGAGTCTCGGCCCCATTCGGCCTTTCTACTCTCAAAGGCCATGGTGACCCTCTTGGAGGAGTACTCCCCAAGGGCATAATCAGACGCATCCGTCTTTACTTCAAATCGTTTGGTGATGTCCGGCAGTGCCAATACGGGTTCCTGCATCACTGCTTCTTTGAGCCTCTCAAAGGCTCTTTTCCTGTCGATAGACCACTCCCACTTGATATCCTTTTTCAACAAATCAGTTAGGGGAGCGGCTATTTTAGAATACTCCCGGATGAATCTCCGATAGTAGTTTGCTAGCCCCAAGAAAGAGCGAAGCTCAGACACATTTCTCGGGGTGGCCCAATCCTTGATGGCGGTAATCTTCTTCGGATCCATTCTAAGTCTCCCTTTCCCCACGATGTGGCCGAGAAAATTGACTTCGGGTTGGGCAAACTCGCACTTCTCCTTTTTGACAAATAAGTGATTGTTCCGCAGTTTCGCGAACACAAGCTTTAAGTGTTCGGCGTGTTCAGCCAAAGAGCGACTATACACAACGATATCATCCAAGTACACCACCACGAATTTGTCCAAGTACTCATGGAATACATGGTTCATCGAGTGCAAAATGTGGCGGTGCGTTTGTCGGCCGAAAGGCATGACCAACCATTCGAAAGACCCATACCTCGTCACACAAGCAGTTTTTGGCTCATCTCCTTCGGCAATCCGAACTTGATGATAACCCGATCTCAGATCCAACTTGCTGAAGTACACAGCGCCCTGTTACTGATCGAACAAGTCCGCTACCAAAGGAATGGGATAGCGATTCCTCATAGTCAACTTGTTTAAGGCCCGATAGTCGATACACAATCTCAGACTACCATCTTGTTTCTTCTGAAAGAGCACAGGGGCTCCATATGGGGCTTTAGAAGGTCGAATCGACCCTGAGCGAATTAAATCATCTAGCTGCTTTCGAAGTTCAGCTAATTCCGGAGGTGCCATGCGGTATGGTCCTCGAGCAGGAGGTCAGGTCTTGTCCCTGGAAGAAGCTCGATCTGGTGGTCTACCGAGCGTCGAGGTGGAAGACTCATAGGTAAAGAATCTGGCATCAAGTCCTTGTTGTCCTCCAACACCCGCATTATCGAGGGTTTCTCTGATTCAGCAGAAGTGTCCTCTTTCATGGACACGGTACACAAATAAGTTGGCTCGCCCTTTTGAAGTCCTCTATTCAATTGCATCGCCGAAAGAAGGGGTCCCTTCATCTTACGATCTCCTCCCACGGCCTTCACCAAGTAAGGGTTTGACCCGACCATCATAAGGGAACCGTTATGGGGTGCCAGGAAGGTCCGTGTTCGCTTTAGGAAATCCATTCCGAGGACAATCTTGAAGTCATCCATCGGGACGCTGGTGAAGTCGAGCTTCCCGCTCCATTCACCCATCTTATCACTACATCTTTGGCCACGCCATGAATCGGCTGAGCACTGGGTTAACAGCTTTCATCCTTCCTCCTTCTCGGTTTATCTCCATCCCGAGCCGTTTCGCCTCATCCGGGGTAACAAAATTGTGGGAGGCCCCCGTGTCTATCATGGCACGAGTGCCAATTCCATTGATTTTTACTTCAACGTACATGAGCTCAGTGGACTTGGCTTCGGAAAGGTTGGCGCCTTTTCCCATTGAACACATCATGTGCACCGCCCCCATCCGTGCCACTTCTCCCAGTTCGTTAAACCCATCATCATCCCCCAGGTCGACTTCATGGTCCGTCCCTTCGGGGTTTGGCTCAACCGACATCTTAGATAAATTCTTCTTGAGGGTGTTGAACTCCCCCTGGTGCGGACACTCAGACATTCGGTGTGGTCCTCTACATAAGAAGCAAGCAAACGGTTTCCTAGCGGTAGACGCTTCCGAAGTGCTCCCCTTTGAGGAAGTTGGGGTGGAATTAGCTTGGCCCCACTTCCTATAATCTCCTCCTGGACGGAATCGACTATTTCCCGTAGAAGGAGTTTTGGCTTGTGACGTGTTTCCTCCAAATCTGGGGCTACTCCCGCTCGCTGTTGGGAATACCTTTTTCTGTGCCACTTCGCGCTCAGAATAATAGTCGACTAGCCTCTTGGCCGCGGTCATTGCAGCGGAGAGGGACTCGGGCCTTTGTCGCATGATCTCTCGTTGAGCCCACTCTTTCAAACCATCGACAAACTGGAACACGCGATCCTTCTCGAACATATCAGATATCTCTAGCATACACGTCGAGTAAGCTTTCACGTACTCCCGGATAGAACCCGTATGCTTCAAGCTCTTGAGTTTTCTTCGAGCTAGGAAGTCCGTATTCTCCGGATAGAATTGTTCCTTGAAGAGTCGTTTGAAATCGTCCCATGACTCCAGCACTATGCTCCCTGCCTCAATCTCGGCGTATTTGGAGCGCCACCATTGTTTGACATCATCAATTAGATACATGCTTGTGGTAGTGACCTTCAGTGTTTCGTCGAGCGCACTAGCTCGAAAGAATTGCTCCATGTCGAAGAGGAAGTTGTCGACTTCTTTCGAGTCTCTCGCCCCACAATACTTGTGGGGTGCAGGCGGCTTCACTTTGGAGTTCCACCAAAACTCCCGTCTGCGGCCATTCTCATCAGTGTATTACACATGTTCTCGAGTTGTCCGACTCTCTCATGGAGATAGCCCATCTCCTCCGCATACTCACGCGTAATCATTGCTTCTATGGCGTCAAAGTGAGCCTCATGCCCCTTTATCGTCTCATTCACGGCTTCTAGGCGAGCCTCATGCCCCTTTACCGTCTCGTCTACGGCTTGGTGAGTTCCCCCGAGGCTCACCACGAGTCCTTCCAGATAAGGAAGTTTTTCCTCAAGTAGTTTCTCTAAGGCCGTCACCCGGGCCCTAGTTTCTCCTTTGTTCCCACTCGGTTTTGTGTTTTTTCCCGTCATCGTAAGCAGCAGCTCGTCGTGAAGACCGAGCTCTGATACCAAATGTCACGATCCGGGCCTTTGAGCCGGACCGTGGCGCGCACCCTTGTCTAACACACGACAAGAATGCAAGCGAGAGCGTTAAGCTCTAGTGAAGGATCATTAGTTTATTTGTAATCGGTCTCGGGTCGGTGTGTGTCGGGAATCCTAGTCACGATTATCAAGTCCGGCACACGAAAGCAATAAAAGTAAGCAATACGATTATTGAAAGCAAGCAACAAGCAACAACAAGCTTTTGGATGAGAAGCGGTTTTTCATTGACTAGCACCTCTCATAGAGGCAAATTTGATAGTTTGGTCCTGGTAGAAACATTGAAAATTGAAATTACAAGTTTAGTTCAGAATATCGATATACTTATTTAAGGAAAGAAAAGCTATTCTAAACTATGCTAAACTAAGAAATTACTTACTACAAAAGTACAAGGGAAATGAAATTACATAAGCATAAATAAAACTAAGGGTTCAAGTGTGCGGATCGTCACACCTGGCTTGCCCCTGTATTCAGTTTCGCCTGTTGATCTCCTGCCGAATCTGTTAAACCGGTTTAGCTTCATCCTTTTGTAGAATAGTGGGTGTACTTAGATGTGATCTATTCATTCGGTCTTCCTTTCTTAATACTCCCTCCGTCCCGGTCATTTGTTTACCTTTGCTTTTTGCACAAAGATTAAGGAAAGGGAAGGGGACCATTTGAGGGTAGTGTTATTAGATGACAAGTGGACAATAATAAAATTGGATGATCAAATAACCCATTAGAGACATGACTAATAGGCTAATATAGAAAGTTTAAACAAATGAATGAGACACCCTAAAATGGAAATGGTAAACAAATGACCGAGACGGAGGGAGTAGTGGGTGGTAACTGTTGCTGATCGGTTTGGTTTTAGCCTTTAGGACGATGTTATTCTGGAAGACACTTCTCTCATATAGAATAAGCTGGCTAAGGGGATTATATGATTTTTGAGAATGTGTGATTTTTGTAATGCCTAAATCTAGTTCCATTATCTTATCGAACTGTTTTCTTCGTAAGGTTTTCTTCGTAAGGCGTGTCAATTCTGTCACGATATCTGTTATTAATTTTTATTAGAATAGCGTATTTCTGATCATATTTTAAATTTGTGCCATAAATTGAGCTTCTAACAGATCTGATAATTAACCTCCGTTATACGAACTGATAATTTACACTTGCTACATCTTTGTTTGTGACTACATATTTTAAGTTGAGGAACTAAATGACTTGGTGGTCAATTAGCTCTGCTTTCTGCATATTAGTGAACTAACTCTACTCTTACTGCAGAGCGAGTCAACTAAAACGCTTTCGGCTTGCATGTTGCCACAATATTTCTGCCGATGCATTGATAGACGCCCTTAGAAAACTACCTTCTCTGGAGGAACTTGAACTTACTCTCTGCTCCTTTCAAGCAGAAAAAATCATACTCATCATTAATTCTTGCCCCTCCCTCAAAACTTTCAAACTGAACGAGCTAGGTTCAAGAAATCCAACTTTGGCATGTGATGAGGAAGCACTGGCAATTGCAGGAAGCATGCCTAATTTGCAGCACCTACAGCTTATCGGAAATAGCTTGACAAACGACGGTCTAACTGCAATCCTCGATAGATGTCCCCATCTTCTATCCCTGGACTTGCGTGCATGTTTCCATTTGGATCTTATGGGAAATTTAGGGAAGAGATTACCAGAACAAATCAAGGATTTACGACTTCCGTATGATTCCACTGAAGACTATAACTATCTTACAACAGATTATGATAGTGATTTTGATGAAATCTATGCAGAATATGATGACATGGATTATGTATCTGATGATGATCATTATGAATTCTCAGATGAGAATGAACCTGATGACTATGATGATGAACTTGATGACTATTTTGTTTAGCAGCCATTGGGTAATGTCTCCATATCTGCTTTCCCTCTCTTTGCGTTATTGTAGATTAATTTTTCTGATTAGATGATGCAGAATTTCCGAGCTTTTTGTTAATCCTGCTTTGATTTTTATTCTACCTCTATTGTTACCGTGTAGGTAAGCTCTTGATGTGGAAAAGGAAGACTTGGTGAATGTTATGTAGCTTGAAGTGTCAAGCTGATTAGTTAGTTTCTATGAACATTCCAAGTGCTATTTAGTCTCTTAGTACCTGTAGTAGGCATTAAGCTTAAGCGACCATGTAAATGACCAGTGTTGATCCCCGTTTGTATAAGTTGGTTATACAGACCAAGAACATGTTATGGTGGCTTGCATTTTTTTCGTAACTGGTTAGGTTTGAGGGCAATGAAGGTCCTTTCATTGCCGGTTTTCCGTTCTAAATCTTAATTAAAATATTCGTGTACGAGGACATATCTGAAAAGAACATAGCATCCCTTTTTCTCCCCGTCATTCTGCTCCCCTTCCCGTTTGTCCCAAATTCCCTTCTACTTTTAATTAAAAAGTTGACCTTTACTTCGACTGCCAATTAAATTAAGTCCTCCGTCAAGCTTATTTACTTTGGCCGACAATTTTTATACCAGCGGTAACCCTACTTCTTTTGGCGGGTGATTATCGAACCAAGGGCTCTTAAGTCCGAGGCGGTTGGTGTCCGTTTTTACTCCTGATTTTCATGCGCTTCAACTGTTAATTCTCTACCACCATACATGTTTGTTTGCATGTTGCTTCTTTTCATCTTTCTTCAAAGAATCATCTTCAATTGGTAAAGGGCGAGGATGATGGTCCGATAAAGTTTTACATCTCCATCGCAAACGCCCTAATAGTTCCAAACTCGAATTTTTTATTTTCCAATCGTAGTTCTCAAAAATACGATTTATTTGAAAAAAAGAATTGTCACATTTCGATCTCGTAAGCACGAGTTATGACCTCTTAATGTTTTTCGGATCAAAAATTTAGGTATTTCGTGCAACATGGCAAACGTTAAGGGCACTGTGCATTTTCCGAAATTTGATCCAACCTATAAACCCGTCTCTATCCGACCCTTCTCTTCATCGTCACGACCCATAAATTTTGATGCGTATCCCCGCATGACCCGAACCTGAAATAACCTCTTAATTTAAGATTGAAACTCGGCTTGATACACTCAACTCGATGGTTCTAAGATACGGAGTATAAGTTTATGTTTAATATAATTTAGAACAGGTAAGAACGGGAAAAAAAAAAGATGTAATGACAATATTTATTTCATCTAAAATTTTAATGAACAATAAATGTCATTATAATATTAATATATACATATTAGTTTTTGAATATTAATTTAAAGATAAAGATTATTAATTTTAGTACTTTAAATATAGAATACAATTAAAATACCAAATTTATACTCCCTCCAATTCGCTATAATGTTCCCTATTTCCCAAAACGGATTATTCAAGTAATGTTCCCCTTTCCTTTTTTGGTAACTTTTTCTCTTATTTTATTTATTTCTCTCTCCTATAATCAAACCCCACACAACTCTTTTACTCCTATTTTATTACTTTTCTTAATGTTTTGGCCCCACAACTCCTTATTTAACTCCTATTAATTCATCTCTCTCTCCTAACACCAACCCCACATTTGTCCTTTATTATTTTATAATCATCTTTCTTAAGTATTGTGCCATATTGATATGGGAACATTATGATGAATTGGAGGGAGTACAATTTTTATAACATTTCATAATACAATAATCATTAAAATAACTTAATATTTTAATTGTTAAATATAAGTAATGTAAGTAATAAATATGATAAAATTACGTAGTTGCTCTTTCATGTACGATTTTTACTCAATCATAAACATTTTTTCATAAAATTGACATACACTACCCTTTCTATCCTCCCTCCCTCCCTTTCCTAATTATTACCCACCATCCTCAACTAGCCCTAACAACCAACTTGCCTCCACCCCAATTAGCAACCTGGTCTCATCCACCATCGCCATTGTTTCAGTTGCGGAACCATTCATAAGATCCCCGAGAGAAGTTTTTCATAAAATTAGAATTGGGAGCTATGTAATCGTCGTACAAATCTAAGGTCTAATTTCCAAATAAAGCCAGGAATCCCAATAACGTAGCTGAAGGAGTTATGTCCACTGTCCTATACGAATTAACTCACTTAAGTCTATGTAATCGATATGCCTTGCTAGAGGCTAATGTCGGTTTGACACATAAGGTGGTTTACGTATCTAGTAGTCTTAAATGAGCCTATTGGGTCACACACAAAAGGTACGGGATTAATACGACTTATAATTAATACTAACCGGGCTCTAATAATGATTAGGCCCAGCTGCGCTGTTCTGATAGGGTTTAGGAAACTAACCTATGTATCTCATCTATATAAAGAGGGTTTGCGTGACAAACCTAATAAGGGTTTTATTCTTTTGTCTGACATACAGAGAGATACACTAAGAGAGAGAAAAGGAGTTTTCTCCAAGTTAGATTTCTTCCCTTCACTACTAGCATACGAGGCGCAGATTAGTACTTGTGTGGATACCGGTAGAGGCATCACAAGTGGGGTGCTTATTATTCGTCTGGGTTTCGGATTTCTACATCAAATATACTTCTTATTATTGTTATTATTCCGCTGCGCTAACAGGTATGTAATTCATCTTATTTCCTATGTTAATTTGTATAATACTTGCGATTAGATCCGGGTTCATAGGGTGTTCAAAAGTCAAAACCCTACAGTGGTATCAGAGCCTTTTGTCGCGCAGTATTATTCAAATCGATTTGAATCTTGCCCCATAATTGATTATGGGAGATTCAATTGATATGATGAATATGAATATTTGTAGATTTATTAGAAACATGTTTAGGGTAGTTTCAATTTGCGAATTTAATATGGTAGATTATGAAATTGGATTTTATATAAACCTTAATTTTGAATTAGAGTATATATTTTGCCCTAAAATCGTTTTTTCTAAAACCCTAAGAAGCTATTTCATTATTGATGATGAGCCCTTATTTTATTAAGGCAAGACTCGAATGAAATAAGATGAAGGGAGGCCAAAACCATGAGCTAAGAGTCGAAAAACATGGCCTAATTGATTGGTTTAAAAGGTTGAACAAATCGGTTTAGCATGATAACAATTGTCGAAATTGTTTCGACTAGTTTTGATCTGTTTGTTGTGTTAAACGGACCGGATCCAAGTTAACTGGACCCTAATTGTCAGGGAACCGGTTTAAGGGTTTTAAAAACCGGTTTATTTCAATGCGAACCGTTTAGCATGTTTTAGCTCGGTTTTCGATTTAAAATGAATGGTTTTACTGTGTTCTTTCCAGTTTCGAGATGGGCAGGCCAATACCGGTTAGGAACCGGTCATGGTATGGTCGTGTCTGTCTGTTTTCTATCAAAACCTATTGATTTTATTTGAAAATTGTTTTTTTGGCCTTGTTTTTGTTGTATTTTGTCTAAACATTAAATTGATTATGATTAAGAATTGTTTTACAATTATGAATCATTTTGGACACTTGCTTTATATCTTGAATAGGGAAATGGTTTCTTTGGTCGGCATATTAAAGCAATCCTTTAAGATATCAAGTCTTGTTTGTTTTGAATGAATTGTTCAATTAAATAGCAATTATGGAAAATTGTCTCTTGATTATAAATCATTTTGATTTACCTTGGTTTTGGTCGTGTGTTAGTCCAAATTGCTTGACAAATATGGCTAGAGTTATGGCTAAAACTAGTATAACCTTGAGATTATGGCTCGACGTTATAGCTGTAATTGACACAACTCTGAGCTGGTGATAAAGTTATAGTTGAAGCTGGTATAACTTTGAGATCGTGGCTCAATGTTATAGCTGAAACTAATACAACTTAAGTCACATGTCAATGTTATAGCTAAAGCTAGTGAAACAATGGACTAACGTAATGATCTAAAGCCATGTCTGAGACCCAAGTATATTGCATTTATCCCTCTGGAATATTAAGCAATGCCTTTCCATATCTAACCACTACAACAAGTTTGCATCGTTAGTTAAAGTGACTGCCAAAGCGGTGCTTTGCTGATTATGTGAATTGAGTAGAGAGGTAATGGTTACCTATGTGGTTCAGTTTGGTTCGCTTAACATAGCTATCAAGTCGGACTTGGGCTTTGAGGCAAAGAGTTGGTAGTCATATGATGACTAACTAACAAACTGGAAGTCATATGGTGATATGATTAACATAGCGATGTCTACCTTTGTGTTTGTGTTTTGGGCGATGAGCCAAAGCTCACTCAAATCACAAATTACTTGGGATTCTGGAATGTCATGCATACATGAGGGTTGTTTGTATGGTCATATCTTAAATTTGTTTTAAGATTTTGTTACATTTTCAGCATATTAATAGTATGCATTTTTTCTCTGTTGTAGATATGTCTACAAACTCATTTTCACTACGATCCTTGCTGGAAAAGGAAAAATTGAATGGTTCAAATTTCCCGAAATGGTATCGCTCTTTGAGAATTGTTCTCGAACATGAGAGAAAGGAATACGTCCTTGAGAAGGAGTATCCTGACGAGCCCTATTCCGATGCTGATAATGCCATTCAGATGGCGTATATTCAACACGAAAAGGACAACATTGATGTCTGCTGTCTCATACTAGCTACCATGAATTCTGAGCTTCAAAAGCAATATGAAAACATGGATTCTGCATTTGATATGATCAATAACCTGAAAGCGATATTTCAGGAGCAAGCTAGAACTGAGAGATATAACACTGTCAAGGCAATATTTGATTGCAAAATGGGTGATAAAGACCCAGTCAACCCGCATGTGATGAAGCTGATAAGTTATTTTGATAACTTAGAGAGGCTAGATGTTGGGATAAGCCAACAGTTGGCGACATATATTATACTTCAGTCTTTGCCACCTGTCTATAAAGATTTTGTGTTGAACTATAACATGCATGATCTGTAGAGATCACTGCAGGAGTTATAATGAATGCTTAAGACTGCAGAGCCTAACATCAGAAAGGCTCCAACTCCTGAAGTACTCATGGTACGAAAAGGTAAGGGCCTTAAAGGCAAACGTAAGGGCAAGGGAAAGGCTAAGGTAACTGGTATGACCATTACCAAGGCTGATCCTAAGCCTAATACTCAAAAGTTGCCTGTTGTCAAGAAAAGAGTGCTGAGGACCTTTGTCATTACTGTAATGAAAAGGGGCATTGGAAGAGGAATTGTGCCAAATATTTGGAGGACAAGAAGAAGAGGAATGGTGCTTCCACTTCTTCAGGTATTAATGTTATTGAAGTAAATGTTACTACTCGTCGCTCTATATCATGGGTATTTGATACTGGATGTGGTTCTCATATCTTCTGTAATGTACAGGGTCTGGGAAACGTTAGAGCATTGGTAAAAGGTGAAGTGGACCTGCGCGTGGGCAATGGAGCAAGAGTTGCTGCTTTAGCTATAGGGACATTTTATTTAGAATTGCCAAGTGGCTTAGTTATTGAACTGGATAATTTTTATCATGTACCTGCCATTAGCAGGAATATTATTTCCGTTTCTTGTTTGGACTTGAAAGGTTTTGATATTTTAATAAAAGACAAATGTTGTGCCGTTTCGCTAAATGGTATTGTGTATTGTCAAGCTTATATTTATGATAGATTATATGTTCTCAATTTAACTAAGCAGTTTTATAACATTAATAATGCAAAGAGATTGAAATCTAAGGATTCTAATCCTACTTATTTGTGGCAATGTCGACTTGGCCATATAAATAAGAAACGCATACAAAAGCTCCATAAAGATGGACTCTTGGATCAGTTTGATTATGAATCATACGATATATGCGAATCTTGTTTACTTGGAAAGATGACAAAGACACCTTTCAATGGTTACAATGAAAGGGCAGCAAACTTGTTAGGACTAATCATTTTGATGTATGTGGTGCGATGAGTCACACAGCTAGGGGAGGATATCAGTACTTCATCACTTTTACTGATGATTTCAGCAGGTATGGCTATGTGTATCTTATGAAACACAAGTCGGAATCGTTTGAAAAGTTCAAAGAGTTCCAAAATGAAGTACAGAATCAATTGGGCAAGACAATTAAATCCATTCGATCTGATCGAGGTGGTGAATATTTGAGCCAAGATTTCGGTGACCATCTTAGGAGCTGTGGAATTGTTTCACAACTTACCCCTCTAGGTACACCACAATGGAATGATGTTTCTGAAAGGAGAAATCGAACTTTATTAGATATGGTTCGGTCTATGATGAGTCATGCAGATCTCCCTATATCCTTCTAGGGCTATGCACTTGAGACTTCTGCATTTACACTTAACAGGTGTCCGTCTAAGTCAGTTGAAAAGACACCATATGAGATATGGACATGAAGTGTTCCTAAGTTGTCTTTTATGAAAATTTGGGGATGTGAGGCTTATGTCAGGAAATTGATTCCTGAAAAGCTAGGACCCAAATCTGACAAATGTATTTTTGTAGGATATCCAAAAGAAACTAAAGGGTATTACTTCTATAATCCTGCTGAGCACAAAATGTTTGTGGCTCGGAATGAGTCTTTTTGGAAAGAGAATTCTTGTCCAAAGGAAATAGTGGGAGTAAGATTGATCTTGAAGAGGTTCAAGATATGCAGGTATCTCCTATGCCTACTGAGATAGTAGAGGAGAGGTTAGACTCACGAGATGTCGTAGTCTCATCATCTGTACAAGATACACCCGTTTCTGAGGATGTTGTCCCTCGTAGGTCTACAAGACCTAATTTTGGTAGGGACCCTGACAGGTATCATGATCTATACTTGATAGAAAATGATGAACCGTCATCTTACAAGGAAGCAATGATGGGCCCGGACTCTGAGAAATGGCTTGTAGCCATGAACTCCGAAATGGATTCCATGTACCACAACCAAGTATGGACTTTGATTGATCCACACGACGGTGTAAAGACCATCGAGTGCAAATGGGTCTTTAAGGAAAAGATAGACATGGATGGACATATAGATGTCTATAAGGCTCGCTTAGTGGCTAAAGGTTTCAAACAAACTCATGGTATTGACTATGATGAAACTTATTCACCTGTAGCGATGATTAAATCCGTTAGGATTCTTCTAGTAATTGGTGCATTTCATAATTATGAAATTTGGCAAATGGATGTGAAAATAGCTTTCCTAAATGGGAAACTGCATGAGGATATGTATATGACGCAACCCGAGGGTTTCATATCTAATGATGCTAGAAATATTTGCAAGCTTCAGCGGTCCATTTATGGACTGAAGCAAGCATCTCGGAGTTGGAATCTTCTTTTTGATGAGGCAGTCAAATAGTTTGGTTTCCTTAAAAACGAAGAAGAGCCATGTGTGTATAAGAAAGTCAGTGGGAGTGCAATAGCTATTTTGGTTCTCTATGTCGATGACATACTCCTGATTGGAAATGACATTCCCTTGCTGCAATCCGTTAAAGATTGGCTAGGTAGTTGTTTTTCCATAAAAGACATGGGTGAAGCAGCCTATATCTTAGGGATAAGAATCTATAGAGATATATCCAAGAGACTCATTGGACTGAGTCAGGGCAATTATATTGATAAGGTCCTGAAAAGGTTCAATATGGAGAATTCTAAGAGAGGATTTTTATCTATGTCACATGGTGTAACTCTAAGCAAGAGTCAGTGTCCATCGAAGTCGAAACCTGATGAGCTAGAGCGAATGAGTAAGATTCCATATGCTTCGGCTATAGGATCCCTCATGTATGCCATATTGTGTACTCGTCCTGATATAGCATATGCTTTAAGCATGACAAGTAGATACCAGTCCAATGCAGGTTAGAGTCACTGGATAGCTGTCAAGAATATTCTAAAGTACTTAAGAAGGGCTACGGATTTGTTCTTGGTGTACGTAGGTGAGGAGCAGCTGATGTAAGTGGTTACACCGATGCTAGCTTCCAGACAGATAAGGATGATTCCAGATCACGGTCTGGATTTGTCTTCTGTCTAAATGGTGGTACTTTAAGTTGGAAGAGTTTCAAACAAGGCACGGTAGCTGATTCCACAACAGAGGCTAAGTACATTGCTACATCAGAAGCATCAAAAGAAGTTGTTTGGATTAGACAGTTCATTGAGGAACTGGGAGTCGTTCCTAGCATTTCGAGCCCTATGGACCTTTATTGTGATAATAATGGTGCCATAGCGCAGGCTAAGGAATCGAGGTCTCATCAGAAATCCAAACATGTACTCAGAAAGTACCACCTTATCAGAGAGATTCAGAAGAGAGGTGATATAAAGATATGCTGAGTGCCAACGGAAGCAAATGTTGCTGATCCTTTAACAAAACCGCTCCCGCAGTCTAAGTTTGAGAGTCATAGGACTGCGATGGGTCTTAGACGCATTAACGAGTGGTCTTAGTCCTATTAGGAGAGTTTTGCTTTAGTGGGAGTATTTTAATTTGCTGGATATTTTGTAACGACAATTGCATTTATTTAATAAAATTGCATTTTATTCAAATCTTGTTTGAATTGTTTGTCCCTAAATAATTTACATTGATGAAATGGATCACTAAGTGCGTGACTTAGTTGTGGAACTCCATTTGGATGATTTGATTATTTGTGTCTCTAATCAGAGTATTATGTTGGGACATTTGAATACTCATAAATGACTAGTATGTACGCTGGTTGATGACTATGTTCCATAAGTCATTGGTGTGGGGATACTACGCCAAGTGCATGGATGTGTGTTAGAGAATACACATTAGACAGACCCGCCTAAAAGGACTTTACTAAGGATTCGCTTAGTGTCAGTAAAGTTCTTTGCAAGCTGTTGACTTGTTTTGATCTTTAGACCTGAGTCTTTGACTATTCTGTACATGTGAAGTGTATACTTTGATATCATTCCTAGTCTGCTGTAAAAGGGGATCATGGCTGATCATTGGGTGTGCATGGAGCGTGTGATAGGATGTGGTTAGACAAGAGGGGATTTGCTCCTCCCTTGTGAAGGGAGTATATTGTTTCTTGGCCTCTCGAAGAGTATGACTTGTGTAAATGCGTGGCCGCGCTCAGATGGGATGATTGTCATCCATCTGCTCTTTTATGAGTCAACTCACGGATTCGAGAAAAATGATTAGGATATATGAGGTTGACACTTTTCCTACCTCATTCTCAGTTGGAGACAATAGAAGCAAAAAGACTTATAATGGTTCTTATAAGGACATGTACAAGTGGGAGACTGAAGGAGTTATGTCCACTGTTGACACGCCTAAAATGTCGCACTTAAAGACGGCCAAATTAACAATTTATATACCACTAAACACACTAATTAGCACTAATTATAAACTAGTATAATAGCAAGCTAGGGATCGAACCCAAGAGAAGATGGGTTTTGCAATAGTGAAATTAAAAGAGTACTTAGAACAATTGTGACAACAATAACAACAAGTAAATAAAAAGGGGGGGTTTTGAGTTGAGTTTTCAATTGTAACCAAAGCAAGGGAATTCAAACAAGAGTGTAGAACAAGCAAACAACCAAGAATTTAAGATGGAAATTAATCAATATTAGGGAAGACTTAACCCGACTCAAAGCTAGGCACTTTAGTTGACAAAATCCTTCAATTAATCCTTCAATTAAATATTATCACCCTATTGTGAAGATAAATCTTATAAATCTCCTTAATAATGGCCAAATGACAAGGAAATCACACTTAATCAAATAACCCAACTTATCAATTCTACCAAGTAGAAATCACATACATTGGACAAATTAATAAGAAGATATGAGCACAAGAGATTCAATAGGGGTAATTAGACACAATGAAATCACAATTAATGCCCAATTACAAGTTAATCCTTTACTTGCTAATTAAGCCAAGAAGAAATCACATTCATTAACTTAATAACAAGGTGTTGCTAAGATGAGATTACAAGGAAATCGCACTTAATAATCTCAACAACAATAAATTAAGGAACTTGATTAATTAAGCAACAAGGAAATCACACTTAATTACTCAACATAAACAAGGATTCCAAAATTCAATCAATAAACACAAAAGGATTAACAATGATAATTAAAGTTAAAGAAGGATTAAAGGATCTTACAACCAAAGTTTAAGCCTTGAGCCGGATTAAGATTGGAGATTAGTTCTCCATAATTAAATCTAATACCCAAATTAAAGATGAAATTCCCAAATTACAAACTTGATTAATAAAAGTGACAAGATGATCCAAACCTAATTGCAAAACATTGTATTTATAACATCCCGTAACCTAAAACTTATGGGCTTAACAAAAGACAGGCCCGTAATACAAACGCTAATCAAAACTGTCAAAACCCAGAAAACTCGCACCGTGCGAGTTCTGAGTCTGGAAAACTCGCACGGTGCGAGTTTGCTCCTGAAGTCCGCCTTTCTTTCTTGATTCCTTTGCTCCTTTGGAAGGCCTCTTTGGTGCGTTTCTTCAAGCCTATCTTTGGCTCTTCCTTGGACATTCCTCTTCTATCTATTGGCTTCTTGATCTCCACTTTGAACCGTGCTAAATGGCAAAGCACTCGGAATTGGTCAAACAATGTAAAAATCGTCACAAACCACCCCTAAATGTTACCAAATGAGCTCAAATTAGTGCCAATATGTAGTAGAAATGGGAGCTCATCAAACACCCCACACTTAGCCCTTTGCTCGTCCCGAGCAAACTAGAATAAGACTACTCACCACCTAGGCCAAGTAGTATGGGCATTCCTCATTTACCACTCTTCATCTCACTTCTCCCTTCTTATATCATCCCTCTACTAAGCATATGGTCACTCTTCTTCATAGCTTCCACAAGTGAGTAAGTGACCCAAAAACCACCAACAAGAACTCTCTTCACTCACGCGCCCTCCTTATGACTTCCCTCATCTAAGATGATCCTAATTCCACCAATTTCACCAATACATCATTCCCAAAACTCAACACTTCCTCCTTATTACTCCCCCTTATCACTCCACTTAGTAATACAAGGCTACCATGGTCACTAAAGCTTCTTCTTCCAATCAATTTGGCAACCTCAAACACCTCCATTCTTCAACAATTCACAACAACTCATCAATCAAAACACAACTTTCCAACAAAGATAATACAAGTCACCACAATCCCATGCTTCAAGTATGCCAAGCACTAGTAACAAAGTAGTCTTCCAAATCCCCCTCCTAGCCTTGGCATATCACTATCCTACCCTTCCGGCCTTCTAGAGCTCCACCACTTATGTCACCAACTCCAAATGGAAATAGTCAAGTATGTGACATGATTTCAAGGCTTCAAAGAGGTCACATGATTTTTTTAATTTTTCCTAATTCTCTCATTTTGCCTAAACCGCCCTTTCGGGTTTTCGGTTTAGCTCTTTTCCTCACCTCTACTCTCGTGGCTCGCACTCTTTTCTTCATTTTGCCCGGAGCGCCCTTTCGGGTTTTCACTCCGGCCTCGGCCACTTTCCCATTTTTGCCTAGGATGCCCTTTCGGGTTTTCATCCTAGCCGGGTTTTTTTTTTTTTTTCTTTTTCTTTTCTTTTTTTTTTTTTTTTTTTTTTTTTTTTTTTTTTTTTTTTTTTGAATTGAGAACAATGCATGGAATTGAAATATATTACAAAATTTACATGATATCAACTCATGTCCACCCCACACTTAAATCTTCACTTTGTCCCCAAAGTGTGAGGTAAACACTACACCTAAACTCACTCAAGAGTGTGAGCTTGAGGCACCTCCAAAGTCGGGAGGTCCTCCTCTTCTCCTTGCTTCTCTTCTACTTCTCATCCTTGCCCTTTCGGCGTTTGTTTCCGCAACCCGAGTCGCACTATACCCTTGGTATTGGGTGGGGAATTGTTGCATGAATTGAGCATTCATTGCGGCCACCATATCAAAAGTTGCATTCGAAGTATAACGCAACTCATCCAAATCTTCTTGATAATGGTGGTAGCGGTTTTCGGTGATTCCCCACCGCGCATTCTCCGTGATTTGCATTTGTGAGAGGGTAGATTCAATGCTTGAGACTCGGTTGGTAATGTTGGTTTGCCATGATTGAAAACCCGGGTAGTCGAATTGGTGGCCCGGAAAAGGATATTGTGGTTGTTGTTGTTGTTGCATAGGGGGAGGAGTGAAATGTGGCTCATCATAGGGGGCATTAGGCATGGGTTCATCAAATGGTGCATCATGAGGCATGTCACCAAAAGTTAGAGCCCCCCCCACTTGTGGTTGCTCTCCTCCCTCGTCCTCTTCCGGTTCAACTACTTGGGCTCTATCAACCCAAAGGTACACAAAATCATCATCGGGGGGCATGAAGAAATCTTTTGCACTCCCCCAACCCAAAGGTGGTGAGTCGGAGGGACGGGGTAAATACATGTAGCGTTTGGAATTTAGTCCACCCATGCACCAAATGACTAAGGGAGCGGTCTTGTCAACTACCTCAATCACTTTTGAGTGCTTCAAGTAATGATAGTTTATGAGACCACTACCATCAAGAGGGTAAGCATTGGGTGGGAATGACACACCCGTCTTTTGCACGATTAAGTCGATCATACCACCAATATAAATGGTACCCTTGGGGTTCTTTTGAAGTTCAAGGCACCCACTTATAAACAATTCCACCCAATCCGGCACTCCCCTCCCTTCCGGGGTCATTGACCAAAGAACTTGTATTTGATTGTATTGCATTTTGGTGGGTTCGGTCATGACCAAGAAATTTGTGTTGATGTGACGGCTAAGGAGGCGTAGGACCGGGTTGGGTATGGTTGTGTTCTTTGAGTTCCCGTGGCGTAAGTCACCCGTCATTTCGTTCCAAAAAGTACTCATTAATGCTTTATCAAGTTTTTCCTTCACGGGGGCCTTGGTGATAAGTAAGGCCTCACGAACCTCATCAAATGACATTGTATGGGTGAGGCGGCATGCCCGGAATTTGATTCCCGGGACCTTGTCCCTCCCCAATTTTACTCTTTCCAACGATGACAAAAACTCAAAGGTGACACCCCTTCGGGTGGGTGCGGCAACATGAATGTAGGCTTCAAGCCCAACTTTTTCTAGTAGCATACGAGTTATGGGAAGCATTCCCAACTCGATAAGAAGGTTCTCATCAAGAAATTTGGTTTGTGCCACGGTAGACACCGCGGCAAACTTTCTCCAACTTGAGAGGGCCTTGTCTCGGAGGCCCTCTTTTCCCGAATACTCATTTTCGTCAAAATCCGCGGCTCCCTTGGATCCTTTCGAGGAGGAAGCCGCAGTTTCTTTTCCTTTTCCCATTATAGAACAAATAGAATCTCAGAGAAACACAATTTTTGAACAAAAAATTGGGTGAGGCAATTGATCAAACACCTAATATGCACTACAAAATTTGTTGTGCTAATTAGCTATTTGCTAGAAAAGAACACCTCACTAGTTAAAAGGGATTGTTTTAAGGACGAATCAAACACAAAAACACAACTAATATTCGAATTGATGGAGCACAAATTCGAATTTTAGTAGCTAGAATTGACAAGGAGAAGAATAAGGTGTTTATACCTCCCTTTGATCCTTGCTTGGGTTGTTTGGTGAAGAATGCTAACCCAAATTGCTCAAAATCGTCCCTTAAAACCAATTTGCAAACCCAAATCTTCCACTTCTTCAATTTTTCCAAACCCTAGCTCGAAAATGATGGTGATTCCTCGAATTATTGCAATTTACCTTACCCAAATCGATGTTGGGAGATGAAAGTTGATGAAACTTGAAGGTAAATTGATGGATTTGGGTGATTTTGAGAAGGATTTTGATGGTGATTTTGGGTGTTTAGGGTTAGTGAGGAAGAGAGAGGTTGAATGTTGAATGAATTGGGGAAGAATGAGTGAAGAACTCGTGCGAAAATTAGATGAATCGAGCAGAATTCCAGAAACTCGCACGGTGCGAGTTTGGGCTTCAAGAAAGTCGCACCGTGCGACTTTGCTTCTGTATGTTGATTTTTTGTTGCTTAATTCTTCACTTTAGCAAATTCTTTTACCCATCATTCTTTCTTTCTTTCTTCACATATGCCCTTGAGTTGATATCCTAACACTAAAACACACATTAAACCATTCTAATATGCCAAAAACATTGGTGAAAATGCAAATGATTTAATTTATTATGCAAAAAGTAAAGGATGCAATAAATTTAAACATGCAAAATGCAATATAAACAATGCAATATGACAAATGCAATATAAACAATGCAATGCGGAATTTAAATATGCAAGGGAAAGAAATATTTACAAACTTTTGCCGTTTATTTAACGTCGATGGCTCGACAAAGTTGCACTTTCATCAATTTGAGTAAATTGGATCAACAAGATGGAGTGTTTCCACTTCACCCACTTCAATTCCTTCATAATAATGCTTTAACCTTTGCCCATTCACTTTCAAAACTTTCCCGGTCTTCAAACATTTGATTTCAATTGCTCCATGTGGGAAGACACGAACCACTTCATATGGTCCCATCCACCTAGACCTCAATTTACCGGAGAAAAGTCTAAGTCGATTTTGGAAAAGTAAGACTTTCTCTCCCACTTGAAACACTCTTCTTGAAATCATATTGTCATGCCATGCTCTTGTTCTTGCCTTGTAAATGGAAGCATTCTCATAAGCATCATTCCGGATTTCTTCCAACTCTTGTAATTGAAGTTTCCTATGAAGACCCGCTTCATCCAATTGCAAATTGAACGACTTGACCGCCCAATAAGCTCGATGCTCTACCTCCACGGGTAGATGACATGATTTCCCAAAAAGTAAGCGGTAAGGTGACATCCCGATTGGCGTTTTGTAAGCCGTGCGATAGGCCCACAAGGCATCATCTAACCTCAAGCTCCAATCCTTGCGGTCGGGATTCACCGTCTTCTCAAGAATAGCCTTGATCTCCCTATTAGAAACCTCGGCTTGACCGTTGGTTTGAGGGTGATAGGCGGTTGAGACCTTATGAAGTACCCCATACTTTTTGAGAAGAGCACCAATGGCTTTGTTGCAAAAGTGAGTGCCCCGGTCACTTATCAAAGCTTTTGGAAAACCAAACCGAGAAAAGATGTTGGTTTTGATGAATTCTCCAACCACCTTTGCATCATCGGTCTTGGTGGCCTTAGCCTCCACCCACTTGGAGACATAATCCACCGCCAAAAGTATATAAACATTACCACAAGAGGCGGGAAATGGTCCCATGAAGTCAATACCCCACACATCAAATATTTCACAATAGATCATGGGTGTTTGGGGCATTTCTCCTCTTTTTGAAATATTACCAACTCTTTGGCATCTATCACAAGTCTTCACTATGGCATGAGCATCTCGGAATAGTGTGGGCCAAAAGAAACCGCTATCCAACACCCTTCTAGCCGTTTTCTTGGCTCCAAAATGCCCGCCACAAGCATATTCGTGACTAAACTGGAGAATTGACATGATTTCGGTGTCCGGCACACACCTCCTTATCACTTGATCGGCACAAAATTTCCACAAATAAGGATCATCCCACACATAGTACTTGGAATCACTCTTGATCTTGTCTTTTTGATGTCGAGTCAAACCCGGTGGAAATTTGCCCAAGACCAAGTAATTCACTATATGTGCGTACCAAGGTTCGGTAGACATCAAGGCAAGAAGGGCTTCATCCGGGAAGGTCTCCTTTATTGAGCTTTGTGGTACCAAGGAGTCTTCTTGGATGATTCTACTAAGATGATCCGCCACCGTGTTGGTGGAGCCTTTCTTGTCCTTAAGTTCAACGTCAAACTCACTCAAGAGTAGTACCCATCTCATCAAACGGGGCTTGGATTCTTTCTTTGAGACAAGATGCCTCAAAGCGGCATGATCCGTGAAGATGATGACCTTGGCTCCAAGAATATAAGATCGGAATTTCTCTAAGGCAAACACCACCGCAAGAAATTCTTTCTCGGTAGTTGTATAGTTCCTTTGAGCTTCATTCATCATTGTCGATGCATATTGAATAACATGAGGTGCTCTTCCCACCCTTTGGCCAAGTACCGCGCCAAGGGCATAATTGCTTGCATCCGACATGATCTCAAACGGTTCATTCCAATTGGGAGGTTGAATTATAGGTGCCGAAATAAGCTTCTCCTTGAGCATATCAAAAGCTCCCTTGCATTCTTCACTCATGACAAATTCACAATCCTTTTGAAGTAGCTTGCATAGAGGAGCGGCGATCTTGGAGAAATCCTTAATGAAACGCCGGTAGAACCCGGCATGACCTAGGAAAGACCTCACTTCACGCACATTAGTAGGATAAGGCAAGGTGCGAATGGTATCGACCTTTGCCTTATCAACCTCAATTCCCCTAGAGGAAACAACATGTCCCAACACTATTCCTTCATCAACCATGAAATGACATTTCTCATGGTTGAGAACGAGATTGGTATCAATACACCTCTTTAAGACCCAAGTAAGATGACTCAAACAATCCTCAAAAGATTGACCATGGACGGTGAAATCATCCATGAATACCTCAATAAAGTCCTCAACATGGTCCGAAAAGATACTCATCATACACCTTTGGAACGTCCCCGGGGCATTGCAAAGGCCAAAGGGCATCTTTCTATAGGCAAACGTTCCAAAGGGGCATGTGAAGGTTGTTTTTGTTTGGTCCTCGGGTGCGATTGGGATTTGAAAATACCCCGAGTAGCCATCCAAAAAGCAATAAAAGGCCTTTCCCGCTAACCTCTCCAACATTTGATCCATGAAGGGAAGCGGGAAATGATCTTTTCGGGTCACGGCGTTGAGCCTACGGTAGTCGATACATACCCTCCACCCATTTTGAACTCGAGTGGGGGTCAAAACACCTTCATCATTCTCGACTACCGTTAGCCCGGATTTCTTTGGGACAACTTGGGTTGGACTAACCCATTGACTATCGGATATAGGATAGATCATACCTACATGAAGGAGCTTGAGTACCTCCTTCTTCACAACATCCATCATTGGAGGATTCAAACGTCTTTGTGGTTGTCTAACGGGCTTTGCTTCATCTTCAAGAAGAATTCGGTGCATGCATAAGGTGGGACTAATGCCTTTGATGTCGGCCATTGTCCACCCAATTGCTTCCTTGTGTTGCTTAAGAACTCGGATGAGAGCCTCTTCTTGCTCCTTAGTAAGCTTGCTTGAAATAATTACCGGTAAAGTTTCTTCATTTCCTAGAAATGCATACTTCAAGTGGCTTGGTAAGGGCTTCAATTCAACAGTAGGAGGCTTGACAATAGAGGGAACAGGTTTCTCCTTTGGTAGCTCTTCTAACAATTTGGAAGAAAGGAAGAAAATTTCCTGGACAGGGCATAACTCGCACGGTGCGAGTTTCCCATCCCCAGAACTCGCACGGTGCGATTTCTCTGCTGTAGTCCGGATTTCTTCCTTTTCTTCCCATTCTTCCATTGGGGGATTTTCCTCTAAGTCCTTGATTGTTTCCTGCACATCACAAGACAAAGCATACCCCGTATCTTCTCCAACCAATCCATTAGTCAAAACAACATTTAATGGATCAACTTTGCACAATTCATACACGGTTTGCACAATTGGCTCAAAAATTTCAAGAAAACACAAAGATGAAGTCTCGGACGGGTATTTCATGGCCTCATTATGCTATACTCAATCTTTTCCCCCTCAAATTCCATTGTGAGGCGGCCACTAGATACATCAATCTTGGTATTAGAAGTTCTCATGAAAGGCCTTCCCAATAGAATGGGAGTGGAGCCTTTCTCGGGTTCCATTTCAATCACATAGAAGTCGGCGGGGAAAAGCATTCCCCCCACCTTCACCAAGACATCCTCCACAACCCCTTTAGGATAGATATTGGACCTATCGGCCAAAGAAATGACCGTACGAGTCGGTTTCAAAGGTCCTAACACTACTACAAGAACCCTTTACTACATCGGAGTTTTAGGGTCATGGACATGGGATAGTGCTCCGATGTAGAGTTCGGTCATGTCCTTATGGTAGTAATGCACATCGGATTTACAACCGATGTCCATTTTTGGATGGACATCGGATTTCTTATATATCCCATGTCAATTATTGTTGATACACATCAGATTTTACTCATAATCCCATGTCCTTTACTTGGATGGACATCGAATTTCTTATATATCCCATGTCCATTATTATTGATACACATAAGATTTTACTCATAATCCCATGTCCTTTACAATCTTGTACATCAGTTACTTTCCAAATCTGATGTCCTTTAGTACCCATACACATCAGAGTTTTTCCAAAACTTCATGTGTTTTAGAAACGGTTTACATCCAATTTCCTGCTGAACCGATGTCCATTATTTTGTCAATTTTTTAAAAAAAAAATTGGAAATGGTACTTCTAATGCAAATGAACTGTTAATCCAAAACAGAGGCCATTCATAAATGGCAAACCATATTCCATTCATAGATGGCTTACCCAAATTGGAGGCCATTCAACCAAACATATCAAATTCATACCAAATTTTGACAAACGTTGTTCGTCATACATTGTTTGAATTCAAGCAGCTAATTTAAACAATCCAACAAAGGTTTCGTAATACGTTTCTTACGACAACAAAACATGGCCTTCAAGATCCCGAGACAAACAGAGTTTTTAATCAAACTAATAGATTACTACTACAACTAGGCATTCGAAAATAGTTCGCCCACAAGTCCCGAACTTCATCGATTTCATCTTGTGAATATGCCATTTTGTCTTGAAAAACCTGAAAATCATGCACATGACGACGTCTTATATAATACCACAAATACTAAAACAAATTTGAAGCTCAATAATGGGATTTTATGGTAGTAAAACTTGGCAAGGCGACAACAAGCAGGCCATCATAGGCTATCATAGTTACTGTTGATCAGGCAAGGGGGTAAACATTACTTGAAAACATTATACAAGAGTTTTAAAATTTCGGGTAATCTGACCTCATCGATAGCTTTCGTCGGGTCTGAACGAGTCACAATTTCCAGCATGTACCTCATTATGTAGTACGCGCATTCTGTATCACCTTCTTGACGAGCACACTAAAACAAAGATGTCGGCAAATTAAAGCAACCATTTTTTGCTATTTAAACGTAATAAAACAAGTAGACATCTGATATAGTAATGAACTTACATTAATTTTCAGCCATTGCGGTGTTTGAGAACTCTTTCTTGCCCCACCGTTGTAGCCGTACACTCGTATAGCTCTATATAAGGTTTCCAATAAATAATTGTCAGCGAATATAGTTCGAAATGGACATTCAGCGAACATTGTGCATGCATAATAACTATCAAGTTCAACTTACGTATTAATGTAGGTTCTTAACTTTGAAGGCACTGAATTTCCCGTTGAATCAAACCAAAGTACTTGATTACGATCAACAACGTCAAATACAAGGAGCATCCAATGATCCCTGTGAATAATTTGTAATTTATTACATAATAATCAATAATCAAACTGTTGATACATTTTTTAATACGAGGCGGTAAGGCTGAGTACTTACTTAAAAACATATGGAGCGAAGTAAATTTTTTTTTCAAGGCTTGCATCCTTGTAGAGATAAGTGTTATTGCATCATCTTGAGCATGGCCTAATAATGAAGTCACTTCTGGACATAAGAACCCATACGTTTTGATGTCACAGACGCTAAACAAGTACCTATAACAATAAACATACAAGTATAACCAAAATTGTAAGATAAAATCAATGACCAATGTCAAACTAAATATATGAGATGCAATTTTAAATCCGGAGTCATTACATACCCAAGAAAAGTCTGAATGACTGGAAGGGAAAGCTTCTCCATGTTCAATAGTGCGATAATGTCGTCCTTGGCTAGGCGCAGCGTTCGCTTAGATCCTAAGACATCCTCGGTCAAGTAGACATCGATTACTTGAGTATCGCCCATCATACTGACTACCTTGGACATTAATCGTCTGGACTCAAATTTTTGGTCCAAAAGAGTTTTCAAGTTGTTGTTTGATCTTGCCACTGACTGATCAATTGTTCTACTCTTACCACTTTCTACCTTTTTTGACTTAGGACTCTCAATTGTCTTTCGCTTTTTGCATTTTGAGTTTTTGTCTGACTTTGCCTCTGTCTCTGCCTCACGTTTCTTCTGAGATTCCTGAAGAAAAATGGAGAAGCTATAATTACCACTTTCATATCTTTGAAATACTTATGCAATTTTCAATTAAGTATGACTTTCATACCTGGCAGCGCAAAGTGATTAAATTCTTCGGCCAAAGAAGAAATGAACCAATTGCATCACCAACAGTAGCAAAATCATCAGTTGGTACAGGTAATGGTATGTCGTCCATATCTTCCATGATAACGTAAACGCATACCCTTAAATTTTCTACTCCAATTGGTGTACCGTGACATACTGATGCCTTCTCAGTGGTCTTGAATACTCGTCCATTTGCCACCTTCTTCAAGTCAGCATTATCTTGCACAGATAGCTCGCACTCAAATCCACGAGGAACAATAATGACAAACAATGAGCATTACTACAATATTAACTACTCTAAGCAGGTGCGGGTGACTTGTTTCTTATTTATTTACCTTCTCAGGTATATCATCAAATGATGGGGCAGGATTATCAAGAAATTTATCAGGCATACTGTTATCAATGTACTCGACCTCATCATCTTTTTCATTATGGACGGAGTAAGCGATATTCTCGTTACTCGTTTCTCTCCCATCATTTCCATTTTCTTATAAATATCGGCCTGTACTTTTCGGTGATCGCTTGGTCGCTTCTCTAGAAACTCCGGCGATAATCCTCCCTCACTTTTTGTTGCTGCAGGCTTTCTGGGGCATGTGCCAAAGTATTGCTTATGCCCCACTCGACCCCCAACACCTCTTACACGACCATAATGCTCAGCAGTTCCAAGTACCTTAGTTAATTCATCAACCTTCCCACTCGGTACAAATTCCTTTTTCTTGACCATTTCCTTCACCAGTTTCTGATTGGAAGTTATGAGCCACAACAAATTTAATTTCAGGCAATATATATAACATTAATAAATCAACTATAGTCAGAAAGTGTGACACTCACATATTCTTCAACTTTTTTTTTAGTCTCCGGATTTAGACATTCACCATCTTTCCCTATTCTTCCCTCTATCCACAAGTCACCCCGTTTTATCACAGTTGGGGTTTCATCAGATAATTCTCCCGACTCATCGTTGCCCGCTTCTTCTTTTTCCTTTTCTTTCTCTTTCAATTTTGCTTCCAATTTCGCCTTGTTTTCGATAACCCCCACGAGACATTTCGTGGGGGTACTTGTTCTTCTTTCGCCTATCGGAAGCTGCCGTCTGATAGCCTGCAAAAAAAATATGTTACTTAAAAGCATGATAGTTATTTTCGGAGAAAGTAAATTAAAATATATCTTGAATGGTGACTACTCACTAGAAATTCTTCAGTCAAGCGCGACTCCTTAAACCTCTGCCATACCTCAGTTTTTAAGTAAGGATATTTCTTTACCGGATCAGTCTCAACAGGCAACTTTCGACCTTTAGGGGGTTTTCTGAACACGTAAAGCGCAGTCAACTTTGCCTTAAAGTTGGTCCATGTAGTATTTGCAATGCTGATAACTTGCTTCAACTTTGTCTCAGGAATGTCAAAGATCGTCTACAAATAGAAAATTGGTAAATAACTTGTACAGTCAAAGTTTTTATAGCTACATATTTGTTAAGATACAGTCATTAGCAAGGACTTCTGATCTTACCAAAACATCTTCCCAAATCTTCACCTTAAGGTCCTCTTCAACATCCTTCCATGTTTTAATAGTGATTGGCACTTTCGCGCGTCCAAGTAGACCAACATAACTAGTATACTTAGCACCATTCTTTCCAATAGGCTCACCATCGTCATCAAAATCTACTGTCAGCTTTATACCTTGATCACGTAATAATGTCAACTCCTTCATAAGGACTACGCTCTTGCTTTTTCTCTTAGAAACTGAACTAGTAGATAGTAAAGAAGACATGATGACCTGCATCAACATTTATGGTAAAGGGAACAGAGGGGCATAAAATAATTAATAAAAACAAGCTAATATAATAGAGTACAGAATACATACAGTAATTATTGGGGAAACAATAAACAACAGTTAAGAATTTAGAGATTAAAATGCTGATGAAATTGTCTTAAGAATAGAACATAAGCAAGACTATTAATATTGATAGTAAAAGAAACAACCTACTGTTTTAATCCAAAGAATAATCAAGATTGCAGTTATGAGATAGTCTTTAAAAAAACATAAGTAGGTAAATTACAGATTGTAACAATAACTAGCTAATCGTCAACCCATAACCCTTCTTGATGATCATCTCGTAGATAAAAGTCATCTACGTCTTGAGACTTGTAGAAGTAGGCAATCCAGGAAGAAAAAGGGGGCAATTCGTCATCAACTTCATCCATGATTTCCTTACCCAGAAATTTCTTCTTACCATGAAGAACAACCGACCACTTTCCATTATTTGGATCTGTAACATAAAAGATTTGTCTTGCACGATTAGCCATAATGAATGGCTCGATTTGTAGCCTTCACGTGAAAAATCAACCAGCGTGAAGCCCATTTCATCAACTCGAACACCCTTACTATGTTCAACCCACATACAACGAAAAACAGGTATCCTAAACTGAACATAGTCTAGCTCCCAAATTTCTTTAATGACACCAAAATATGGCTGAGCATCATAAGCAGGTCTACTATCTTTAGCACTAGCAACACTCATTGACATAGCCATCAAAGCTACTCCACTATTTTGCATAGTACTTCTATCATCTTGATCCTTAGTGTAAAACGAATACCCATTGATGTCATAACCTTGATAAGTTAACACATGCATCCCAGGTCCATGGGCTAACCACCTTACCTCATCAGTTACTTTCTCACGGTCGTTTATCAGCTCAATATCTACTTCATTTGTGAACCATTTTACGAATGACCGATTATGCTCCATGGTTAACCACCTTTCTCCTTTATCCGGATTTTTCGCACTTAGAAGGGTTTGATGCTTCTCTAAATATGGATGCACATCGACCATGTGTTGGAGAATATAAAAGTGTGCCGAGCAAGGGTTTTCGGATTAACAGTGACTACATTTCTTCCCAGGGTACCTTGTCCCTCTATTCTTCCTTCATGTCGAGACGTTGGAAGCCCAATAGACTCAACATCGGACATGTAGTCATTGGCAAAGTCCAGCGCCTCTTCCGCCACATACCCTTGAATCATACATCCTTTCTCGGCCTGTTTTGGTTTCTTACATAGCCGGCTAAGGGTTTCATATATCGCTCAAATGGATACATATTTCTTAAAAAAACTGGTCCACAAATCTTAATTTCCCTCACTAAATGTACAATTAGGTCTTTGCATTATATCGAAGAAGGAAGGAGGAAAAAACATCTCAAGTTGACACATAGTAGTAATAACATCTCGTTGTAAAGAATTCAATGTATCTGAGTCAACGACTTTGCTAAATATTGCATTGAAAAAATAGCAAAGTCTAATAATAGCTCCCCGAACAGGAGTAGGCAGAACTCCACGAAGCGCTACTGGAAGCAATTGTTGCATTAAAGTGTGACAATCATGTGATTTCAAGCCTACAAGTTTTAACTCTGTCAAAGACACAAGATTTTTTATGTTGGATGAATAGCCTTGCGGTACCTTCACCCTATGTAAACATTCACAGACACTTCTTTTTCGGTTCGTGACAAAGTAAAACAAGTGGGGTAAATAGGTTCTTGAACCTCTAAGTTGTGGTGCTAATTCTGGTCGTATCTTTTGAGCAACCATATCTTGTCTAGCTTTGAGACCATCTTTGGTTTTACCAGTGATGTTGAGGAGTGTGCCAATAATGCTATCACACACATTTTTCTCCACGTGCATGACATCAATACAATGTCTCACGGACAAATGTTTCCAATATGGTAAATCCCAAAATATAGACTTCTTTTTGTATAAGGTCCCATTATTTGTCCTCTTATATGGTTTACCAAAATTATTTTCAATGTTTTTGACTTTTTCATAAACCTCTTTCCCGCTTAAAATTTTTGGAGGGTTTCTAAGTTCTTGTTTCCCATTAAATGGCTTCATTTTTTTCCTATAAGGGTGTGAGCGGCGGAGCAATCTTCGGTTACACAGGTAAACATTCTTTCCACCATGAACTAAACGATCAGAAATCGTATCCTCCTCACAAACTGGGCACGCTTTAGCACCTTTCACGGTATAACCCGATAGGTTGCCATAAGCCGGGAAATCATTAATGGTGCAAAATATCATGGCACGTAGATTAAACGTCTCACGACGATAAGCATCATATACCTCTACCCCTTCATCCCATAATAACTTCAAGTCATCAATCAAAGGTTCTAGGTAAACATCTATATCATTTCCAGGTTGCCTAGGCCCCGAAATCAGTAGTGACATCATTAGATATTTACGCTTCATGCATAACCAAGGAGGCAGATTATAAATTGTTAGCAAAACAGGCCATGTACTCCACTGACTACTTAGATTACCAAACGGATTCATACCATCAGTACATAGCCCAAGCCTTAAATTTCTATCCTCAGATCCAAATTCAGGAAACAAATGATCAATGGTTTTCCCTTTGTGTTGAATCGGCAGGATGGCGAATTTTGTCATCCGAAATTCTACCATCGGCGTGCCATGTTAAGTTCTTCGCATCTTTTAAATTTTAAAACATTCTTTTAAATCTAGGGATAATGGGAAGATACCACAAAACTTTAACAGGGACCCCTATATTTTTTTGGGATTTTTTTTTTGGCAACTTGTAACGTGAAGCACCACACTTTGGACATTTGTCTAAATCTTTATAATCTTTTCGAAACAAAATGCGATCGTTACGACATGCATGTATCTTAACATAATCAACTCCCATTGGACACAAAATTTTCTTAGCATCATAGGTACGTCTAGGGAGTTCATTGCCATCGGGTAAAATCTTCCCCAACAATTCAAGCAAACTTGTGAAACTTTTATCACTCCATCCATTTTTCGCCTTTAAACTATATAATTTTAAAGTTGCAGATAGGCGTGTGAAACTTGAACCAGGATATACGGGTTTCATTGCATCACCAAACAGCCTATCAAACCTCTCAATTTCAGTTGGGTCTTGGTGGATTGCTTTAAATCATTAATAAGATCGTCTACTCGATCGTAATTTTCATCAAAATCATCTCCCTCAAAGTTGCTATCATCCTCTAAATTACTACACATAGTAGGCAACACATCCTCCCCATGCCAAATCCACCTTGTATAACTTTTGTCAATACCATTACATAAGAGGTGACTTTTCAATTCTACAGCATCTACATACTCATTATTTCCACATTTAACACATGGACAAAAAATCTGTTCCACATTCTCTGCATTATTGATAGCATGACTAACAAAATCATCTACCCCTTTCCTATATATAGGATCCAACCGATCAACCAACATCCATTCGCGATCCATATTCCTAATCTGCATAATTAACAATCCACCTTGGTTATTTTGAGGATTCACTGCAAAAGTATACGATATTATTGTACAGTTCGGGACGAGTAATTAAAAAATCAGTACCTAAACAGCTACATACTTAACATCGTCTACCCCATAACTAACAATCCACTAAAGACCCAAATACATACTGCAAGTATAATCAGGATCCCAAATTTGTTTCTTATTCTACCTTTCACTCACTCAACCTCCGTCCTGCCTCTACACCCAACAGAGTTTGTAGATTACTAACTAAACACAACAGTTGTAGACATAGTATAGAATAAAAAAAACAACCTAATTCACACTGTTACATTTGTTATTCGTTATTAAGCAAGCAAATCAAAATCTTACAATATTAACCAGGAATGCATGCAGTAAATAGGTATTAGGAAAAACCCCCAATTTGATTATCAAAACAACAATTTATTATGAGCCCATAATTCATTATTCAAACAAAACTGGAAATAGAACAAATAAAATAACACAATACATAAAACAATCAAATTAACCCTAAATTAAAAACATTAAGAAGAAAAATACCTAATCTGAGATGATGGTAAGACGATGATCTTGCCGCCGACAATACGCCTGATGATGGTTGCTGATGAAGACGATGAAGAATAATGACGGAGTGATCAATGAATGAATGAATATATGAATGAATGGAGAACGAAGGTGGAGTGATTAATTAGGTTAGGTTTTTATTATTAAGGAAACAAAATGACAGAATAAGCTAAGTAGGAGGTGCATGCGATGGGGGGATTAATTATATTAGATTAGGGGAATTTGTGGAGGCAGTTTTTTTGCGCGCAAAATGGAGATTGGGTTAACATCAGACTTATGTAAGGCCGATGTAATTGTCCACTAAATAGACATGAGTTCTATTAGAAACGACATGTCCATTAAGGTCAGAAATAATGGGCATGGGTTTAAAAACACACCCGATGTACATAGCTTTATATGAACATCGGTTTTTTGAAAAAATATGATGTGCATAATTATTACATCAGATTTTTAAAAAATCAGATGTCCACCCACTGATGTCCTTGACAGGTTTTGTAGTAGTGTAACTTAAGTGACTCATAAAGGTAGTTGGGCAAGACATTAATGGATGCACCTAAATCAAGCATAGCATGTTGACAATCCAAATCACCAATTTTACAAGGGATGGTGAACATGCCCGGGTCACTACATTTTTGTGGCAACCGTTTTTGAAACATTGCCGACACATGTTCACTAGCCCTTACCTTTTTCATGCTCTTAGCCTTGTTGGTCCTCTTAGTAGTGCACAACTCTTTCAAAAATTTTGCATGCTTGGGTACACTACTAAGAAGATCAAGAAGAGGAATGTTTACCTCCACTTTACGAAAGATATCATAAAGGCTTGAAGTCTTCTTGTCAACTATCCTTGTATCATTCAAAGCACTTGGAAATGGAGCTTGTGGCTCATATTCCGGAAGAGGTTCATGTACCCTTACTTGTTGGGGTGAAGATGCTTCCCCTTGTTCCACTACCACTTCAATTTCATCTTCAACCACATCTTCCACTTCATGAACAATAGGAAGTGGTCTTGTCTTCTTAGGAGCTTTGGGTGCCTCTTCTAACTCTCTACCATTCCTCAAAGAGACCGCTTTTGCTTGTTCCTTGTTCGGTGGAGGAATGGTGTGAGATGGGAGACTCCCTCCTTGGTTGGGTTGGGAATTGAGTGTAGTGAGGATTTGACCAACTTGGGTCTCAAGGTTAACAAACCTAGAGTCGGTGAGTCGGTTTTGTTGAAGCACGGCATTTTGAAATTCCTTGGTATTTTGTAGCAAGACTTGGCTTTCTTTTTGCATTGTCATTTGATTCATAGCAAGTGTTTTCATCATCTCTTCCAAAGAATTTTGGGGTTGGTTTTGATTTTGATTTGGCTTTTGAAATGAAGAGTTTGAAGCCCCTTTTTGATTTTGATTTTGGTTTTGATTTTGGTTTCCACCCCACCCCATGTTTGGATGAGATTTCCAACCTTCATTGTAAGTGTTAGAATAGGGGTCAAACTTCCTAAAACCAATAGCTTTCACCGCTTCAATTGCTTCCTCCGTTTGCAAAGATGGACACCCATCGGTGGGATGAGTTGGGTCATTACAAAGACCACAAAATTTCACATGAGAAGTACTCCCACCACCTTTTGTAAGTTCCTTCACCAAATTAGTGAGAAAGTCAACTTTCTCCTCCATATGGTTTGAACCTTGCCTTGAAGAGGATGTTCCACTTGTCTTCTTAATTCTCCTCCCAAAATTCCTAGAGCTTCCTACCAACCTTTCAATCAACTCATTTGCTTCTTGGACCGACATGTATTCAATTCCACCTTGGGTGGCGGCTTTAATCATTCTAGCATCATCCTCAAGTAAGCCACCACAAAAGTTCAAGAGGAGGTCGTGGTCGGTATACCCATGGTATGGGCAACTAGCAAGAAGTTGTTTAAACCTCTCCCAATACTCATACAAGTTCTCTCCATCCAATTGCTCAACATTACTTATTTCTTTCTTCAATTGAGATGAGAGACTAGCGGGAAAATACTTTTCTAAGAAAGCCCTCTTCATTTGATTCCAAGTGGTGATGCTCCCGGTAGGGAGATAATAAAGCCAATCATTTGCCGCGTCCTTGAGTGAGAAAGGGAAGGCCCTTAGTTGAAGTTGCTCATCGGTAACCCCATTAGGCTTCATGCTTGAGCAAACAACATGAAATTTGTTGAGATGCTTGTTGGGATCTTCCGTGCTAAGCCCATGGAATTGGGGCAATTGGTGAATTAGCCCGGACTTCAACTCAAAGGTGGCATTTTCCGCCAAGGCCGGAAGGGAGATACACAAGGGCACTTGTGTGAGATCCGGGGCGGTAAGTTCCTTAATGGTTCTAGGCCTCGGTGGCCTCTCTCCATCACCATGTGGTTGATCTTCCATGATGATTTGAATGGGTATGGGTTGTTCAAAAGGGATGTTGTTATCTTCTCCTTGGTCTTGTTGAAAACCGGAATCAATTTCTTCAATAACCGGGTTGTCTCTTCTAATACCTCCTCCTATCCAAGCAAGTGATCTTTGAATCTCCGGGTCGAAAGGAAAGAGTGGTTCTCTTGAATTCCTAGTATTGACCATAAACAATTCTACACAAGAGCACACAATCAAAAAGTTCACAAAAGTAAAGAACAAGACACTATCAACAAGAAACAAAGACTACTAACACAACTATCCTAAAAACACAATTAACAAACACTAGCAAAACCGTTACCTTCTCCGGCAACGGCGCCAAAATTTGACACGCCTAAAATGTCGCACTTAAAGACGGCCAAATTAACAATTTATATACCACTAAACACACTAATTAGCACTAATTATAAACTAGTATAATAGCAAGCTAGGGATCGAACCCAAGAGAAGATGGGTTTTGCAATAGTGAAATTAAAAGAGTACTTAGAACAATTGTGACAACAATAACAACAAGTAAATAAAAAGGGGGGGGGGTTTTGAGTTGAGTTTTCAATTGTAACCAAAGCAAGGGAATTCAAACAAGAGTGTAGAACAAGCAAACAACCAAGAATTTAAGATGGAAATTAATCAATATTAGGGAAGACTTAACCCGACTCAAAGCTAGGCACTTTAGTTGACAAAATCCTTCAATTAATCCTTCAATTAAATATTATCACCCTATTGTGAAGATAAATCTTCTAAATCTCCTTAATAATGGCCAAATGACAAGGAAATCACACTTAATCAAATAACCCAACTTATCAATTCTACCAAGTAGAAATCACATACATTGGACAAATTAATAAGAAGATATGAGCACAAGAGATTCAATAGGGGTAATTAGACACAATGAAATCACAATTAATGCCCAATTACAAGTTAATCCTTTACTTGCTAATTAAGCCAAGAAGAAATCACATTCATTAACTTAATAACAAGGTGTTGCTAAGATGAGATTACAAGGAAATCGCACTTAATAATCTCAACAACAATAAATTAAGGAACTTGATTAATTAAGCAACAAGGAAATCACACTTAATTACTCAACATAAACAAGGATTCCAAAATTCAATCAATAAACACAAAAGGATTAACAATGATAATTAAAGTTAAAGAAGGATTAAAGGATCTTACAACCAAAGTTTAAGCCTTGAGCCGGATTAAGATTGGAGATTAGTTCTCCATAATTAAATCTAATACCCAAATTAAAGATGAAATTCCCAAATTACAAACTTGATTAATAAAAGTGACAAGATGATCCAAACCTAATTGCAAAACATTGTATTTATAACATCCCGTAACCTAAAACTTATGGGCTTAACAAAAGACAGGCCCGTAATACAAACGCTAATCAAAACTGTCAAAACCCAGAAAACTCGCACCGTGCGAGTTCTGAGTCTGGAAAACTCGCACGGTGCGAGTTTGCTCCTGAAGTCCGCCTTTCTTTCTTGATTCCTTTGCTCCTTTGGAAGGCCTCTTTGGTGCGTTTCTTCAAGCCTATCCTTGGCTCTTCCTTGGACATTCCTCTTCTATCTATTGGCTTCTTGATCTCCACTTTGAACCGTGCTAAATGGCAAAGCACTCGGAATTGGTCAAACAATGTAAAAATCGTCACAAACCACCCCTAAATGTTACCAAATGAGCTCAAATTAGTGCCAATATGTAGTAGAAATGGGAGCTCATCAACTGTCCTATACGAATTAACTCACTTAAGTCTATGTAATCGATATGCCTTGCTAGAGGCCAATGCCGGTTTGACACGTAAGGTGGTTTACGTACCTGGTTGTCTTAAATGAGCCTATTGGGTCACACACAAAAGGTACGAGATTAGTTTAATTATAAGTCGGGACTTATAATTAATACTAACCGGGATCTAATAATGATTAGGCCCAGCTGCGCTATTTTGATAGGGTTTAGGAAACTAACCTATGTATCTCATCTATATAAAGAGGGTTTGTGTGACAAACCTAATAAGGGTTTTATTCTTTTGTTTGACATAAAGAGAGATACACTAAGAGAGAGAAAAGAAGTTTTCTCCAAGTTAGATTTTTTCCCTTCAGTACTAGCATACGAGGCGCAGATTAGTACCTGTGTGAATACCGGTAGAGGCATCACAAGTGGGGTGCTTATTATTCGTCTGGGGTTTCGGATTTCTACATCAAATATACTTCTTATTATCGTTATTATTCCGCTGCACTAAGAGGTATGTGATTCATCTTATTTCCTATGTTAATTTGTATAATACTTGCGATTAGATCCGGGTTCATAGGGTGTTCAAAAGTCAAAACCCTATAGTAGCCCTATATAATTTCCAAAAGTATAACACCAAAGCTGAAGATGTCGGACTTGATAGAGGAAAATCCATATTGCGCATATTCTACCGGCATGTGCCCAGTTACCCACTGCATTTGATTAACATAAAAATTAAAACGTGACCTTAGTATACGTTCTTAGTAAAATCTAATATCTAATTATTTGACAACCATAAACCATCATTATTGTAGTTAGCGGAGTCGTAGCATGGAGACCACGGCGACATATAATTTTTGGTCTCGGAATCAAATATATATATATATAGAAATAGGATCCTGTGCGAACCTAAAGTTCGGTGCGAACTTACGAACTAAATAAGGACCACTAGATTTAAAAAAAAGAAGAAGTAAATCTGCGGTCAAAGATTAAAATAAACCCCAAGTCCCGACATTAAACACACCCGCCATCAATCACAAATCACAACCCAACGCTACTCCCAAGTATCACATCCAACAAACTTCGCCGGCACTGGAGCTCCGAGTTAGACTGGCATCAACCTTGCGCCCATCTGATTTTCGAATCTTGTACCGGTGTTTGGCCGGAATTCAAAGTTTCCTCTTTCTTATTCCCCTTTTCTCCCTCTTCTGAATCCCTTACCCTCCACCACTGCAAAGTCGTCGGAGATCCAACAACTCTTCGCCGTCAGCACATATCTCGTTGTCTTTTCAGTGATTAATTTTTGTATATTCTTCATTTCTACTATATTAATAAATCTATTAATCTAATTAAAAAGTTGAAAAGAAAATTGAGATTAAAGGAAGATTTTGCGTAAGTGCAGTTTATAATGGTGCCGGTGAATGTGGAGGTCGAACGATGAGGTACTGTTGGCGGATGGAGCGAGGAGTGGTGGTTTCGTGGATAGAGAAGGGCGCGAGATGGTGATTTAATGGTGTTGTCGGAGTTCCATCGACGGCGGGGAAATGTTAATAGCATGCCAACGAAGGTCCTGCTGATGGATGGAGATGATGAGTTTGGGTTGGGTGTGGTGATAGTGACGGAGTGGTGTTTCATGATGTTCTCTATTGACGTCGGTGCCGTACAGAGTTGCGGCAATGTCTCTGGCGTGGGTTGCAGACTGTGGTGGCGTGCTATTAGTGGGTGGTGGTTTGTGGATACACAGAGTAGTACCCTTAGGTATACGAGTATACTGCTATGGATACACATACACAGAGAGTTTATCTGCCTTTGATGTTGCAACAATTCATGGTGGCTCTCTTATTGAAGGAGCAAAGGGTAAGTCAAATGAGAGCCATAGAGATAACAAGAAGAGGGCTCTAATGACCGATAGCATGCGTAAAAACCAGTTAGTTGGGGGCTTGAAGATTGAAGAGAAACCAAAAGCTCAAACAAAGCAAAAATCTTCTGCCACTCGGTTATTATCTAGTTCAATTCAACAGCAAGTTCCTGGAAATGAGAGGGATGGGAATGTGTGGCTGCCATCATCTTTTAATGATTCAAAAGATACTTTTATTAACTCTGAGGAGGCTATTGATTTTGATTCAATTGCACAAAATGAGAACGGCCCGCCTGATGATCTAAACGATTGGTTCAAAGATTTGCCGACTTGTGATTTTCTTGGTTGTCGGATATTCCAATGGACGACCTCGAGTATGGTGCTTTGATAGTATATATGGTTAGTATATATAAACAGTATGTGTAAATTTTGTTCTTTGTATTATTTTGTCAGGGCTCAATCAAGGAAGGCGTAAATGTACTTAATTATTGATCTGATTGATTATCACTTCTGTTCTTGCTATTTGCAAAAGAGTTGCCTTTATTTTTCTTCAGTTCTTTTACTGTTCTCAGTTTGTTTCGATTTGTTTTCTTCAGTTCTTTTACCATTCTCTAGGTAGTGGTAGTAGTGGCGTTGGTGGTGGGGACAGTGGTGGCGGTGGATTGGGGCTGTCCAGGGAGGCTAGTATTGTGGCGGTGGTAGGGCAGTGGTGGTGTTGGCGGAGGTGGATACACAAAATAGCACCTAGATACACATAATATCGGCCCGGATACACATGGTATTACTACGGGATACATGTGTATCTAGTAGTTATATCATGTGTATATGGAAGTACTAACTTGTGTATCTAGCAATTTAAAGAAGTGTATCTGACTTGGCGGAGATGTGTATCTAACAAGGTAAAAGAGTGTATCTAGCAATGTAAAAACATGTATCTAGCAATCTAAAGAAGTATATCTGACTTGGCGGAGATGTGTATCTAACAAGGTAAAAGAGTGTATCTAGCAAGGTAAATGAGTGTATCTATGAAGGTAAAGACATAAATTTAAGAACCTTTGCACACTACATACAGTGCATGATATTGGCTCATGCACGTCATTGCTTAAAGTTGATTATGGTCTTCGCATCCTTAGTTGTGCACCGTCGAGTAGACTTGGCTCATCCTTTATACTACTACATTGCTTGTGTTTTGACATGTATTAGTCACCAATTCTCTAGTTAACTAGGCTATATGGGACTCGAACCTATACCTTTGTACAAAATTTGTACATCGCTCTCCCAATTGAGCTAATAGCCTTTAATATATGTCACGCAAAGTTGAAATGAGGGGTATATAATGACCCAAATTTTCAAACGTGAATTAATCAAGCAGATAAATTCCACAAACTCCACAATTGTAAACCTAGCACAATGACAACCAAATTAAGCCAGAACAGCAAGAAAAAACCCACATTTTCCGCAAATTAAGCATCAAATTAACTGTATAAACACAATCAAACCACCTAAAACCTAACCCAATTCATCAAAATACAATCTTGCTGTACATTTTACTCAATCACAAACACAATTAAACCCCAAATTCACAAACCCTAACTTAAACAACAACCAAATCATATCATCAATTACACACAAAAGATTAAATCTTTGCTGAAAATTCAATAAACCCAATTCATAAACAGTCTGAAAAAAAAGGAGAAAAAGGAAGTTACAGGGCCATGAGCTTCTGAAAAGATTAGGACATTAAGATAAGTAGTAATGGGAGTATTTAATCACCAACAAACCTATACTCGCGTGCCAAGTCAACAACATCCTTGTAAGTTATCTGAAAACCAGCATTCTTAATCAGACTAGCAACTTTTAATATCACATCCGCATTCCGCAGGGTTATCCTGAAACGAAACAAGAAATCAGCAAAAGATAATTAGATTCACCAGTTACAAGGGTCATCTAAATCAATATTACCCAGCAATAAGGGCAAATGAGCTGATAATAAACAATATATTGAAGCATTTGACATACATCTTCCCGCATCGAAGCATAGAAGTTTCTCAAATCACGACCAGCCTTGTTAAATAAATAAACCAACGCATATACATCGGGAATTTCACCATGGACAGCTTGTGAAACCATATCAGCAGAAGAGATGGTTGGCAGACCAGCATGAGAGATGGGTGTGGTGTCATTTTGGTTCGAGCCCTACGAGTTCCATGTATCTCAGGTGAACATCACCATCGTACTGACCAGAATCCGCCGTGCTTACGAGCCCAGCACCACCGCGTTCGCCGGAGATGCGTCGATCTAGTGTCAGCGTCATGGTGCTTGTCATCGTCGGCGGCGGCAGATCGAGGGTGGGAAGAGGAAGCGAAGGAAAGAGGCCGATATGATGGCGTTTGTTGGTGGTTGCCGGCGGTAGCTGGTGGTGGTGAAGGTAATGGTTGGTGGTATGCTTGTTAAAAATATAAAGAATAAGCCAAAGCCTGAATGAATAATAGAAGCAATCCATAAAATGGGATTAAGCCTGAGGACGTCCATCATACTCAAAGCCCCTATCTCATCCATCTTCCACTCACCAATCTCACCTATTATTAAATCAACATCTCATTTCCATACTTAAGTTGCTGCTAAAATGAGGTCGACAAATTGACAATAGAAGATATGATATATGTAAAAATAAAATCATCTTGTTGCAGCTACCAACATTGCTCAGGTAGGATCAGCCTCGAGTAGCTCAGGTTGAGACTTGAAGTATTGATAGTGATTCTTTCAGCTGCAAATAATTTTGTCTCACCTCCGACTAGAACTTGCATCTAGGCAGCATGTTCATTTTTATTGCATCAGCAACCCAACAATAGCAATTCCTGCAAAATACAACTCAACCAAGATCCGTGAAATATGGTGGTGGCAAAATACCCAGAAAAGTAGCAGCAATTTTTAGTTTTTCTTGTTTTTTTGTGCAACCGACACTATTAACACCCCCCTACAAAGGTTCTGAAACTCAGGGAGGAACGTAACCCGACTCGACTAAGTAACTAAGAAAACATATAAAATTAAACACACATGAAATCAAAAAAAATTTAAGCTTGGGTTGACTCTCAAGAAGTGCCTTGGTTAATGTCGTGGCTCGACATACATCTACCATCCTCAGAAATCAGTCAACTCTTAATAGCAAGCACAGACATGTTACCCAAAATAAGTATTCAAATTCAGCTCTTCCGTTGATACATCAGTGGAAATAATCTCTCATTAAATTTCCATATATCCAGTAAATGGACCTAGTTACCATGGGTAAAAAGTTCACCATTGCGACGAAGAACTTATGTATATATAGAATACTAATTGCAAAATTAATGGTTAACCTTTGCACCCATTGATCAAATCCAAAACTTTATATTTATCTAGAATTCACAAAGATGGATAAACGAATAAACATATAGGAAGTTGGAAAATAAACCATAGAACTCGTCTTAAAAATTACCAGATACAATAGATACACATGGTATTACTACCGGATACACATGATATTACTACTAGATACACAAATCGATTTGTGTATCCAGTTGTAATACCATATGTATCCGGGCTGGTATTTCGTGTATCCACGATCAACTACGACCAACAAACTGGCCATCACAACCACCAACAATACCACCACCACACCTACTTCCCTTAACTAACCCCACAACCAGCCCTGTCCCGCCGCCATCAGCCCCCGATGAGAACCACTCAAATGCAGTATGCCAAGAATTGTCCAATTTCATTGATCACGGCACATATCGTCTACTCCATACTTGACCCTGTAAAAATATATTGTTGAGTCATGAATATCACTATATGCTTCGAATAGCATCCCATTTCAAGGTCTTAAAAAAAATGCAGGCATGGTCCAAATGGACACTTCTAATTAAGGAGCTTAGTATATAGTCAACATGCTCAGAGTCTACAGTTCAATGTTACGCTAAGTCAAAGCTAAAATAAGATATCTACATTTAGTCTAGACTCTCCAGGGAGTCACTAGAGGAATTTCAACGATGATGAGTTTCAAACCCATGTTAAAACTAGCTGAAATTAACACAACTATAAAGTGAGAAAACATAATGTTGACCAAAATCAATAGAGATGGAGCAGTTCAGAGTAGCACTTACTTCCATTTCAATTCTCGCCCTGCTTTCTCGATTGAGGCATATACAACCTCAACATCACCAGGACGTCGCGCAACCATTACAAGAGGAATTTTCTGTGATGAGAGCTTCATCAAAAAGCGAGTCTGGAAAGGGATCTTGCATCCGTGCAACGTAACTTGGAGGGTCTTACTGACACTTTAACCACTCAAATGCAGTATGCCAGGAATCGTCTTAATTGACTCTCTTTATATCGAATCTTTGACAAATTTGAGTCGAAGTTAGACACTCATTAGCCTAAGATCTTGTTGATTGCCTTGCTAGAATAATTTGGTGTAAAACTAGACCAAATTATAACCCTAAAACAATTAAAAAAAATTATACAACATAATAAAATTAAACCGTTTAGTCAATCCTGGCTTTCATTATTTATTCCACAATATAATACTGAATACTCCTCTAATCATCTCTATCCAATAATTAAAAAAAAACAATTAATAATCCATCAAAAGACAAAATCAACCCACATACTTTAAAAAATCAATAATAATAGTCACACTTGGTATCCTCAAATTTCTGGGTAGATTTAGTATTATTCAAAGGCACCTTCAAATCACACTTAACCTTAGGCTTCCAAGTAACAGTCTTAAGCAAACCCACTTTAAATCTAATCCTTAAGTGTAGCTTCACGCCTTCACCTGCATCTCATACACTACTTCACTCTTCTGATTCTCATAATCCGTCTTCCCATCACTTCCAAGTATAACCAAATTCTGTACCTTAAACACCAACAGTCCAAACGATGTCGTATTCTTATATCCCGGGTAAAACGTGGTTCCTTCAACGGTCTGTGGTTTGGATTTGATTCTTAGCCTTCTCCTTTTCAATTATACAAATCTCATACTGAAAGAGAATAATGTCACCTTTGAAGTACCAGACAAGGTGTAGACAAGGTGTGTTGCTGTTTTTCCGGATAAACAAGGATTCCTTGTGCGTGCATAATTTGTTATGTCATTTGCATGCATGATTACACTGATAGCTTACTAAGACTAAACTTTTGATTATCTATATTGCTTAAAAGATACACATGGTATTACTACTATATACACAAATCGATTTGTGTATCCGAGTAATACCACGTGTATCCGGTTGTATTTCGTATCCACGATCAAAAGATAAACTACGACCACCAAACTGGCCATCACAACCACCAACACTACCACCGCCACACCTACTTCCCTGGACTAACCCCACAACAAGCCCCGACTCCGCCATCGCCCGACAACCACTTGAACCCGTATCGGCGACATCACTTTGGTGACATAAACGACCACCTCGGATCGCGACGGGGACATCACCCGTCACCACAATACACCACAACATACATCTCCAAGGCCACGATCAGGCCAAATTATAACCCAAAAACGATTAAAAAAATAAAATTTATAATGATCAATTTTTATAAACCTAATTTTTAATTAGAATTCATACCTAAATATCAAATTTCAGAGATTAAAATAAGAATTAAAGCTCACCTTTCTTCTATAATAGACTGAAATATGTTCTTGGGTGGTAGAAGCGGCGGTGGACATGGCGTCCGACGGTGGAAGTGGCGGCCGACGGTGGAAGTGTGAGAGGCGATGGAAGTAGAGTGTTTGTGGTGGTTTGGTGTTGAATTGTTTTAGTTTGGCAGAGAAAAATAAAAGAGCGTTTGAGAATGACTTTAATAGGTCAGTTCGTACGGTTCGCACCGTACTTTAGTTCGCACCTGACCCCGACCCTATATATATATATATATATATATATATATATATAGAGAGAGAGAGAGAGAGAGAGAGAGAGAGAGAGAGAGAGAGAGAGAGAGAGAGAGAGAGAGAGAGATAAGATCTTGTGAGTTTGGTTTATTATGGTGAGTTGTGAGTTTGTGCTTTGAAATCTCAGCCACTAGATTATATTATAGATGAATGGCCAAGATCTAATCTTACCCGTTATATAAAACCACTGTCATTTACTTATTTTCTCTTTTTTCTAGTGTTACTCTTTTTTTTTTACTTTAATTTTTTTTATCTTTTTTTTTCCTCGTGTTATTATGCTGTTATTGTGCACTTTGATTTTTTTTTCTCTTATATGTTTTTCTCTAATTTTCTCATTATGTTACCTTTTTATCTTTTTCTTATTGTACCAGTTTTTTTTTACTTTAATTTTTTTGTTCTTTTTTTTTTACCTCGTGTTATTGTGCTTTTTTTTAGAGTAAATTATCAATAACTCCCTTTTAAAATACACCTTTTAAAACTTACTCCATTTTAAAAAAAAGTTTAAAAATTACACCCAAAATATTGCAAAAATTTAAAAATTGCTCCCTAACCTATATTTTTGCATTTTTATGACAAAAATGCCCCTCATTTTTTATTTCTCATATGTTATTGACCTCCCTTACAACTCTACCCACCTTTCTACCACTCAAGGACTCCACGGTAAACCACCGCAATCCTCCACCCAAAATCCACCATCATATTCGTTATATAAGAATAAAAACTTAGGGGCATTTTTGTCATAAAAATGTAAAAATAGGAGTTTGGGAGCAATTTTAAAATTTGTGCATTATTCTGTGTGTAATTTTTAAACCTTTTTTTTTAAAAGGGAGTAAATTTTAAAAAGTGTATTTTAAAAGAGAGTTATTGATAATTTACTCTTTTTTTTACTTTGATTTTTTTTCCTCTTTTTTTTTGCCACGTGTTATTGTGCTGTTATTGTTACTCTGGTGTTATTGTGATGTTATTCCAGTGTCACTTTGATTTTTTTACTTTTTTCTACCACATGTTATTGTGCTGTTATTCTGGTGTTATTGTTATCCTGCTGTTATTGTGATGTTATTCCGGTGTCATTTTGATTTTTTTTACTACTTTGATTTTTTTACCACATGTTATTGTGCTATTATTGTTATTCTGGTGTTATTGTGATGTTATTCCGGTGTCATTTTGATTTTTTTTACTATTTTGATTTTTTTACCCTTTTTTAGCACATGTTATTGTGCTGTTATTCTGGTGTTATTGTTATTCTGGTGGTATTGTGATGTTATTCCGGTGTCATGTGATCTATCATATATACCTCTGTTCATCGAATCTTAATTATAGCGAGTGCTACCCCTTGCTACTAATGTGCGATCCTCTTTACAGGATCCGGCAAAGAACAGCGTTCTAGCAGTGCAAACCTTACGGAACAATTTAATGGCATCAACATTATTGGCAACAATAGCCATAACCCTGAGTTTGATAGTTTGATGTGAGGGCAAAAACAAAACCTGATCTGGGTTTTCTATTGCGCTGAAATATAGGCCATCCGGGGAAACTTCAGCAACGGAATTCAATAGATTTTTTCTAGGGATGCGAAGATTATCAAACCTACAATAAATAAGGAAAAACAAGATTATATACACAAAGTTAAATCAACTGAAAGCAAGACTAGTGTAAGAGAAATAAGAATCATTAGTTTATCTTGATCCTCCTGACTAGTGTAAGAGAAATAAGAATCATTAGTTAAATCAACTGAAAGCAAGACTAGTGAAATCAATGGAAATAAGTCGAAAAGACATGAAGAATGGGCTCATAATTACAACCTTTTTGTTTCCACCCTTTTAAAAAGGTAGGCATAATTTCAGTACATGGAAGATGCTAATTCACGAACTTCAGATGTAACCTGATCATAATCAGCCTTCAATTTATCTTGATCCTCCTAGCTCCACTTTTGTCGGCTTGGGTAGCACCAGAACACAGCCGGTTGGTCGCTTAGTGCCCCTGCATGTTAGGATTCAATAATCTCATTTGTTTACATATTGAATATGTAAATAATTAATTTAGTCATAAAATTAATTTAAGATCTTATGCATGCAAAACAAATACAAGAGTAAAGGAAAAACCGGTTCCTTACATTTGTAGTTTCGGCTATATGGGCACTAGTAAGGTCTTCTGCCTTACTTAGTTCTTGAGCTTTCCTAATGGATGAACACGATTCAAGAGTAGAATCTCTCCCCAAGGATTTGTACCAAGGAAATCCTTCTTAATACAAATATTAATTTAGATACTAGAAATTAATATATGTTCCCTTAAAACTAATATTATAAGTATACTACTTCTAGTATTGATTGAATAATATTAGAGGTTTATGTGAGATTTTATGAGTTTTGTTCAACAACAAAACTAGTGAGATAAGTTGTAATTCAAGTGATTGAATAATTGTAAGAATAAATTGTAAATATACGAAGAGAAAAAACTCTCTTTTTCTCTAGGGTGGCCGGGTAGAGGGAGAAGGGAAGAGTGCCCAATACCTTTTGTTGTTACTCTTCACAAGAGTGTAGGTACGATAGTCTATGTTTAGTAGGTAATGATTATGTTTCCACTTAATAAAATAATCAAAACACAACTAACTCCTAATCTCTCCATAATCACGGCACACCCATATTAACATGTGTCCATTTCAAGTTTGTCAATTTATTAATTGTATTGTGTGACAAATTGGACATGTTACTAGACATGTCATTTAAATAATGCATTTTTAACACATTAAAAATCATTATATAAATGAAATAAATCACATACAAAATTAACTAGTAATTCACAATTACAATTACTTAAAATGGGTCATATAATTATAAATCACAACTACTTGTATTTATAATAAACAATTCATTCTTATTTTAATTGTTTCATAAACAATAAATAAACCTTAAGCAATAAAACAATTTTAATTACTTAGCACGAATCTTATTTAATCAAATTACAATAAGATACGTATAATTACTCACAAAATTATTTGTTCAATTTTAAAGAATTAATTAACTTGTATCATCATACAATTAATTAATTGATCAATTAAGAATGTTTCCCTAAAGGTATGACCTTAAGGGATCAACTGATCACCACCGTCACACGACAGTAATGTCAAACTCTAGTAAGCCAATCATTACCGATTAATGTGAATCAGTTGACAATAAAATGTTACAATCCCTTATGTATTCTTAATATGAGATTTAAACATGTGATCGCATTATTGTCGAGGACACATACTCCAACAATCTCCCACTTGTCCGCGACAAGTGTGCGTCATCAATTCTCTTGTCCTATTACTATCTCCCACTCAATGCAAGGTATCTTGCAGGTCGTACTTGCATTTGATCATATCTTGAGTGATTTCCTCGATCTGGAGAATAACTGTCTGACCGGAATTATCTACCATAGATACCTTCCGAGCGTGGCCACGCATTTCCAGTTTATTGCTCCTCGAGTGGCCTTGAGATATAAGATAACCCTGACGGCGATGGACAATTCCGATTGCACTCTTCCCTTTAATTAGGCACAGCTCATCATGGACAATTCCGATTGCACTCAATGCAATTTTACTCTTCCCTTTAATTAGGCCTTGAGATATAAGATAACCCTGACGGCGATGGAATGTCGACCTCAGCCGGGATCACTGCTTCACATCCATAGACCAAGGAGTAGGGGGTTTGGCCTGTGGATGTTTTAGGCGTGGTTCTATCAGCCCAGAGGACTAGGGGGAGCTCTTCAGCCCATCTGCCTTTCCTTCTTTCTAGCTTCTTCTTTATGCAGCTGATTACTACTTTGTTCTTTGGATTCTGCCTGACCGTTAGCTTTTGGATATCCTGGTGTGGAGGTTACCAGGTTGATGTTCCATTAGGCACAGAAGGCTGCTGTTCTTTTTCCCACGAATTGCGTGCCATTGTCGCATACTATTTCAGAGGGGATGCCATATCTACATATGATGTTGTGTTTGATGAATGCTATGACATCCTTTTCCTTGACTTGCCTGTATGAATCAGCTTCTATCTACTTGGAGAAGTAAGCAGTCATTGCTAGCATGAAAACTTTTTGTCCGGGTGCTTGAGGTAGTTTCCCTACTATATCCATGCCCCACTTCATAAATGGCCAGGGTGCGGATATGGAATGTAGTTCCTCAGATGGCTGATGGATATATGGTCCATGAATCTGGCAAGCTTTGCATTTAGAGCTAAATTCCAGGCAATCGGCCCTCAAGGTGGGCCAATAATAACCTGTTCTGAGTACCTTGCTTGCCAGGCTTCTTCCGCCTTTATGATTTCCACAGTATCCTTCATGGATTTCTGATAATATTTGTTCAGCTTCTTGTGGTTCCAGGCATCTGAGGTACGGCCCAGCCTGCGATTTCTTAAAAAGCACGTTGTTAATAATAGTATATGAAGCAGCTTTTATTTTTAGTGCTCTGGCATCTTGCTTATTTAGGGGAAGGATTCCTGTTGTGATCATAGTAGGGTTTTGTCCAAGAATTGGCAACATAAATTGGGAAACTTTCATCTTGTTTATTTATTGCAGGTTCTAATAAATGTACGATGGGTATTTTGTCGAAGTCAAGGGGACTGAAGTTGGATCCTAGGCCGGCTAAGGCATCGGCCGGGGTATTCAAGTCCCTGGGAATTTGGTCAATATTAAAATTGCGGAATTTTGATTTTAAAATTTGAACAATTTCCAAATAAAGCATCATTTTTGAGTCTTTTGCAGTATATATTCCGTTTACTTGGTTGGAAATAAGAAGGGAATCAGTACGTACCTTTAGGTTTTGCACACCAAGGTCAATACATACCTTTAATCCAGCTATTAGGGCTTCATATTCTGCCTCATTGTTGGTAGCCTCAAATGCACAGCTTATAGCTTGTACTATCTTATCCCCCTATGGCGTTTTTAGTACTACCCCCAGGCCTGTGCCTCTCATGTTGGCTGCACCATCGACAAATAGGGTCCATTCTAGGTCTGTGTGGTCGCTGGTCAGTTTATTTACTTCTTTTATTAGGTCGGGTTCTAGGGTTGGACTAAAATCAGCCACAAAGTCTGCTAGTGCTTGTGACTTAATTGTTGTCCTTGGTTCAAATGTTATGTTGTATGTGCTTATTTGGGTGACCATTTGCACATTCGTCCGAACAATTCGGCTTCCTAAGTACGGACTTGATAGGAAGATTGGTTCGACTATTATAGGGTGGGTTTCAAAGTATGGTCTTAATTTTGTGCAACTCATAATTAAAGCTAAAACATATTTTTCAAGTAGGCCATACCCGATCTCGCATCCAGTAGAGTTTTACTTACGTAATAGACGGGGTGTTGTTGTCCGTCTGCTTCTTTGACCAAGACCGCACCGACGGATTTAGTTTTGTGGATCGATGGGTATATTGTCAGGGGTTCATCTTTGACTGGTTTTGCCAGCAAGGGAGGAGAGGATAGATATATTTTCAGGTCCTCAAAGGCAGCCTGATGATCAGGGGTCCATTGAAAGTCTTTGTTCTTCCTTAGCAGACTATAGAATGATTTGCACCTCTCTGACGATCTTGAAATGAACCTGTTCAGGGCCGCTATTCTTCCAGTCAGCTTTTGTATGTATTTGACCGTCTTTAGTGGTTCTAGCTCTAGGATAGCTTTGATCTGTTCAGGGCTGGCTTCTATTCCTCTTTTTGTCACCATATAGCCCAAGAATTTGCCTGCTGAGACTCGAAAATGGCATTTTTGTGGATTGAGCTTCATATTGAATTTCTCCAGTATTTGGAAGGCTACTTCCAGGTCTTTGACGTGGTCTTCTGCCTTTTTTGACTTGACTACCATGTCATCTATGTAGACTTCCATGGTATCTCCTATTTGGTCTTTGAACATCATGTTGACTAACCTTTGATAGGTTGCACCTGCATTTTTTAATCCAAAGGGCATAGTAGTATAACAATATATTCCTCTTTCAGTGATGAAAGCTGTGCTTTCCTGATCTGCAGGGTGCATCTTTATTTGATTGAATCCGCTGGAGGCATCCATGAATGTTAACATCTCGTGGCCTGCAGTGGCATCCACCATTGCATCGATGAATGGCAGGGGAAATGGATCTTTTGGGCAGGCTTTGTTTAGGTCGGTGTAGTCTACACAGACTCTCCATTTGCCGTTTTTCTTTTGGACGACTACTACATTTGCAAGCCAGTCAGGGTACATTACTTCCCTGATCATTCCCATGTCCAGTAGCTTGTCAACTTCTTGGTTGATGATTTCATGCCTTTCTGCCGCGAATTTTCTCCTCTTTTGCTGTACAGGCTTAAATGATTTGTCAATATTTAACTTATGAGTTATAATATCAGCATCTATACCAGTCATATCAAAATGTGACCAAGCAAAACAGGACATTTTAGTTTTGAGAAAGCTGACCAGATCGGGTCTGACCGAGTCCGGTGCATCTGACCCTACAAGTACCTTCCTGTCAGGGAACTCTGGGTCCAAAATGACCTCTCCTATTTCCATCTGTGTTTGTGCAATATATTCTTCCCTGACAGGTGACTTTAATTGCTATGCAAGGGACTTACCTGACTTTGAGGGTTTCAAAGCCTGGGTGTAGCATTCCTGAGCCGTCCTTTGTTCTCCCCTGATGGTGGTTATCCCCCATTCGGTTGGTATTTTCACACATTGATGGTATGTTGATGGGATTGCTTTGACGTTGTGGATCCATGGTCTGCCCAAGATTACATTATATGAGGATAGGCAGTCCATTACCCCGAATCTTTCATACGAAGCCACGCCTTCCACATAGGTTGGCAGGCTAATTTCTCCCAGGGTGTTCTTTGTTTCTCCGCTGAATCCAACCAGGACGCTGGATTTCTTGATGATCTTTCCTTCATCTATCTTCATAGCTTTGAGGACGTCAAGCATCACCAAATTGATTGAACTGCCTCCGTCTATCAGGATTCTTGATACCTTAGCTGTGCCAATTTGCATGGTGATTACCAAGCTGTCATGGTGTAGATCTGATATTCCCTGCAGGTCCGAGTCATCAAAAGTAATAGCAGGCAATGACTTGGACCTGGAAGGGGGCTGAAGTCTAGACTCCCTGGATATTCTTTTGGCAGCCGAGCTGGTCAGACCACAGATTTCTGATCCTCCATTTATGAACTTGACTTCATAGATGGGGGGGGGGGGGGGGGGGGGAAGGAGGATCTCTGCCGTTCCCTGAATCTCTCTTGTTTTGTCCTTCATCTTTGTTCTTTGGCTGCTGGATTAAGTCCTTCAAATAGCCTTTCTTTAGGAGATATGCCACCTGTTTCCTGAGTTGGATGCATTCTTCTGTGGTGTGCCCGATGTCCTGATGGAAATCACACCATCTCGTTGGATCTTTCCTGGGGTTGTCGGATTTCTTGGGCCATCTGACCGCATCTCCCAGGCTTTCCAGGCGTTTGATTAATCCTGCAGTATTAATAGAGAAGTTATATTCAGGAATAGTTGGAAGGCTAGAAAGGTTACCTTTGTGTTCTTGTGCCATGTTGACTTCAGATCGTTCAGGCCTGGAATAGGGTGCTGATCTGGGGTTGCCTCCTTTCTGATAGGAGCTTTTCCTGTTAGTGTGACCATAACCTTGTTTTCCTCCGGATGAGTTTGTCCTGAAATTGAGATCTTCCTCCAATCTGACATGTTCTAAGGCGATGGATTGAACAGTGGCAAAGGTTGGGCAGGCTTTCTTGGTTAAGTCCGCATAGATGTCACTGTCAAGCAGGACTCCTTGCCTGAAGGCTTCTACTGCTGTTTCTTCGTCACACCTGGGAATGGCCACCTTCTCTTTGACAAATCTGGCCAGGAATTCTTTGAGAGATTTTTCAGGGAGTTGTTTTACCCTGAACAGGTTACTGGGTCTCTTGGCCATATCTCTGCTGCTTGCGAATTGTTGATTGAAGGCATTGATCAATTCTGCAAAATTCTTGATACCTCCATTTGGGAGATTAATGAACCATTGTAATGTTTGCTCGGTCGGGGTTGTACCAAAGCCTTTACACATGCAGACCCGCCTGAGTTCACTGGGTATTGAGGCAGCCAACATCTTCTGTTTGAATATGGCAACGTGATTTTGTGAATCAGAGGTCCCATCATAAGTTCTCATGGATGGAACGGTAAATTTCTTGGGGAGATCAATCTTTGCAATTTCATCTGCAAAGGATGAATCTGCAAAGCTGTCAACTTCTACTTCAGCCACAGGGTCTGGTACTCCAGGTATATTTTCTATTTTGTTGTGGAGTTTTTGAATTTCCTGAAGCATAGCCATCATTATTGCTTCTTCAGTTTTGTTTGTTTCATTATTGGAAATGATTGGGGTACCGGATAATGTATCCTTCTCCGGGGTTCCAAAATTGGAAAAGTCAATGTTTTTGATAATGGATGAGAATGGGGTTCCTGGCTCGAATCTGGTCTTGGAGCCTGAAGCATGATTTTCCAATTTTTTCCTCAGGCTAGACTCAGATTCCTTCAGCCTATTGATTTCTGCTTCTGCTTGGGCTGCCTTCTCTTGAATTGCCTCAAATTCTTTGATTTTAGCCAGGGCAGCCGCTAATTGTTGTTCTGGAGTGAGTTCCACCATTTTTGTATGTGAATATTAAATGGAGAATGGTAAAAGGATTTTTTTTTTGATTAAAGAACTAGATGCCCCACGGTGGGCGCCAATTGTTTTAGCAGGATTTTCCTGAATGAATCCGGCCTGATTAGAGGGTAATTTGGGTATCTAGTTCTATATGTTTGGAAAAGATTAACGAGTAAATAATAAGAAAAGACTAAGTATAGAGAATATTGCTTATATTATATGGATAAGTTGAGTACAAATTAGTGTATATGATCGAATATTTGGGAAGTAATGAAAGGTAAAATGTAGAATAACTAAGGAGTAATTGATTAATGATTATCTCTCTACAAATGCTATTTATAGTTCTCTAAATATTAACGTTACAATGATTTCAACCTCTTTCCCAATTGTAGGAGCTGTTGCCGGATTAATAGGGCATGCTCCCTATTAATCCGCTTGACTTATTCTACTCTTAACCAATCTTCAGCTTTTTCTCCTTTACCCGTCTTGATTCATGGATGATATAGTCTTATAGTTGGACTTGGTCTTCCTTGAGAATAGGACACGATTATTCATTCCCAACAACTGGTTTTCTTGTTTATCTTCTTCCAGCCTGTTTTAATGCCCTACCAGGCTATTCTGCATTTACCATCAGGCTTCTCTTCCAGGATTTAGTAGCCTGCTTGCTATAATATTCTTCAACAGCTAAATAGTAGTTAGATTTGTCCGGTCTCTGGTTGCCTCAATCAGCCTAGTAAGGTCAGGCCAGGTTAGAGTCAGACCAGGCTAAACTGGGCCTAACACCCATAAGACCCCAGTTACGAAGGTCGCCGAACATAAATCAAAGTCAATCTGAAATTGTGCCATCTTGGGCGAACAGTCATTAGTCAAAGAATCGACTCATAAGAATACCATAGTAGCTCTCGCCACGACCATGCTATAAAAATTGCCAGAACTCTATAAGCGGTCATAAGCCCGACAGAGTGTCCCTCACAGTCTGCCTATGTGATCGACTAGTCATCTCTTATGACTCTATGGCACTTGAACTTGCCATCAACCGCATCACCCTCTAGTTACTTCGAGATGTCACCTCATGTAAGTAACTATGGGCGATTACTATGTCAATCTAGTTCACTTTAATGGGGTTCAATATTGTCTCAACAACCCATTTGGACATGACAAAGTAATAAAATTAAATTTAAAAGACAAATGCGATTATTCTATATGAGCAAATAAAACAACATTTTATTTCATATCAAATAGTCTAGTACAAACTGGGCATATGTTTAAGCCCCATGGATACAACATGTCCATCATGTTTAGCCTGCGATAAAGGCTTGGTGAGCGGATCAGCTAAGTTATCATCCGTCCCAACCTTACAAATCGCAATTTCCTTTCTTTCAATAAAATCTCTAATAATATGAAATTTTCTGAATACATGTCTAGATTTATTACTAGACTTTGGCTCTCTAGCTTGGAAGATAGTTCCATTGTTGTCACAATAGAGAGCAATGGGATCCTTGGCGGTAGGAACTACTTTTAGCCCTTCCACAAATTGCCTAATCCATACAGCTTCCTTGGCAGCTTCTGATGCTGCAACGTACTCAGCCTCCGTAGTAGAATCCGCAATCACAGCTTCTTTGAAGCTTCTCCAGCTGACGGCACCACCATTGAGCATGTACACAAATCCACCTTGTGATTTCATGTCATATCTATCTGTTTGAAAGCTCGAGTATGTGTAACCCTTAACACATAACTTGGAGTCTCCTCCAAACACTAAGATAGAATCCTTAGTCCTTCACAAGTACTTAAGGATATTCTTCACAGCTATCTAGTGACTCTCACCTGGTATCTCTTGATATCTACTTGTCATACTTAAAGCATATGAGACAACTTGACGAGTGCATATCATGTCATACATGATTGATCCAACAGTGGAAGCATAGGGAATAAATTTCATGCGTTCAACATCTCCGGGTTCGGAAGGAGATTGAGACTTGCTCAAGACGATTCCACTACCCATAGGAATTAAGCCTCTCTTAGACTTATCCATGCTGAAGCGTCGAAGAATCTTGTCAATGTAAGATTCTTGACTCAATGCCAATATCCTTTTGGGTCTCTCTCTATAGATTCGGATACCTAGTATGCGTTGTGCTTCTCCTAAATCCTTCATTTGGAAATAGTTTCCCAAATACTCGTTGACGGAGGATAACATTGGAATGTCATTTCCAATAAGTAGTTTGTCATCCACATATAATATTAGGAACACAACATTGCTCCCACTGAATTTCATGTAATAAACATGGTTCCTCAACACTTCGAGTACAACCATTTTCTCTTATAACATGATTGAATCGATGATTCCAGCTTCTCGATGCTTGCTTAAGACCATAAATGGATCTCTTAAGCTTGCACACTTTGTTAGGATTTTTAGGATCTACAAAACCTTCAGGTTGCATCATGTACAGCTCTTCTTCTAAATGCCCATTTAGAAAAGCGGTCTTTACATCCATTTGCCATATTTCATAGTCATGAAATGCGGCAATCGCTAACAATATCCGAATGGATCTTAGCATGGCTACAGGGGCAAAGGTTTCATCATAGTGAAGACCCTGAACTTGAGTAAAACCCTTTTCAACTAGCCAAGCTTTGTAGACATCATCATGTCCTTCTATGCCATTCTTTACTTTAAAGATCCATTTGCATTGAAGAGGTCTCACCCCTTCAGGCAAATCCACCAAGTTCCAAACTTGATTTTCATGCATAAAAATAATTTCGGATTCCATGGCTTCAAGCCATAAAGCTGAATTAGGACTAGAGATTGCAGCTTTGTAGGTGGCGGGTTCGTCACTTTCAAGAAGTAACACATCAAGACTCCCATCCTCTTGGATAAGTCCAACATATCTATTAGGATGTCGAGAAACTCGACCCGACCTCCTCGGTTGAGGAATGATAACAGAATTAGACGACGAAGGAACGTTTTCTTGCGTTTCTAATTCGGTTTGTGGCTCTTGAAGTTCATCAAGTTCAATATTTCTCCCACTCTGTCTCTTAGAAATAAACTCACTTTCTAAGAAGACAGCCACACTAGACACAAACACTTTATTTTCTTGAGGTTTGTAGAAGTAATATCCTCGGGAGGTAATGGGGTAACCTACAAAGATGCATTTTTCGGATCTTGGGGCAAGCTTGTTGTCGGTCTTTGCCTTGACGTAAGCATTACATCCCCAAATCTTCATATAGGATATATTAGGAACCCTTCCTTTCCACATCTCATATGGAGTGCTTTCGGTTGCCTTTGTTGGACTATTATTCAATGATTTGATTGCGGTTTGGATTGCAAATCCCCAAAATGAGTCGGGTAACTCGGTTTGACTCATCATGGATCGAACCATATCTAGTAGGGTTCAATTTCTCCTTTCCGCAACACCATTAAGTTGTGGTGTACCGAGTGGAGTGAGTTGTTACATGATTCCACAACCCTTCAAGTGTGAATCAAATTCATTACTAAGATACTCTCCACCACGATCGGATCGTAGTGCTTTTATCTTCTTGTTCAATTGGTTTTCTACTTCATTTTGAAATTCTTTAAATTTTTCAAAAGCTTCACTCTTGTACTTCATTAAGTAGATATACCCATATCTACTTAAATCATCGGTGAAGGTAATGAAGTAGTCATAATTACCCCTAGCGGTGATAGTCATTGGTCTACATACATCGGTATGTATAAGTCCTAATAGTTCACTAGCTCGAGTCCCTTTACCACTAAAAGGATTACGACTCATGTTGCCTAGGAGGCAAGATTCGCATATACCATATGATTGGAAATCAAATGGTTTGATGACATTAGTTGAGACTAATCTTTTTATGCGATTCTCGTTAATATGACCTAATCGACAATGCCAAATTTACGATTCATTTGGATCACTTGATTTGAGTCTCTTGGGTTCTATGTTATAGATGTATTTACTTGGATTTGAAGTTTCTAGAACATAAATGCCATTAATAGACGAGCCTTGGCCTATAACCAAGTCATTTCTAGTAATAATACAACAATTATTTTTAATGGCAAAATTAAAACCCTCTATGTCTAACATAGCAATTGAAATAATGTTCTTAGAAAGAGAAGGTACATAAAAGCAATTATGCAAATACAACTCAAATCCATTTGCTTAAACAAGTACATAAGTTTCCTTGGAGGTGGCCGCTACTCTAGCTCCATTCCCAAGTCGGAGATCCACATCGCCCTTGCTCAGCTTTTCCACGTTTCTTAGCCCCGGGCCTGTAAATGGTTACAAAGGTGAGAACCGTAACCGGTATCTAATACCCACGTCGTGGTGGAAGTAAATTTTACATCAATAATATAAATTTCAGAAGGAATTTTACCGAGTGGAATAACAAGTCCATCCCTAATATTTCCCAAAAATATGGGGCAATTCCTCATCCAATGTCCCATGCCATGATAATAATGGCATTCATAATCAACTTTGGCTCCTTTGGAAGTCCCACTAGCCATTTTGTTTCCATTGTTGAATTTTCTACCTTTCTTTCCCTTCCTTTTGAACCATTTTCCTTTAGTTGCAAGAGCTTGCTTGCTAGGACTCCCACTAGTTTCAATATCCCTTTCTTCCAAAGATAAGGATCCCATAGATTTAGTGAGATGGTCTTCCGATCCCGAGACACTGATGCGTGTCCTAAATATGTTGTTTTACGCCCTATTTTACACGCATTTCAGAGCTCATTTAAGTAGTTATTGCTACTATTCTCCCCATTTTGTCTACTTTCGTATTTTTATGTAATATTGCAGATTTATGCGGAAATGAGTAGAAATCGAGCCAAATCCGTCCCTAAGTACTTAGCATTGCATTTGACATGGAGTAGTGACTCGAGGAATGAGCTTGGTGCGCGTTTCAAGGCCTAAAGATAGCAAAAGCATGGGTGCGTACGAGTTTAACAAGCAAAGAAGCACTTCACATTATTGTAGCCTGCTTCAGATGGCAATATCTCGAGTTCTAGAGCTGATAATCGAGTGATTCCAATTGGAGGTGAAATCTTATCCTCTTAGCTTTCCAACGCCGCATAGAACGCCTGATTTGACCAAGTAACGAAGAAATGGCAGCTGTTTTAAGATCGGTGCGCGCTGCAGGAATCGACAGAATGCAATTCTGTACAACACCCTTGGTCGATTGACTGACCTACATGGTCGATCGACCAGAACACGACATACAGCAGCTCCTGTACAGCGCAAGTTGGTCGATCGACTGATGCTTATGGTCGATCGACTGAACAACGGGTCTGACGCAAATTAAAAGATCGAGGAACTTGAAGCCCACTATGTTTAGGTTTTGATAATAAGTTGTTACGTATGTTTGCTATATAACGTAACCTAGAACATCAGAACAATCATCTAATTTTCATTCAAGTTTAGTAGACAGTTTTAGTTTATCAATAATTAGGGTTCAAGGATTAATTCGGGATTGAATACAATTCACTTTGGCATTCGCTTTGTTCTTTTCCTTCGCAATTCACACGGTATTCTCCTGTTTATTCTGTTATTTTGCTTTCGTTCATAGTTATCGAATTGCTAGATCAGTTCCAAAGCCGAATTGCCATCTTTTGTTAATTTTTTATTTTACCGTATTAATCATGAATTCCGTAGTTTTAATCTTTAATATTATTGTTGCCTTTAATTTCAGTATGAGTAACTAATTTATTCGTGCTAGGATGTAGGGGAATTATAGTGTAGGCGGCAATATAATGAACACGGCCTGAATCGCGTGTCAGTCGATCGACTGACATACTTGGTCGATCGACTGACCACGTGAGGTTTTATTTTCGTTTTAATTGTTTTAATTCTTTATTCGACGAATCGAGTGCACACGACTAGTTGAATGTTTAGGATTTGACTGACCCATTAGATCGAGAGATAGGGACAGTTGTTAGATCATCAATTAAAATGACTAAACTATGCTGAGATCGAAAGATAGGTAAAGTTTAGACCGTTAGTCACTTTTCAGGACGAAAGTTAGTATTAGTGATATTAGGGACCTATAGCGAGATCGAAAGATGCTATTTGTTAAGAGTGGACCGAGAGGACCTCTTTATTTCCCGCCTCATGTGTTTTGATTTAGACCTGTTTAGTATGCTGCCGCCGAAGCTATAATGAACCGATCATCCTTGCACCCCTTTTTATATCTGTCTTTTTCACGTATTTAGTTTATTGTTTTTCTTTGCTATTAGCTGTAGACCAAATCAAATCAACCCCCACACTTGTTACCGTAGACTAAATTAGACAATTAGAAATTACATTCGCCTCCTTGTGGTTCGACCCTGTTACCACTAGCCTAGGTTAGTTTTAATAGGGAATTATAAATCTTATTTTTGGTACTCACAACGACGGGTATCAAATTTTGGCGCCGTTGCCGGGGAGGCAATTGTTCTAATTTTTGGTTGTCTTTATTTTAGTCTGTTTTTCACCTCAAGGGAAGACTGAGTACCTTGAGGCAGTTCTTATCTTATCCTTTAGTGTTGTTTATTTGCAGTACTTCAGGAGAGTCCACCCATGTTCCATTCTTGGGAGCAAAGCGGTGGAGATTTGTGGGAGATGTGGCGCTAAGGGGCATGCTTTCGTTATGTGCCGAGCGAGATATGGACCAAGTCTATGCTTATCGACATTATAAACAAGATCATTATGCGCCGCCACATCCGTGCTATCAGCAAGGCTTCCAAGAGCCTTCATATTCCTTTGCACCGCCTCAGCAAGGCCCTCTTCCTTCTGAAGAGAGTGCGGAATTGAAGTCTATGGTGGAGATGCTTAAACTCCAAATGCAAGAAATCGCTGAACAGAGAGAAGCTTCTTTCAAAAGACTTGAGCTTCTCTTGGCTCAAGTAGCTGCCGAACAAAATGATGATGTGTATGACTCGGAGGATGATGATTTGGGGGAAGATGAAGCGTCAATTGAAGACTTCAATCTTTGTGCCACATGAAGAATTCGATCAAGCGGCAGATTTATGTGGTCGAACGAATGACATTGCGAAGGGAGAGCGTTCGATCGATTGGAACCAAGTGGTCGATCGACCGGTTATCTTTGGAGGAGGAAACTATTCGATCGAGTAGTGATCTTTGTTCGATCAACCCCGCAGCCTTGGGAATTGTTAAATCGTCACCAACGCCTATTCCGGATGACGATGAGAAGGTAAATGAAGACCACTCCTATCCGATTAGAGGTAATTCCACTCCTTTAGTCGATTATGTGTACCTTCCTACTCCTTCTGTTGAACCATTTGATCGTTGTAGGATTGACGCCTCCGTCCCAGTTTGGGAACAAATTGGAGGAACATCGCTTTGTTTCTCTTTCTACAGGTCTTGGCAAGTTCAAAGACCCCGGAGGTGAGTTGGGTGTTCCTAGCTTGAAGTCACGCCTTTGCCGGATATATGATCCGAAGGAGGTCCCGATGAGGATATGCCGTCTAAGAAGAAGTCAGTGCGCTAAGGTGAAAGATTGGGATCCGGATCTTTGCGAGACGTTGTTGTTCTTCCGTTGCCATGTTGTGGAGGCCGGGAGTAGATTTGACGATTCTTTGAAGCCACCTGCGTTCGATCGAAGCCTAGTAGTGGGCCATACGTGGCCGTTATTGATCAACTACTAGTTGATCACATGCTTTATAAAAAAAACCTTCATTTTATTTGCTTTTGTTAGACACTTTTTATTGCTTTTGTGTGCGCGAAACTTCGCATTTTATTTTGCTTGCTTAGGATTTTATATGCTTTAGACTTTATTTTGGGTTTTGTGCAATTTTGGGCGTGTATTATTGTGCACTTGCAGGTTTTTAGACCTCATTAGCTCAAGTAATTGAGCAAATACGAAGAAATAAGAAGTTACAGCAGTATTTTTCGATCGATCGATCGATTTGTATGGTCGATCGACTGGTCTGCGATTTCCAGGAGATTCTGTTCCTGTTCACTTGGTCGATCGACTGAGTGGTGTGGTCGATCGACCACCCTGCACTGCTGTACCTGATCACGACCTCTCCCCTGCTGTGTTTGGTCGATTTGCGGACTTGAGGGAGTTTTCTACTCCACTTTATCTTCCGTCGTTTTATTTATTTCTTCTGATTTTCTCATTTGTACACAATTTTACCGCTTCATTATTGTCTTTCTCGGTTTTATGCGTGGTTTTTGTCTGTCTTTCAGGTACTTATTGGTAGCACTGCTGGCTACTGAAACCTCCTAGCTCACGCTGGTTTGGGGAGGTTTCCTTTGCGCTTAAAGTCTTGTGAGTTCCTGATTTCTTTACTTCATGTCATATTTATTTCTTTTCTCGCAAATTCCCATTTCTCTTTTCTTCACTACATGATTTTGCACAATGGGGACATTGTGCGATTTGGTTTGGGGAAGGGTTTTGCGTCGCATATCATTTGCTTGCATTCACGTTTAATTTTGTTTTGCATTGTTTATTTCATTTTTCATATATACAGAAAATCCAAAAAAATTGAAAAATTTCAAAAAAATTCAAAAAAATGCATGTTTATTTTAGCATATAGGTCGAGTCGGAACGGTAGTATTTCAATGATGATATTGCAATTACAGCTGTTTATGCCTAAGCCGTGCTTAATTGACATGTTATTAGTAGAATCACATATGCATATCTACGAGTTTTCGTTAAATTTCTTGCTGGACTTGAGACTTGACTTAGAATTTTGGCAACCTACATCATATCTCTGAGATTTAGAGCCTATAACTGATGACATCTATGACCGGTTTATTTAGGAATGTGAGTAGTACTCCTTATGAGACATGTTTCCTTAATTTGCATAAATATGAACTTAATCTGCTTAATACCTGTATGCATTCGGTTTGTGGATTGTTGACACATGTGGTAGAGGTTTTCCTTTATTCATTATGCCCATAAGCTCCACACTACCAAAAATAGCCTTTTTTGTCCCGTTAAACACATCCTACATATAGCCTGCCCTTGTCAAGCTAGTAGTTTACGTTTTTGGGATTGTTACTTCGTTTTTGGTGGTATTTGCTCGATTGAGATGTTGTTGGGAAAATGAAAAGAAATAAAGAAATAGAAAAGAAACAAAAAAGAGATGAAAAAAATGATTCGAAAAAAAAAAGTGAAAAAAGAGGTTCTGTACTGTTCAAAGCAGTCGATCGACTGCCATATATAGTCGATCGACTGAAGTTCGAAAGAAAGAAAAAAAGAAAAAAAATCAATTCGCATAGTTTAATCCTTATCTTTTGGCGATTTTTGCTCCCATGATTCATTCGTATCCTATGGGGAGTTTATTGATTTAGTATTTTGGAGACTGTGAGATTTGTGCTTGTTATAGCACCGTTTCGTTTGTTTATGAGCAAGAAGTTGGATGTTGCCATTTGGTTCCGTTTTGGTACTAGCTTGATCACCTGTACCTCCACTTTACCATAAAATGTTTTGCCTCTTCTTACCCATACCTCACATATCCCATATATACCTCGGCGTGTGTCATTGGTCATCTGTTTGGTTGGAATGCATATGTACGGTCATAGAGATCATTTTCATATTCTATTGCTGGCATGTTTTCATAGGTCGTAGTTAGGTGAGAGTCACTACAAAATTAATTCTTTCTATCTTACATATAATCACCTGTACTTATTGAGTGATTTGAGCGACCCGTGAGAGTCCAATTTGATAAGTCTCTACAGTTGGCGGCTCAGCATGTCTTTGACGACTCCATAACTCGTTTGCATGATTCACATTACTAATTGATTGTTGGTTGTGCATTAAATTGGTTTAGGCTTAACAGTTTGCATTTCGCTCTGAGACTGAACTCGTTCCATTAGGTCATTAGATCGAGTCTAGTTCTTGCTTGGGGACAAGCAAGGGTTTGGTTTGGGGAAGTTTGATGCGTGTCCTAAATATGTTGTTTTACGCCCTATTTTACACGCATTTCAGAGCTCATTTAAGTAGTTATTGCTACTATTCTCCCCATTTTGTCTACTTTCGTATTTTTATGTAATATTGCAGATTTATGCGGAAATGAGTAGAAATCGAGCCAAATCCGTCCCTAAGTACTTAGCATTGCATTTGACATGGAGTAGTGACTTGAGGAATGAGCTTGGTGCGCGTTTCAAGGCCTAAAGATAGCAAAAGCATGGGTGCGTACGAGTTTAACAAGCAAAGAAGCACTTCACATTATTGCAGCCTGCTGAGATGGCAATATCTCGAGTTCTAGAGCTGATAATCGAGTGATTCTAATTGGAGGTGAAAGCTTATCCTCTTAGCTTTCCAACGCCGCATAGAACGCCTGATTTGACCAAGTAACGAAGAAATGGAAGCTATTTTAAGATCGGTGCGTACCGCAGAATCGATGAATGCAGTTCAGATAAAGACCCTTGGTCGATCGATCGACCTACATGGTCGATCGACAGAACACGACATACAGACAGCTCTGTATAGCGCAAGTTGGTCGATCGATCGATGCTTATGGTCGATCGATGAACAACGGGGTCGACGCAAATTAAAAGATCGAGGAACTTGAAGCCCACTATGTTTAGGTTTTGATAATAAGTTGTTACGTATGTTTGCTATATAACGTAACCTAGAACATCAGAACAATCATCTAATTTTCATTCAAGTTTAGTAGACAGTTTTAGTTTATCAATAATTAGGGTTCAAGGATTAATTCGGGATTGAATACAATTCACTTTGGCATTCGCTTTGTTCTTTTCCTTCGCAATTCACATGGTATTCTCCTGTTTATTCTGTTATTTTGCTTTCGTTCATAGTTATCGAATTGCTAGATCAGTTCCCAAGCCGAATTGCCATCTTCTGTTAATTGTTTATTTTACCGTATTAATCATGAATTCCGTAGTTTTAATCTTTAATATTATTGTTGCCTTTAATTTCAGCATGAGTAGCTAATTTATTCGTGCTAGGATGTAGGGGAATTATAGTGTAGGCGGCAATATAATGAACACGGCCTGAATCGCGTGTCAGTCGATCGACTGACATACTTGGTCGATCGACTGACCACGTGAGGTTTTATTTTCGTTTTAATTGTTTTAATTCTTTATTCGACGAATCGAGTGCACACGACTAGTTGAATGTTTAGGATTTGACTGACCCATTAGATCGAGAGATAGGGACAGTTGTTAGATCATCAATTAAAATGACTAAACTATGCTGAGATCGATAGATAGGTAAAATTTAGACCGTTAGTCACTTTTTAGGACGAAAGTTAGTATTAGTGATATTAGGGACCTATAGCGAGATCGAAAGATGCTATTTGTTAAGAGTGGACCGAGAGGACCTCTTTATTTCCCGCCTCATGTGTTTTGATTTAGACCTGTTTAGTATGCTGCCGCCGAAGCTATAATGAACCGATCATCCTTGCACCCCTTTTTATATCTGTCTTTTTCACGTATTTAGTTTATTGTTTTTCTTTGCTATTAGCTGTAGACCAAATCAAATCAACCCCCACACTTGTTACCGTAGACTAAATTAGACAATTAGAAATTACATTCGCCTCCTTGTGGTTCGACCCTGTTACCACTAGCCTAGGTTAGTTTTAATAGGAAATTATAAATCTTATTTTTGGTACTCACAACGACGGGTATCAGACACATTCACAAAAGATCTAGTCATAGTAGCTGGAATGGAGGAAGTAACGAAATTAAGGTTTCCATCGTAACCGATCCCAAAATGAAGCTCTCTAGTAGTATCGAAATTGTTGTTAGAGCAAATATCGTCAAAAAAGTTATGACAAGACTCAATGGTAATAGGTGTTGTTGCTTTGGTAGGATCCATTGCGATTTATAAACTACAAACATGGAGGTAAAGGAAATATTAACATTTGTCATTTTAATCATACTTGCAAACATTTTAAACAAGTTTCAAACATTTATATAGTGACCTCTACCCAACTATTATAAATGATTCCGAGATCCAAATTCATATTAATTTGGACACGGTGAGCCGATTCATCCCTTATCAATATAACTAGGTGGATTAACTCTTTAATCGATTCTACTTTTAGAGCTGTCGGTCGATAAAATTACTCTAATATTTATCTTTAGCCTGGAACACATGCGACTACGGTCACGAATACTTCCGTTGAGCTCAATCCAAATTTCGATGTAATAACATTTTACTACCCACTTACCCAACGTAACAAGGTTTCTATTACGGTGAAGCCGGATTAACTCCCTTATGAAATTGGGTTTCGTGGGTTATACTATTTGGTAAGGTTGAATCTCAATTATTAATTTAGCGAGAGGTCATGTCAATTTATTATCTATCACGTTTTAAGTGAACTAATGCGGTGAACTACGATAATTATAATTGACACGGTCGATGACTCGATAAAATAGAGTGCGTGTTTAGTTATGGCGATTTAGCGATGCATGCAAACATATAAATAAAATGCAAAGCATAAATATAAAATCCTAGTATGGTCTTCCTAAAATAGTAAATCTAATAAACTATTACAAATTCGGAAACCAACTCCTTGATCCCTTGAACTTCGGTCTTGGCACGCATCTCGAGGTAACACCGTCTTCATGTAAACTCCGGTAAATACAAGTAATAATTAAAATTACATAATTTCCTATTATACATTTGTAATAAAAATAAATCTATTAAATTACAAAACGGTGATACGAGATCACAAAAATTACAACCGAATCGATACTCCCATACATTTCGGGTAATACCAATTAAAAAACTAAGGCCACACTAAGTAAAATTACTGTTAGGCCCAAAATCTGGATATGGGCTGATCTGGGGCAGCAGGTCTGGAAGCATTGCGGGACGCAGGATATCAGGGAGCCAGGGTGACAACATCAGCATGTGGCGCAGAACGTGGGCTTTAATCCGCGTAGAAGACGCACACGAGGACTCTATCACTTGCCATATCCGGAGAAACAAAGTCCTACTCCGCGCCAAATTAGGAACACTTGGGAAAGAAGTAAGAAACCCTAGATGAATGAGCTCTACTATATAAGGGGCCTCAAGGCAAGATAGAAAGATCATCGAAAAATACAAGAAATATACCCTACCATTCATAGCAAAATACACGAACTGTACTTCCTCCCGAATTATAGTGAAAATCTTGGTGGGATTCCGTCTCCCCCCGCGGTTGTTTCCGACATCGGGTTTTCCGCGCCACCAAAATTGCTTGTGTTCTTTTCTTATAACGCACCTTCCGATCAGCATACAGAAAACAATTAAATCGCAATACGGACCTAACGCTAAGACCGCTTTAACCCTAAATTGGTAGAAATTTACCAAAACAGTTTGGCGCCCACCGTGGGGCATAGTGGTCGTCTTTGTTAGTCAGTCTACACAGCAAGCACAACATGTCCGGACACCAAGAAACCAACCCAGGTAGCACCAGCGGTGCCCCAGCAACGCGGGTACCACCCACAACAACAGCAACACAGGTATCACCTCCCTCGGCAACAGCAGCACGCACAACCTTGATTCTGACCACCACTGCTGCCCAGATTCCAACAGTCAAGCAAAGTCAAAGTTCCCAGGTAGCAGCAAGGCCATCTTCGGAGAGAGTCCAGACCAGAGATCCAGGAGTCGTCCAAGGACAGCAGGGAGTCCTACAGCCTGAGAGAGGAGCACAATCTAGGCAACGGGCTCAGGCTCCTCCGAGTCCCACCAGCATCATGATAAGCGGATTGGACACATTAGCAAGGACAATCCGGACTATGCAGAACGAGAATAGAAGCATGAGGTCCTAGATGGAAGAGGACAACAATCTCCTCCGAGCACAGATCAATGAGTTAAGGAGCCATGCTGCTAATTCGGCCCCTTGGATGCAGGAAGACAGGTCCAGGAGGTTACCAGGAGAAAGTGGTGATCGGAGGCAGACGCGGGTGTTGCCACGCGAAGTAGCACTTAGGCTAGACATGGACGCAACACCACAGCCAAGAGGAGGCCTGGTCCCAACAGGGCTGGGGCCATTAACACCAGATGAGGAACCAGTCCACCAAGAGCCAACACCCACGTCAGATGCAGAAAGACACCAGCAGAGCGGAGCAGCAGCTGCGGTCCCGATGATTAGGGCCCTGATTCCAAATCAAGCTGAGTATACCTGGGAAAGCGGCCCGACTGCAGCAGCATCGCAGATGCGCCAACCAGCAGTCTTGGGACAGCAGAACTTCATACGAGGAGCCGAACATCAGTCACAAGAGCACCTGCGACCTGCCGGGAGAGAGACATACATAGAACAACAATACCAGGAACTACAAAGCCTCCTCTGAAGGGTCCCAGGAATGCCGTTGCCTATGGAAATGGCCACACCAGAAAGCTACGTTGACTCGCCGTTTACTGATGATATAGCTACAGTGGCCCTATCAAAAGGATTTAGCGTTCCAACAATGACCCTCTTCGATTGAACCACAGACCCCTTCGATCACATTAGCCAATTCAAGCAGAAAATGATGGTTACCACTGCCACATGAGCCTCAAAAGAGGCATGTATGTGTAAAGGATTTGGTTCGACCCTAACCGGAGCAGCACTACAATGGTTCGTTGGCTTGCCTAACGGGACCATATCTTCATTCGCCGATCTGGTCAACGCATTCAATCAGCAGTTCTCCAGCAGCCGGAGAACACCAAAGCAGCCAAGTGATCTGTATAGGATCGTTCAGGAAATAGGTGAGTCAATCAAGGATTACGTCACTAGGTTCAATGCAGAGAAAGTTTCAATCCGAGGCTGCGATATGTCCACGACCATCAACGCCTTCAGCCCGGGCTTGGATAAAGAGTCAAACCTCTACAAAGAATTAACGATGTACCCTTGTGAAAGATTCGAAGAAGTCCAGCAGAGAGCTACATCAGCATTAAGATTGGAAGAAGATATACAAGCTAGAAAGGTAATAACAAACTTCGACAAACCTGGCAGGAAAATTCTTACAGAAAAGAAAGACGAGCGAGCTAAGCCATACAGCAGACCTAATATCAGCAGAATAGCAGAAAAAACCCAGCAAGTTGACGACTCCCAGCATCCTCCTAAGCTATCTGAGTACGGATTCAACACGGGAATGGAAGGATTGGTGAAAGCGCTGAGAGGCCTAGGGGATCAGGTTAGGTGGCCAAAGCCTCCCACTCAGGATCGACCCAATGACGACAGGTACAGTAGCAAGAGATGCGAATGGCATCAGGACATAGGTCACAGGACAGAAGACTGCTACAGGTTGCGAAAGGAGGTAAAGTTCCAGGTACGCAGGGGAAACTTGGACCACCTGTTATCACGTGGGGGCAGGCAGGATAGGAGAGAAGCAGCAAATCAGGTGCTTCCTTCTGCTCCACCCATATGCACAAAGATTATTAACGTGATAATAGGCGGATCCGAGCTATCAGGTTTAACATATTCCGCCGCTAAGAGGAAAGCCACCGGAAGCAAAGGAGATCATTCACAAACTTCATACAGAGTAAGCCAGAGCAATTTACCCCCAGTAACCTTCGACGAAACCGACATAGAAAGCGGCACAGAGCAACACGACGATGCCCTAACTATAACGTTGTCTATTGGCAATTGCACCGTGCGAAAAGCATTAGTGGATACAGGGAGTTCTGTGAACCTCATCATGCTTGAAACCCTCAAAACCATGGGTTTTAATAAAGAGAACCTGATAAAGAAATATGTGCCTCTGGTGGGATTCAGTGGTGAGACTACGCATTCAGTAGGTGAGATAACCATCCCAACATATATTGAAGGAGTTAATAAACTAGTGAGATACATAGTCATTGAGGGTCCAACCACCTACAACGTGATACTGGGAAGACCATGGCTGCATCAGATGAAGGCGGTGCCCTCAACATATCATCAGTGTCTTAAGTTCCCAACACCATGGGGTACGGTCACAGTAAAAGGAGATCGAGAGGAATCCAGAAACTGCTACGCTCAAGCCCTCAAGGCTACAACCAAGCTCCCCTCATAGCAATTACTGGACCGGGCACCTCGACAGAATACAAGGAGCCTCCCTCGGAGGAACTGGACCAGATACACCTGGACGAGGAACACCCGGATAGGACAATATTGATTGGGGCAACTTGCAGTGAAGAGCTACGCAGCCAGCTGACTTAATTTCTGAAAACCAACATGGACTACTTTGCTTGGTCCCACAACGATATGGTAGATATAGACCCATCCGTTATTTCACATAAGTTAAGTGTGAACCCAGGCTGCACCCCAGTACAGCAGAAGAGAATAAAATTCGCGGCAGAACGAAACGAAGTCATTAACAAAGAAGTAGACAGTCTCTTGGCAGCAGGTAAAAGTAGAGAAGTTAGCTACCCTGAATGGCTTTCTAATGTGGTAGTTGTGCCCAAGAAGAACGACAAATGGAGGGTGTGTGTAGACTTCACAGATTTAAACAAAGCTTGTCCCAAGGACCCCTTTTCATTGCCACATATCGATGCAATGGTGGACGCTACTGCAGGATACGAGGTACTCACTTTCCTCGACGCCTGGAGCGGTTACAATCAGATCAAGATGCATCCACAAGATCAAGAGAAAACGACATTTATGTCGGAAAGAGGCATATATTGTTACAAGGTCATGCCCTTTGGCCTGAAAAACGCTGGGTCCACTTACCAACGATTGGTAAATAAGATGTTCAAGCAGCAAATAGGAAAGACCATGGAAGTATACATAGACGACATTGTGGTGAAGTCCAAAAAAGCAGAAATGCACATGGAGCACTTGGCAGACACCTTCCAGACATTAAGGGAGTTTAAAATGAAACTTAATCCATCCAAGTGTTCGTTTGGAGTATCCTCGGGAACATTCCTAGGGTATATGGTGACCCAGAGAGGAATTGAAGCAAGCAAGGAGCAGATAAAAGCAATACTCCAGCTGGAGTCACCGCAGAAACCAAAAGATGTGCAAAGGCTGGCAGGGAAGGTGGCGGCGCTAAATAGGTTCATATCAAGGGCTTCAGATAGGTGCAAGCTGTTCTATGATATATTGAGGAAAAGTCAGAAATTCGAATGGACCGAGAAACATGAAAAGGCATTCGCAGAACTCAAAAGCTACCTAAGCACGCCACCGTTACTCGCAAAGCCGGAGCAAGGGGAGCCACTATTCCTGTACCACTCAGTCACGGAAGCAGCTGTAAGTGCGGTCTTGGTCAAAGAACAAGAAGGAGTGCAGCATCCCGTATATTACATTAGCAAGTCTCTGCTTCCTGCAGAGACCAGGTACACTTCCTTTGAAAAACTAGCATTGGCTTTGGTTACTTCTTCCTATAAACTGCGGCCGTACTTTGAATCTCACACCATCCACGTAATAACCAACTACCCGCTAAAGACTATTATGACGAAACCTAAACTTTCGGGCAGGATGACTAAATGGTCAGTGCATCTTAGCGGGTATGACTTGCAATTAGAACCCAGAATAGCGACAAAATCCCAAGCCCTAGCAGATTTCGTCTCTGACTTCTGCCCTGCTACCCGTGGGGAGGCAGAAGAAGGAATGCTGGCCATAACGGGGAGTCAGGATAGCGAGATATGGACCTTATACATTGACGGAGCCTCAAATGCAAGGGGAGCTGGTGTAGGTTTGGTCACCCGATCACCTAAAGGTGATATGATAGTACAAGCTGTTAGGTGTGAGTTCAAAGCAACTAACAAAGAAGCCGAGTATGAAGCCCTTATACTTGGGATGCAGATGGCGTCGGGGCTTAAGGTGAGGAACTTGAGGGTGTATAGTGACTCCTTACTTGTGGTAAATCATGTAAACAACGAATATGTGGCACGAGATGCAAAAATGATAGCCTACTTGAAGATAGTCACAGAGCAAAAGTCAAAGTTTAGAACGTTCAAGATAACTCAGGTACCGCGAGATCAGAACGTAGAGGTAGACGCCCTGGCAACATTGGGGGCCACCTTCCAGCCCACAGAGCTATCAAATATACCTATCACCCATGTGTTGACCCCAGCCATTCAGAAGGAGCTAGATCATAATCCGGTGAAAGAGAATGTACACATGCAGTGTACACAAGGAGCCAGGACGCTGGTTTCCACGGTAGGACAGCAGGATGCAGATTGGAGGATGCCATACATAAATTGGCTAAGGGACGGGACACTCCCTGAAGACAGAAAAGAAGCACAGAGTTTCAGGATAAAAGCCTCCAGGTATATCATGATTGATAATATTCTCTTCAGAAAATCATTGGCAGGACCATGCCTCAGGTTCTTGAGCAAAGAGGAAGCAGAAACAGTACTGCAGGATGTGCACGGCGGAGAATGCGGGAACCATGCTGGAGGACGAAGTCTGTCTAACAAAATCTTAAGACAGGGGTATTTCTGGCCCACCCTGCGCGCATATGCCGTAAACCATGCCAAACGCTGTGAGTCATGTCAAAAAGCGGCTCCAGCAATCCACCAGCCAGCAGAACCAATGCATCCGATTATCTCTCCATGGCCATTCATGATGTGGGGCATGGACATAGTAGGTAAACTGCCCAGGGCTCCAGGAAACAGAGTGTATATGCTAGTTATGACTGATTACTTCTCAAAGTGGATTGTAGTAGAGGCAATGACAGAGGTAAAACAACGGCAGGTGATCTCTTTTATCAAGCGCAACATCATAAGTAGATTTGGGATACCATCCGAAATCATATGCGACAATGGATCCCAGTTCATATCAGATAACACCGAGGGCTTCTGTGCACGATGGAACATAACACTGAGAAAGTCAAGCCCCCAGATATCCGCAAACCAATGGCCAAGCCGAGTCCAGCAACAAAATCATTGTGGAGAACCTCAGAAAACGGCTGGAAGAGTTGGGGGGAAAATGGGCAGATGAACTACCATTAGTACTCTGGTCAAACAGAACAATCTGCCCATTAGTACTCTGGTCAGACAGAACAACACCGAAAATGGCAACAGGCCAAACTCCATTTAGCCTCGTATATGGAGCAGAGGCAGTGATACCCTCAGAAGTCCTGGTGCCCACGCACAGATACGGCTGTCAGACGGCAGAGCAGAACAAGGTTGAAATGGCTAGGATCCTGGATACAGTTGATGAGCTGCGAGAAAGCGCCTACATACGTATGGCGTCGTATAAACAATCCGTAGCAAGGACATATAACAAAAATGTCAAGATCAGGACCCTTGAAGTGGGGGACCTCGTACTCAGAAGGGTATTCGAAAATACCAAGAACCACAAAGCAGGCAAGTTTGCCTACCAATGGGAAGGCCATATCAGGTCGAAAGCATTGTCAAGAATGGGGCATACAGGTTAATGACCATGCACGGTCAAATCTTGGATAAACCCTGGAACATTCGTCACTTGAAACGGTACTTTGTCTGATAAAGTGCCAAAACTTTAGTGTACAAAGGACCTTTCGAAAGTCCGTGAAGCAAAAAAAAAAAAAAGGAGGGCTTTAGTATATGCTTTAGGTATTAGTGTGTTTCAAAACACTTTTTTCTTTTGTTTTCCCTAGTTTTTCTTTTTTTCAAATAGAGTCGTTTTTAAACCAAGTAGTCCAGACCGTGGCTTCCTGGATCCAGGTGTTGCCCTGGAACACCATGAGATAGCACGAGGTAATTTGCACTACTTTGGACTTTATAATGCTTCTACGAAGAAAGGCTTTGGTACTAATGTTGGTTACTTGTTAGATGAAGAACACTTTGAGGGTCCAGCCCCTGCCATGTGAGGCTGCGAAGACGTTTATCTTAAGTCAAGCCACATGGAGAGCATACGCCGAGGTAGCGCGTAGGGTACGACATACTAAGACCACCCATACCTTAACGTTAATCTCAGTAATTCCATAGCTATGACGTAGAGCAAAAGGTGCACGCACGGAATTTCAAACGTCTGGAACCACAAGGAACGCAACATTCCTTGTTAGTCAGAAACAGTCAATGAAGGTACCTGAACAGCCTCAGGAGTTGCAGCAGCACCTTCACCAGTCTACTCCACCAGGATCTCCTCTACAGTCCCAGAGATAGCCCCAGAGATATCCATGGCAGTGAAATCAGGCTCCGGATTAGCAGCCTCAGCTTCAGGAGGGAACAGGACGCTCAGATCCATACCATTGAGAAACGCACGGGCAAACTCGGCCAGCTCCTCCTCCAGGTTCCAGGATGTGTGCCTCCCCTCAGTATAAGCACGGATGCAGTCAATCCGCCCCTTAAAAGCAGTGTAGGCTCCCACGTTTTTGGCTAGCTCAGCCATCTCTTCAGCACGGGCCTCTGCCTTTGTCAGCCCAGAAGTCAGAACGCAGTTAGCCTCCTGCGTCCTCGCCAGCTGGTCTTTGACTGCCTCCTTCTCCTTTTTGGCCGCATGGAGCTACTCCCTCAGTTTGGCACATGTAGCTGTAAGCTCCTTGTTCTTCCCCACAGAAGCCAGACACTCAGTCTTGGCCCTCTGCAGCATCTTGCGGAGATAGAGGGATGATTGGAGAGCATGCAATGAAGAAAACCATTAGTCAAGGAAGCACAGGGGAAGGGAAAGTAAGGAGCCAGTAAAGGAAGACTCACCAGGAAGCAATGTTCAGCAGCCAGGTCAGTCATCTCCTGGGGGGCAGTTGAATCAAATGCCCTGGAGCAAGCCGGAGTCAGGAGCCTCTCCAGTGCAGGCCAGTAGTTGGCATGATCAGCATCCCCAAAGTTAGCAGGGGGCGCAGCAGCAGCTCATCAGCATGGATAGGGGACCCAGGGGCGCGTGATATTGGAGTCACTTCGATAGGTTCTGGAGCAGGCCTTGAGGTGGATCTCTTTCTTGAGGAAGCAGGAGAGGTAAAGGAGTCAGCAGTTCTTTTCCTGGCTTGACGCATCAGGATCTCAGAAGCAGAGGGTTTAGCACTTCCTGCGGAGGCACCAGGACGCAAGAAATCATAATAGAGAACCAATGGGTAAGGAAGCTTCTAAAGATTAAAAGAGGATGTTTACCAGAAGACATGGTTTCTTCAGTGGCAGAATCGTCTAAACCAGAGAGCAGAAGGGGAAACAGTCTACGGTCTTCAGGGATGGAGAAAAGCTTGGCAACAGAGATTGCTTCGTCTTCATATTTCTCAGGGTTCTTGAGTTCTGCGTCAAATCAAAGAGTAAGAACAGTGAGCGACAGGGGCAATCAAAAATAGACATGCAAAATGTACTTACTCTTGGCAAAAACCCAGTGCTCGAACAAGTAATCAGCGTGGATGGGAAGGGATTCAAGCTTGACATATAAGAAATCCTCATACCACCCATCGTCCTTCCCTTTAGCCGCCGACTGGAGGAAGTTTTCAGTCTTCTCCACGGCCCTGAAGGTATATTGGCCATTCCCCAATGACCGACACTCGAACCTATGGGCCAGATCTAATAATCTAATCTTGGCGCCCATACTGTTGTTCAAAGCAACAGTAGACAAGAGAATCCTCCATGCATAGGGGGCAATTTGGGCCATGGGGAGAGAGTTCAGGCATATGAACTCTTGAATCATCGGGGGGAAGGGAAATTTAAGACCAAGGACGAAAGGGTAAGTGTACAAGCAGATCCACCCTTCACGAAAGGCGTCTGCTTTCTGACCGGGTTTGGGGATGAGGATCACCAGATCGTCACCTAGCCCAAGTAAAGCTTTGATCCTAGGGATGTCCTCTTGGGTTAGGTGAGAATCACCGGAGTGTGGTCTTTTGAGGACTCCTTGCGAAGGGAAGTCATCGTCCTCAATGAGGTAAATGGTGGCGGATGAAGATGACGTGAGACGAGTTTTAGCCATGACAAGTAAGGAAAGAGAAGCAGGAGTACCTGAAAAGACGGGAGGAGGCGGCGCTGACAGTGAGAGGACGTTGAAGAAGAAGGGTTTGGGGAGACGGGAATTTGAAGATTTTGAGGAAATAAAATGATGATGAAAGAGAAAAAGGGGGATGGGTGAGATTAAATAGGAGAGGGTAGTTGGGGTTTTGAAAAATGTGAACTGAAATGGAGTACGCAAGAAGTCACTCAACGATACACTGCAATTTCCCGCTCAAATAATTAGGGTTGCGCTTTCGCGGAAAATTGGGGGCAAACTGTTAGGCCCAAAATTTGGATATGGGCTGATCTGGGGCAGCAGGTCTGGGAGCATTGCGGGACGCAGGATATCAGGGAGCCAGGGTGACAGCATCAGCATGTGGCGCAGAATGTGGGCTTTAATCCGCGTAGAAGAAGCACATGAGGACTCTATCACTTGCCATATCCGGAGAAACAAAGTCCTACTCCGCGCCAAATTAGGAATACTTGGGAAAGAAGTAAGAAACCCTAGATGAATGAGCTCTACTATATAAGGGGCCTCAAGGCAAGATAGAAAGATCATCGAAAAATATAAGAAATATACCCTAGCATTCATCGCAAAATACACGAACTGTACTTCCTCCCGAATTATAGTGAAAATCTTGGTGGGATTCCGTCTCCCCCCGCGGTTGTTTCCCACATCGGGTTTTCCGCGTCACCAAAATTGTTTGTGTTCTTTTCTTATAACGCACATTCCGATCAGCATACAGAAAACAATTAAATCGCAATACGGACCTAACGCTAAGACCGCTTTAACCCTAAATTGGTAGAAATTTACCAAAACAATTACATAATTCAAAAATTATATAAATAAAAAATATGACAATCATAAATATAATGCAGCATTATAATATGTATGAACATGCGTAATTTTATGCTAAATCGCCTTTTTAAGAGCCAATATCGTATATTACATCGGTTTTTATGGATTTGCGTGATTTAACTTATTAAAATCACAATATGATACATAAATTCATATTTATGTTCAAGTTAATTACCCTAACCATCTTAGGTCTAAAAACTTAGTCTTCACTAACATTTTGACAATAATTCAACTTGATTTCTTAATATTGTTCATAATGGACCCAAAAATAAAATTTTATATTATAAACTCCAAATTAAATTATAAAAATTTCAAATAATTTCAAAATTTTAAATTCAAACTCATGAATATTCTGGAAAAATACTATGATACTCATAATGTTCAAAACTTAGGTTAAAAATTTCGAAATGTTTTGAGAAAAACATCGTTGCGGTTTATTGGTTTTATCAAATATGACCATTAAAATATGAGATAATTAATTTTAATTAAATTTTCACTTTTAGATCTGAAAAAGTGAGATAAAATGCAACATTGGATGTTTTTCTTAAGTCATGAAATATGTTTTAGCATTATAGGCTAATTTAAGTCACTATTTATTGAATTTTTACTCAAAAATTCATAAATCATGCATAAGACGTTCAATCCGTCTAAGATTTTTACACACACTGAGTACAAATGCATGTGACAACATATTAAATTTTCATGACCAGATACAAAATTTAACTCATATTAACCTAATAAACCCTTTAAATTCGATTTTGACTTATAAAATCCATATTTTATGTAAAATAATTTAGTTTTTCACGAAATTTAACATACAACCAGTAGATAATATATGTGAAATCATATCCAAAAATCACTAAAAAATTAGAAGTTTAGCTATTTTTCGTGTTATATGCGAGATCCTGGCAAGATCCTGGCAAGATGTACAAAATCAAGTCTAAGGAAATGGCTGAAAAGAAAATAGTCGATATTACAGGAATCCGATTGGTTTAGTTGATAATCCATATCTTTTAAGTTTCAGTCACAATCTTTGATTGCCTTATTGTTGGCCTACAATCTGACATTATAGGCAATTTTCTCCGAGTAACTATCCTCTCTATAATTTTCATCTCCACTTCGAGTACTACAGAGAATAATAAGTATTCCTAAGTACACAACATCTTAAATGTTGATAGTTAGATGAGTCGCAACAAAACGATACCAACAAAAATCCGAGACAATATAATTAAATTCATATATATATTTGATTTAATACTCGAGAAACAACAGTATTTCATAATCAAACAGAAGAATTTCATAATCAATTAGTTTGTGTATGATTGGAATTGTAGCTGGGTTTGGGAAGATGATGATGTAGGGATTGGAGTGTTAAAGGTTTAAAGTAGAAAAAAAAGTTACGAATTTTAATTTGAGGTCAGGAAAATGAAGATGAAAGAAGAGAGAAAATGACGGGAGCAAAAGTTTGGAAGAGTAGAGTTAGATTTGTTTTTTTTATTACTATTAGATATTTAGATGCAATCTCAGCGGTCTATTTTTTTTATATATATATATAGGTCATTCCAAATCTTTTCATTTAGCCCAAAATACTTTCTCTCACTAAAATATTAAATCATACAATAGCCCAATTACACACTCTCTCTCTAAAATATACAAACAAAATTATTTTCCTGAAAATTCTTCAACAAGCAAGCTCTCGTTCGTTCAACGGAAATTCTTCAGCAAAGCTCATCAATTTGTTCATCGATTGTTCGTGGATTTCATCAAAACAACATTCAACAACGTTGATTCAAGTAATTTCAGAAGAAAAATCGATTAATCTCCAGGTAATTTCATAATTTTGATCAAAATTGAGTATATTCATACAATTCTGTCAATTCACTCATAAATTCATGATATCAGGTTCGAATTTGATCAAATTGAACGATTTTGTAAATAGAACGTTCGAATTTGACTAATATTTTGAACGATTTCCTTTTTCTCGCGATTTCGTACTACTTACTAAATTGTTTTTGACGATTTTGCTGCTCTGATTGCTATGGAGATTGTAGATATCACAATGACTGATGATAATAGTGTTATTGAATCAGGTATATCGTTTTTTATGTAATTTTTGTAAAATCTCATGTTTTCTGATTCAATTTGTATTTGTCAAAATTTCTGCTCGATTATTATGGAATATATGGATCGATATTGTATTTCATTTTTTTTGCAAGGTTTAGTTTATGAATTGAGTTGAATGTGTGAATCTTACGACCTAATTGAGTGGATTTTGCTGTTTGGTGAATCTCATACCTTATTTTGTGAATCTCAAACCTAGTTTAGTGAATCTTAGAGCTTGTTTTATGAAACTTGGTCATCATAAATTGTTAGAATCACCTTTGCTGCACTTTTACTTATTTTGTGAATCTTAGACCTTATTTTGTGAATCTTAGACCTTACTCAGTGAATCTTACCAAATGATGATAGTGTGATAATTAAATAAAACTTAAAAATCTTCACCAATTTTTTTTTAAAATTATTTGAACTAATAATCTGATACTTTATTTAGTGAATCTCGGACTTTATTTGGTGAATCTCAGCCTTTATTTAGTGAATCTTGGGCCTTATTTTGTGAATCTCTGTTGTTAAACGTGTTGGAATATATGTCCCCCGACAATAATGCGATCACAATTGTCGATCATATTGATCACATATTTAAATCTCATTACAAGAATACGAAAGGGATGATACATTACATATATAGTCAACTGGTCCACACATATCGGTAATGATTGGCTGGCTAGAGTTTGACATTACTGTCGTGCGACGGTGGTGATCAGTTGATCCCTTGAGGTCACACCTAAAGGACAATTCCCTTAATTGAAAAGGTTAATTAATTGTATGTCGATACAGATTAATTAATTCCTTAAAATTAAACAAATTATTGTCATAAGAGAGAAAAATGACATCTTATTATAATGTGATTAAATAAGATTTTATTTAGTAAATTAAGAAGTTATATTACTAAAATTAATCGGTGTTTGCGAAACACGCGAGATGAGAATGATAAGTTAGTCATAATTACAAGATGTTGTGAATTATACTAACTAGTATTTAAATGGCCATTTTATGTGAAAGTAATTTTGAATTACTAGTCAATTTGTTAAATGTGATTTATTTAATTTGTAAATGATATTTAATTTGTTAAATATGCATTTTAAATTAAAACATGACATAAGACATGTCACATGACACATGACATACAATTGTACAATTGGCAAAAATAAAATGGACTATATTACACATATAAACCGAAAATTGGTGAGCAATGGGAGAAGTTTTGTCTTTTTCCATTTGTCTTATTCATTTGTCTAATATGCTTGATAGTGACATGTATATGGACAAAGGCTTACACAATTGGTCTTGTGAAGACAAAAAGGAAAAAGATAGAGAGCCTAATAGCTCCCTACCCCACCGGTTTTGTGCATGCACAATTGAGAGATTTTCTCAATTTTTATCATTCTTCTTATGTTTTATGAAAAACACTACCTTCTCTCTCTTGTTCTTCATAAAATTCATTTTTATGAATCTAATTTGTATAAATCAAACACTAATAATACTAGTAGTAGTATATGAGTATTAGTAACCGATTTTAAGGTAAATCACATTACAAATATTTTGTACATGTTAGTTTGTGAGATTTTGGGATAGTCTTGGGTGCTACTTATTGGAGGGCTTCTATTTTGAAGTCATGAATGTTCATCCATTATTGGAAAGCTCAATAACTAACAAGAAGGAGATCTTGTTGGTGCCCATAAACGACCGAAATTATAGATGGTGAGAAATCGATTTTCTTATCTCTTCTTATTTAGTTTTCATGCATAAGATCTAAATTAATTTTATGACTAAATTAATTTGTAACATATAAGAATATGTTGTATAATGAGATATAGATTTCTAACAAAACGTTACTGATGTAATTTATTTATTTCTTTTTGTGTGAAGCAGAGACCGTAGTTTGTGAAACTAGAAGGTTATTTTGTGAAACTTAACTAATATATACAACCTGGGTAAGATTAAAAACTGAACTAATAAACTGAACCAAAAAGTGAACTTGTGAATCTTAGTCCTTGTATTTGTGAATCCTAGAGCTCTTTTTGTGAACCCTTTAGGAATGACCTATTCTGCTCTCTTCCTTGCTCAGATAATATCCTCAGACTTTATTTGTGAATCACAGACCTTATTTAGTGAATCTTAAACCTTGTTTTGTGAATGTGAGGTGTGACTTTGTGGATCGTTTATCTTCTTAGGTATTGATTCAAATGTCAACAACAACTCACAGTGTAGTGTGACGCCTCGTGTCGGTTGTGGTGAGGTTCCTTGCTCTAATGTTGGTTCTCGTCAGGATAGTGAGGGTTCTACTGCTGTCTTAACAACCCCTACAATGCCAACTATTTCCACACCAACTACTTTGGTAACTTACATACCGGGTGGCACTGAGCAATGGATAAGTAGGATTGAAGAGAAGTTTACACCCGTGCTTGGCAAAACATTTGTGGACTTAGAGTCAACAATGTTGTTCTATAAAATTTATGCTATTGCTTGTGGGTTTGAAGCAAGGAAGTCTTCAACTAAGAGGTTTAAAGATGGTATTATTCGAACAAAATGCATGGTTTGTCATCGTCAAGGTTTTAATAACAGGAAAAATCGTCCTCGCAAAGCTGATGCAAAAACAACAACTGTTGAAACTGGTGACAAAACAAAAGCTGGTGCAATAAGTGCAAGTAGAAAAACAAAAACTGCTAAAACCAGTACGAAAAAGAGTGGAGTTGCAGGTGCAGGTGAAGCTGAGAGTTCCAATAAGCAAAGTGGTACAAGAATAACTAAAATTAAAAGGTGGGTTGTGAAGCAATGATAAAATTCATGTTCCATGAAAAGATGTACAAGATTGAACAATTCCGTGAGGGTCACAATCACCCAGTGACGCCTGTCAAAAATAGGGAATTTGAGAAACTTGCTCTTAATATAAATTAACTGAAAGAATATCATAAGCAATTGATTATCCAAAATTTGAGATTGAATGTCGGGGCTAGTTTAACATACAAATTATGCAAGGAACAAGCAAAGGGTTTCGAAAATGTTGGAGCTACCCTTACGCATTTCAAGAATTTCCAAAGGGAAGTAAAGTGTCTACTTAATGGCAAGGATGGACATATGTTCATCTCTCGTTTAGAAACCCTCCGAGAAACAAAAGGGTTGGTATTTTCATATGAAACAGATGATGACAGTGCTTTGACAAGAATTTTTTGGACAAATGCGGATTCCATCAGATGTTACGCATTGTTTGGTGATGCTATTTCATTCGATCCAACCTATGGAACGAACAAAAATAACATGAAATTTGCACCTTTCACTGGCATTGACAATCACAAAAAGTCAATAACATTTGGATGCGTGCTTTTAGATCAAGAAGATGATGACTCATTTATTTGGGCATTTCAGCAGTTCCTGAAAGCAATGGGTGGCAAAGAACCCAATTACATCATCAGTGACCAAGATGCCGGAATAATAAATGCAGTTCCAGGTGTGTTTGGAATATCTTACTTTTGTGAAACTGGTTATTTATTTGGTGAATCTAGGAACATTATTCGTGAATCTTGAAGTTTATTTTGTGAATCATAGAGTGTGTTTTGTGAAAGTTAGATCTTGATTTGTAAAACACAAAGCTAATATTGTTAAACTTGGTCATAAGTTGTTGAAATTGCCTATTTTGTTATTTCTCTTATCTTGTGAATCCGAGACATTGTTTTGTGAATCTCAAACCTTATCTTGAGAATCTCAGACCGTATCTTGTGAATCTCAGACCTTGTTCAGTGAATCTTTGGGCTTGTTATGTGAAACTTGGTCATGGTTTAAAATCATCTATTTTACTCTTAATTTTGTGAATCTCAAACCTTATCTTGTGAATCTCAGACCTTGTTCAGTGAATCTTTGGGCTTGTTATGTGAAACTTGGTCGTGGTTTAAAATCATCTATCAGTCTCTTAATTTTGTGAATCTCAGACCTTATCTTGTGAATGTCAGACCTTGTTCAGTGAATCTTAGGGCTTGTTATGTGAAACTTGGTCGTGGTTTAAAATCATCTATTTTGCTCTTAATTTTGTGAATCTCAGACGCTATCTTGTGAATCTCAGACCTTATTCAGTGAATCTCAGGGCTTGTTATGTGAAATTTGGTCGTGGTTTAAAATAATCTATTTTGCTCTTAATTTTGTGAATCTCAGACCTTATCTTGTGAATCTCAGACCTTGTTCAGTGAATCTTTGGGCTTGTTATGTGACACACAAAGCTAATATTCTTAAACTTGGTCATAAGTTATTGAAATTTCCTATATTGTTATTTCTCTTATCTTGTGAATCTGAGACCTTGTTTAGTGAATCTTAGAGCTTGATTTGTGACCAAAGATCTCTGACAATAGATAATGTGGATTTTATGACTTACAGCCGTGTTCAAAAAAGTAAGATATTAGCAAGATATCGCTTTTGCATGTGGCACATTATGAAGAAAGTAACAGACAAGGTTGAGAGCACAATTTGCAAAGAGACTGATTTCTTAAGTCGTCTGAACAATGTTGTCTGGAACGAGGACTTGGAGCCTGAGGAATTTGAAGAGAATTGGGCTAAGGTCATTAGCGAGTTTTCGTTAGAAGAAAATAAATGGTTGACTGACAAGTTTGCGGAATGAGATCAGTGGATACCCGCTTATTTCAGGAATGTGCCGATGGGCAACATTTTAAAAACCACAAAAAGATCAGAGAGTTCGAATAGCTTCTTCAAGAGATTTGAAAATAAATATGGGACTCTTGTAAAATTTTGGATTAGATTTGAGAGTGCCATGGACCAACAAAGGCACAATCTAAAGCTTCTTGAAGCACAGAGCCACAACTCAATGCCTGAAACCCTATTCAGGTCAAACTGGGAAGCCCATGCAGTGAAGGTCTATACACATGAAGTGTTCTTTGACTTCCAAGAGGAGGTTAAATTTTCGGTAAATGCGTGTAGTGTTTGTGGATACACCCCACTAGATCCAGTAACTAACTTTGAAGTTTCAATTGTTGAGGACGCGAACAAGCGAAAGAGATATGCAGTTGAGTACAATAGGAGAACAATGGATGTCCGTTGTGAATGTAAATTGTTTGAAAGGAAAGGTATCTTATGCAACCACATCTTTTGGATTTGCTCGGGAAAGTTTAAGGAAATTCCTGAGAATTACATTTTGCGTAGGTGGAGTAAGAATGCACTCAGAAACCCGGTTTATGATTTGAACGAAAATCTACTGGAAAACAATGATCTTACTGGTAATAGTAAATTTGGAATGTCTCGGGTGTGGTCTGAGATTTACGCAACTGTTGGTATGCTCAAAAGAGAAGAAGAAGAGTCAGATATGAGAGAGTTTGCCAAGCTAATAAAAGAATTCCGAGAGAAGTTGGAGCCAAACCCAAAACCTTGGACCAAAGAACAAGAATTGGAGACCCTTCTCAACTGCAAGGCTCCAAAAGAAATCAAGATCTTACCACCTAAAGCTTCTAGAAACAAAGGTAGTGGTAAAAGGATGGTGAGCAGCAAAAATAAGGCAATTATGAAGGCAAAAAAACTGAAAAGGTTGTGTGCTAAGTGTAAACGCATGTCACACCACGATAAAAGAAATTGTCCAAATGAGTTTGCAGAGCATCCTCCTGAGAATCAAGTATGTATAATTCTACTCTTATCTTTCCATTTTAGTATTGCTTGAAAACGCAACTACTATTGTCTACTAATTCTTTTTTTTTTCTAAAAAAAAGTATCTAATTAAAGGTTTGATTCTTCACATAGGGAGAAACATCGGAAGAAGAGGAAGAAGAGGAAGAGGTCGAGAATGAAGAATGATGTAATGGAGTAATGGAGTATTCTTAAGCAACGAGAATAGAGATGACGATTGAAGAAGACAAGTTTTAAGCTCGTTTTATTTTTGTCAATGTTGTGAATCCTATGAATCCTGGACTTTATTTTGTGAAACTGGAACGTAGAATTGTGAAACTTGGTTCTGAATCTAGCATCAAGCGGTTTTATCATTTCAGACCTTGTTCAGTGAATCTTGTGAATCTCAGACCTTGTTCAGTGAATCTTAGGGCTTGTTCTGTGAAACTTGGTCGTGGTTTAAAATCATCTATTTTGCTCTTAATTTTGTGAATCTCAGACCTTATCTTGTGAATCTCATACCTTGTTCAGTGAATCTTAGGGCTTGTTCTGTGAAACTTGGTTGTGGTTTAAAATCATCTATTTTGCTCTTAATTTTGTGAATCTCAGACCTTATCTTGTGAATCTCAGACCTTGTTCAGTGAATCTTAGGGCTTGTTCTGTGAAACTTGGTCTCAGACCTTATCTTGTGAATCTCAGACCTTGTTCAGTGAATCTTAGGGCTTGTTCTGTGAAACTTGGGCGTGGTTTAAAATCATCTATTTTGCTCTTAATTTTGTGAATCTCAGACCTTATCTTGTGAATCTCAGACCTTTTGCTCAACTCATTGACAATGTCAATGTCAAACTTGGTCATGGTTTAAAATCATCTACTTTACAACTATCAAATATCTTTACAAGACTTGATGAAGGCAACAATCTTTACAGGAGGCTCGACCCACTTTTGCTCAACTCAATGTCAATGTCAATGTCAAATTAGCTCAAATTGCTCAACTCAATGTCAAATTAACTACATAAGTCACATAAGTGACCCTGAAAAATTATTACGACTTTACAAATATCAAATATCTTTACAAGAGTTGATTAAGGCAACAATCTTTACAGGAGCCTCGACCCACTTTTGCATATTATGACTTCACGGACAATTGTCTGCTTTAATTAAACACCTATATAACCAAAAACAAGTACAATCGACTTATTTACGAAATATTCGCCAAAGTTATGAAGAAATGAACTTCACATCATTTTTAAGACAATGAAGTGTACCTTTTTAGTATTTTTATCCCATCTAAGTAGTTCCAATATGATCGATTTTCGATATTGTGTCAATTTCTGCCAAAAGCGACATATATTATTGATGTATATAGACAACCAACCTATCTTTATTTGGTGAATATCAAACCTTGTTTTGTGATTCTCAAACCTTGTTCAGTGAATCTTAGAGCTTGTTCATTGAATCTCAGACCTTGTTGATTTTAAACCACTTATAATGACTAAGTTTCACAAAAAAAGCTCTGAGATTCACTGAACAATGTCTGAGATTCACAAGATAAGCCTTTATTTTCGTATACTAATGAAGTTACCTCAAATTATTCACTTTTGGTCCATAAATTATCATCGTCCAAGGCACTCAACCACTGCAACAGAAAAACTCCACAATCATAACTAGACAAAAAAAACAGTAAATGGTTTAAAATCAACAAGCTCAAAATAATAACTATTGATCTGTTAACAAAAGGAAAAAGATACATGCTTACATACCTTGTTGTTTGTTGAGGGACTTCGAGATTGACAAATTCGTTCGTGTTCATGAACTCCAAAGATTTATATGACTCTCCCAAAATAGCTGAAACATGATGTACCTGAAAAAGAAAAGGCAATAACAAGATCAAAATATATTTTGGAGTATACTTTTCAAAGAAAAGGCAATAACAATATTTTGGCAAAAAAAAAATCATACAATCTCTTTGGCATGCTTGTTGTCAGGATCCACATTAACAGCCACGCATGACTCAAGGATGAAATTTTTTCCCTGCTTTATATCACAGACACAAGCCCACCAATGCAGCGGCAGCGTGTTACTATGCAAAGGGATAAAAACCTGAGATAGTAAATGTACAAGACAAACCAAGAGATTAATGCTATAATAAGGAAAATAAGGCCCAAGATTCACAAAATAAGGTCAAAGATTCACAAAACAAGTTCACAAACTAAGGTCAAGGAGTTCACAAAACAAGGTCCAGGATTCACGAAATAAGTTCCAGGATTCACAAATAAGTTCACAAAATAAGGTCCAGGATTCACAAAATAAGGTCCAGGATTCACAAAATAAGTTCACAAAATAAGGTCCAGGATTCACAAAACAAGTTCCAGGATTCACGAAATAAGGTCCAGGATTCACAAATAAGTTCACAAAATAAGTTCCAAGATTTACAAAATAAGCTCCAAGATTCACAAAACAAGTTCAAAAAATAAGCTCCAAGATTCACAAAATAAGGTCCATGATTCACAAAATAAGGTACAGGATTCACAAAATAAGTTCACAAAATAAGGTCCAGGATTCACAAAACAAGTTCTAGGATTCACGAAATAAGGTCTAGGATTCACAAATAAGGTCCAGGATTCACAAATATCTGACCTTGTCGATATGGCTACCAGCAAGTGGAGTGTAACTGTCCTTTATGTGTGCACCCCAAATTTCGGGGTTGTTTTCTCGATGAAGACCCTACAAGTCACAAGAAGGCAATTTTAGAAACAAAGCAACTTTAAGAACGCAAAATACTTGAATATCAACATATAAAGGATTTGAGACTGACAAATATTGTTGTTGGCAAGTAGAGTAAATTTCTTCTACTGAGTGTGCACGTAATTCCAAATATATCAATGACCTACAAAATTAAATTTGTTTGGAAACATATGAAGGAAATGTAGATCTATATACATACTAACATACTCATATATGTCGAAATTAATTTGTCATAAAATTAAATGCGGATTTTATGCATGCAAACAATATAATAAAATAGAGAAGAAATCATATCCTTACATTGAAATTTCGGTTCAAATGGGCACAAAAGAAATCTCCTTTTCTTTTGTTCTTGAGCTTTCCTTTAATGGAAGAACAAGATCCAAGTGTAGGATCCCTCCTTAGGAATAATACCCAAAGCTTAACTCTTAATCTAATTAATATTATAAGAACTAGTACAATATTAATTTAGTAGAAAAATGACCCAAAAATATTACAATACACTTGATATTTTCGGTTTTTATGAGGAAGAATAAGAGAGCTTTTTATCTCTCTAGAAATCTTATTTTGGATGAGTAAAAAGTGAATGAACAATACAATTACATTATTGTATATGAGGTAAAAATTAAGAGAAAAACCCAATGTTTTTCTCTTCTTAAAAACCGGACAAGGGTAGTGGGATGAGAGCCAATGCATGGAAAAATTGTTCTTTACAATAAACCATAGGGTTGCATGGCTAGTTACTAGGGTAATCATCATGCCCTCCACTAATTATAATCAACATATAATTAGCTTAAAACTCCTCTAATTTTCGGCCCACTTGAGTTAATATGGATTCCATATTATTTTTGTCAATAGTCAATATGTCACATGTCACATGTCACATAAATTTGTTATGTATTTTTAACATATTAAAAATCAACGTATCATCAAAAATACGTCACATACAAAAATCGACTTAGTAATTTCATAATTACTTGTGCCAAAAATTTTACCATTTATAAATCACAACAGATTGTATTTATAATAATTCATTCAATTTTTGATTGTTTCTTTAAACATTAATTTCATCCGAGTAATGATACAATTCAATTACTCAGACCGTATCTCATTTAATCACATTTCAAAATGATACGTAAATTATACTTCCAAAATCGTCCGTCAATTTTCAAGTAATTTAATTAACTCGTAACATTATACGATTAATTAAATAATCAATTAAGAGTGTTGCCCTATAGGTATGACCTAGGGGTCAATCGATCACCACCGTCACACGACAAAGTAATGTCAAACTCTAGTCACCAATCATTACCGATATATGTTGACCAGTTGTGAGAACAATATTACTTCCCAATTGTATTCTTTATAATGAGATTTAAACATGTGATCATCATGATCAATAGTCGTGATCGCATTATTGTCGGAGGACACATATTCCAACAATCTCCCACTTGTCCTCGACAAGTGTGCGTCACCAATTCTCTTGTCCTATTACTATCTCCCACTCAATGCAAGGTGTCTTTCAGGTCGTACTTCCAAGTGATCATATCGAGAGTGGTTTCCTCGATCTGGAGAATAACTGATTGACCGGATTTATCTATCATAGATACATTCCGAGCGTGGCCACGCATTTCCAGTTCATTACTCCTCGAGTGACCCTGAGATATTGTTATAACCCTGACAAGGGGGTGGACAATTCCTATCGCACTTATTTCCTTCGACTAGCCACAGCCATCATAACCCAAAATATGCCCATTTGACCCCATTTACGAAGGTCGTAGTAACACAAATCAAAGTTAATCTGAAACTGTGCCATCTTAGGTTAATAGTCTTTAGTCAAAAGAATCGACTCATTTGAATACTATAGTAGCTCTCGCCACGACCAGGCTATATAAATTGCCAGAACTCTATAAGCGGTCATAAGGCCCGACAAAATGTTCCTAACAGTCTGCCTATGTGATCGACTAGTCATCTCACATGACTCTATGGCACTTGAACTTGCCATCAATCGCATCACACTCTAGTTACTTCGAGACGTCACCTCATATAAGTAACTATGGGCAAATACAATGTTAATCCGTGTTCACTTTAACGGGGTTCAATTGTCTCCACAACCCGTTTGGATGTAACAAAGTATAATAAAAGAGTTTTTAAAGTAAAACTCGAACGACAAATGCGATTATCACATATGAATAGTCAATGCCTGATTACTATTTCATGTTCTATAATCTAATTTGATCTTGTACGTAGTTGTTCATTTCAATTCAATTGAAATGACATGACTCATCATGTTTAGCCTTTGAGAAGGCTTTGGTTAGTAGGTTTTATCAATTTCTTGTACCTTACTCAACCTCACTACATACTCGTTTTCCTTTGTAATGTATACATTTGCATTACAAAACTTTCTGAGTACGTGTCGAAATCCAATCAAGACATAGGCCCTCTAGCCTAAGAATAGCTCCCACTGTTTTCACAGTGTGCAGGACTCATCTTTCTTGCACATCTCATGATCGCAAGTGTACTCAATTTCCGTTATAAATATCTCTCATTGTTCTTTATTGCCTAGAACGATTCTAGAAAATCTACTTCTTAATTAACATTGCCACAATGGTATCTTAACCATCCTAATGTTCTTTGATTATGGTTTTGTCGGAAACCATGCGCAATCTCAATTGTCAATTGTCACTTGTGTAACACCCTTACACAATATTGCATCATAAACACTTTGCTTTACTTCTTTAATGCTTCTGCAAGCACTTAAGGGTAATCTTTATAGCTTATTTGGTAAAGATTACTTAAATTCGATTTTGAAAACAATTCATCATACTCAAAGCATATGAAGTGTTATACATCATTACTCATTTAATTGATCCGGCAGCGGAAGCAAATGGAATCAATCAAATATGTTCAATTTAATTGAACTGGTCATGGATCTTATCAACATAAGACTTCTTATTGACGCTAATATCACGTGGATTTATCTTTATAAATCCGTATATTAAAGATGTATTATAATACTCCAAAAGTCTTAAATCATTCGCAATGATCAATATGTCATCCACATATAAGACTAATTAAAACTTCTGTAACTCCCACTAAACTCCATGTATAAACACAACTTCTCGACTTATTGAGAAATGTTTTACCACATGATCAAAATGTTGATTCTAACTCATTGATGTCCTACTTAAGACCCTCTCTTAAGTTTCACATTATCTTAGGATTGCAAGAATCTACTAAACTCAAGACATGTATTGAATACATTCCTTCTATTGAAGAAGTGGGTTTTAGATTTACTCGCTATGTATTTCATAACCTCATGATGAAACACAATCCTTAAGAAGATCCAAATAGACTTAAGCATTTCAATTGGTGTAAAAACCCTTTGCAACCAATCAACCTTGAAATCTCTCTTTATTAGTGCAAAACCCTTTGCAACTAATCAAGCCTTGAAATCTCTCTTTATTAGTGCAAAACCCTTTGCAACTAATCAAGCCTTTTATTTCGGATTTTCATGGCTCTAAGCCTTATATTGAGTTGTGACTTAAACACTCTTATGTAAGTCATATGTCCATTTCTTTCTAGAAGTAATCAATTTGAATCAAACAATTTTTTTTGTAAGTTATAAGCTCTTTACTTTCTTCAAAGTAGCATGAATTCATCATTTTTAACAAGTGACGAATTTTAACCTCCTAGGTTTTGAAGAAACAACGTCTTACACAAAACGTCTCATGTAGCCAAGAAAGACCAGTTTCTTGCTACATAACATTCTTTGTGGCTCTTTGAATAATTTCTCCCACTCTGTCTTCTAGAAATAAACTTGTATTTTAGAAAGACAGCTTCATGAGCCGCAAACCCGTCGTACTCGTGATAATTGAAAGGGAAAAAATGAGCATTTGTTTCTTGTGATAACTTACAAGCATGGTACCCTTACCATTTCATATCTCATATGTTTTGATTTAGTGGAAAAATAGTTTAGACAAAAATGATAAAATCCCCAAAAGGATTCAAGTGACTCAAAGTAACTTGATTGAAGTTCAAACCATATTGAATAGCGTTTGAATTCTTATCCAATCACACATTATTCCATGATGCGTGCTAAGAGAGATTAACTTGTGATACTATATCACATTTCCTTTGGCTTATATCAAAGTCTTCACTTTGATAATCCCATCACGACTAAATCGTGATTCCTTGAACTTTTGAACTTCTTCAAAGATTTCTCTATTTACCTTATTAAGTGAACACACTAGTGTCAACTTAAATCGTTGGTAAAAGAAAATGATCAACCTATTTTGGATCAATGATTTACAACCTCGATCTCCTTTTCAACCAAAAGGCACGAGACATCTTGCTTTGAATACAAGATACGCATATACCATTAACGATCTAATGGTTTCAAGAGTACTTGATAACTCTTTGCGTTCATCATTCCAAAATTTAAGGTTTAATCTTGGGTTACCAATTTGAATCTTACATCATCTACATGATATATCATTCTAGTTTGTTTTAGAATATAATCACCTTGATAATGGGCTAGCCATACATCAAATCGTGGTGTATAGGGTCACAAAAGTGAAAACCCTTTTTGTATCTTAACAAGTTTATATTCTTATTTAGAGTTTATGCACTTAATAGTCACAATTAAGTACAACTTTAAATCCAAAAACTAGATTGAGTACACAATTACTCTATCTCTCGACATTATTGTTGCTAGTCGTCATATTCTAATCATCCTATGTATCAAGTACAATGATGAAAACCTCCACTGGTTTCTAATATTGACGAAGTGGTACTAGCAAAATTTATGTTTAATCAAATAAACATTTAAAGAAGAAGGTCCCATTAGATGTCCCACAACTAACTTGTTGATTCTTCAATAATTTGGGGCAGTTTCCTTTCTTGTGTCCAACATTTAAGACAATGGAAACTTTATTGGTCGGGATTGATAGGTTTAGTATCGTCATTCCTCAATGACTTTACTTTCAACATTACCTTGTATCAATTCCATTACTATCTTTACTTCTTGAACCTCGTCCTCATCTTAACGGTTTAAGAGAATGCTCCCACTTATTTCAATGAGTCTTTGCTTTGAGAAGCAAAATTGAATTCACGAAGATCACTCTTCATTTGTTCGTTTTAGTCTTAAAACTTTCATTGAAGTGGTTGCATTATTTTGGTCAATTACGAATTCTTGACAAAACTAATTACCAAAACAATTTATCGCTTCAAGGTACTTAATTCATTTAAGTACATGAAAAATAATCCATTGTAAGTAGATGTGTTAGTCAAGAATCAAAAACCTGTTTGATAATGAATAACTTCAATCTATACTCTTTACAAGAGATCCTTAGCAATGGTTCATATGAGGTTTTAGAAGCAAATTCATATTTGTCTTTGGTTACGATGTTTTAATGGAGATTTGAATCAAAATCGAAATGATATCGTATATGAATTGTGGTAAAGAAATAGAACAATATAAAAACGGAATAGTGGAAAACTTAACATTTATCGTTTTATTAATACTTGTAAACAAGTATAGCATTTACATAGTGACCTCTACCCAACTATGATAAATGATTCCAAGATCCAAATTCATATTAACTTGGGCACGGTGGGGCCGATACATCCCTTATCAATATAACTCGGTGGATTAACTCTTTAATCGATTCTACTTTTAGAACTCTTGGTCGATAAAATTACATTAACATTTATCTTTAGCCCAAAACACATCGACAAGGGCACGGTGGGGCCGATACATCCCTTATCAAATACTTTTGTTGAGTTCAATCCAAATTTCGAATAAATGTGTCCATGATCCAAACCCACATTAACTTGGGCACGGTGGGGCCGATACATCCCTCATCAACATGAATTCGGTGGATTAACATTTATCACCCACTTCCCCTACATAACAAGGTTTGTACCCCGGTGTGGCCGAGTGCACTCCCTCACGAAATAGGTTTTCATGGTTTCTACTATTTGGTAAGGCTATGTCTCAATTGATTGTTTTAGCGAGAGGTCATGTCAATTTATTATCTATCACATTTTAAGTGAACTAAAGCGGTGAACTACGATAATTCTAATTGACACGGTCGATAAACTCGATAAAAGATAATGCATGTTTAGTTATGGCGATTTAGCAATGCATGTGACATAAAATAAAATGCAAGCATAAAAAATAAATAAATAAATCCTAGTATGGCCTTTCCTAAAATAGAAAAACTATTTATCTATTACATATTCGGAAACCAACTCCATTGGTCCCTTGAACTTCGGTTGTGGCACGCATCTCGAGGTAACACCGTCTTTATGTATCGCCATTCTTGAAGAAATCCGTCTTTTGGAACTCCGGAATGAATAAAATTACATAATAAATTACATAATTTCCTATTATACATTTGTAACTAAAATAAAATAAATCTATTAAATTACAAAACGGTGATACGAGATCACAATAAAATTACAACCGAATCGATATTCCCATACATTTCGGGAAATACCAATTAAAATCTAAGGCCATACTAAGTAAAATTACATAATTCAAAATTACATAAATTAAAATTATGACAATCATAAAGAAAATGCAGCATTATAATATGTATGAACATGCTCAATTTTATGCTAAATCGCCTTTAATTAGCCAATATCGTATATTACTCGGTTTTTACGGATTTGCGTGATTTCAACATTTTATAATCACAAAAATACATAAACTCATATTTATGCATAAGTTAATTACCCTAACCTCTTAGGACTCAAAATTTAGTCTTCACTAATAATTTGACCATAATTAACCCATATTTTATAAAATTGTTCATAAATGGACCAAAATTACAAAAATAAGCTATTAAACTTCAAATAAATCACAAAATTTCAAATAAATTCAAAATTTGAAATTTAAACTCATGAACATTCTGGAAAATTTCCATGACACTCATAATGTTCAAAAACCTTAGGTTAAAAATTTCGAAAATTTACCGGAAAAACAATGTTGCGGTTTATCGATTTTTAATAAAATAATCATAAAAACATGGAAAAAATTATTTTCATTAACTTTTCAATCTTAGATCTGAAAAAGATAATAAAATGCAACATTAGACGTTTTTCCTAAGTCATAGATTATGTTTTATTAATTTTCCACTAATAATGTCACTATTTATGCTATTTTTCTTCAAAAATTCATAAATCATGCAAAAAGACTTCTTTATAGCCAATTATTTTACACACATCTTGTAAAATTTCATGTGACAACATATTAAAAAACTATGACCAGATTCGAAATTTAACTCATATTAACCTATTTTTTCACTTAAATCCGAATTTAATAATGAAAAATTCATTTTTCGAGCATAACAAGTCCAAAAATTATGAAAATTTACAGGTTATCTCAAAATAATATGTTTCACAACATATCCAAAAATCAATGAAAAATTCGAAGTATAGCTATTTTTAGACCAAAAATGACATTTTTACTCATAAAATCACATTTAAATGCCATTATTGTAAATTATGAACAATAAAAATCCGAAAAATTAACCAAAATATCCTAAAACATTTTAGGACCAGAAATATTAACATGCGTGTAATAATTTCGTGATATATCATAATAACACAAATTTTACAAGTTTTATTTGTTATTCTTATAACTCGGAAAAACTTTTAACCAATTTGCATGCAAACAACCGTGGCTCTGATACCAATTGAAGGAAATGTAGATCTATATACATACTAACATACTCATATATGTCGAAATTAATTTGTCATAAAATTAAATGCGGATTTTATGCATGCAAACAATATAATAAAATAGAGAAGAAATCATATCCTTACATTGAAATTTCGGTTCAAATGGGCACAAAAGAAATATCCTTTTCTTTTGTTCTTGAGCTTTCCTTTAATGGAAGAACAAGATCCAAGTGTAGGATCTCTCCTTAGGAATAATACCCAAAGCTTAACTCTTAATCTAATTAATATTATAAGAACTAGTACAATATTAATTTAGTAGAAAAATGACCCAAAAATATTACAATACACTTGATATTTTCGGTTTTAATGAGGAAGAATAAGAGAGCTTTTTATCTCTCTAGAAATCTTATTTTGGATGAGTAAAAAGTGAATGAACAATACAATTACATTATTGTATATGAGGTAAAAATTAAGAGAAAAACCCAATGTTTTTCTCTTCTTAAAAACCGGACAAGGGTAGTGGGAGGAGAGCCAATGCATGGAAAAATTGTTCTTTACAATAAACCATAAGGTTGCATGGCTAGTTACTAGGGTAATCATCATGCCCTCCACTAATTATAATCAACATATAATTAGCTTAAAACTCCTCTAATTTTCGGCCCACTTGAGTTAATATGGATTCCATATTATTTTTGTCAATTGTCAATATGTCACATGTCACATGTCACATAAATTTGTTATGTATTTTTAACATATTAAAAATCAACGTATCATCAAAAATACGTCACATACAAAAATCGACTTAGTAATTTCATAATTACTTGTGCCAAAAATTTTACCATTTATAAATCACAACAGATTGTATTTATAATAATTCATTCAATTTTTGATTGTTTCTTTAAACATTAATTTCATCCGAGTAATGATACAATTCAATTACTCAGACCGTATCTCATTTAATCACATTTCAAAATGATACGTAAATTATACTTCCAAAATCGTCCGTCAATTTTCAAGTAATTTAATTAACTCGTAACATTATACGATTAATTAAATAATCAATTAAGAGTGTTGCCCTATAGGTATGACCTAGGGGTCAATCGATCACCACCGTCACACGACAAGTAATGTCAAACTCTAGTCACCCAATCATTACCGATATATGTTGACCGGTTTGACAGTAACAATATTACTTCCCAATTGTATTCTTTATAATGAGATTTAAACATGTGATCATCATGATCAATAGTCGTGATCGCATTATTGTCAGAGGACACATATTCCAACAACATACACATCGAGTGACGTGAACAAAATGAAAACATGGGGAGGAAAAGGAAAATAATACTCAGGGGTTGCTTACCTCATCCATAATAAGGCCTTTCGGTCCAAGGCTATGCAAAGCTTCTCTTCTGACTTCCATCCACGGAGTGGACACCATAACGTCACTTCATTATTGATAAAATTCAATTAGTAGATATATTTATTACAATAAAAAATCAAAAAATCAAAGCAAAAATATGACATTACTGTTTAGTTTTCTTTGATTTCTTTTGAACAAAATTCAGCAATTCATTGTCAGTGTATCGAGGCCATTCTAGTGCATCATTTTGTACTATTTCTCTAGATAGGTTCTCTTGATTGCACGCCCTCAACTCCTTACTGGCAGATGGTTTATCGAGGCCGGAAACAATTGGTGTAGAAGGAGGATCATTGTTCCCTACCACGGGAGGAGGAGTAGAAGTCGCAGGAGTAGCTAGAACAGTAACGGTGGGGTGAGTGGGCTCACTATTCTCAGAACATGTAATAATTTGATCGCACGCCCTCAACTTCTTACTGGCAGATGGTGTAGAAGGAGGATCACTGTTCCCTACCGTAGGAGGAGGAGGAGGAGGAGGAGTAGAATTAGAAGGAGTAGCTAGAACAGTCACAGTGGGATGAGTGGGCTCATTGACGGAAGGGACATCATCAATAGCACTGGAACTTGTTTGCATATCTCTTTCACTTGTTCTCCTCCTATTGTACTCAACCCACCGTTCTTGATTATGATGATCATCCGCTACCACTGTGGGCTCAGAATGGTCAGGTTGTTTATCATTGACGGGAGGGAAATCATCACTGACGGGAGGAAAATCATCAGTAGCAGTATTATGAGAGGGAGATAAAACATGATCAGGTTGTTCATCAGCTTGAATACAAGATGTTGAAGGTTCACCAAGTGGTATGATTTGGCATTCTGGTTTTGGTGGTGAATGACGTGACTGTATTGGTTGCAAAGCTTCACCCATCACATCCAATGCCTCCAACAATTCAGCTAGATTATCCCCACTATTACCCTCCACACTCTCCTGGACATTACCCTCCACACTCTCCTGTACATTACCCTCCTCATTATTGTCTTCTTGAGATAACCTAAAACCATCTGTCATACCATCTACAGCTGCAACTAGTTTAGAAACTGTTGCTGAGGAAGGTAGTTTGCTCAGAGCTTGGCTATCAAGAGATTTGTACTCCATGAAAGCTTGAGCCATGACCTTTGCGGAAACCGCAAGTTTATTAACAAACTCAGTAGTACTACCTGAATTATTAGTTAGAAGAGGATCAACATTTGCGGAAAGTGCAAGTTTATTAATAAACTCAGTAGGAGGATCATAAGGTTCTTCATCTTCAGAATGTTGTTGTTCACTTGTTCGCTTTGAAGACTGCCTAAACTCAATAGTAGGCAAAGGTGCACTCGGTGGCCTTAAGACTGCCTAAACTCAATAGTAGGCAAAAGTGCATGTGCCTTATGCTGAGTGATGACCAGTGGAGGCTCAATAGAACTTTTGCCGAAAGTTTTATTGTCCGAATTTTTGTCATTCACTTCCTCCTTAATTCTCTCGGATATAGCTTCTTTAGTCCAAGTTGAGAGCGTTGGAAACTGCCGAGTAACAAGGCGTGCTTTGAAGACACATCGGTCTAGATAAATAAAAACCAAGATCATAATAGGTCCACCAAACCAATTTTCTTTCAGCTTTTTGGTCTTCCACTCCTCCTTTTGCCAAGACTCAACTTGGGCAGCCAATTTACATTTGATAAAATTGCACCAGTGGAATTCGGAGATCAACTCAGTGTTTACCAAACTTTTAAGAAGTCTCAAACTTGCCTGATTGCTTACAACACCGCCTAAAAGAGCATTGAAGATATAAATGATGAAAGTGCGTTTGAAATCATCTCCACCATCTCTTTGTGTAGAGAGCTTTTCCATAATGTGTTTGAGCTCAATGGAACTACCTTTGTATTGACTTCTGAACTCCTCCAAAAGAGACACATAAGAAGGGCACTTATCTCCAATTTTTGCTTCTTCGACAATGTTTCGACCCATTGGCAATCCCAGGCATATATGGATATCTTCCTCTAAAACAAGGAGTTTCCCATCACACAACGATCCTGTAAAGGGGTCATAATTTGAAACTAGCCAGTACGCCAAGTGACCCGGAACAACATCTGTTTTAAGATGCAATAGATAACCAAATCCCATTTCTTGTATAGCTTCAATCTGCTTATCTGATGGTGGATTCTCCTTATTGTTAAGAAAGTGGTAAAGCCCAACAGGAGACATCCGAGTCCTCAACACAGGCATTCTGTGTTTGTAAATTCTTGTCTTTTTTGTAGGTGGCTCAGAGAGTGGTTCAATAGCTTCAGTAGGTGCTTCAGTAGAATCAGCAGCTGGTTCAACAGGTCACTTCATTTTAGCTTGCTTCCTATTATGCACCAAGTAAGGCAAAATAACATCAGAACTAAAATCCAAAATGTAAACATTTTAAGTAAGTTTGACAACAGAGAAGGTGATTTCATGCACTTATTAACAAGTATAACAATATTATCTTCTAGCTTCACAAAACAGGGTCTGAGATTCACACAATTAGGTCCTAGATTCACACAACTAGGTCCTAGATTCACGAAATGCAAATGAGATGTAGCTACTGAAAACTTAACCAACAATACATTTAAAAACTGGCAATATAGAAGGATAAGATAATGAAAACATATAAGGTGATTTCATGCACTTATTAACAAGTATAAGAAATATTATCTTCCAGTTTCACAAAACAGGGTCTGAGATTCACACAATTAGGTCCTAGATTCACACAAGTAGGTCCTAGATTCACGAAATGCAAATGAGATGTAGCTAACAAAAACTGGCAAAAACCCTAAACCCTAAACCCTCACTAACAAAAACATTTAAAAACTGGCAAAGAACATGCATCCAAAGAACATGCATCCAAAGAACGATAAATTAATCACAAAACCATACGCAAGAGAATCGAAATATACTAAAAAAACCCTAAGCCCTCACTAACAAAAACTGGCAAAAACCCTAAACCCTCAATAACAAAAACCTGCATAATAAAAACAATAATTTCACGAATTAAAGAAGTTGATTGAAAATTATGGTGAAAAATACGAAACAAAAGGAGGATGAATCGAAACTTGAGAAAGTAGATAGAAAATACCTAACTTGTGGATGATAGCGATAGTAGAAACGGTAATGCTAATGACAGACGAAAAGCTCAATGATAATGGCGGATAATGGCGAAGACGGATGCGAAATTGGAGCACTGAATATGGAAGTTGAAAAGAGAAACAGTTAGTGAATATGGAAGTTAAAGAGAGAGCACTGAATATGGAAGTTGAAGTGAAATTTGAAATTTCGAAATTTTGTGAAACTGGACCACGTGGATCTTTACTTAAGAATACATGACTCCTAATTTTGAGAATCTTGGAACTAATTACGTGAAACTGGAGCATGAAATTGTGAAACTAAGTCTTGAATAGTTGATCTTCACTTAAGATGTTTCTTTTACTCAATGTTGTGAATCCTGGAACTTATCTTATGAAACTGGAACATAAAATTATGAAACCTAGACCTGAATCCAGCATTAAGTATTTTTGTGATTTTGATCAAAATTTAGTCTTTAGTCGATGGCATCGTTTCCCAATTTAGCCTGAATCCAGCATCGTTTCCCAATGAAGTAAAGCCTTTAGTTGATGACATTAAACATGTAATTGTACATAATACAGAAAAAGATGCGAATCAAATGAGAAAGCGGCTTGCATTAAACATCTTTGTCTCTCAATAAAAGACTGTCATACGAAGTACACCCGTCTCATCTTATGGTCAAATCCAAGTTTCACAATTACTACTAAATACATTCTCGACTACTCAAATACAAGACTACAGACTAATCAATTCATGGTACCATTACAAACAAACAAGGTCATATGGCCGAATTTCACCATTTCGAATACTGAGTACATCAACACAAGATAGATATAGCAAGCCTGCTGAAGCAAGGGATGTCCGCCAGTAAACACATATCCATCGAAGAAAGATTATTTGCTTGCAAAAAGACTGTCATGTCATCAATGAAACACCTATACCATCAAAAACAAGTAACAATTAAGATATGTTCACCAAAGTTATGACCAAATGGACTTTGCATTAATTTTAAGTCAAGCAAGTGTACCGTTTTTGTATTTTTATCCCATTTAAGAAGTTCCAATATTATCTTCTTTCGATAGTCAGACAATTTCTGCAAAAGAGATTTTCATACAGTATAGTATATATTTAATATGTAGCAATGGCAAGGTAGGAGGCAAAACCCGTAAATCTATACCTCAAAATATTCACTGTTGGTCCATAAACTTTCATTGTCCAACGCATCCAACCATTTCAGCACAAACACTCCACAATCAAAACTACAAATAAATAAACATTTATGAGTAAAAGAAACATCTCAAGTGAAGATCATCTATTCAACTATTCATTTCAGCAATATGGGATTGGGTACTTGGTTTTGGTCAGAGAGGGACCATTCTAACTTGTACGATAAAAACACAAATATAGCCTAAAAAACGAAGATACATGGTTACATACCATGTTTTTTGTTGAGGGACTTCAAGGTTGACAATTGGGTTCATCTACATCAACCGCAAAGGTTCAAATGCAGATGAACCACCACAAAGAACAGATGAAACTTGGTACAACTGGAACATGAAAAAGCCAATAGAACATAAAAATATGACAGGGTTATATTTTTAAGAAACTAAAGATAAATACTCCAAAATATTTTGGGAAAAAATCATACAATCTCGTGGGATATGTGGTTATCAGGATCCGCATGTAAATCGGTGCTCGAGTCGAGGATGAAATTTACTTTTGCTTTAAATCGCAAACGCAAGCCCACCAATGACGACACTTATCGTTAAGCATAGGGATAAAAACCTGCAATAGACAAACCAATTAACAATACACATGAACGAAAATAAATAAAAAAGAACATAAATAGTAGAAGAGGGATCTTTCACCTTTTGGATATTGCTCCCATCAAATGGAATGTAATCAGACTTCAGGTATTGACCCCAAATAGCTGGGTTGCGTTCTTCATGAACGGTCTGCATGTGACAAAATTAGGACCATTTTAATAAACCAGAGAGGAGCAACATTAAGAAAGCAAATACTTGAATATCAACATCTAAAGGATTTGAAGCTCACATATACTGTGGTTGGCAAGTAGAGGAGATGTGATCTACCGAGTGTGGACTTAATTCCAAACATATCAATCACCTACAAAATCAAATTTAACAAAACATAGGTAAAGGATTCACAAAATAAGTTCCAGCATTCACAAAATAAGGTCCAGGATTCACAAAATAAGTTCCAAGATTCACAAAACAAGTTCCAGGATTCACAAAATAAGTTCTAGGATTCACAAAACAAGTTCTAGGATTCACAAAAAAAGTAAAATGAAACATGAAAAGAAAAAGGAAGGGAAAATGATACTTACCTGATCCATAACAAAGCCACGTGGTCCAAGGTTCTGTAAAGCATGTCTTGTGACTTCCATCCACGGAGTGGACACTATAGCGTCACTTAAATATTGAGGAAATGCAATTAGTCAATATCTCTCATAATATAACTTTTATATTGTAAAATCAAAGCAAAATCATATAACTTTTATATTGTAAAATCAAAGCAAAATCATTACAATTTAGTTTATGCCGATTTTGATCTGCAAACATAATCCAACAATTGTTGGTCACTGTAAGGAAGTGGTCGAGAGCCACTGCCACAATACGAACATATAACATTATTTAATCAACTAAAGTACTAAAGGTTTTGCAAGAAAAATTAGATAATATTAAAAGAAGAAGGTTCTTACAGCGGTACACGACTCCATTCTAGTGCATCTTTTTTCACTCTATCTCTTAATACGTTCTTATCACATGTAATACTGTGATAGCACACCCTCAATGCAAAACGCTTCACCTGAGCTTCCTATAAATGGAAAAAGGGGAATAATAATGTGTTGCAAACTTATAAAAATTTATATTTATCAATGTATAAATAGTGTTGAAAAAGTAATCTTACAGTATATATGGTTATTGGACAATCACTTTTGTTTCCTTTGTAATTCTCCAATATGTTCAATAAATAGATGCCATTATCTATTTCATCAGAAGTTAGGTTTGATTTTGGGATAAACACTTCGGGCGTCCACAAAATACTTGTCAGTGCTGGCAACTTTGGTTTAAGAAGTCGGATGAGCTTTTCTTTCTGTATGAACAAAAGAGAAATCAGTCTTTCTTAGTACAGGTATAAACAAAACTTATTTTGTGAGGTACAACACACTATCTAGGAATCATGTAAGGTACTATATTGTCAAAACAGACACTAGCTACGAAATTGCACCAGTTGAACCATACATCTTAGTTTGTAAAACTTGGAGTGAAATGGTAAAGGACCATAGGTTCACAAAATAAGATCTAGGATTCACAAAATAAAGGCCTACTTTCACAAAGTCCCCTATTTTGCCCTTTTCCCATTTTGGTGAACCTCAGACCTTGTTTTGTGAATCTCAGACCTTGTTCAGTGAATCTTAGGGCTTGTTTTGTGAAACTTGGTCAACATAAGTGGTTTAAAATCTTCTATTTTGCTCTTAATTTTGTGAATCTCAGACCTTATCTTGTGAATCTCAGACCTTGTTCAGTGAATCATAGGGCTTGTTTTTGTGAAACTTGGTCAACATAAGTAGTTAAAGTGATAAGATTCACAAACCTTAAGTGTAGGCTTCACAAAATAAAGTCATACATTCACAAAGTCATTTCCTAGTAGAATCACAATAACACACATTTTCCTAAGCAAAATGGAAACAATAGACGTACCACAGGTTGTATAAAACAAGAATAATCAATAGATCTGCCTTTCATAGGATGGATGATTTGCACTTTGCTACTTTTAGTTCTGAGGTCTATACAAATCAAGAAAGGTGGACATGAGGCGGAGACTATTGGAGCGCAAACCTGAAAAAGGACAAAAAGTAAACTGAATTAAAAAGACAAAAATACAGTGAATAAAAAAGACAAAAATGAACTTAAGTTGAAATATAAGCAGACCAAAATCAAAGACTTACTAGTTGAACTGTAGAAACATCAACATTTGAGAGACATTGAGAACAAAAAATAAGATCAGTATGAGTAACGATTAGAAGTCAACATCATGTAAAATAGACTTGGAGAATTGGATAAAGTAGAGGGTAATAAGACTAACACTTTCATTTCTATACGGCACAAATAAACGAGAAGGGGAAGTCCGGGATTTGAATATCTCAATACTATTTAAGATCTCACAATACACATCTATGACATGAGATGATATCCGATCGCCTTTAGCCACACTCTTCAACTGGCTCCTTGTCAAAGTCTGACATTGACTTTGAAAAAGAATCTCCGTTTCATCATATGATTCGCCAAGTATAAAATCTAATACTTGTTTCTCAGCTTGATTCAAATCCCTAAAAATATTAAGATTTCTTTGCAAATAGGGCTATCGTAAAACTTCAGCTGGAACTACAACCCTCCTCTTACCACGACCCGGAACATCCTCTTCAATTGGTAATGGAGATAAGGGAAATGGGATTGCAGCAGTAGTTGGGGTTTTTCAAGGAACACTGGCAATCGACTTTGCCAAATGACGTGGCGATCGACGAATATAGACACTGACAGATCGTTTACTGACAAATGGGTTATCAATTGTTGAAACAAGTGGAGTATCTGGTAGGCAAATAACATCAAGAGTTGTCTTCCGTACCACAGTACTATGAGGAGTAGGAGGAGTAGCTGTTATCTCAATAATTGTAGGCTCAGTGACGTCCTTGTCAGGAAGAACATCATCCAGAGCAGCGTGAGAGGATGTGTTCCCTACCAAAGGAGTGGGCTCAGTGAAAGGAGGGATGACATCCACAAGTAAGGATGACACAGCAGCATATGTGTCAGGCTCAGGCTCAGGTTGAGACAAGAAATGGTCATCAGCTGCTAAGAGCCTAAAGGATGGGTATTCTGCATTTGGTGGTGGTGAATGATGTGGCGTTATTGGTTGCAAAGCTTCACCCATTGCATCCAATCCCGCTAACAAATCAGCCTCAGACCACCCATAAAAATTATCCACATTCTCCCCAGCTTTCTCCACATTCTCCCCACCTTTCTCCACATTCTCTCCACCTTTCAACACATTCTCATGAATATCGTCAACCACTTTCTCAACGATATTCTCATCCACAATGTCCGACACCTTTTCCTCATTCTTTAAATCCTTCACATTTTCAGCATCATCCTCTTGTTGAGATAACTTAAAACCTTCTGCTATGTCGACTACAGCTGCAACTAGTTTTTTCACTGTTGTTATTGAAGGCAGTTTGGAGGGAGCTTGACTAGCAAGTGATTTGTAGTCCGTAAAAGCTTGAGCCATTGCCTTTGCGGAAAGTGCAAGTTTATGGACAAACTCACCAGTGCCTTCATTCCCAGGCAGAGGTAATTTTTCAGCTTCAGCTTCAGATGCTTTATCTTGAATTGTTGACTTGGAAGACTGGCCGAGCTCAATCTTTGGAGAAGGAGGACACAACTGTGGAATATGGTGGTTGATGACCATTTGAGGCTCAATAGAACCCCTGCCGAAAGTTTTCTTGTCCGAATTTTTGTCATTCACTTCCTCCTTAACTCTCTTGGATATAGCTTCTTTAGTCCAAGTTGAGAGCGTTGGAAACTGCCGAGTAACAAGGCGTGCTCTGAAGACACATCGGTCAAGATAAATGAAAACCAAGACCATAATAGGTCCACCAAACCAATTTTCTTTCAGCTTTTTGGTATGCCACTCCTCCTTTTGCCAAGACTCAACTTGGGCAGCCAATTTGCGTTTGATGAAATTGCACCAGTTGAATTTGGAGATCAACTCAATGTTTACCAAACTTTTAAGAAGTCTCAAACTTGCCCGATTGCCTACAACACACCCTAAAAGAGCATTGAAGATATAAATGATGAAAGTGCGTTTGAAATCATCTCCACCATCTCTTTGTGTAGAGAGCTTTTCCATAATGTGTTTGACCTCAATGGAACTACCTTTGTATTGACTTCTGAACTCCTCCAAAAGAGACACATAAGAAGGGCACTTATCTCCAATTTTTGCTTATTCGACAATGTTTGGACCCATTGGCAATCCCAGGCACAGATGCAATAAAGAAAGTGGTAAAGCCCAGCAGGAGACATCCGAGTCCTCAACACAGGCAGTCTGTCTTTGTAAATTCTTGTCTTTTTTGTAGGTGGCTTAGAGAGTGGTTCAAAGTAGCTTGAGAGGTGCTTCAAAGAGAGTGGTTCAAGTAGCTTCGACGTCCTCAACATGTCGCTTCATCCTGGCTTGGCTTGCTTCCTACAACTCAGTAAAGCCTATTATTCACAAAGCAAGGGAAATAAGTTCACAAAATAAAGAAACTTGGTCAGTAAGGTTTAGATTCTCAGACCCTGTTTTGTGAATCTCAGACCTTGTTAAGTGAATCTAAGGGCTTGTTTTGTGAAACTTGATCATTATAAGTGGTTTAAATCATCTATTTTGCTTATACCTTTATTTGGTGAATTCACATACCTTGTTTTGTGAATCTCAGACCTTATTCAGTGAATGTAAGGGCTTGTTTTGTGAAACTTGGTCTTTATAAGTGGTTAAAATCATCTATTTTGCTCATACCTTTATTTGGTGAATTCACAAACCTTGTTTTGTGAATCTCAGACCTTATTCAGTGAATATAAGGGCTTGTTTTGTGAAACTTGGTCATTATAAGTGGTTAAAATCATCTATTTTGCTCATAACTTTATTTGGTAAATTCACAGACCTTGTTTTGTGAATCTCTGACCTAATTCAGTGAATCTAAAGGCTTGTTTTGTGAAACTTGGTCATTATAAGTGGTTAAAATCATCTATTTTGCTCATACCTTTAATTTGTGAATTCACAGACCTTGTTTTGTGAATCTCAGACCTTATTCAGTGAATCTAAGGGCTTGTTTTGTGAAACTTGGTCATTATAAGTGGTTAAAATCATCTATTTTGCTCATACCTTTATTTGGTGAATTCACAGACCTTGTTTTGTGAATCTCAGACCTTATTCAGTGAATGTAAGGGCTTGTTTTTTGAAACTTGGTCATTATAAGTGGTTAAAATCATCTATTTTACTCATACCTTTATTTGGTGAATTCACAGACCTTGTTTTGTGAATCTCAGACCTTATTCAGTGAATGTAAGGGCTTGTTTTGTGAAACTTGGTCATTATAAGTGGTTAAAATCATCTATTTTGCTCATACCTTTATTTGGTGAATTCACAGACCTTGTTTTGTGAATCTCAGACCTTATTCAGTGAATCTAAGGGCTTGTTTTGTGAAACTTGGTCATTATAAGTGGTTAAAATCATCTATTTTGCTCATACCTTTATTTGGTGAATTCACAGACATTGTTTTGTGAATCTCGGACCTTATTCAGTGAATGTAAGGGCTTGTTTTGTGAAACTTGGTCATTATAAGTGGTTAAAATCATCTATTTTGCTCATACCTTTATTTGGTGAATTCCCAGACCTTATTTTGTGAATCTCAGACCTTATTCAGTGAATCTAATGGCTTGTTTTGTGAAACTTGGTCATTATAAGTGGTTAAAATCATCTATTTTGCTCATACCTTTAGTTGGTGAATTCACAGACCTTGTTTTGTGAATCTCAGACCTTATTCAGTGAATCTAAGGGCTTGTTTTGTGAAACTTGGTCATTATAAGTGGTTAAAATCATCTATTTTGCTCATACCTTTATTTGGTGAATTCACAGACCTTGTTTTGTGAATCTCAGACCTTATTCAGTGAATCTAAGTACTTGTTTTGTGAAACTTGGTCATTATAAGTTGTTAAAGAACAATACATTATAACAATAAGCTATGGTCAATTAACTGAATTTAAGTGATAATAGGTAAGAAAAGGGAAAACCGTACGAAGAAGCAGGAAAATTCACTAAACAAGGTCTCAGATTCACTAAACAAGGTCTAAGATTCACAAAATAAGTTCTAGGTTTCACAAAATAAGTTCCAGGATTCACATAATAAGTTGCAAGATTCACAAAAGAAGTTCCACAATTCACAAAATAAGGTCACAAAATAAGTTGGTCATTATAAGTGCATGGAAGAATATGTAAGAAAACAAATACAAAATTAAATAGAAAATCAGAAGTAAGAACATTGCATTATACATAGAAAAGTGATCCATGCAAATATTTAAAACAAAGTACAACATTACATGATAATTTATGTTATCCGAAATGTTAAACTAAGACATACATAATTATACAGAAAGTTGACACTACTACGAAATTATACAAAATAATAAAAGGGCAAAGTTAAAACCTTAAAGTGCAAAGCCCTAGTTACACAGATAGTACATTACAAACAAGGGACAACTCTAGGCTATATATACAGCATCAAAGGTATGTCAAGAAAAGATATATCTCTACGAGTGACTAGTAAGTCAGCAGCAATGCCAATAGCTATATCTCGTTCTTCACTCGGCGTAGCTAAAACATGCAATGACTCATTAACTGCACTGCGTGCAGCATCATCAAGAGCATTGAGATGAGTACTCTGAGATGGAATTTTTGCTTGGTGATAATGCAGTAAGAATTTGGCAATCATATCCTCCGTCATGAAACATTTGCATGTTTGAAAGACTATTCTAGTACCCCTACGAATAGTCCGAACACCATTCATATCATTTATGTCTACAGAAACAACAACAACAGCAGAAAATGCAACACACAGCCAAATTTACTGGTTTGAAGATAATATAACAATAAGCTACTGGTTTCACAAATTTACCTCCTAGATTCACAAAATAAGTTCTAGGTTTCACAAAAGCAGGTAAACGAAATCTTAACAAACAGATGACAAACATAAATTCCAAGTTTGAAGATAATATAACAATAAGCTACTGGTTTCACAAATTTACCTCCTAGATTCACAAAATAAGCTACTGGTTTCACAAGTTTGAAATAGAAAGGAACATATGAAAATGCGGAGAAATCGACTGCAATTGATTTTATGCGTTCCTACTGTGTTCGATTATGCTCACAAAGCGATCAAAACCTGCATAATAACAACAATAATTTAGTAAAGAAACGGAAAATAGAAAAATAAGAGAAAGTTTCAATCAAATTGCGAGCAGAAACGAAATGCATAAAAATCAAACGAAGTCGAGTGAAGGAAAATAGAAAAATAAGAGAAAACTGAGTAATCGACTTCAATTGCGGAAAGGAACATACGAAGAAAAGGAGAAATCGACTTCAATGGCGGAAGATGGAGTTCAGCGAAAGGCGAATGGCGATGACGGAGAAAATGGTGAATGGTGAAGACGGAGTAAATATGACGGAGTAATGGTGATAATGGCGGAATAGATGAGCTTGTAATGGTGATAATGGCGGAAAAGTAGCTGTGAAGGAAGAGAGAGAAATAAATGAGAGGAAGTGATATTGTAAATGAGGGAAGTGGGTTAGTTGGGGAGTATATATGGGGGACACGTGTCAACATCTGGTGCATTTGTAATAATTAGATCCAATGGTGAGTAAATGGTTAAGCCGCCTCACCCTAAGGAGGGTGCCTCACATGATTCAATATATATATATATATTTAGTTGTGTGAGTTTCGTTGAGGTCGAGTTTAGAAACCGAGTCAACGCAAGTTTATTATTTAATTATGCGATGATTGACTAATAAAATTCTACTCCCTCCTATTCTAAATAACTCTCCCTATTTCCTTTTTCGTCTATTCACAATATTTTCCCTATTTCCTTATTTGGCAAACTTTTATACTTATTTTAATCACCCTACTCCACAACAATACCCCACAGTACTCATACTTTATCTTATTTTAATCACCTTACCCCACAACAATACTTATTTTAATCACCTTACGCCACAACAATACTTATTTTAATCACACAATACCTTCCCTCTCTCCAATCTCCTACCTAACTACAATACTTTACCATATAATACTCCCCTCCCTTAATTCCTGTGCCCTCCATGAAAGGGGAAGGTTATTAAGAATAGGAGGGAGTATATCTTGTTCACTACTACAGATACAGGCTATAACAACGGTTAAAATCCGTTGTTATATAAAAAAGCGGACGTTGTTAAAGCGTCCGTTGTAGTAGGTTTTAACAACGGTTGGTTTCTAAGAAACCCGTTGTGAAAACTATTAACAACGGTTTAAAGTAGAAAAAACATTTGTGGAAAGGGTGACTAAATTTTGGTGGGAAAGTTATAACAACGGTTACAGTATAAAAAACCGTTGTTATAACTACAGACAACGGGTTTTTTTTAAATAACAGTTGTTGTTTATTTAAAAAAAAAATTAAATTAAATATTACTAGATGCATGCATTATTACGGCCCGTTATAATTCTGATGCATGCATTATTACTGCCAATCCCTGCATATGAATGGACAATATATGGAATGAGAAGGGTTATAAGATTTGAAGCAGAGATATGATGGCACAACTTCCTAAACATATATTAATTAAAAATAACTCAAAAGACACATTACTTAGTATAAATACATGCATTATCTCAACCAGCATTCCATTATCTCACTATATATCTCCAAACCCTAACTGCTAAAACAAACTCCAAACCCTAAATCTTTCAAACAAACTCCAAACTTCATCAACAATGAATGATACCATCCGTAAGACTGTTACTATGACCGAGCACAACAGGAGTTTATTTTATTTAATTTGTTTTACAAGCTAATAAACGCAGAAAAACAACAGTGACAAAACTAATTAAGCGAATAATACTTGGAGAAAGAACATAATGATCGATAAAAACACATGCAAATGAAATAATTAGAGAAAAAAATAATGACTGAGATGACAAAACCTAAATTAAATCATGCATATTTACCTGATAATTAGAGAAAGTAAGAGACGATGAAACCAACAGTGACGGCGAGATGATAAAGCGACGATGAGAAAGAGAGAAAGAGACGATGAGAAAGTGTGCGTGTGTTTGTGTTTGTGTTAGGTTTGTGTTTTGTGGCTGTAGCTGATCTGTGTTTGTGTGGTTTATAGTATGGAAAGTATTGGCAACGGTTGTTAAACAAAAACCCGTTGTCATTACAGAATATATTAACAACGGATCCATAGTAAACCGTTGTTAAAAAGTATTAACAACGGGTTTATAAATAACCGTTGTAATTACTTTTCACTAACATTGGCCAATTTTGCGCCAAATTATTAACAACGGTTGTGCATGTTTGACCCGTTGTTAAAACCTATAACAACGGTTATGGAACCATAACCGTTGTAATTAATTTTAGTAAAATTCGCGCCATCCGTTCTACAACGTCTTATGGTGATTTTCGTGGATAAGCTTTGTTAAAGGGGCGTTGTAGTTGCCTGGATTTGTAGTAGTGGTTGTAATGTGATTAAATAAGATTTAATTTAATAATTAAGCGATAATTTATTAAATTAGTCGAGGTATTGTATTTTTCCGAGGTAGAGGTAATTGGTTATTATATTTACAAAGAAATTGTAAATTAATTTAATTGGGCATTGTAGAACCCATTATATGTTGATATAATGGTAAAATATCTCTTAAAAATAAGTGTACATTGCTTATTAATTTGTATCATATAATTGTTGTATGATCATATTAATACTTAATTATACAAGATAATTAAGCATACGATTTAAAGGCATTTGTGAGACAAATACGAAAAATCAAAACGGACCTATTTTGCATGTAGTAGCCGGTTTTATATGGACTATGGACAATGATGATTGTTCTTCTCTATATACACACTCTACTATGTGACAATGACATGTCCTACAACCTTTAATCATATTGTTTTCCACTACACTCTACCTAATATACATAAGATTAAAATAAAAAGCAAAAGATACCCATATATTGTGGGTGGGTCGAGCCGGTTTTGACACTACAAAAATAAGACATTAGTTGTCTTATTTTGTGACTTGCTTTTACATCTTATTTTTCCTCCATCTTCTCTCTAAAACTCACATGCAAACTAATATTTATCGTATATTACTAGAGTAGTAATATTATTAATATTAGTAAGGTCAAGATCTCTTCTTGTTATCTAGTTAATAATAAGTTGAGTATTTGGGTGAAGTCTTGGGTGCAACTAAGAGGAGTGTCTCTATGCTTGAGACTTGAAGATCTTGGAGGATCATCCCAAATTAATTAAGCTCAAGAACAAGTGAATGTAGGAGACCTTATTTGTGCCCAAAATTCGAACCATTTACAATGTAAGGAATCTCGATTTTCTTCCTTATTTCATTATTTTGTTATGCATGCACTAGATCCACATAAATATAAAATATGGGTAATTTATAAAATGGATTAGATGAGTCTAATAGGGGTATATAAACCCAACAATTGGCATCAAGAGCTTTGGTGTTGCATGCATAATCGGTTTGGTTTTTCCGAGTTAAATATAACTTAATTAAAACTAGATATTTTGTGATTTATAAGGATAAAGCCACGAAAATTTTGCATGTTATACATTCTGGTTCTAAAATAGTTTTAGGTCATATTAATGATTTATGGATGATTATTGCTTATTTTAATGTTTTTTAGTGAAATAATTACATTTTATTGAGTAAAATGAACTTTTATTTACTAAAAATAGTTAAACTTCACTAATGGACATGATTTTTTAGTATGACTTCACATGCATATTTTGCATATTGTATGGATCATTGTGATTAGTTTTGCATGTTTTATAATTTTTATGTGATAAAAATGGTATAAATGAAGGTTAAATGACTAAAAATAGTTATACTTCGAAATAGGCCATGAAATTTTGATATGATGTCATATGCATATTTTACAGATTGTATGTAAAATTTGAGATAAATGTGATTTATTATGCATGATTTATAATTTTAATGGTTAAAATGATATAAATAGTGACTATTTTTAGCAAAAATAGCTAAAATGAATTTTATGGCATGAAATTTTTTCCTAATGTTTTATATATGATATGAAAATCATATCTAAAGTTGCATGATTAATTTTGATTGATTTGGTATGTTTATTGATTTTTATGTGATAAAATCGATAAAAGGGCAACTTTATTAGCCATAAAAATTAATTCGAAATTTTTAGTTGAAATTTTGCCATTTCCAGGTTCTGGAAATTTTTTAAGAATGTTCAAAATTTTGATTTTTATTTTTTCATAATTTTTATGTATAATTTGGAATTAAATGTTCAAAGTTATGATTTATACGATTTATTAATGAAGTAAATTATAAATATTTTGTGGACAAATTTTATTGAATATTTGGAATCTTGATAAAAATCCATTATTTGCAAAAATGTGATTTCGAAATTTTTCAATTTTATGATTTATTGGGAATTATTTTATAATTGTTTTGATTAAGAGTAGTTTAATAAGCAATAATAGAAAACCAAGTTGAATTATCGTCAAAAATTGAGCGAAGACTAATTTTTGAGTCCTAAGAAGGTTAGGATAATTAAATTGGGCTTAAATTCGATTTAAGTATTGATTGGTGATTTTAATAAGTTATTATCATGCGTTTCCATAAAACCGGATTATATACAGTATAAGGTTTATGTAGGGCGATTTGGCATATTAATTTGGCATGTTAATCACATATAATAATGCTGCATTTTTATTGATGAATGTCATAATTTATTTATGTAATTTTGAATTATATAATTTATCTTAGTATGGCCTTAGTTTTAATCGATATTACCCGTAATGTAAGGGGATATTGATTCGGTTGTAATTTAATGTGATCTCATATCACTTTTATTTTACTAGTTTTTTATATTACAAATGTATAATAGGAATAGCTATGTATTTTATTATTATTTGTAATTGCGGAGTTCCTTCAAGACGGTGCCAATCGGAAAGGCGTTCCAATAAAGACGAAGTCCTTGGGAAGCGTGCCATTTGAAGTTCAAGAGACCAATGGAGTTGGTTTCCGAATTTGTAATAGATTATTTGATTTTCTATTTTAGGAAGGTCATACTAGGAAATTTATTTATTGCTTATGCATTTTTCATTATATTTTGCATGCATTACCAAATCGCCATAAACAACACATGCATATCATATCGAGTATTCGACCGTGTCAAATATAATTATCGTTAGTTCAACAATTTAGTTCACTTAAATTTGATAGATAATAAATTGACCCGACCTCACACATTTTAAAAGATTGAGACTTAGCCTTACCAAATAGTAGGGACTCATGAATCCCAATTTCATATAGGTACAATACGGTATTGAAACATTATACCGGGGTGCTTTCAATTGACGTTGGGTAAGTGAGGTAATAAATAGTTATTACACTTCGAAAATTTGGTTGATCTCAACGAAAGTATTTGCGACCGTAGCCGCAATAGGTTCGGGCTAAAGATGAACTTAACGTAAATTCATCGACCGAGAGTTCTAATTGTAGAATCGGTTAAGAGGGTTAATCCACTAAGTTATATTAGTAAAGGTGTAGAGGGCTGTTGGCTCACATCCAAGTTAATATGAATTTTGGATCTCGGAATCATTTATATAATTGGGTGGAGGTCATTATATAAATGCTAAAACATGCTAAAATGTTTTAAATATAACGATGTGTAGATACCCGTATCCGTCGATATTGGAATTTATAGAGAACCCGACAAACACCCGATGATGATAGGACACATGTATCCTTTAGTTGTCATTGTCATTATTTGGGCTCGTTTTACGAGGTAGAATGGGCGCCGTCGATGAAGTAATTTATTAATTTAAATGATATTTAAATTAATGTTTATTTAAAATTAATGTGTTTTTTAAGTGAATTCTTTATTCATTTAATTTAAATGATATTTAAATTAAAGCTTTATTTTGAATTTATTTTCTTAAGCTTATTTTATTGAAAATAAAATAAATATTTGATTTGAAAAATCATTTTATGAGAATATTTGATTTGAAAAGTCATTTATTTTAATTTGTTATTTGATTTGAAAAATCGTTTTTTAAAAAGCGAGAAACTCGTTTTTTGCATCGTGTGTTTTGAGCTCGGTTTTAGCTCGTTTTTTAAGCCCGTTTCTTTTGCGAATTGGCACGAATCTCGAGTACACTAACCCACCTATACCAATACCCATCAACCCATGTTCGAACCCCCATACCATGGCCCAAAATTCTCGTTCAAAACCAACCCCAAGCAGCCCGCACCAAACCGCAAACAGCCCCTGTTTTGCGAGTCAATTCCCGAGCCCAAACCCGCTCCAAACACTACCAAGACCCGTACCCATTAACCCTAACCCATACCCTAGTATCCTACCCATATTATCCTAGCTTAATCACCAAGAAATCCCCCAAAAACGAACCCTAGAAACCCCTCCCAAAGCTGCTGGACAGCAGCTATTCCCATTGAGCCCGATTGCTCCTTACCCCCTTTTAACCTATTTTAAACCCTTATAAATACCACCCCTTCACCATACAATCATTCCTCTAAGTTCTCCATACATCCAACCATCACCCATAAGCTTTAAACCTCAGAAACAAACCCTAAACATCCTCCAAAAACCCTACACAAAACCGACACACAAACAGAAACTGTTTGTGTGCCTCCTTCGAAAATCATCTCGTTCCTCCATCAAATCACCATAAAAATTCGAGTTTCTTGTTCCTAATTAACCATACAACATCCATACACACATTAGATAAAGAATCACGAGCCAAATTGCCCTTGAGAGTACACGAAATCCCTCGAAAAACAGAGTGAAATAACACTCTGTTTTCGCGGTTTATTCTTGTCTGTCCAGTTCTGTTTGTGCTCGTTTTTCGTGCCCAATAACCCAAATCGAGCAGGGGTTGCTTTAATATCCTTGTTCTCCTCTCTTTCTAGTTTTCAAAACATCTTTCGGATCGAATTTTCGTCGTGAAACGAGGGAGATATCATTGTTTTAAAACTGCCGTCCAGAAACTTTCCAAAACGCGCGTGTGCTTTGTTCTTCGTCGACGACGGCCTCTCGAGATAAAACCTACCTTCGATTACGACCCAAGACGGTGTCAACGATACATGTAGGTTGAGGGTGCATCAAATCCCCTTCTCTTCCTTTTTTATTTCGTTTTTTATGCCTTTTTTTATAACTTGTTTTTGTTTGTTTTTTGTTTGTTTATCGTTCGTTCTAAATTAACTATGAAACTAGTTAGTCCGAGTATGAGTTAAAGTACCACCATGAACACCCGCGTTGACTTGAGATGGGAAAAGAAACCGCTCCTTCTGTCGGTCGTACACCCCCGTCTCATTTACATATCCTCGTGTTCAAGGTAGGGCATAAATAAAACGATTGTTTAACTTCGATCTTCGTTTTCGACCCCCTTTTGTTTCGGCCAAATCGATGGACCTTAGGACCCGTTGCATGTTAGTTTAACTTCTGATTGTTAACCTATGACGTAATTAGATGACTTTAAATCAATTCAATAATCTAATTAGACACTTTAGGTGGCTTCGACATAGCTTTAAAAATCAATCGACGATTTCTGTAAATAATTGAATGCATCTATCTCTTTCACCTAATTTCTCGCTAGTATGAGAGTGCGTGATTAGCACCTTCTCATTGACACTCGATGAGTTAAATTAATTAGCGAATTTGACCTAAATAGACCCCTTAGGCCGTGTAGAATGCACCATAACGCGACAATCAATCAACATAGTTTTTAACTCGTTTTCTGACCTTGTTTTCGATTCCTTTTCGCAATCATTCGATCTAACTAATGAATCTAACTTAGGAACTAGGTTGACTCTGGTTGGGCCGTGGTTGGCCGTGTGCTTGGCCGTGTATTTGGCCTCCCTTATTTCGTTTTGTCTCGCATCGTTCGTTCTTTATTCGTTTTATCGCTTGTATTTAATTTATGTTTCTTTGAGTCACGTTTTGTAATCTATTTGTAATTTGTTCTCCTTTTTGAGTCAAAACCTTTTTTGAAAACCTTGGTTTTATTTGGTTAGACGGTTGTTCCCAATGCTTGCAAGAGCGTAGTAAACCGCATGTTGTTTAAAACAACATGGCCCGGTTTATGCTAATACATGCTTTGGTGCATAGCCCAATGTCTAATCCGATGGGATTAAGTGAGGGCACGCAATACGAGGAGGGACCCACGGCCGTGTGTCATGTAGGCCGTGAGTCACCCCCCCCCCATGTGCACGGTTTTCAAGGCCGTTTGGCCGTGTGTTTTGTGTCGCGTCTTGAGTCGTTTGTAGCAATTGTATTTAGATCGAGTTGTAATTTACTTATTGTTGTGTCGGCATGAAATGCCTGGTTTGTAATAGGTAGATCCCAACGGCTCCCCCATTCCCCCTAAGCCTTGTTTGTTTACTTTGTATGTTGTTTAGATTAATCAACCCACATGCTAAATTACAACTTTGACAAAGTTAGTTTAGTTGCATCTAAAACGACATAGAAATTGTTGTCACATGATAGGGTTAAAACAACGTTTGCATTACATACATCGCAGTAGCTATGACCTTGTTTGAAATCCGACACTTGACTTAGTAGAGGCCGTTATCGACGGGCGGGGTTGGGTGTCCTTATGGGCTTCCCAACACGTACCCTCACCCCTTACTCAAGATCTATGGTTTGTGGATCCGTCTAAATACCATTGGATTACGAGAGTCATTCAAATCGAGTGATATAGGGTACAAGTCTTTATCTTTAATCACTCGTAGTCGATTGGCTTTATGCTTTTCGATGAAAGGTGTAAAGTTGACTTGAACGGTTCCAAGTTCCCAAAAACTTGGTGGCGACTCTAATTGGTCTTAATTCGATTCGAAAGAACCTCGAGTCGATTATGCGGTGTGGATCCCTGACGCAGTTCCCGAGGGCCTTGTCCACGATTTGGCGACTCATTTGGGGAAGAGAGGACTAGTTACACTTTGTGTTTCTAGGGTCTTTTCCTCCGAGGTGAAACTTGAAAAGAAAGTGTTGGAAAGTAAAACATTACTCATAGTGCTACGATTCATGCATAAACCCTTAAGGACTTACCGGGCCGTCCCCAGCGTTTCTTCGTGATGCGTGGGGGCGACGTCCCACTATGCCGGAAGCCGCACATTGCTCGCTTCCACTTCGCCTCGCGTGGTTCTTGGGAATGGGGACCGTCTTCTAGGTACTTTACCTTAAGACGCCTCGCTTTATAAGACCGCAAAAGGATGGAGGGCATAGACCTTCTTGTAGAAGACTTGCCGAGACTTAGAGATGTCTAAGAGCATACATCCTTATAACATGAGAATGACAATGTGCAAAATGTTTTCCCGAGTCCTTTTTTCGAAAATTCCAAGTCCTTTTCAAAACCGAACTTTTGAACAACTTACTTTCAAACCTAGCATGATTTTCAAAACGCGGAACGCTGCCCAAATAGGACTAGAATTTCGGCCCAAAACAAGCTTTTATAGCCGGCATGCTGCCCATTTCAAATCTCAATTTCAAATCAATCCTCCTTTTTTTTTCAAAATCAATCCAAAATGTTTCTCGAACCTCAACCAAGCATGAAATGCGTCAGGTCGTGTCCGGGTCATGGCCATGTTAGGCCGGGTATGTTTCATTTTAAGGGTCTAGAACACGACCTTGTTGGGTCACCCAAACTCACCTCTTGGGCTTTGAGTCATGTTGGTCGACTTTTTGGTCTAGAATAGTCCACAAAAAACGTCCAGGCTAGGCCCTTATGGACGTTTCACGCGAACCCATGGGCTAGGTTAGCCCAATCACGGGTTTGGTCACACCAAGTCCAGTTTAGAATCGAGTTATGACAGCTTGAGTCATGTCGTTTTGTCGAGTCTAAAATGAACCAATGTCTAAATCGAACCGTGAGTCGAACCCGCGGTTAATCAATCTCAAGTCGAGTCTGTGTTTGAGACAAGTTGGGGTCGTGTCCTTAAGTGTGCAGGGGCTCTTACTTTAAATATTGACTCAGTACGGGGTTTTCTTGTAGAAAGGCCGCCCAAAACCCGACGTCAAGCAATGGAAGATGTTGTTAACAAGCTTACGAGAGGCCGTGAACCTCATGATGACCCGAATGGAAGCAATCGAATCTAGGTGAGTGAAGATTCACCTCCACCCCCTCCACCGCCGACCGATCCGGAGAAACGGTTCAAGTTCATCGAGGACCGTTTGAAGCTCTCCCAGGGGAAGAACATCCACTATGAGAATGCTAGGACCTATGCCCCGATTCAGACAAGCGCCCACGAACATGGTACTCACCGACATCCCCAAGTTCAAGGGCACCGAAGATCCATCCACCATGTTAAGGCCTATAAAGGGTACTTAGCACTAAAGGGAGTACCGCGATATGCTCTCTCGAAATCTTCGCCCAATCTCTCGGGTGAACACCCAAAGGCTTGGTTCTACAATCTTGACCTCAAGAACTTCCCCACTTTCGAAGATATTACGGTGGAGTTCGCAAGCACTATCTTTGACAATGTCGAGATCCAAACCAACATAAGAACTTTGGAGGTTATGACGCAAAAGGAGAAAGAGGGCTTTACTGAATTCCTCGCAAGGTGGCGCGCTGAAAGCGTGAAATTAGCTAAGAAGCCCGACGAAGTTGAAATGGTGGATAAGTTCGTGAAGAATCTACGACCTGTTTACCGTAATGCTCTGAAATACCAGAATTTTGGTTCTTTCAAAGAATTGATAAGGATCGGGATAAAGGTAGAGGACGATGTCCGAATTGCTTTCAAGCCGAGAAGCCAAAGGGATACCAAGGGGCTTCGTCATCTAAAGCCAAAGCGCCCGCAGCGGCCCACTTCGTTGAAACTGTCAATCTCCTAGATGGACAGTCAAAAAGGCCTCCGCGCCAAGCTCCAAGGGTATTCACTGATATCGGGTGCACTTACGCCTATGCTCTCCAAAGGCTCATGGCCCAAGGAAAGTTGAAGCCCATTGGTCCAACTCCGGACCCTCCTGCTGATCAACAAGGCAAATGGTTTAAACCGAATGCCTACTGTGCCTTTCATCAAGGGAAGGGACACGACATGAAAGGTGCTTTAGACTAAAGCACGAAATTAAGATATGATTGAGAACGGAACGCTCCCAATCCCGGCTATAAAGCCCAACAACGTCACCAATCCATTTGGCGACCACACTAACTTTGTCTCTATCGAAGATAGTGTCGATTACTCTCACTTGATTCGCCCATGCCGTCTAAAAGGGGTTTTCGTCGGAAGAATATTCGTAGATTGCTCCGAATTCCTACCAAGCTCGAGAAACGAGATTACATTTGGGGATTTTGTTGTCGATTGTACTCCTTACATTCTCCGAAGCGGCAATGAAATCAATGGTGTCTGGGCTGATGATGAGGATGATGTTTACCTCGTCAAAGGTGCGACAATTCCTCACACCCAAGAAGAAATCTTAAAGGTGAGGCAAGATGCCCTAGAGTCAAACCATTTGACTAGATCCGGGCGCCCATATCGGGTGGAGAAAGCTAAGGATATCCCGAGTAAGGCACCTCAAAAAGAGCCGGCAGTGGTCGAGGTTCTTGGTGAAGGGTCGACCTCCGAGGCTTCCCTCATTAAGCAACTCCAAAAGACTAAGGCCGACGTATCTATCTGGCAACTTATCTTGAGCTCTTTCGAGCATCGTCAAGCTTTGTTGCAAGCTTTGATGAACATGACCGTGTCGTCAAGTGCTACTCCTGCGGACATGGTCACTCACATCGCCCAGAATCGGCCTCAAATTACCAACGGCGTGACATTCTCCGACGAAGATCTGCCACCGTTCGGGCCTCGACATAACCTGGCCCTCTATATCGCTACTGTGTGCCTCAACAAGCATATCCCTATGACCTTGGTTGACGACGGATCGGCCGTCAACGTACTCCCTCTGAAAACGGCGCATATTCTGGGCTTGGAGAAGAATGACTTCATCCCCACTTCACAGACAGTTCGGGCATTCGATGGCACTGTGCGTCGAGTGAGTGGACTTGTCGATCTAGTGGTACAGACAGGGCAAGTGGAAAAGAAAATAAATTGCCAAGTAATTGACATATGCTCATCCTTCAACTTACTGTTGGGAAGGCCCTGGATCCATGCTGCAAGGGCCGTGACATCAACGCTGCATCGAAAAATCAAGGTTCCACTCAATGGCAAAACCGTCACCATTGACGCCACGCCAATCACTGTGGCAGGAGGAGACATTACTTCTGAAGTAAGGGTCGAAACTGCCAATGACGCATGTGGTTTCGAGATTGTTAACATGATCGAGCTGAACTCCGAAGCAGAAAATATGGATCTATATACGGGAAGTCATGTCTGCGAGGTGATCCTCAAAACTGGGAAGTACTTCGGTTTCTCTTTATATCCTAGAAGGGAGGAGGCGTTCCAGTTGAAACCACCCGTAGCCAAGGGAGTAACCTTCGGGCTTGGATATGAGCCCACTGAGAAAGATCTACGGGAAAAGAGGGGAAGAACGATCGAAGATCGAGATATTAAAATGGGACCGTATCACCTAACTCTAAACGGTCACTTCGTGAAAGCTGGGGAAGAGCTCCCTTGCATGGATTTTCCCGAACCTATCTTCGACCCAAAGAAGAACATCATGGTCCCAGGAATCGAAGTATTCCAAGATTGCTACTACATCCCTGAAGACATTCTGACCGTGATGCCAATAGAAGCCAAACCGGATCCAATAAGTGACGAGAATGCCATGGGTCTCCTTTTCGGTGAAGAGAAGAAATCGCCAGTACCAAACGAAGATTTGGTAAACATGATCCTGAGGAGCGAGCGGTTTGACCCATCTACCCTCATCACCGATGTGGATCCTCTTAGGACCAACACGGGATGGCGGAAAACAATCAAGTGGACTGACAACAAGGGACTTCTTTTCAAGTTGACAACGGGAGAAGGAGAGATGTTCAAGCCAAGTGATGTTACCGATTCTGAGTCTGAGTCTGAGTCGGAGTCTGAGTCTGAGTTAGGTCCTAAGATTGAGTCTAAGGAGTCAGGTGTTGAAAATACCCCTCCCCTAGCTTTCCCTTCCTATGCACCTTTTCCTAATGGTGGTATTCCGGGGCCTGTCCCGAATACCCCTATCTCGCCACTGAGCTCTGACCAGTTGGCTCAAATGTTAGCGCATTTCGCGAAATTTCAAATCAATAATAATATGAACCAGTTTGCTTACGACTCGTCTTACTTACATTGCAATTCAATTTTTGAAAATGATTGTTTTAATAATGACATTGAGACTGAGGTCGAGGATGAACAGTTGGTCGAAGAAGAGGAAGAAAAAGAAATGGAACCGCCTCTACAGTTGATAAAAGGGTTGGAAGAGTACGAACAGAAAACTTCGATCATCGAAGATACCGAAACCATCAATGTAGGTACGACCTTAGAACCACAGGAGCTTAAAATAGGAACCACTTTAAGTCCCACCGAAAGACAAGGGTTCATTGATTTGTTGCATGAGTTTAAAGATGTTTTCGCATGGTCCTACAAAGACATGCCAGGCATTGATAGGGAAATTGCGAACACGGGATCCCAATCAAACCAGGGTATAAGCCGAGTCAAGCGAAGCTACGCAAAATGCATGATTGGTCTTTGAAAGTCAAGGAAGAAATCGACAAGCAACTCAAAGTTGGGTTCATCAAGGTGTCGAATACTGATTTGGGTGGCTAACGTCGTTCAGTGCCTAAGAAAGATGGTAAAGTTCGGGTTTGTGTTGACTTAGGGATCTAAACAAAGCAAGTCCGAAGGACGATTTCCCATTACCTCACATCGACATCCTAGTTGACAACACGGCAAAACACGCGTTACTATCCTTTATGGATGGATACGCCGGTTATAATCAGATCAAGATGGCGAAAGAAGATATGCATAAGACTGCGTTCGTAACGCAATGGGGAACCTATTGCTACACAAAGTAATGCCTTTTGGGTTGATAAACGCAGGGGCTACATACCAGAGGACCGCGACAACATTGTTACATGATTTGATGCACAAGGAAGTTGAGGTTTATGTCGACGACATGATTGTCAAGTCAAAGGAGCGTGATGGCCACCTTGGTACATTACGCAAATTCTTCGAGCGGCTAGCGCAAGTATAACATGAGGTTGAATCCACAAAAATGCGCATTCGGAGTCACATCCGGCAAACTGTTGGGTCACATCGTTAGCCACCGTGGCATCGAGGTGGACCCATCAAAAATAAAGGCCATAATGGAAATGCCTCACCCAAGAACCGAGAAAGAAATTCGAGGTTTCCTGGGAAGAATCCAATACATAAGTCGGTTCGTGGCAAGGCTAACTATGATATGCGAGCCAATTTTCAAGAAATTGAAGGTCGGGGAACACGTCGTGTGGGATGATCACTGTCAAGCTGCGTTCGATAAGATCAAAGAAATACTATCTTCCCCTCCCGTGCTTAGCCCACCAACGGCTGGGTTACCACTTTTGTTGTATCTTACAGTTACGGATACTGCAATGGGGGCAATGCTGGCACAGACGGTCGATAAAGAGGAGAGAGCGATTTACTACATTAGTAAAAAGTTCTTGGAGTATGAAATCAAGTATACTCCACTCGAAAAGACATGTTTGGCTTTAGTATGGGCGACAAAGAAGTTACGGCACTACATGCTCAGTCATAGTGTCTGCATCCACTCGAAGATGGACCCAATTAAATACCTGTTTGAAAAACCAGTTCTGAACGGCAGGGTGTCAAGGTGGACTCTAATGCTTTCCGAATTCGACCTGAAATATGTACCGCTAAAAGTGATAAAGGGAAGGCGTTGTTGCAGATTTCCTGGCGGATAACCCGATAGAAGAAACTGAGGTTGTGGATACGTGGTCGTTTCCCGACGAAGATATAGTTCACATAGACAATGATACGTGGGACCTCTATTTCGATGGAGCATCGAACTATAGGGGATACGGGATAGGAGTTCTAATCATTTCACCGGAAGGTGAACATGTTCCCGTTTCAATCAAGTTGGACTTTAACGTCACTAATAACGCGGCTGAATATGAAGCATGCCTACTTGGATTGCACAGTGCTCTCGAGTTAGGCATCAAAAAGCTTGTAGTACACGGGGACTCGTCACTAGTAATCAACCAAGTGGCCGGGACGTGGAAAACCCGAAGTGATAGCTTGGCTCCATACCAAGCGAGAATCGAAGAACTAGAAAAGTTGTTCACCGAGGTCAAGTATGTGCACCTCCCCAGAGATGAAAACCAGTTTGCTGATGCACTATCAAAGCTAGCTGCTCTGATCAACATACCTGATCACATGGATACCATGCCAATATGTGTCGAACGAAGATCGTCACCTGCCTATGTTAATGTAATCGGAGACACGGAAGAAACCGAGGCCGAACCTTGGTACCATGCTATTCTGAAATTTAAAGAATCAGGGGAGTATCCACCCGACATGGATAACCGCGGAAAGCGCGCTATTCGAATGCTAGCCGCTCAATTCGTTAGAACCAATGACGGACAATTGTACAAGAAGATCGCGCGAGAATATCCTCTGCGATGCATAGACTCACCAATCTGCGAAAAGAGTCATGGAAGAAGTCCATGACGGGGAATGTGGCCCACACATGAATGCGCATATCTTTGGTTCGTAAGATCATGAGGTTAGGGTATTCTTGGACAACGATGGAGACAGATGTCGCCAATATGTCAAACATTGCCATAATTGCGATTTTCGCAAACATACAACATGTGCCACCGTCCCTGTTATATACTCTGACATCACCATGGCCTTTCTCAACATGGGGAATCGACATTATCGGAAAGGTCAACCCGTCTGGAACAGGTGGGCATTGTTTCATGCTAGTCGCCATCGATTACTTCACGAAGTGGGTAGAAGTGAAATCATACAAAGTTCTACAAGCAAAGCAAGTAGCAAAGTTCATTCAGAATGAAATCATTTGCAGATATGGGGTGCCACATGAGCTCATTAGCGACCATGGCACTCACTTCCAGTGAAACCGTAATACTTGAAAAGTATAAAATCAAACACCACAAGTCGTCACCATATCGACCTCAAACAAATGGTGCGGTGGAAGCCGCCAACAAGACAATCACTGTGATTCTCAGGAAGATGACCGACAATTATCGCGAATGGCCAGAAAAGATACCGTTCGTGACTTTGTGGGGATACCGAACGTCTATTCGCACAATGACCCACCGGAGCAACTCCGTTCTATTTGACATATGGGATGGAAGCTGTTCAGCCTATTGAATTAGAGGTACCTTCTTTAAGGATCCTGTTAGAAAGTCAGGTCCACGAAGGCGATCGGGTGCAAGCCAGGTATGATTCCTTGGTCATGCTCGACGAGCGACGGTTAAATGCGTTACACCATGTTCAACTCTATCAGAAAAGGATACAAAGGGCATTTAACAAAAAGGTGAAACCTCGAGGAATAAAGGATGGGGATTTGGTCCTAAAGTCCGTTCGCGCTTTACTACCAATTGACCCGAGGGGAAAATTCAAGCCGAATTGGGCCGGTCCTTACCTGGTAAAGAAAATATTATCGGGAGGCGCAGTTAGACTAACAGATCTAGATGGAAACGACTTCGCAAATCCGACGAATTTGGATCAACTGAAGAAATACTATCCGTAGAACTCATTCTCAATGTCGTAAAATAAAATTTTGAATTGCAGTGCTCGTGAGCGAGTCTAGGCCGCGGCACTTTTGCTTCGCTGCTTTTTATGCGTTATAAATCGATGATTGTAATGCATTTGTTTTCGTGGAACTACGAGCTCGGTTTGATTCTGTTGACAACAGATACGTAGGCAGCTCTTTAAAAGAGTACAACCGACCCTTTCTTTAAATAAAATGAAATTTTATGCAGAAACTGGGATTTTAATAAATAGTAAGTCTTATTAAAATCGGGCGATGCCCATTACAACATCCAAAAAAAAAAAAAAAAAACACACAGCAAGCAACAAATAATAAGTAGTAGTATTCAAATAATAAATTGGAGTCGAAGGCTCCTACATCTTCTTTTTTCCTTTGCCTTTTGGGTCGCGCGACCGCGGCTCCTGTGGGGGAGGGGTAGTTGTGTTCTGTCTAGCGCGCTTCTTAGGAGGAGTTGTCATTTCCTCCCGAGGGCCCAGCCTATCTTTTACACTCAAGCGAGGACCAAGCCTCCCTTCTAAGGCTGAGCCCGAGTGTGCCTTTGAACCCAACCGTTTCCACACACCGTCGCTTTGTGAGTCGGTCTTAGGAGTCTTCTCGGTCCCTAGCTTCAGGTCCAGATGTAGACGAAAGATTGTTAACAAAGAAGTCGCGACTGTTTTTACTTTTGTCATAATATTTGATGTCGACGAGCTCATCCTTCCGACACAAGTCCTTACCTGTTTCGGTCTCCTCTTTAAGCCATTTAGTATAAGACGGGGATACCCAGATAGTCTGAGGGCGCGCGGACACGTACCAAAGACGCCTTTGGTGCCACCTCCTGAGCCAATCGTCACATATAGAAGAATTCAGCTCTCTTGCTCGTCCCTGCAATGACCTCACACTTGGGAATCATTTGTCTGCGGCCCATCCGACGCAGACGCGGTCGGGTAAATGTGAATAGACCTCTCTAAACCCGATGAGTTGCAAACGCCGGTCTTGTCATCTTAGGAAGGATAGTAAAGGATTTGAGGCGAAGCCAAGACATGAACCAAAGAAAGAGGGCGACCTTCCCCTTCGTCGGTTTGTTTCGCCAATAGGCAAGGTCATCTTGATGTCCGTCTTCGTACCGCTTGACGCATAGTCGCATACGAGCGAGATACGAGTTGGGCTCACGCGGCGGGCGAAGAGCCAAAATCTCTCGCAAAGCCACACTGAAAAAAAGAGAAAAAGAAAACATGAAAGAGACAAAAACGTGAAAAAAAAAAAAAAAAAAAAAAAAAAAAAAAAAAAAAAAAAAAAAAAAAACGTGAAAAAAAAACGAAAGAAAAAACGAAGGAAAAAAAAAAGAAAAAGAAGAAAAAACGGATTTGTGACAGGAATCGTGGCAGAATACAGCAAAATCGTGGCAGAATACAGCAAAATCGTGGCAGAATGCAGCAAAATCGTGACAAAAACGTAACAATAACACAAGAATTGTGGTAAAAAGGAGATTAATCAAGGATGCGAAATCAGGAGAATAGATTTTGTTACCTGCAATAGACGGGAGCATCCCGACCAATCGGCACCAGGGTTCATTTTCTTAGCATCTAATCCTCGAAGGGTTTCAAAGAAGAATAATCCGGGAAGGATTATGTCCCGTCTCCATCTCGAGACACAATGGACAAAAGCTTCGCCTGTCCTACACAAGTTGTCTTGTTCATCCTACCTTCGAAGACATAAAGGTGTAGCATGATCAATCCAAAGGCCCTGCGGCAGTATGCTGGCAGCGAAGTACTGCTCCGCAAGATACAAAACCTCCTATGAATAGCAAGAAGGTTGACTTCGTCACCAGTCACTACCCCCTCGGACTCGTCCCGGAAAGGCCAAGGCAGTCTAGATAGGTTCCGCGCCACCCTGAATGAAATTTAGGTATAGCCGGTATGGCCTCAGCATCCCATCCTCCAAGGGCAGAAAACTCTTCGGGTAGAGGGCAGATCTCCCCCTCGGGAAAAGCAAAGACATGGTTCAGAGGATCCCAATAGCTAAGGCAGTGCTCCAACGGCGCGAGGTTGAAGGGGATCGGCGTAAGGGAAGTAATTGAGCCAAGTGAACGGTCCTTAATTCTAGTCTCTCTGCGCTAGTAAAATCGGTCTCCCATGCTCGCATAGCACTAACTAGATTATTCATAATGATTTATGTTATTTGCACCAGTTTGAGGGAAAAGGCAGAATAAATTTGGCAGTACAGCTCTTCTTTATATATAGAAAGTATAAGGGAAGGAAGCACCTAGGAGGACACCCCTAGGGTACCGTTTTTTGAGCCGTGTGGGCCTTGGGTCGCGCGCCTCCGAGGCCCGCCCTTGATCCACACCAATATTCGGCACGATGCATCGGGTTTTTGCACATCTATCGCATTTTGGGAACGCGTAACGGCTAATTTACTTTCTTACCCCCAGCAAGTCAATATTTGAATTAAAACTCGTGCACACTTAGGGTTTTATTTTCTTTTTTATTTTGCGGTAGCGGGCTACGCCCACGTTCACGAATCATATAGTATGTCTGAGTCGCATTTCATGCTCACCCATCAAAAATTTCAACATTCAAAATTTCAGAATTTCAAAAACTTTCAAAATTTCAAAAACTTTCAAAATTTCAAAAACTTTTTTGGTCGACGACCCAACATCCAAGGGATTCATTATAAATTTCAAAATTTTCAACATGTTCAAATGTCGGGTCGATGACCCAGTCTGTCAAAATCAATTTTCAGGCCGATGGCCCAACTATTCGAAATTTTCAAGATTCAATTTTCGGGTCGATAACCCAGTGTTTCAAATGATTCAATTTCAAGATCGATGATCCAAATGTGCTTATGTGATGATTATTGCAAGTGCGTTTTTGTGTTTCAAATATAGCAGGATATGCTTCAACTGGGGGCTCTAAAGTCTTCGACTTTAGAGCCATTGCAAACTGGGGGCTCTGAAGCCGTTGGCTTCAGAGACCATTATCAAGATGTAAAGGATGACATCCACCAATAATTCAATTCAATACAAGAGTATGAAATGGAAGAATTCCGTAGCTGAAAGCAAATAATGAAAGTGGCGGCAACCTCCTCGGAAAGTTCCGTCCCATTCGGACAAGCGCCAGCAGATGATAAATTTTGGGCCACTGTCAGCAGATGATGAATTTTGGACATATGCCAGCAGATGATAAACTTTGGGCATGGGTCAGCAGTTGCCGAACTACGACGCGGGTTTGATTCCGTCAGAAACGGATACGTAGGCGCCTAAGGATAAGGCTCAACCCACCATTTATGCAATTTATGGGTCGATGGCCAACGATGATATTTCGACGCAACAGAAGCAAGAGTCAACCCCAACGAAGTTTCAGGTATGATCTCTTCTTATGGTCAAGCGAGCTTATATACGCAAGTCTAATGGACTATAAACGACCGAAGAATCCTCGGTCGAGAGGGACTGGGGTATACTTTGACTTTCGCCTTGTCCAAGCCTCAGTCAAAGTGGGGGCTCTGTAGATACCCGTATCCGTCGATATTGGAATTTATAGAGAACCCGACAAACACCCGATGATGATAGGACACATGTATCCTTTAGTTGTCATTGTCATTATTTGGGCTCGTTTTACGAGGTAGAATGGGCGCCGTCGATGAAGTAATTTATTAATTTAAATGATATTTAAATTAATGTTTATTTAAAATTAATGTGTTTTTTAAGTGAATTCTTTATTCATTTAATTTAAATGATATTTAAATTAAAGCTTTATTTTGAATTTATTTTCTTAAGCTTATTTTATTGAAAATAAAATAAATATTTGATTTGAAAAATCATTTTATGAGAATATTTGATTTGAAAAGTCATTTATTTTAATTTGTTATTTGATTTGAAAAATCGTTTTTTAAAAAGCGAGAAACTCGTTTTTTGCATCGTGTGTTTTGAGCTCGGTTTTAGCTCGTTTTTTAAGCCCGTTTCTTTTGCGAATTGGCACGAATCTCGAGTACACTAACCCACCTATACCAATACCCATCAACCCATGTTCGAACCCCCATACCATGGCCCAAAATTCTCGTTCAAAACCAACCCCAAGCAGCCCGCACCAAACCGCAAACAGCCCCTGTTTTGCGAGTCAATTCCCGAGCCCAAACCCGCTCCAAACACTACCAAGACCCGTACCCATTAACCCTAACCCATACCCTAGTATCCTACCCATATTATCCTAGCTTAATCACCAAGAAATCCCCCAAAAACGAACCCTAGAAACCCCTCCCAAAGCTGCTGGACAGCAGCTATTCCCATTGAGCCCGATTGCTCCTTACCCCCTTTTAACCTATTTTAAACCCTTATAAATACCACCCCTTCACCATACAATCATTCCTCTAAGTTCTCCATACATCCAACCATCACCCATAAGCTTTAAACCTCAGAAACAAACCCTAAACATCCTCCAAAAACCCTACACAAAACCGACACACAAACAGAAACTGTTTGTGTGCCTCCTTCGAAAATCATCTCGTTCCTCCATCAAATCACCATAAAAATTCGAGTTTCTTGTTCCTAATTAACCATACAACATCCATACACACATTAGATAAAGAATCACGAGCCAAATTGCCCTTGAGAGTACACGAAATCCCTCGAAAAACAGAGTGAAATAACACTCTGTTTTCGCGGTTTATTCTTGTCTGTCCAGTTCTGTTTGTGCTCGTTTTTCGTGCCTAATAACCCAAATCGAGCAGGGGTTGCTTTAAGATCCTTGTTCTCCTCTCTTTCTAGTTTTCAAAACATCTTTCGGATCGAATTTTCGTCGTGAAACGAGGGAGATATCATTGTTTTAAAACTGCTGTCCAGAAACTTTCCAAAACGCGCGTGTGCTTTGTTCTTCGTCGACGACGGCCTCTCGAGATAAAACCTACCTTCGATTACGACCCAAGACGGTGTCAACGATACATGTAGGTTGAGGGTGCATCAAATCCCCTTCTCTTCCTTTTTTATTTCGTTTTTTATGCCTTTTTTTATAACTTGTTTTTGTTTGTTTTTTGTTTGTTTATCGTTCGTTCTAAATTAACTATGAAACTAGTTAGTCCGAGTATGAGTTAAAGTACCACCATGAACACCCGCGTTGACTTGAGATGGGAAAAGAAACCGCTCCTTCTGTCGGTCGTACACCCCCGTCTCATTTACATATCCTCGTGTTCAAGGTAGGGCATAAATAAAACGATTGTTTAACTTCGATCTTCGTTTTCGACCCCCTTTTGTTTCGGCCAAATCGATGGACCTTAGGACCCGTTGCATGTTAGTTTAACTTCTGATTGTTAACCTATGACGTAATTAGATGACTTTAAATCAATTCAATAATCTAATTAGACACTTTAGGTGGCTTCGACATAGCTTTAAAAATCAATCGACGATTTCTGTAAATAATTGAATGCATCTATCTCTTTCACCTAATTTCTCGCTAGTATGAGAGTGCGTGATTAGCACCTTCTCATTGACACTCGATGAGTTAAATTAATTAGCGAATTTGACCTAAATAGACCCCTTAGGCCGTGTAGAATGCACCATAACGCGACAATCAATCAACATAGTTTTTAACTCGTTTTCTGACCTTGTTTTCGATTCCTTTTCGCAATCATTCGATCTAACTAATGAATCTAACTTAGGAACTAGGTTGACTCTGGTTGGGCCGTGGTTGGCCGTGTGCTTGGCCGTGTATTTGGCCTCCCTTATTTCGTTTGTCTCTGCATCGTTCGTTCTTTATTCGTTTTATCGCTTGTATTTAATTTATGTTTCTTTGAGTCACGTTTTGTAATCTATTTGTAATTTGTTCTCCTTTTTGAGTCAAAACCTTTTTTGAAAACCTTGGTTTTATTTGGTTAGACGGTTGTTCCCAATGCTTGCAAGAGCGTAGTAAACCGCATGTTGTTTAAAACAACATGGCCCGGTTTATGCTAATACATGCTTTGGTGCATAGCCCAATGTCTAATCCGATGGGATTAAGTGAGGGCACGCAATACGAGGAGGGACCCACGGCCGTGTGTCATGTAGGCCGTGAGTCACCCCCCCCATGTGCACGGTTTTCAAGGCCGTTTGGCCGTGTGTTTTGTGTCGCGTCTTGAGTCGTTTGTAGCAATTGTATTTAGATCGAGTTGTAATTTACTTATTGTTGTGTCGGCATGAAATGCCTGGTTTGTAATAGGTAGATCCCAACGGCTCCCCCCATTCCCCCTAAGCCTTGTTTGTTTACTTTGTATGTTGTTTAGATTAATCAACCCACATGCTAAATTACAACTTTGACAAAGTTAGTTTAGTTGCATCTAAAACGACATAGAAATTGTTGTCACATGATAGGGTTAAAACAACGTTTGCATTACATACATCGCAGTAGCTATGACCTTGTTTGAAATCCGACACTTGACTTAGTAGAGGCCGTTATCGACGGGCGGGGTTGGGTGTCCTTATGGGCTTCCCAACACGTACCCTCACCCCTTACTCAAGATCTATGGTTTGTGGATCCGTCTAAATACCATTGGATTACGAGAGTCATTCAAATCGAGTGATATAGGGTACAAGTCTTTATCTTTAATCACTCGTAGTCGATTGGCTTTATGCTTTTCGATGAAAGGTGTAAAGTTGACTTGAACGGTTCCAAGTTCCCAAAAAACTTGGTGGCGACTCTAATTGGTCTTAATTCGATTCGAAAGAACCTCGAGTCGATTATGCCGGTGTGGATCCCTCGGACGCAGTTCCCGAGGGCCTTGTCCACACGATGAATGTTTACTTTTCCCACTATTTCGTTGTTTTAATGTTGTTCTATTTCATTACTCCTACTCATATGTGATATCATTCTATTGTAACACGAGTCTCCGCTAAACCACTATTGCTAACGATAAGGAATCTCTTTCTAAGAAAGAACCGTATCATAGGTTGTGGACTAGCTCCATAGGAATAGTTCTATTCCATAGAACTCAATAGGAATTGTCCTATGCAAATACAAGATTAACATCTTAAATTCCTTACATACCCATGTATATGAAATCTCTTATGAAGAAGAATAAATAGAAGTAGTAATTAGTCAAAACATATTTTGATAATTCTTCTAAGCATCCATGGTTCACAAGTCTTATTGCTCAACCTAAACACTTGTCATCGAGCACATAAGTTGTTACGAATATGACAATGTTAAATTGGTAAATTGATTTGTTAGAAATTTTGATTAACCAAATACCACAATAGAGTTGACCCTTGTGAAGGATTAACTAGGAATTTAAATGAAGATAAGTCTTCATCAAGTAGAAATTCTTGAAGTCAGTGGGAGCAACAAGAAGTAAAGTACCTATCTTAATTGTTAAGGATAGAACTAGTCTCAAAAGAGAAAGTATTAGACACTAAAATAGAGACAAACTCCAAATAAGTAAAGATCTAGGAAGTTGGTCGTGTGACTCCTACATATTCCTTCCTGAATATCTATGACATTGACATTGCATTCTTGCCAATTACCACATCATGAGTATTTGATACAAATTTGTGGATTTCGTCATGATATTTGGCATTATCGTGTGACGACTAGCAAGAATAAATTCAGAAATTTACATAAATGGAACTAGGGTAGTTGCCATTTCATCCATGGACATATAAGTGTTATAGTGTACTCATTTTAGTTTTGTATTTAGAAATGTACCTCAATAATTGTTATGATGTACACTAACTCTAAATAAGAATATAATTCAAGTTTTTGTAGAAAAACGCAAAAGGGTTTCTCTATTATGCAATTAAAACAAGCGTTGTGCCCTAACATACCACGATTAAGTTTATGGTGAGACCATACAAATCAAGGTAATTATATTCAAACTAGAAATAAAATGTCATATATACAAGACTCAAGTTGGTGACCCCAATCCTTTCTCAATTCTCGATTGAAAATCAAATTTAGAAACTAGTTTTGACTAGTCTCCCAAACCATTTGATTGGGAATCTTCTGGTGTATGCGAATCTACACTTTGATGTGTATGGTCGAATAATACAATTTCAATCAGAAAAGGTTATTACTTCTTCATCTCTTTTACCAACGAACTAGGTAGATACTAGGTATCCACTTAATGAGGTAAGAAGAGAAATTCTTTGAATAAGTTCAATGAATGTTTAAAAGGTATCAAAACCTAAAGATTATAAAACCAAAGTATTAGTACTTTATTAAAATGGGAAACTATAAAGTGATGACTTTTATCTACACCAAAAAGTGTGTGATATGGTATCACAAGTTCACTTTCATTACGATATGATTGAATCTTTACATTATAGTTGGAGGTAGTTTCTGTTATAAAATTTGTCTGGCATTTAAATTTTCCACTAAAATAAAACAGGATTAAAGCAATCATCTACTTTTCATATGAGATATGGTTAGGCATGGTACCTAAATTGTAGCTCGTTTCGATAGTAAACATGTGCTCTCTCTTGCTACATGATCACGAGAACAAAGGATTTGTGGCTCGTGATGCTGTCTATTAAAGAAATGAGGAGTATTTCTTAAAGACGGAGTGGGAGAAAATGTTCAAGAGCCACAAACTGAGAATAAGACGTAGGAAGATGTTCCTTCTTGGTCAAAATCAGTAATTATTTCTTCGAAATCTAAAGTGGATAGGAGTCATGTTATTTTTGAAAGTAACAAGCCTGTAACTTATTAAGATGCTTTATCTAGTTTCAACTCCGCAAAAGTCCAAAATAAGCATAAAAATGAAAAATTTTATTTAGCCTGGTTGGTTGATGGCAAAGGGTTTTGCACGCAACAACAATGCTTCATTAAAATTTGGATTTTATAGTTGGATATAAAAATCATCTTGTATGAGTTTTTAAAATCGCAACTCTCCTAAGGTAGGAAGAAGTCTGAGCTAGAAGTAAAGGAGTTAGGAGTTGGATGAGTTTTTAAAAATCATCTTGTATGAGTTTTTGTATGTTTTAGCATTTATATAATGACCTCCACCCAATTATATAAAAATCATCTTGTATGAGTTTTTAAAAATCATCTTGTATGAGTTGGATATAAAAATCATCTTGAATGATGGAAGACTTAGGAGAAGAATAATACATCTCTAAGGTATCTAGACCTATAAAGATAGTTCTAAGAGGATATTAGCGTTGAATGAATATTCTTATAAGAATCTTGACAAGTTCAAAAGTTTGAACATGTAGAAATTGAATCCACATGCTTCCGCTGCGAGATTAATTCATTACGCTAAGATGTATAACCATTCTTAAATTTCGTATACTTGGAGTATGACGAAAAGTTACAAATCGAATCTTTGAGAGAAGTTTCTATATAGCCACATAGTTCATTAGTTAGTACTCAGGAAGTGCTAAAGATATGGAGCTAAGCATTTAGAATTGAGATAGATTTATGTGCAAGGAGTTACACAAAAACCATATTCTAACAGATAAGGATGGTTAGAGAACCATCTTGGCTATATTATTTAAGGAGGATATCTACTAGAAACATCCTAGGCAGTTGAACAATGAGATATACACAACGAAAATTGAGTACACTTGCAATAGTGACATATGCAAGAAGGAAGGGATCATATAAGGATTCGGTTTTATGAATTGAAGGAACTATAGTAATTCGTTCCAATAACCGAAAGTCCTATCCCTACACACTATGAGGACAGTGGGAGTTATTTAAGGCAAGAGAGCCTATATCTAGATTGGATCTAGACATGTACTCAAAAGTTTTTTTATAATAAAGATTATACATAACAATGGGAAATAGTATATTGTAAGGTTAGGAAGAGTGCAAGGTGTTTCTGAGACTTACTAACCAAAGGCCTTTTCACAGGCTTAACATGATAAGTCATGTCATTTCAATTGAGTTGAAATGTGCAATTATATACAAAATGGAATATGGATTATAGATTATGTAGTAATTGATATTGTATCAATTTTACATATGTGATAATGCATTCATCGTTTGAGTTTTATTAAAAACTCTTTTATTGCTTTGTTATATCCAAATAGGTTGTATGGACAACGTTAAACCCTATTAAAGTAAACTGGGTTAACATAGCATTGGCCCCTAGTTGCTTATATGAGGTGACGTCTCGAAGTGACTAGAGTGTGATGCGATTGATGGCAAGTTCAAGTGTCATAGAGTCATATGTGATGAATAGTCGATCACATAGGCAGACTGTATGGGACACTCTGTCGGGCAGTGACCGCTTATAGAGTTCTGGTAATGTTTATAAAGCCTGGTCGTGGCGAGAGCTACTATAGTATTCTTATGAGTCAATTCTTTGACTAGAGACTGTTCGCCTAAGTTGGCACAGTTTCTGAGTAACTTTGATTTATGCTCTACGATTTTTGTAACTGAGGTCAAATAGGCATCTTTTGGGTCATGATGAGCTGTGGCTATACGAAGGGAATAGTGCGATAGGAATTGTCCATCCCCTTGTCAGGGTTATCTAAAATCTCAGGGCCACTCGAGGAGTAGTGAACTGAAAATGAGTGGCCATGCTCGGAAGGTGTCTACGGTAGATGATTCCGGTCAGACAGTTACTCTCAAGATCGAGGAAACCACTCAAGATATGATCAAATGCAAGTATGACTTGCAAGACACCTTGCATTGAGTGGGAGATGATGTAATAGGACAAGAGAATTTGTGACGCACACTTGTCTCGGACAAGTGGGAGATTGTTGGAGTATGTGTCCTCAACAATAGTGCGATCACATATTAAATCTCATAACAAGAATACAAAAGGGATGATTCAATGATATAGTCAACTGATCAACATTAATCGGTAACGATTGGCTGACTAGAGTTTGATGTTACTGTCGTTTGACGGTGGTGATCAGTTGATCCCTTGAGGTCACACCTAAAGGATGGAACCCAAATATTTATGCTCAAATGTGTTTGATACGGGTTGATCAATACCTGATATATATATATATATATATATATATATATATATATATATATATATATATATATATAGTAATAAGATCAAGTGAGTCCTCCTCTTACATTTGAGTCCATAAGTCCCATTATAGGCCATTGGATCTTGGAAATGGAGGGCTAAGATGAGAACAAAAAAATTAAGGTTAATCCTCTAATTTTGACATCTTCCTCTAATTTTCTCATTAACTACATTAATCCTCCTCATCTTTCATTCAGCAACTCATTATCACATCTCCTCATTCTCTCTCTATATCTCACTCTTCCATATTCTCTCCAAAAAACCAAGAAAAAAAAACCCAAAAAATCAAACAAATAAAAAACCCAAAAAATCCAAAAAAATCATTTACTCATCTTTTCCTCATTCACCATCCAACTACCACCACCAACCGGAAACCACCACAGTCGCCAACCGCCACCGCCGCCGCCACCACCACCGCCGCCCGACGTCATTTTTTTTTTTAAAAAAAAAACTTGATGTTTTTGTGTTCTTTTTATTTTTTTGTTGTTTTTTTTCTCCTTATATCGTCTTGCTATATAATATTGTTTTAAATTTGTGAGTTTTTTTTAATTTTAATCTTAGATCTACTAAAATAGATAAATTTTCATTGACCCATTTTTTTTTCTTCCATTTCCATTTCCGTTTTGTTTTGTTTTTTTTTTTTCAATTTTGATGTTTTGGTCTTTTTTTTTCCGGTTATTGACATTCTTACAAATTATAGTGTGATTTTAGTACTAAATCTATTAGTTATGAAATCTCATTTTTTATTTTTTTCTTGTTGATATCACTTTGTTAATATCCGTCTTGTTATATATATTTGCCAAATTTCGTATTTAAAATTTTGTCTTGGTATTGTGTGATTTAGGATCTATTAAACTTACTTGTTCGGTTAAAATTACACATTTTCGGTTAAAATTACACTTTTTTCCGTTAAAATTACACTTTTTTCCGTTAAAATTACACTTTTTTCGGTTTAAATCACAGTTGTTTTCCTGTTAAAATTACATTTTTTAACGTTAAAATTACACTTTTTTTGTTAAAATTACACTTTTTTTCGTTAAAATTACATTTTTTTTCCGGTTAAAATTACACTTTTTCCCGTTAAAATTACACTTTTTTTCGTTAAAATTACACTTTTTTCCGGTTAAAATTATACTTTTTCCCGTTAAAATTACACTTTTTTCTGTTAAAATTACACTTGTCTTCATTAAAGTTACATTTATCTCTATTATTAAAGTTACACTTATCTCTACTAAGGTTACCCTCTCAATGACTAAAGTACGCTTTTGGACTAAAGTTAGAACAATTTGGACTGAAGTTACACAAATTTGGACTAAAATTACACAATTTGGACTAACTAATGGAGTTATTTGTAAATTGTAACTTACACAATTTGGACTAAAGATACACAAATTCGGACTATAGTTATACAATTTGGATTAAAATTACACTTTTATGGACTAAAATTACACTTCCGTGGACTAAAGTTATACATTTGTGGATTAAAGTTACACATTTGTAGACTAAAATTACACTTTTTTGGACTAAAATTACACTTTTGTGGACTAAAATTATACTCATAAAATGATAAAAGATACACACACTATCAATTTACTAAGTTACACTTTAGTGGACAATGATTGAAATTACACAATCTCAACGACTCAAAATAAATGAATTGTGTAAATTTAGTTCAAATTGTGTAATTTTACTCTAAATTTAGTCGTAAATAGTGTATTATTAGTTCAAAATTATTCGTAAATAGTGTATTTTCAGTTCAAAATTGTAGTTTTAGTCCAAATTTAGTGTAAAAAGTGTATTTTTAGTCCAAATTTTGTATTTTCAGTCCAAAATTGTATAATTTTAGTCCAAATTTAGTTGTAAATATTGTATTCAATTTAGTCGTAAATAAGTCCATTAGTTAGTCCAAATAGTCCAAATTACTTAGTCCATATTGTCCAAATTGTCCAAATTAGTTAGTCCAAATTGTCCAAATAATCCAAATTAGTCTGTCTAACTTTAGTCCAAGAGTGTAACTTTAGTCACTAATAGAGATAAGTGTAATTTTAACAGGAAAAAGTGTAATTTTAACAAAAAAAAAGTGTAATTTTAACAGAAAAAAGTGTAATTTTAACAGAAAAAAGTGTATTTTTAACAGAAAAAAGTGTAATTTTAACAACAAAAAAAGTGTAATTTTAACAGAAAAAAGTGTAATTGTAACAAAAAAAAGTGTAATTTTAACAGAAAAAAGTGTAATTTTAACAGAAAAAAGTGTAATTTTAACAACAAAAAAAGTGTAATTTTAACAACAAAAAAAGTGTAATTTTAACAGAAAAAAGTGTAATTGTAACAAAAAAAAGTGTAATTGTAACAAAAAAAAAGTGTAATTGTAACAGAAATAAGTGTAATTGTAATAGAAAAAAGTGTAATTTTAATGTTTGAAGGTTGTGCAATTTTTTTTTTTTTGAAAAAAGATCTATAATTTTAGCACAAAATAATATGTAATTACAAAAATAATAAAAACCGAAATAAAAATAATGAGAAAGAAAAAAACCCGAAATAAACAAGATTTTAATGGTGGATGAGATTTTAATAATAACAATGAAATAAACAAGATCTAAACGGTTTTAATAATAACAATGAAAAAAATCGAAATAATATGCAATGAGATTTTAATAATAACAATGAAATAAACAAGATTTGTTGAAATAAAAAAATGAAAACCAAATTTGAAAAAAATCAAGATGATGCCCAAAAAATTAAAACCAAATCTGAAAAATTAAAACCAAATTTGAAAAAAAATAAATAAAAACGAAATATGAAAACCAAGATCGATGATGCCCAAAAAAACGAAATACGAACATGAAACTTTGGGAATACGAAATATTAAAACCAAACGAAATATAAATAAAAACGAAATATAAAAACGAAATACGATGATGCCCAAAAAAATCGATCGGAAAAAAAAAAACGAATCTGAAAAGGGACGAAAGGAGGTCAGGGTGAACGAATCTGAAAAGGGAAGGAAGGAGGTCGGGTGGTGCGTGGTTGCATGGTTGTGGTTGTTGTTGGTTGTCGGTGGCGGGGTGTTGGGGAAAAAAAAGGTGGTCAGTGGTGGGATTAGTGGTGGTCGTGGTGAGGGAGAATGAGATAGGGACGGGATTTAGAGGGAATGAGGGGAGATGGTGGTGGCGGCAGATCTGAACTGAGAAGGGTGGTGCGCCAGGTGACGTGGTTGTGGTGGTGTATATGGTCGGCTGGTAGGAAGGATGGAGAGGACGAAGGGAGTGGTGGTCGTGAAAGGTGGCGGTGGTAGGGTGCGGGGTGGTTGTTTGAGGGAGGGAGGGAGGGAAGGAGGGGTGGTTGTCGGTTGTCGGGGTGGTTGTTTGAGGAAGGAGGGAGTTTTTTTAAAATTTTCTCAGATTTGGTTTTTTGTTTGATTGGTTTTTATTGTTTTGGTTTTGTTGATGAGAGAAAAATGAGTGAATGTGTGATATATATAGAGAGAGAGAGAGAGAGAAGTTTGTAGGTGGGATAAATGATTATGAGGGATGGCTGATTAGTGAGTTCCTTAATTGAAATGAGGAGCTAATTAGAGTAAAATGAATTGTGGCCATCCATTGAGATGCAATCTCCTCCCTCCATCTCCTTCATCCTAAGGCCCTTAGAAGGACTTAAGGACTCAATAGATGTAAGGGACTTAGGAGAACTTGACACTATATATATATATATATATATATATATATATATATATATATATATATATATATATATATATATATATATATATAGTGAAGTTCAAATGAGTCCATTCATATGCTTTGAGTCCATGAGTCCTTTCCACAACCCTTGGATCATGCATGGGGGAAGGTTGAGATTGAAAGGAAGAAATACACTTAACACTAATTAATTCACTTCTCTCTCTAGTTTTAGTAATACATTCACTAATTCATTATCATACACAATTAACACCACCTTTTGTCTTATACTTCAAAGTTTATGAAAATTTTGTTAACATTTTTTCTGTTTCGGTTTTTTTCATTTTTTTTTCGAGACAAGTTTTCGACATTTTAGGATTTTACGAGTGTAATTCTAACAACAAAAAGTGTAATTTTAAGGAATGTTTACGAGAATTTTGCGTTTTACAAGTTTAACTTAAGTCTTTTTCGAGTGATTTTGAGGAATAATATTTTGAATTTTTGTAATTTTATCAATAGTTATTTCAATTTTAGCATTTTACGAGTGTTATTTTAACGACAAAAAGTGTTATTTTAGAGCAGTTAAGTGTAATTCCAGTCCAATGAGATTATTATTTTAGTCCAGGAGAGTATAATTTCAGTCCACTGAGAATGTTATTTTAGTACAGTGAGAGTGTAACATTAGTCCAGGTAAGTGTAATTTCAGTCCAATGAGATTGTTATTTTAGTCCAGGAAAGTATAATTTTAGTCTAGGAAAGTGTAATTTTAGGTTAGGAAAGTATAATTTCAGACCACTGAGAATGTAATTTTAGTCCATTGAGAGTGTAACATTAGTTCAATGAGAATATAACCAAGTCCATTGAGAGTGTAACATTAGTCCAATAGAAGTGTAATTCTAGCAGAAAAAGTGTTAATTTTCGCAGAAAAAAGAGTTATTCTAGCAGAAAAAGTGTAATTCCAGCAAAAAAAAAAAGAGTAATTCTAGCAGAAAAAAGAGTAATTCCATCAGAAAAAAGAGTAATTCTAGCAGAAAAAAGAGTAATTCTAGCAGAAAAAGTGTAATTGTAGTAAAAAAAAAAGTGTAATTCTAGCAGAAAAAAAAAGTAATTGTAATTCTAGTAGGAAAAAGTGTAATTCTAACAGAAAAAAGAGTAATTCTAGGAGAAAAAAATGCACATTTAAGATGAAAATCAACAAATAATAGAGAAAAGTGTAATCTTAATGGAGAAAAGTGTAATTTTATTGGAGAAAAGTATAACTTTAATAATAGAGAAAAATATAACTTTAACAAAGAGAAAAATGTAATTTTAATGGAGAAAAGTATAACTTTAATAATAGAGAAAAATATAATTTTAACAAAAAAAATGTAACTTTAAGAGAAAAAAAATATAACTTTAATAGAAAAAAGTGTAATTTTAACTAAATCTAAAAACTGAATAAAAAATAATTTCAAAAAGTAAATCTAAAATAAAAATCACAATTTCTTTTCAAAAATTTTAGATCTAAAATTTAAAAAGAAAAAAAAAACACCAACAATCAGATCTAAAACTTTTAAAAAAAATTAAAAAGAAAAACTAAAAACGAAAACAAAACACAGGAAATAAAAACACAAAAAAAGGAAAAGAAAAGAAAAATAAAACAAAACAAACACCACATTATCGACATGAGTTAACATAGCACCATCAAAACTAAAAAAAAAAAGTCACTCTTTAAAAAAACACCAACAACGACCACAAAACAAACAAACACTACACTAATGCCTTGAAACACCAACAACAACGACAACAGCCGCTCTTCCTTTTCCTCCTTCCCCATCGGCGCTGCAAATCCCCCACCAAAACCGAGATCTTAGACAAAACACAGATCTGATAATAGGAGAAAGTGGGAAGAGGAAAGACGGTGGTGGGAGGTCGTGAGTGTGGGCGTGGTGGTGGGTGGCTCGTGTCTGCGTGTCCGTGTGGTGTGAGCCGCGGTGATGATGCTTCTGTCGTGAGGTGTTGTGAGGCGGTCAGATCTGAAAATAAGAGAGTAAAAGGATGTTGGTGTTGGTGGTGGGAGGTGGCGAGGGTGGTGCGAGGTAGTGAGGCGGAGAGGTTGAGGGAGGGTGGCAGCAGGCGGCAGATCTGGGATGGGGAAGGTGGTGAGGTGGTGGAGAGAGGCGGCAGAGGAGGGTGGTGGTCGTTCGGTTTGCTGGTATTAGGTGTGGTGGCGGTCGTGGTATTAGTGTCGGGTGGTGATGTGTTGTGCGTCGAGTTGTGGTGAGCAGAGGATGGGTCGTTGATGGTGGTGACTGTCGGGGATGGGTAGGTCGGTGGGTGGTGGTGGTGATGGTGTAAGGTAGTGAATTAATTTGGCTTCTTTTTGTTAGGTTGATGGTATTTATTTGGGTTTTGAATTAATTTGGGTTTTAGAGAGAGGTAGAGAAATGAATTGTGTGAATGAGAGAGAAGTGAGTGGAAAAATAAATGTTATATAGTGGATTAATATTTGATTAATGTTGATTAGTAAAGTAGAGAGGGAGAGTGTTTAATTAGGCATTAATCTCCCCCTTTTGCTTTCAATCCCAACCCTCCAAAACCCTCATCCAAGGGCTCTAAAGAAGACTTATGGACTCAAGGGAAGAAGGAGGATTTACATGTATATATATATATATATATATATATATATATATATATATATATATATATATATATATATATATATATATATATATATATATATATATATATATATAGTATTAGGATCAGGTAAGTCCTCCTCTTACATGTGAGTCCATAAGTCTCATTGTGAGCCTTTGGATGAGGGGGTTAAAGGGCTGAGATTGAAAGCAAAAATAAGGGGATTAATGCGTAATTAAACACTCCTCCTCTCTACTTTACTAATCCACATTAATTAAATATTAATCCACTATATAACATTTTTTTCTCAAACACACTTCTCACTCATCCCTCATAATATCATCCACTCCCTCTCTCTAAAATCTCAAATAAATCAAAATCCTAAAAAAACAAAAACCACTCATCCCCACTTTCAAAAAAACAAACAAATTAAACCCTAAAACAAACCTGCCCCACCACCATCCCACCCACCACCGACCACCACTTCCACACGGTCACCTACTGCCACCGCTCCTCACCCCTACCACCACCACTCCCGAAATCACCACCAACGACCCCACCAACTCTCACCATGACGAACCCCACCACTGCCACCGTCACTCACCGCCGTTGACCCTAGACACGCACCACCTACCCCCTCCGCTGCCACCTACCCTTCTCTTCTTCAGATATGCCTCACCATCACCACCTCCTCTCCTCCCCTGCCGACACCACCCACTACAATCCCACCACCGACCATCACAATCACAGCCTCACCACCTCGTCTATGCTCCTCCTAACGGCTGCCCTGCCGCGCGCCGTCCTCAGCCGTCCTCTTCTTCTTTTCTCCCTCATTTTTCTCTTCCCAGATCTGTTTTCTTTTATCATTTTTTTTTAAAGTTAAACTAACGAAACAGGGAGATTCCCTCATTTTTCTCTTCCCAGATCTGCCTCATTTGTTTTTTTTTTTTTTTGTTTGAGAGATCCGAAGGTTAATTAAAAATAGGGGATGTTTCATGTTTGTGTGTTTTTGACTTTTGTGATTGAGTTATTTCGTTTCTTTTTAAAAAAAAAAATTCAGATTTCTTTTTTATGTTTTTCATTTTCTTCAGATTTGGTGGTTATTTTTAAAAAATTTGTTTAATTTATGAATCATAATATAATTTTGGAAACCTAGATCTACAAGTCTACACGAAAAATTATGACATTAGGTATATTTATTTTGTTTACTTGAGTAAATATTTTAGATATTGTTTTTATTTTGTGAATTTTTTTTATTTTAGTCTTGCATTTACTAATACTACATCTCATATAATTTGTTAATTTTAATTTTAGATATATTTAGAATGTCGTCTCCTCATTTTTCTTCAATTGTTGTTATATTAGATCGTTTTATTTTAGTCTTAGATCTACTAAATAGATCTAAGGTTATTTGTTGATTTTCATCTTAGATGTACATTTTTTTTTGTCTTAGAATTACTCTTTTTTCTGCTAAAATTACCCTTTTTTCTGTTAGAATTACACTTTTTTTCATCTTAGAATTACACTTTTTTCTACTAGAATTACAATTACTTTTTTTTTCTGCTAGAATTACACTTTTTTACTACAATTACACTTTTTCTGTTAGAATTACTCTTTTTTCTGCTAGAATTACTCTTTTTTGCTGATAGAATTACTCTTTTTGCTGCTAGAATTAGTCTGCTATAATTAGTCTTTTTTCCGCTAAAATTACTCTTTTTTCTGATAGAATTACTCTTTTTTCTGCTAAAATTACACTTTTTCTTCTAGAATTTCACTTTTTCTGCTGGAATTACACTTTTTCTGCTAGAATAACTCTTTTTTCTGCTAAAATTACACTTTTTCTTCTATAATTACACTCCTATTGGCCTAATGTTACACTCTCAATGGACTTGGTTATATTCTCATTGGACTAATGTTACACTCTCAATGGACTAAAATTACATTCTCAGTGTACTGAAATTATACTTTCCTGGACTAAAATTACACTTTTCTGGACTAAAATTACATTCTCCTGGACCAAAATAACAATCTCATTGGACTGAAATTACACTTACCTGGACTAAAATAACACTTTTTGTCGTTAAAATAACACTCGTAAACTGCTAAAATTACAATAACTTGTAATAAAATTACAAAAATTCAAAATATTATTCGTCAAAATCACTCGAAAAAGACTGAAGTTAAACTTGTAAAACGCAAAATTCTCGTAAACATTCCTTAAAATTACACTTTTTGCTGTTAGAATTACACTCGTAAAATCCTAAAATGTCGAAAACTTGTCTCGAAAAAAAAAACGAAATAAAACCGAAACAAGAAATATGTTAACATAATTTTCATAAACTTTGAAGTATAAGACAAAAGGTGGTGTTAATTGTGTATGATAATGAATTAGTGAATGTAATACTAAAACTAGAGAGAGAATTGAATTAATTAGTGTTAAGTGTATTTCTTCCTTTCAATCTCAACCTTCCACCATGCATGATCCAAGGGTTGTGGAAAGGACTCATGGACTCAAAGCCATATGAAGTACTTATAAGAACTTTACTCTCTCTCTCTCTCTCTCTCTCTCTCTCTCTCTCTCTCTATATATATATATATATATATATATATATATATATATATATATATATATATATATAGTTGTGTGAGTTTTGTTGAGGTCGAGTTTTGAACCCGAGTTAACGCAAGTTTATTATTTAACTATGCGATGTTTGACTAATAAAATTCTATATCTTATTGTAATGTGATTAAATAAGATTTAATTTAATAATTAGTCGTTAATTTATTAAATTAGTCGAGGTATTGTATTTTTCCGAGGTAGAGGTAATTGGTTATTATATTTACAAAGAAATTGTAAATTAATTTAATTGGGCATTGTAGAACCCATTATATGTTGATATAATGGTAAAATATCACTTAATAAATAAGTGTACATTGCTTATTAATTTGTATCATATAATTGTTGTATGATCATATTAATACTTAATTATACAAGATAATTAAGCATACGATTTAAAGGCATTTGTGGGACAAATACGAAAAATCGAAACGGACCTATTTTGCATGTAGTAGCCGGTTTTATATGGACTAGGGACAATGATGATTGTTCTTCTCTATATACACACTCTACTATGTGACAATGACATATCCTACAACCTTTAATCATATTTCTTTCCACTACACCCTACCTAATATACATAAGATTAAAATAAAAAGCAAAAGAAACCCATTGTGGGTGGGTGGAGCCGGTTTTGGCACTACAAAAATAAGACATTAGTTGTCTTATTTTGTGACTTGCTTTTGCTTCTTATTTTTCCTCCATCTTCTCTCTAAAACTCACATTCAAACTAATATTTACCATATATTACTAGAGTAGTAACATTATTAATATTAGTAAGGTCAAGATCTCTTCTTGTTATCTAGTTAATAATAAGTTGAGTATTTGGGTGAAGTCTTGGGTGCAACTAAGAGGAGTGTCTCTATTCTTGAGACTTGAAGATCTTGGAGGATCATCCCAAATTAATTGAGCTCAAGAACAAGTGAAGGTAGGAGACCTTACTTGTGCCCAAAATTCGAACCATTTAAAATGTAAGAAAACTCGATTTTCTTCCTTATTTCATTATTTTGTTATGCATGCACTAGATCCACATAAATATAAATTATGGGTAATTTATAAAATGGATTAGATGAGTCTAATTGGGGTATATGAACCCAACAATAGCAAGTTTTCTATTGTCAGACATGGAATAGGTAAATAAAGAACACAGAGTTTTAGGTCCTCTACAACTTGGAACAAAAACATCGACTAAGTGAACTCACATTGACTTGGCATGCATTGTTTGTTGTTCAACTTAAAATGTCTCAAATCAATTCTCGTTGTCACAGGAAATGGGTAAAGGAAGAGATAGAATAGAATATGTGGATTGAAAATTGTACTTTTATTGTAATGATTAATGTGTTTATTTAACATATATTCGAGAAGACATGACTCGTGGGACAGCCCCCAGGTTACCACTAGAAATGGAAATGGACACAAAGAAAGACACTACAGTAATTATGGGAAAGAAAGCCTAAGACTCGGATGCAGACTTTGACTCGATCTTAAATCCAAACTCGTAATCATCGGCCCATGCTTGAACATTTACTTTTCCGGCAATTGGCTTCGGCATCTGGCTTTGAGCATTCATGCTTTTGAGTACCTCGTTCTCATTGTTTGGGATGATGGGTGGAGAACAGTTAAGAAGGGTTTCCTGACTAGTGGTATATCCATGAGGATTGCCTAGACTGCCTTGTGGGTTAAAAGTTGAGAGGGACAATTTCCCACTTTCAATCATATCTTGGATCATATGCTTCATAAAAAGCATGCTTCTGTATCATGTCCCTTACCACGATGATATTGGCAATATGTATTACTGTTCCATCTAGGCAGTATATTTTCAGGGTCTGGAGTCGGACCGAGCAGATGTAATTTGCCTTGTGATACTAGCATTTGTAACGTTGTTGCATAAGTAATGCCAAGGTTAGTAAATGCTCTGGGAGCCCGTCCCGGTCTTCTGGGTGGAGCTTCCATGAGTTTATCCCTATCATACTTAATGTAAGTTTGAGCAAAGGTCGATACATGATACTCGCCGCTCTCGATATTATCCTGGATGACATTTTTTTAGTTTGTAGCAACTCTCGGTATCATGCCCCATTCCTCTATGGTATTGACAATACGAATTGCCATCCGAAAATTTAGATTTCTTTTCTGGGTCTGGGGTTGGACCGATAGGTTTTAGAAGACCTACGAAAGATAATTTGTTCAAGGCTAGGGCATAAGGTACGCCTATATATGTGAATGACCTTGGAGAGTGATATTGTGTTTTCATATTAGTGGAAAACATAATGATTAAAGACTACCTACTAGCCTTGCAAGCCTAAGCTTTTGAGAAGAGCAAAAACAAAAGGCATTGGGCATACTACCCAATGCTCTTTTTTCGGCCATCCCACAAGAAAGAGAGAAGAGCTTTTCTCTTTCACATTATTATTCATTCTTTTCACCAACATAATTTTTCTAGATAAAGAAAATGAATAATCTCTACAATATGTGATTTTTCTAGAGAAATAAAATCTCACATATACTCCCTCTTGACCGAGTGATTCAAGAGCCAAAATACAATTTATTTTGTATCATTTTATAGCAAAACTAATATTATTACTAGATCTAAATAATATTAGTTATTATGAGTATTCCTTGGGTATATGCTTTTGGGAGGGATTCTATACTTGAATCTTGTTCATCCATAAGAAAAGCTCAAGAACTAAGTAAGGTAGGTGACCTTACTAGTGCCCAAATATCCGAAAATCACAATGTAAGATGATGGTTTCTTCTTTATATTGTTTATTAGTTTGCATGCATAAGATCCACCATTTAATTTTATGACAATTAAATTAAAACATATATGAATATGTTGAGTATATAGATCAACTTTTCCTTCAATCGGTATCAGAGCCAAGGTTGTTTGCATGCAAATCGGTGAAAAGTTTTTCCGAGTTATAAAGATTAACATATAAAACTTGTATAATTTGTGTTATTATGATATATCACAAAATTAATTTTTGCATGTTAAAGTTTCTGATCCTAAAATGTATTTAGGATATTTTGGTTAATTTATGGATTTTATTGTTCATTTTATATAATATTGGCATTAAAATGTGATTTTTATGATAAAAATGTCATTTTTGGACGAAAATTAGCTAAACTTCGAATTTTCCAGTGGTTTTTGGATATGTTTTCACATTTATTATATCTGTAAATTTTCATAATTTTATGAGTTATTATGCTCGAAAAATGGATTTTTCATGTTAAAAATCAATTTTAGATGAAAAATAGGTTAATATGAGATATATTTCGAATCTGGTCATAGAAATTTAGTATGTTGTCAAATGCTATTTTACAAGATGTGTGTAAAATAATAGGCTATATTAAAATCTTTGTGCATGATTTATGAGTTTTTGAAGAAAAATAGCATAAATAGTGACATTATTAGTGAAAAATTAATAAAACATAATCTATGACTAAGGAAAAACGTCACATGTTGCATTTTATTATCTTTTTCAGATCTAAAACTGAAAAGTTAATGAATATAATTTTTCTCATATTTTTATGATTATTTTGTTAAAAACCCGATAAACCGCAACATTGTTTTTCCGAAAAAATTTCGAAATTTTTAACCTAAGTTTTGAACATTATGAGTGTCATGGTATTTTTCCAGAATGTTCATGAGTTTAAATTTCAAATTTTGAATTAATTTGAAATTTTGTGATTTATTTGAAGTTTATAGCTTATTTTTGTAATTTTTGGTCCATTAATGAACAATTTTAGAAATATGAGTTAATTATGGTCAAATAATTAGTGAAGACTAAATTTTGAGTCCTAAGAGGTTAGGGTAATTAACTTATGCATAAATATGAATTTATGTAATTTTTGTGATTATAAAATGTTGAAATCACGCAAATCCGTAAAAACCGAGTAATATACGATATTGGCTAATTAAAGGCGATTTAGCATAAAATTGGGCATGTTCATACATATTATAATGCTGCATTTTCTTTATGATTGTCATAATTTTAATTTATGTAATTTTTGAATTATGTAATTTTTACTTAGTATGGCCTTAGTTTTTAATTGGTATTACCCGAAATGTATGGGAATTTCGATTCGGTTGTAATTTTATTGTGATCTCGTATCACCGTCTTGTAATTTAATAGATTTATTTTATTATAGTTACAAATGTATAATAGGAAATTATGTAATTTATTATGTAATTTTATTCATTTCGGAGTTCCCAAAGACGGATTTCTTCAAGATGGCGATACATAAAGACGGTGTTACCTTGAGATGCGTGCCACAACCGAAGTTCAAGGGACCAATGGAGTTGGTTTCCGAATATGTAATAGTTAATTGGATTTTCTTTTTAGGAAGGCCATACTAGGATTTAATTTATGCTTTGCATTTTATTTATATGTCGCATGCATCGCTAAATCGCCATAACTAAAACATGCATTATCATTTTATCGAGTTCATCGACCGTGTCAATTAAAATTATCGTAGTTCACCGCTTTAGTTCACTTAAAACGTGATAGATAATAAATTGACATGACCTCTCGCTAAAAATAAACAATTGAGACATAGCCTTACCAAAAAGTAGAAACCATGAAAACCTATTTCATGAGGGAGTGCACTCGGCCATCCCGGGGTACAAACCTTGTTACGTAGGGGAAGTGGGTGATAAATGTCTATCCACCGAATTCATGTTGATGAGGGTTTCATCGGCTATCCCGTGCCCAAGTTGATGTGGATTTGGATCATGGACACATTTATTCGAAATTTGGATTGAGCTCAACGGAAGTATTCGTGACCGTAGTCGCATGTGTTCCGGGTTATAGATAAATATTAAAGTAATTTTATCGACCGAGAGTTCTAAAAGTAGAATCGATTAAAGAGTTAGTCCACCGAGTTATATTGATAAGGGTTCCATCGGCTATCCCGTGCCCAAGTTAATATGAATTTGGATCTCGGAATCATTTATCATAGTTGGGTAGAGGTCACTATGTAAATGCTTTACTTGTTATTTACAAGTATTATTATAACGATAAATGTTAAGTTTTTCTTTATTCCGTTATCACATTGTTCTATTTCTTTACCACAATTCATATACGATATCATTTCGATTTTTTGATTCAAATCTCCATTAAAACATCATAACTAAAGACAAATATGAATTTGCTTCTAAAACCTCATATGAACCATTGCTAAGGATCTCTTGCAAAGAGTATAGATTAAAGTTATTCATTATCAAACAGGTTTTTGATTCTTGACTAACACATCTACTTACAATGGATTGTTATTCATATACTTAATTGAATTAAGTACCTTGAAGCGATAAATTGTTTTGGTAACTAGATTTGTTGGAAATCAAAATTGACCAAAATAACGCAACCACTTCATTGAAAGTTTAAGACTAAAACGAACAAATGAAGAGTAATCTTCATGAATTCAATTTTGCTTCTCAAAGCAAAGACTCATTGAAATGAGTGGGAGCATTCTCTTAAACCGTTAAGATGAGGACGAGGTTCAAGAAGTAATGGAATTGATACAAGGTAATGTTAAAGGTAAAGTTGTTGAGAATGACGATACTAAACCTATCAATCCCGACCGATAAAGTTTCCAATGTCTCAAATGTTGGACACGAGAAAGGAAACTACCCCAAATTATTGAAGAATCAACAAACTAGTTGTGGGACATCTAATAGGATCTTCTTCTTTAAATGTTTATTTGATTAAACATAAATTTTGCTAGTACTACTTCGTCAATATTAGAAACCGGTGGTGGTTTACATCGTTGTACTTGATACATAGAATGATTAGAATATGACGACTAGCATCAATGATATCGAGAGATAGAGTCATTGTGTACTCAATCTAGTTTTCGGGTTTGGAGTTGCACTTAATTGTGACTATTAAGTACATAAACTCTAAATAAGAATACATACTTGTTAAGATACAAAAGAGGTTTCACTTTTGTGACCCTTTACACCACGATTTGATATATGGCTAGCCCATTATCAAGGTGATAATATTCTAAACCAAACTAGAACGATATATCATGAAGATGATGCAAGACTCAAATTGGTAACCCAAGATTAAACCTTAAATTTTGGAATGATGAACGCAAAGAGTTATCGAGTACTCTTGAAACCATTAGATTGTTAATGGTATATGCGTATCTTGTATTCAAAGCAAGATGTCTCGTGCCTTTTTGGTTGAAAAGGAGATCGAGGTTGTAAATCATTGATCCAAAATAGGTTGATCATTTTCTTTTACCAACGATTTAAGTTGACGCTAATGTGTTCACTTAATAAGGTAAATAGAGAAATCTTTGAAGAATTTCAAAAAGTTCAAGGAATCACGATTTAAGTCGTGATGGGATTATCAAAGTGAAGACTTTGATATAAGCCAAAGGAAATGTGATATAGTATCACAAGTTAATCTCTCTTAGCACGCATTATGGAATAATGTGTGATTAGATAAGAAATCAAACGCTATTCGATATGGTTTGAACTTCAATCAAGTTACTTTGAGTTACTTGATCCTTTTGGGGATTTTATCATTTTTGTCTAAATTATTTTTCCACTAAATCGAATCATATGAGATATGAAATGGTAAGGGTACCATGTTTGTAAGTTTTCAGAAGAAACAAATGCTCATTTTTCCCTTTCAGTTATCACGAGTACGACGGGTTTGCGGCTCGTAAAGCTGTCTTTCTAAAAATACAAGTTTATTTCTAGAAGACAGAGTGGGAGAAATTATTCAAGAGCCACAAAGAATGTTATGTCGCAAGAAACTGGTCTTTCTTGGCTACATGAGACGTTTTGTGTAAGACGTTGTTTCTTCGAAACCTAGGAGGTTAAATTCGTCACTTGTTAAAAAAAATGATGAATTCATGCTACTTTTAAGAAAGTAAAGAGCTTATAACTTGCAAAAGAAATTGCTTGATTCAAGTTGATTACTTCTGGAAAGTAATCAACAAATGACTTACATAAGAGTGTTTAAGTCACAACTCAATACAAGGCTTAGAGCCATGAAAATCCGAAATAAAGGCTTGATTAGTGACAAAGGGTTTTGCACTAATAAAGACAGTTTTCAAGGCTTGATTGGTTGCAAAGAGTTTTGCACCAATTGAAATAAGTCTATTTGGATCTTCTTAGGGATTGTGTTTCATTATTATGAAATACATAGCGAGTGAATCTAAAACCCACTTCTTCAATAGAAGGAATGTATTCAATACATGTCATGAGGTTTATAGATTCTTGCAATCCTAAGATAATGTGAAACTTAAGAGAGGGTCTTAAGTAGGACATCAATGAGTTAGAATCAATATTTTGATCATGTGATAAAACATTTCTCGATAAGTCGAGAAGTTGTGTTTATACATGAAGTATTAGTGGGAGTTACGGAAATTTTAATTAGTCCGATATGTGGATGACATATTGATCATTGAGACTGATTTAATACTTTTGGAGTAATATAATACATCTTTAATATCTAGATTTATGAAGATAAATCCACGTGATATTAGCGTCAATAAGAAGTCTTATGTTAATAAGATTCATGACTAGTTCAACCAAGTTGAACATATTTGATTGATTCCATCGCTTCACTGCCAAATCAATTAAAAGGAAATGATGTATAACACTTCATATACTTTGAGTATGATGAATTGTTTTCAAAATCGAATTCAAGTAATCTTTACCTAGTAAGCCATAAAGATTACCCTTAAGTGCTTACAGAAGCATTAAGGAAGAAAAGCAAAGTGTTTATGATGCAATTTTGTGTAAGGGTGTTACACAAATGACAATTGACAATTGAGATTGCGCATGGTTTCCGACAAAACCATAATCAAAACACATTAGGATGGTTAAGATACCATTGTGGCAATGTTAATTAAGAAGTAGATTTTCTAGAATCGTTCTAGGCAATAAAGAACAATGAGAGATATTTATAACGGAAATTGAGTACACTTGCAATCATGAGATGTGCAAGAAGGATGAGTCCCGCACACTGTGAAAACAGTGGGAGCTATTCTTAGGCTAGAGGGCCTATGTCTTGATTGGATCTCGATACGTACTCAGAAAGTTTTGTAATGCAAATGTATACATTATAAAGGAAAACGAGTATGTAGTAAGGTTGAGTAAGGTACAAGAAATTGATAAAACCTACTAACCAAAGCCTTCTCAAAGGCTTAACATGATGAGTCATGTCATTTCAATTGAATTGAAATGAACAACTACATACAAGATCAAATTAGATTATAGAATATGAAATAGTAATCAGGCATTGACTATTCATATGTGATAATCGCATTTGTCGTTCGAGTTTTTCTTTAAAAACTCCTTTTATACTTTGTTACATCCAAACGGGTTGTAGAGACAATTGACCCCCGTTAAAGTGAACACGGATTAGCATGGTATTCGCCCATAGTCACTTGTATAAGGTGACGTCTCGAAGTGACTAGAGTGTGATGCGATTGATGGCAAGTTCAAGTGTCATAGAGTCATGTGAGATGACTAGTCGATCACATAGGCAGACTGTTAGGAACACTTTGTCGGGCAGTGACCGCTTATAGAGTTCTGGCAAATTTATAAAGCCTGGTCGTGGCGAGAGCTACTATAGTATTCTAATGAGTCAATTCTTTTGACTAAAGACTGTTCGCCTAAGATGGCACAGTTTCAGATTAACTTTGATTTGTGTTACTACGACCTTCGTAAATGGGGTCAAATGGGCATATTTTGGGTTATGATGGCTGTGGCTAGTCGAAGGGAATAAGTGCGATAGGAATTGTCCACCCCCTTGTCAGGGTTAAAACAATATCTCAGGGCCACTCGAGGAGTAATGAACTGGAAATGCGTGGCCACGCTCGGAAGGTATCTATGATAGATAAATCCGGTCAATCAGTTATTCTCCAGATCGAGGAAACCACTCTCGATATGATCACTTGCAAGTACGACCTGAAAGACACCTTGCATTGAGTGGGAGATAGTAATAGGACAAGAGAATTGGTGACGCACACTTGTCGAGGACAAGTGGGAGATTGTTGGGAAATGTGTCCTCAACAATAGTGCGATCACATGATTTAAATATCATTATTAAATCTCATTTTTAAGAATACATGTGGGATGTAATATTTTACAGTCAACTGGTCCACACATATCGGTAATGATTGGCTGACTAGAGTTTGACATTACGTCGTGCGGACGGTGGTGATCGATTGATCCCCTTAGGTCATACCTATAGGGAAATACTCTTAATTGATTATTTAATTAATCGTATACCGATACGAGATAATTAAATTGCTTAAAATTGACGGATGATTTTGTAAGTATAATTTACGTATCTTATTGTAAATATGATTAAATGAGACACGGTCTAAGTAATCGAATTGTTTTATTACTTAGATGAAATCATTGTTTCTGAGAAACAATTGGAACGGAATGAATAAATCATTATAAATACAGAATGTTGTAATTTATAATTTGGAAACATTTTGGCACGAGTAATTACGAATTACTACTCAATTTTGTAAATGACATATTTTATGAGTATGTTGATTTTTAATATGTTAAAAATACATTACATTGTGACATGTCATGTAACATGTTACATGTGACAAAATTGACAAATGACAAAATAAAATGGACCATCCATTTTATTATGAAAGTGCCGAAATTAGAGGGAGTATTGGGTTGATATTGTGTTTTCATATTAGTGGAAAACATAATGATTAAAGACTACCTACTAGCCTTGCAAGCCTAAGCTTTTGAGAAGAGCAAAAACAAAAGGCATTGGGCATACTACCCAATGCTCTTTTTTCGGCCATCCCACAAGAAAGAGAGAAGAGCTTTTCTCTTTCACATTATTATTCATTCTTTTCACCAACATAATTTTTCTAGAGAAAGAAAATGAATAATCTCTACAATATGTGATTTTTCTAGAGAAATAAAATCTCACATATACTCCCTCTTGACCGAGTGATTCAAGAGCCAAAATACAATTTATTTTGTATTATTTTATAGCAAATCTAATATTATTACTAGATCTAAATAATATTAGTTATTATGAGTATTCCTTGGGTATATGCTTTTGGGAGGGATTCTATACTTGAATCTTGTTTATCCATAAGGAAAGCTCAAGAACTAAGTAAGGTAGGTGACCTTACTAGTGCCCAAATATCCGAAAATCACAATGTAAGATGATGGTTTCTTCTTTATATTGTTTATTAGTTTGCATGCATAAGATCCACCATTTAATTTTATGACAATTAAATTAAAACATATATGAATATGTTGAGTATATAGATCTACTTTTCCTTCAGAGAGTTGTTAGGTTTTTTTTAAAGAAGGCTCCATGAGGTTGCCTTTGTTGATTTTGATTCCTGGATGAGTGATGCGTGCATTTTATATAGACTTATTGTACCATATTTGCACGCATCTCTATGCATATTTAGTAGTGTTTAGCTACAAATGTCCCCCGAATTGTCTACTTTGGTTTTTCTTGTCTTATTTGCAGGAATGAACCAAAGAGAAGTGGAATCAAGCTTAATACATATCCTTACGCATGCATTTAGGAGATGACTTAAGTCGGAGCTTGGAGCCTACTATTTTGAGATGCGCATAGAAGTAAGGAAGCTAGGCGAGCAAAGGAAGAGCTTCAAATTATGAGTGCCTACTTTGAAGATCCATATATCAATTTCTACAACTTATTTTCAAGTTATTCTAAGTGGATATGAAAGCTTGTTCTCTTATCTTTCCAACGCCACCGGAAACGCTCTGTTTGTCCAAGTAACGAAGAAATGGCGGTCATTTGAAATTCAGTGCGCGAAGCAAAAATTGTGCGCTGGAAATCACTCGATCGAGTATTATATTGTTCGATCAAGTCCTTTTTCCACTCGATCGAATGGTGCCTTTTTGATAGTGTTCGATCGAGTACCTAATGTCCTCGATCGAGAGGTTTTTGCTAGGAGTTACTCGATCGAGGAGTTCTAAAGTCCTCGATCGAGTACTTTTCTATGGACGTGGGATTTTTTATCTTAATATCGAGTCTTAGGTTTAATAAATATCTTTCCTATAAATAGGAAAGACGTTATTAGGTTTAGTATCTCCCTTTTATCTCTCTTTTATCTCTCCTTTTGGACCCTCTTTCAGAAGATTGTTCTGCTCTCCTTTTCCGGATCTTAATTTGTAATTCTCTATTTACTCTTTTCCATCTGCGATGTTTATTATTTCTTCATCTTTTGTTCTTGTTATGTTTATGCATATCTAATCCCATAATGCTAGGATTAGGGGAGTCATGGTAGTATAGCAATGATGCGATAGTTGGTTTAGGAGGTTTAATGTGAGAATTGTTTCATTAACAATTTAAATATAATCGTTTAGTTGAATGCAAGCAACTGAATTAGTTAATCTGGTTAAGTTCAGACCTAGATCGGAAGATTGGAATGAATAGATCTGTTATGATCAATAGACTATACTAGTGAGGGTGGAAATTAAGGTAGTTGTATTTTAGGGCGGATAGCGGACCGGAAGGACCTTTCCTTTACCCTTCTCACATCATACCGACTGACCTACCTTTAGCTGATTTGTGTAATACCATGATAACCCGACATCCTGGCATCTCTCTCTTTATTTTCTCTCTACCCTTGCTTTTATTAGTTTAGTTCAAATACTCAAACCCCCATCTTGTGACCTTAGACAAACTGACTTAACGAGTAGATAGTGACCGCCTCCCTGTGGATACGATACCCGACTTACCGCTGCTGCATTAGTAGAGCCAGTTGGTTTTATTTTTGATAGGGTTGCGACAGCCGTGTCAATGAGAAGAACTGGGAATAGGTGGCTCACTTGTTGCTTTCTCTTTAGGACTGTCAGGTTGAGGGTTTGTATTAATCTTAGCATGTGAATTTAGACTATGTCGGTGGACAAACAATTTAGCACTCAATTAATTCGAAGTTAGAATATTTAGATTGATTACATGTGAATGCCAAGTAAATAAAATACAAGATAATATACATAATATTACAAAGAAATAAGAAATAATTTATAGTGGATATTTGAATTTGCATCATATACACGCCCAAAAGAGTTTAGGAAAGAAATAAAAAAGATAAAAGAAAAAGAAAATAGGAAATTGAAAGAAATAAGGAAATTAAAAGAAATAAGAAAATTGGAAAAATCAGGAAATTGGAAAAATAAGGAAATTGGAAAAAAAAGAAATTGAAAAAAGGAAATTAAATTAAATAGGAAATAAAATAAATTAGATAAATAAAAATAAAGAAATAAAAAAAATAGAAAATATGGAAACTAAGAATTATATGGAAAATATGTCGAATTATGGTGATATTATGTATAATAGTCGGTTAGAAACCTAATTAGAAAGCCTACGTCAAAACGAGAAAGAGTCCAGAGGCAGAAACCAACCCAAAATAGACGCGCCAACAATTGTGTCCTCTGGAAGGAGCGCATCACTTGTTGCGACTGTTCTTGAGTTGGGTTCTGACTATGAAAGTCAGACCCGCGGGATAATTATTGTTCGTTGGTTAATTTACATGGATTATTGATGTATGACTCGAATAAAAGTGCTTTAGCATGCTTATGTATACAAAAGACGAATTCTAAATACTCGATATGGAAGAACCGAACATATAAAATCCAGGTTTGAAAGAGATGACGAAAACCCGCAAATATTGAATTATAAGGGATTTAAGTCGAAAAAGATTGAAAAGGATTTTATGAAATAAACTGGAAAAGATGAATGTTCGAAAGAAATAAGAAATAAAGAATAAGAAAAGACCTTCAAACGAAGCAACGAAGAAACACGAGGAAGAAGAAGAAAAGCAACAACGGCTAAGTAGCCTCTGGAATAGGTGTTGCGACTGTTCCAGAAGGCGCAACAGTTGTTGCATTTCTTCTCAATAGTGTCTCCCTGCCGTTCCGTCAAAAAGGTTTTAAAACTTTGTTTTTGAAAACAGTTTTGAGCATGACATAAATTCTTACATAAATTTAATACAGAAATAAAACAAGATTAAAGATGAGATTTTACACCCTCAGACTTACATGTTAGTGTCACGAGATTTAACTAAATCGGTTTTAGTAGTAATTCGACTCGATATATGCTAATATGAAAGTGCCCTTGAGAAAGGGTTTTAAGAGATTGATTTATTGATTGTGTAGTGGTCAAATTGGTCGGTCATGCAAACGTGACTGGTACCCAGAAGGATCTGATCTTACGTGGTCGATTGATCAAGCACGTAGGCGTCAAAAAGCAAGAGCGCGGTCTTAGAATGCAAAGGGAGAAGAGAAAGGCGGACACTCGCGTGAAAAAGATGTGAGGCAAAGACCTCTATTTATACTAATCACACGGAGGAATTATGGTAAAAGACCTAGAAGAGTCACGGCGAAAATAGGAAAGAAATAAGCCGATTTTGATTTTTGGCGCTGAGAGACGCCCGAAAAGACGCGTAGCAGATGATGCTCCTCTTCATAGAGGCGCAGCAGGTGCTGATCCTCTTCCCCAGCCTGTAAATCATTGTTTTAGCGCGTCTAGGTTTCGTGAAGGGCAAGACTTATATCTTTTAGGATATATTTTATGTTTTTGACTCAAATTCCATGATATCAAAAATATCTCCCGACGTTTTCTGGAATATTCCGTCTCGGGACGAGACGGTTTCCGAATTTTAGGACGATTTTGCCCCTGGAATCCAAATTGACTATAATTACTGCCAAAACGGCCGTAATGACGCCTAGATGACAACCATGAGGTAGACACAAGTGTATGAGTTATCTTTTATTAACCGCTTTACGAAACGTCATAAAATCGCGACATATGCTAAACACGCGGCCCAATCATCACTAGGTGTTTGGCGGGAGGTGCAGAAGCGAGGTGTCTACAGGGGTTTGCTGCTATGAAATGGACTTATTCTGGCAGGCTTGCTCTTGTAAACTCAGTTTTGACTTCACTGTACACTTACTGGGCTACTATTTTTGTTAGTCCTAAGAGGGTGTTGAGGAGAATTGATTCACTGTGCAGAAATTACCTTTGGGATGGATCCATTGAATACCTTAGATCCCCATTGGTGAGTTGGGAAAAGATTTGTATGCCAAAATGTGAAGGGGGTTTGGGTATAAGGGGCAGCTATGCCTGGAATTTAGCAGTAGTTTGCAAGCTGTCCTGCTGGATTTATAATAACCCTGATAGCTTGTGGGTTAAATGGGTGCACCATGTTTATATGAAAGGTGTGCCTTGGTCAAGTAATTCACCTAAATCTAATACTTCATGGAGTTAAGGTCATCTCTAGAGCTCGAGATAAGTTTGCGGGAGGTTTTTCTGGTACTGGTCAGTGGCTACCTGATCCTTCAGGGTACTCTGCTACCAGTGGCTATCAATGGATCAGAAAAACACAGCCTGTAGCTACCTGGGAGAAGATAATCTGGAATTCTTGGTGCATTCCAAAGCGTAACTTCATTAACTGGTTGATTGCTATGGGTGCACTACTACTCAAAGATATACTGATGCAGATCGGGGTTACTGCTGATCCTGCTAGCTGCATTTGTGGCACAGGTGTTGAGTCTCACAGTCATTTGTTTAGCTAGTGCCTCTACACTAAGAAGTTAGTTCATTTGATGGGTTGTAAACTGAATATCAGACTGCCTGATACCAATTTTCTTTTTTGGATTCAGTCCAAACCGTGGGCACAAGTGAAAATTAGGGTACTTATTGCTTGGATTCAAGCCTTATATTATGCCATATGGCATCAGAAGAACAAAGCTAGGCTTGATGGATTCTTGAGCAACCTGAAGTAGTAATTTGATAGATTGGTAGCATGCTTAAATATCGTTCTATATTTTGGCTAAAATGTATTAAGAAGAGTAGTGATAAAGTATGGATTAAGTCAATTATATATTGATTGGCTAGTCTATGTCTCATGAAATGTACCTTATTTGGTAGTTTGTAATAGTTTATTTATGAGCTTAACGGAATTTCTAACCTTTCACCAAAAAAAAAAAATATGCATGAACCTATCTATATTGTTATTAGCTCACATAATTATCCATTAACTTACCGAATAGTTAAGTAATCTTCCAAATAATTCATAAAACTTTAGTTATCATTTCATGCTTTATTAAAGAGGTATCAAAGGTAATATGTGGTTTGTTAAAGGTAGTTTCTAAGAATTCCCATAAAAGAAGATGATATGATGTATAATATATGAGATTTGTGGTTAAAGAAGGGTCGTTGGAGAGGTAACGTGTGAACGAAAAGTTGAAGGAGGTCATTACAAAGACTAAGTATAGAGTTTAGGGGTACAGTGTAGAATTTTAAAAAGGCAGGGGTACAACTTAGAAAACCAAAAAGTTCGGGGGTACAACATAGAATTTCCCTTTTTTTAATGTCATTAACATTCATGTGACCTAATCAACTACGCGAAATATTAATATACTTAGCAATATAAACAGAAGTAGATGCAATATTATTAGAAACTGAATCAGTGTTCAAAAAAAAAAAAAAACCTAGACAGATAACCCTTGCCCAAAAATTCTCGATTACGCGACATTACAATCTTGTCAGCCTTAAAAACAAGTTTCAAACCAGCTTTATTCAATAAGGCACCAAACACGGCGTTTCGACGCAATGAGGGCACATATAAAAAAGTTTTAGAGCAACTGTTTCCCCCGAGGTAAGTTGGAGAAAGATCTTGCCTTTGCCTGTGATCATTGCAGATAAAGAATTACCCATATAGACGCATTCCCTATCAGCTAACTCCACTAACTCAACAAAAAGCCCCTTATCAGCACAAAGGTGTCTAGAAGCACCGGTATCCAAGACCCATTCAGCAACATTACCAATCAAGTTACCCTCGACAACCACAGCAGCAATGATAACATCAGTGACAACAACATTGGCCTCAGCAGTTTTCTTTTGACTGTATTGGTAGGCTTTATGACCCGCTTTTCCAAAAACATAGCATATAATATGACCCGTTGGTTTCTGGATCTTAGCAACTGGTTTAATGAATTTCCCTGGATCATTTTTCTTAGCATGACCCTGGTTCTTGAACTGACCACTCTTGGCCATATCCTTACCTTTACCCTTGAACTTCTCAGCATTAGAAGGGCCACTAGACTCAATCACATTAGCTTTAACAACACCAGTTGCAGAATTCACAGATTGACTAACAGGTTTATCTTTGAGGCGATTTACCTCCTCGGTCCTCATGTTTCCTACATGTTCTTGGAGGGATAGTTCCTTTTTCTTATGCTTAAGATGGTTTCTAATTTTCTATATTCAGACCAGGAAGGGGAAAAACGCTCTAACAGTACATTGGCCAGAAAAATATCATATAATTTTTTACCTGCGTCAACAGCCCCATGTTTTGATTCTAAAGACTCCTATATCACTTTAGCCGGTTTGATTGGAGCAAGCAAATCGAACAGAATATTAGTCATGTTGTTCAATAAATAGCATCTAGCAGTTTTATAGTCCTTTTCAAAAAATTTGACTTCCTCTTCGTTAGACTTAACCGCAGTAGGCTTAGGTGGGTCGTTAAACAGCACATAATCGACCTCTAACTATTCAAAAAACATCAACAATTTTTGGGACCAACGTTTGTGTTGGGGCTGGTGTCCTTTACAGTTAGTGCAAGGACTTATAAATCTCTAAAAGGATCAAAGGGTATACTTTTGTATCATAATCAGTTGGTCCACGTTTATCAATAACGGTTGGCTTGCTAGATAAGTTTGACGTTATTGTCATACAGATGGCGGTGACCAACTGGTCCCTAAAAGTCACACCTATAGGATACGTTTGAGAGATGTGACGGTATGAAAATACTGTCATGTAGATGCCAAATTTGACTAACCAGTTAGTCCGAGTTATTTGACTAGTAATTAGTCGAAAATGTGATGTTGAGATATTTTATTTAATACGGATTAAATAAAAATGGCTAAGGCGAATTAAGCAGTTAATTCGTAAATTGAATATAAACGATTTATATTTAATTAAATGTATATTGAATATAATTATACGATATTGTCTTTGTCGGACATGTATTAATAATTCAACTAACCCGTCTTATTAGTTGATGCTTTAATAACCGATAACCGATGACGATTTATAATTAGACCGTGTCATATACATTTAGTAATTTGGATTCGGACCACGAGTTAATATGAAGAGGAAATGAAAAAGCCCAAAAGCTTCCCTCTCACTCGGTTTGGCCGAGCCAAACATAAACAAAAGGGAGCCCTCTCCTCTTTGTTAACCTAATGATAATCATTTGCAAAATAATTAGGGTTTTGAGAAAAGTGCCTCTCAAAACTCGGATCTCTCATCCAACGAAAACTCACAAAACAATCCTCTCAATATTGCAAGGCAATTAGAGGATTCTTTCTAGCACGAGGGTATTTCTCAGACGATCTTGGGTGCATCATTTAGGAGGAGATCTACTTTGATCTCTCATTGCCAATTTGCACTAGGACCGAAGGTTAATTTTTATCTTTATCGTTTCATTGTTGCTTTCGTTTATGACTATAAATCACGTATTAAATTTGCGTTATAATCCTTCAAATTATGGGTTTTATACGGATATTACCCCATAAGTGGTATCAGAGCGAGGCCACGCAAATTTTTCTTGTGGGGTAATATCCGTATAAAACCCATAATTTGAAGGATTATAACGCAAATTTAATACGTGATTTATAGTCATAAACGAAAGCAACAATGAAACGATAAAGATAAGAATTAACCTTCGGTCCTAGTGCAAATTGGCAATGAGAGATCAAAGTAGATCTCCTCCTAAATGATGCACCCAAGATCGTCTGAGAAATACCCTCGTGCTAGAAAGAATCCTCTAATTGCCTTGCAATATTGAGAGGATTGTTTTGTGAGTTTTCGTTGGATGAGAGATCCGAGTTTTGAGAGGCACTTTTCTCAAAACCCTAATTATTTTGCAAATGATTATCATTAGGTTAACAAAGAGGAGAGGGCTCCCTTTTGTTTATGTTTGGCTCGGCCAAACCGAGTGAGAGGGAAGCTTTTGGGCTTTTTCATTTCCTCTTCATATTAACTCGTGGTCCGAATCCAAATTACTAAATGTATATGACACGGTCTAATTATAAATCGTCATCGGTTATCGGTTATTAAAGCATCAACTAATAAGACGGTTTAGTTGAATTATTAATACATGTCCGACAAAGACAATATCGTATAATTATATTCAATATACATTTAATTAAATATAAATCGTTTATATTCAATTTACGAATTAACTGCTTAATTCGCCTTAGCCATTTTTATTTAATCCGTATTAAATAAAATATCTCAACATCACATTTTCGACTAATTACTAGTCAAATAACTCGGACTAACTGGTTAGTCAAATTTGGCATCTACATGACAGTATTTTCATACCGTCACATCTCTCAAACGTATCCTATAGGTGTGACTTTTAGGGACCAGTTGGTCACCGCCATCTGTATGACAATAACGTCAAACTTATCTAGCAAGCCAACCGTTATTGATAAACGTGGACCAACTGATTATGATACAAAAGTATACCCTTTGATCCTTTTAGAGATTTATAAGTCCTTGCACTAACTGTAAAGTACACCAGCCCCAACAAGCTCCCACTTGTCCGTACAAGTGTATGTGCAATGACGTTATCCTTTTGAATGCTTTTATTTACGTATTGCATTCTTTTGTTTATTTTCGTAACGATAATATGCATCATATTCCGCCTAAAAACCAAACCACCTAATTATTGCATGAAAACTGACACATATAGAGGTCACGAGTTAGTTTTCTTTGACATTCTTATGTCACATGATTTTAAGCCATCACCCAAATTAATTCATTCACGCAGACGCTAGTTATTCGTTCACTTAAAATGAATTAAAACTGAGATGATGGGATCTTCCTCGTATAAACAAAAATTGAGAACAGTCTTTATAGGTCAAACTCCAATGAGTCCCTTCTTCGTCGGTAGGCATAATATGACCCCTTCTACGTCGGGTAAGTTGGAACCGATTGACCTATTTTATCTCAACACTATGGTCACTCGTACGATCCTGTGATCATGGTGGACTATAGATAGGATTTACGGAAATCTATCGACCAAGAATTCTTACGGAAGAATTAGCTAAACAGTTGGCTTATCAATTTACAGAAATTGAGTCTTGGGATCACTTGTATTATTCTTGAGGGAGATCAGTTATGCAAGTGCCATGAGTCTACACGTTAAAATGAATTTTAAATAGACTTAAATCACCTCGATGAGTTGCTTATTTCGTTTTTGTTTTTCTTTCCTTTTTCCAGTGTATAACATGATCTATTTAACTGCTATAACAAATGGCTAGTCCTACTAACGACCCAATGCCAAGTGCCACATTGGACCGTGAGTCCTGGCTTCGGATCTTCATGAATCAGATGAATGAGTCTACTCGACTGAAGAATGATGGATCAAACTTCGCGGATTGGGAGGCGGCATTATGGAATGCCGCTGCGCGACGGAAGCTCAAATATCTATTAGAGCCCATCCCGGCAAACCCAGGTCCCACGGCTAGAGCTAATGAAATCGCCAAGTTTAACGATTTCTGTATGGAAACGGGTGCGATTAAAAACGTACTCATTTTTGCAATGGAACCCAATTTGCAGAAACGCTTCATAGCCCATGGTGCAAACAAGATTTTCACCACGCTCACTAAGGAATTCTCGAAAGCACCGAGAATCGTGACCTATGAGCATACCACTCGCTTCTTTGATGCGAGACACCAGAAGGGCTAACCAGTTAGCCCACACATTCTCAGCATGATTGAGAATGTCGAGAAGCTGGAGACTTTTGATTGTAAGATCAGCGAGAACATTGTGATCGACCGAATGCTTCATTCACTCCACGATGGTTTTGCGCTCTTTAGAGCGAATTACTATATGAATGATTTGAAGAAAAGCCCCCATGAACTGCACTCCCTTCTCGTACAGACCGAGAAGGACATGAAGTCCAGTGGGAGCATGAAATAGGATGTTCTCGTTGTGACAAACAAGGGAAAGGGTAAGGGCAAAGCTCGGGCAAACCTAGCAAGAGGTAAACCGAAGTTCAAGAAGTCGGGTCCGAGGTAAGAGTGGGCCTGGTGAGTCGAGCACCTCATCAGGCACGACAAAGAGCAAGGATGGTAACATGGAGTGTCACCATTGCCACAAGACTGGGCATTGGAGGCGTACATGTCCCGTATACCATGAGGACATAAAAGCAGGTCGTGTTAAACCTGTTGGTATGTTTTCTTCCTCTTCTACTTTTATTCATATGATTGAGATTAACCACGCAAGTTACGGAACTTGGGTACTAGATACTGGTTGTGGTTCTCATCTGTGTAATCATGTGCAGGGGCTCCGAAACATCGAACCCCTCGTAAAGGGTGAGGTGGACCTGCGTGTCGGGAATGGAGCACGAGTGGCTGCCGTCTCGAGGGGAACATACGTGATCCAGCTTCCTAGCGGATTTGAGTTATTTTTATATAACTGCTATTATGTACCCAGTCTTTCGAAAAACATTATTTCGGTTTCGCACTTGACAAACTTGGTTTTTCATTTGTAATAGAGAATAATACTTGCATTTTCTCTTTACACGATATGATTTATGGCAAGGCGGTCTCCATGAACGGAATTTATGTTTTAGATCGGACCACCGAAATATTACACGTAATGAATAAAAGGTTAAAGGTTGGTGACAAAGATCAAACGTATCTATGGCACTGCCGTATGGGACACATTAATGAGAAACGCGAAAAACAGCTCATCAAAAATGGAGCTATCTCGGCCTTTGATTTTCAATCATTTGGCACGTGTGAATCATGTCTCATCGGTAAGATGACTCGTATTTCCTTCAAAGGTGTTGGAATGCGCGTTGCAGACCTATTAGGACTCATACACACGGATGTGTGTGGACCTATGTCAATCACCGCACGAGAAGGCTATAGGTATTTCATCACTTTCACGGACGATTTAAGTAGATATGGCTATGTCTACTTAATGAAGCACAAAAGTGAATCCTTTGAGAAATTCAAAGAATACGAGAATAGGGCAGAACCTATTGGGTAGAAAGATTAAAACACTACGTTCGGATCGTGGTGGCGAGTATCTTTCTCACGAGTTTGATCAACACCTTAAAGATTGTGGGATTGCCTTACGATTAACTCCACTGGAACACCTCGGTTGAATGGTGTGTTCGAACGGAGAAATCGAACACTACTTGATATGGTTCGATCCATGATGAGTCACACCGTGTTGCTTGACTCATTGTGGGGTTATGCTCTTCGTCATTTGCTCTAATACTTAACCGAAGTCCGTCTAAAGTGTTGACAAGACTCCATATGAACTATGGAAGGGAACAGTCCCTAACTTGTCCTTTATACGGGTTTGGGGCTGCGAGGCTTATGTCAAGTGGAGACACGAGGATAAGCTCGGCCCGCGATCGGTCAAGACATACTTTATAGGTTATCCTAAAGGAACACTTGGTCATTACTTCTATTCGCCAACCGAACAACGTGTTTTTGTTGCGGCTAGTGCGACATTCTTAGAGAAGGAATTTCTCGAGAATGCAAAGAGTGATAGAACCTTCGACTGTCGGAGGTTCCAGAACCAAATACCGAGCAACCATTGGAGGAATCAATTCCTACAATCCCGGCTACGGTGAATATTCCTGAGGAACCTAGGAGGTCGGGAAGAGTCTCTATTCCTCCCGGACAGATACATTGGTATGGTCGAGGAACATGACATAGATGACATTCTACTCTTAACGAGTAGTGAACCCGCAACCTATAAAGGTGCCATGACTAGTTCGGACTCAAAGCTATGGCTTGAGGCCATGCAATCCGAGATGGACTCCATGTATGAGAACAACGTGTGGGATCTTGTTGACTTACGTGCTAAGGTTCGTCCCCTTCAATGCAAATGGCTTTACAAGATAAAGCATTCGGTGGAAGGTCAACAAGATATCTACAAAGCACGACTAGTTGCTAAAGGTTTCACCCAAGTGCCAGGTTTGCACTACGATGAAATTTTTGCACCCGTAGTCATCTTTGCGTTCCATTCGGATTATCTTAGCGATTGCCGCTTTTCATGACTATGAAATCTGGCAAATGGACGTGAAAACCGCCTTCTTAAACGGTTTTTTGGAGGAAGAGTTGTACATGGTACAACCCGAAGGTTTCATCGATCCAGAACATCCTAAGAAAGTGTGCAAGCTTAAGCGTTCCATTTATGGACTTAAGCAAGCATCAAGGAGTTGGAATCATCGCTTCGACCAAGTGATAAAAGAAAATGGATTTACTCGATCGGTCGAGGAACCATGTCTATATATCAAGTCGAGTGGGAGCAAGATTGTCTTCCTAATATTGTATGTCGATGACATACTCCTGATTGGGAATGACATACCTCTCTTAACTTCGGTGAAAGTATGGTTGAAAAACCATTTCCAGACGAAAGATCTGGGAGAGGCACAAAGAATTCTAGGCATCCGTATCTATCGAGATAGATCACGACGGATGTTATCTCTCAGTCAGGAGTCTTACATAGACAAAGTCCTAGAGAGATTCAGCATGACTAACTCCAAGAAGGGGTTTCTTCCTATGGCTCCAGGGGTGCATTTGAGCAAGTCTCAGTCACCAGAGACACCGGAAGAGAAAGAGCGCATGACACGGATTCCTTATGCCTCGGCTATAGGATCAATCATGTATGCCATGATATGCACACGTCCGGACGTGGCATATGCATTGAGTATGACAAGTCGATTCCAACAGCATCCAGGTGAATCACATTGGCTGGCTGTCAAGAACATTCTTAAGTACCTACGGAGGACTAAAGATTGGGCATTGACTTATGGAGGCGAACAAAAGCTATGCGCAGCCGATTCTACGCAGATGCTAGCTTCCAAACGGATCGTGATGACTCGAAATCTCGGTCTGGATTCGTTTTTACTCTTAATGGCGCTGCGATCAGTGGAAGAGTTCCAAACAAATCATTACAACAGATTCTACGATCGAGTCCGAGTACTATGCCGCGTACGAAGCAACAAAGGAAGCGATATGGATGCGTCAATTCTTACATGGACTATCTGTAGTGCCTAGTTCGAATGACCCGATCACCATCTATTGCGACAATAGTGGTGCCATCTTCCAAGCTAAGGAGCCAAAGTCTAGCAACAAGTCTAGACATGTACAACGGAAAGCTCATCTAATCCGAGATTACGTGGAGCAAAAGGAAGTAGTGATAGAAAAGATTGCTACGAGATGATAACATAGCGAGATCCTCTCACTAAACCATTACGACAAGATAAGCATGAAGGGCATGTTAATTCCATGGGAATTAAACGTGTTCCTAAGTTGTAGTACTCTTTTATGGATTAGATTCATTCGCTTTTGTACTCTATACGACATCATCGTTTTGATATTTTATATATATATTTTGTTTTTCATGTGGATTTGTACGACAAATTTTGAACACCACAAAGTGAACTGAACAAACATTATATTTTTGGTCCTTAATTGCCCACGTGAGCTGATAACTCAAGGTAATTATTTTGTGACGTTGGTTGATGGTGGGTTCAACGAGCCATAAGTCAACCGGTTGACTGACCAATCACAGAGGCGATTTATATGGATATTTCGTAGGACACAATTGTGACATCGACGTGGAGTCTTAAATGTTTTATAACATTCGGTGCCCGGTCGTGGATAGGACCTCCATGGTGATCCTAAGAGTCGATTCTTTTGACTATCGACTGTCTCTTGAGACTAAGGCAGATTTTGGGTGACTTTGATTTCTTTCTCACGGTCATCCGTAACAGGGGCCAAGTAGATTTTTTTGGGTCATTTCATGCTGTGCTTAGATCGGAAGGAGTCGAGTTGAAGGAAATATTCAGCCTTTATCGGGTACTCGATATTTCTCAGGGCCACTCGAGGAGTCAGAATCGAAATGCATGGCCATGCTCGGATACGGATTCGTTTTATCAGTTAAGTTACTCTCTAGTCGGGGAAACCACTCTAGATACAGATCGATTGTAAAATACGACCTTTGCGGATCCGGATCTGCAAATTGTTTTACATTGAGTGGGAGAAATTTTAAATGAATATGAGAATCGGTTATCGCACATACACTTGTACGGACAAGTGGGAGTTTGTTAATTTGTGTCCTCCGGTGAGTGCGGATAACGTCATTGCACATACACTTGTACGGACAAGTGGGAGCTTGTTGGGGCTGGTGTCCTTTACAGTTAGTGCAAGGACTTATAAATCTCTAAAAGGATCAAAGGGTATACTTTTGTATCATAATCAGTTGGTCCACGTTTATCAATAACGGTTGGCTTGCTAGATAAGTTTGACGTTATTGTCATACAGATGGCGGTGACCAACTGGTCCCTAAAAGTCACACCTATAGGATACGTTTGAGAGATGTGACGGTATGAAAATACTGTCATGTAGATGCCAAATTTGACTAACCAGTTAGTCCGAGTTATTTGACTAGTAATTAGTCGAAAATGTGATGTTGAGATATTTTATTTAATACGGATTAAATAAAAATGGCTAAGGCGAATTAAGCAGTTAATTCGTAAATTGAATATAAACGATTTATATTTAATTAAATGTATATTGAATATAATTATACGATATTGTCTTTGTCGGACATGTATTAATAATTCAACTAACCCGTCTTATTAGTTGATGCTTTAATAACCGATAACCGATGACGATTTATAATTAGACCGTGTCATATACATTTAGTAATTTGGATTCGGACCAAGAGTTAATATGAAGAGGAAATGAAAAAGCCCAAAAGCTTCCCTCTCACTCGGTTTGGCCGAGCCAAACATAAACAAAAGGGAGCCCTCTCCTCTTTGTTAACCTAATGATAATCATTTGCAAAATAATTAGGGTTTTGAGAAAAGTGCCTCTCAAAACTCGGATCTCTCATCCAACGAAAACTCACAAAACAATCCTCTCAATATTGCAAGGCAATTAGAGGATTCTTTCTAGCACGAGGGTATTTCTCAGACGATCTTGGGTGCATCATTTAGGAGGAGATCTACTTTGATCTCTCATTGCCAATTTGCACTAGGACCGAAGGTTAATTCTTATCTTTATCGTTTCATTGTTGCTTTCGTTTATGACTATAAATCACGTATTAAATTTGCGTTATAATCCTTCAAATTATGGGTTTTATACGGATATTACCCCACAGTTTGTAGTTATTACCATCTAACTGATCTAGTTTAGACGAATCAAGAATGATTTTCGACATTACAGACATTGTTACAACAACAAATAGTTTTCAAATTGTTATCTCAGAATGCAGTAACAAAGAAAAGAGAAGAGAACAATACAACCTAATTTGCAGCGACGCGGTAGGAAAGCTTCTACCTTGAAAACTATTTCGGCTCGACTGTGGTGGCGATAAGCAAATGCCATTAGCTTCCCGAGGTTTGACACTGCAACACCTAGACTCGCCCACTCGAGTTCAGGTGCTTTGGAACGACAATAAACTTTTACCCATAAATGTATAAGAGAAAAAGAGAGGAAAATGTTTTTCATTGATGTGTGTTTGAAGTATAGGGGAAGGTTCTATTTATAATAAAATGAGAGCAGTTAGAGGAATCAAAACAGGCTCCTAAAACATAGCAGTGGAGGCTGGAAGTGGGGAGGGATAAATTCTCACCTAGTAACAGTTATATTTACTGACTGGCTTGCACATGCGAAAATGAACATGGGAAGTTCAATCAACGTATAACAAAAAACGAACCATACCCAAAAGGTAGGCACAACCGGCTGCAAGCGATTGCAGAATCCCAAATCACGAATCCAGATCCGGGCCGGGCTCGGGGCACGGGTGCTAGCTGAATTAAGCACCTCGCAACTCGCAAGCCTCTACAAAAGGCTCCCTCAACCCACTAGTGATAAGATAAGGTGTGAAGGGTTATACTCTCTATGTCCCTTGACTCCCTTCACATGTGAATAGCTTACATTTGCTTTATTTTATGAGACCGGGATGGAACGAGTATAAACCCATAAAACTCATATTATTCCACCAATGTGGGACAATTGGAAAGAAAAAGGACTTAGACAACAAGCCCCTATTTCTATAAATTAAATTATGAAAAATATGGTCAAACTGTTCCAAAATGGGTCTCAATCCCAAACAAATTAATGAAATGGGTTAAGTTTGAAAATATTTACCCAAAATGGATACACGTCATCACCGAGGCTAGGCGCGGATTCAAGTCGTTCTCCCGCTAAGCGATCATACCCAAAATGTCACTTTTGTCCATCCAAACCTTGCCTTTGTGATTTTGAGTAAAGTCGCTCAGCAGGAGAGCGTTTTGAGGTCATGTAGTCGTCCGGCTCGACGATTTCAATGGCCCGTTTGACAACGAAGAGGGAGTTTTGGTGTGAGTATGTCAGCGAAGCAAGTCGCTTAGCGGGACAGCGTTTTGACTTCCAGTCGTCTACCGAGTGAGCGACTTGACCTCTTCACCTAGCTTCGCAAAACCAATCATACGTGGACTCCTTTTCGGTAAATATTTTGAAACTTAACCTATTTCGTTAATTAGGGTTTGCTTGGGATGAGGGTAATGATTAAGGGAGTAATAGAGTTAAAATGAACTAAAAAATGGAAGGAAAGGATGTGGATTGAAGTTAGAAATGGATAGAAATTAGAAAATATAGTGTAATAGTCCCTCCATTAAGGGAGTAATTGTTATCTACCTTCCCCTCCAAGTAATAATTACCTCCATATAGAGGTAATAATTCCTCCCTCACCTCCTCTTTCCACCATCCACAACCACCACAAAGCACCAATCTCCTCTCATTTCTTCTTATTTTAGCTCTCATTACTTCTTAATAATTACTCTTATTCCAAGCAAGCCCTTAGTTTGTTAGAGAAACCCATTTCGAAAAAAAATTCAAGGAAGGGAGTAATAAATGTTTTCTACCTACAAAAAAAGGCCTTCATTGAGTCGACTGTGTCTCACACAACCGCATAATCGTCTTCTTTAACGGGTTTCCTTCGTAAATCACCTTTGCTTTGGCGGCATTGCAAAATCAAAGAATTGCAATAGAGATGGTGTAAGAAGATTTGCGACGAATTTAATGTAATTGGTGACGACTCGCAGGCTGGTCCATGTCAACTTCATTGGTCTTTATTATGCAGTTAAAATCTGTAGCAATGTTCCGTTGCAAAACCATTAATTTATGCGCTGTATTACTAAGGCCCTGATCTTTTGGACTTAAAGTTGCTGAACTTAACTTAATTTTTCTGAACTTAACTTAATTTTGCTGAACTTAACTTATTTTTTTTTGAACTTTTCGAAATTTTTCGAACTTAATTTTCTTTGAACTTTTCTCGAACTTAATTTTCTTTGAACTTAATTTTGTTGAATTTTGCTGAACTTAACTTATAATAGCTTAACTTTTCTAAATTAAAATAATCTTACTTAAATTAACTTACTTTAATTTCACTTACTACTACTACTACTGCTACTACTACTACTACTACTACTAATAATAATCATAATAATGATAATAATTCCCTTCAAAAAAAAAAAAATAATAATAGTAATAATAATAATAATAATAATAATAATAATAATAATAATAATAATAATAATAATAATAATAATAATAATAATAATAATAATAATAATAATAATAATAATAATAATAATAATAATAATAATAATAATAATAATAATAATAATAATAATAATAATAATAATAATAATAAAGAAATATAACTAAAAACACAAATAAAGATTATAAAATACTTTATTTATATAAGTTAATATTTTCGTACACATTGATACGTGCATTTTATATAGTCTTTTTAGCCTATTTTATGCACGTATCCTATGCTTTTATCGTAGTTTTATGCTACGAAATGCCCCGAATATGCTACTTTGGGTTATTTTGTCTTATTTGCAGGAATGAACCCGAAAGGAGTGAAATCAAGCCATTTACCGTCCATTTTGCATGCATTTGGAGAAAGAGTAGATTTGGAGCGGAAATTATAGTTGTCTTGGGATGCGTGAAGGTGTTTCGGGAGCTAAAAGGACGAGTCAAGGCAAACTAACGAGAATTACAAGCTGCTGAAGTCAAGATCCATTCGATCGAGTGCTTTTCTAGTCGATCGAGTGGTTTAGGATTCAATAATAAGTCGATCGAGTGGTTAGTTTACTCGATCGACCAGTTCTTTTTATGCATTTGCTCGATCGAGGACATTATAAGTCGATCGAGCAGGTTTTTGAGTCAAGTTTACTCGATCGAGTGACTTAGTTGGTCGATCGAGTAGCTTCGCTGACGGGTTGGGCTTTTAAGCTTTAATTCGTTAATTAGGTTTAATCCTACTCCTATTTTCTTATAAATAGGAGTTAGGGATGTCATTTGTAATCATCTGATAATCCAAGGATCGATATACGTTACTTTCTTCTGCCTCTTTCCCTGTTACTTCTGTTCTTTCAATTCCGGATCATTTATATCAGTAATTTATTCTCTCTTTTCTCTCTTTTATTTAATGTTTATTATTCCCTCTCCCTCTTTATTTATTATTCTTATTAATTTCATGTCTAGCTAAATCCCCATAGTATGTTAGGACTAGGGAAGCCGTGGTAGCATGCTTTAATTGTATTAAATAGGTTAGTCTTGCGATAGGAATTGTATTAGGCAATTTAATTGTTATCCGGTCAAATGTATGCATGCAAGAGACCAATAATTCTAGTTAACCCCGACCTAGATCGAAAGATTGGAAGGGAAGGCTTGCTTAATTACAATAGGGTATTGCGGTGAGGGCGAAAGTTAAGTCATTTTTACGCTCTAGGGCGGTTTAAGGACCGAAAGGTGACGACCATAGCTCTTCTTATCAATAGTCTAATCGCCTTAATATTCCCGATAGTATAAGATCTGATAGCTGCCACGGTGGACCGACTCCTAGCATACTTCCTTTCTCTTATTGTTAATTTCTCTTTTTGCTTTAATCTCATTAGTATAGTCAACACAATCAAAACCCCCAATTGTGACATTTAGACGGATAAAAGACAAATAGATAGTACACCGCCTCCCCTGTGGAGATCGACCCTACTTACCGCCGACTTCGTTAGTTGTACTTAGGTATTTTATTTTTGGTGTAGAAACGACCGCATCAAATTTTGGCGCCGTTCTTGGGAGACAATCTATTTATTTATTTGTTTAATTTTATTCTGTTTGTAGCCTCGGGGGATTTTTCCTCGAGGTGTTTTTTTTTAATCTTTTGTTTAGTCTTTGTTTTGATAGGCCTTACAGGTACTACCTAGACAGTTCTAGGTGAAAGACAGTCAAAGGGAAGGCTTGAGTACCTTTGACCCATCACCGATGTCCCATTATATGGAACAACCGGTGATCTGCTACGGGAGATGTGGTTCTGCTGAGCACGATGCAGCTGTAGTTGTGCCGCCACATCCACCCTATCAATGGCCACCGCAACAAGATTCCCCTGATATACAAGAAGAAGACATTGCGGAGCTGAATTTCTTGATGGAGGCACTTGCATTCCAAGCACAAGAATATGTCTCGCGATTTGATGAGCTCGAGTCTGCAGTTGCTCAATTAGCAGCTGAGATGGAGAGAGAAGAGATCGCGGAGCTGACGTATTTAATGAGAATGCTTGTATCACAAATGCAAGAGAGTGATAGATATATGGACGCTCGAATCCCCGAATCGGAGTCACAAATAGCTCGGTTAGCGGTGAGATGCAAGAAGAAGAGGTTTATCTTGCTGAGAGCAGTTTTTCTCGTAAGGAAACCGTGTTGCCCAATGATGAGGATGACTTCTATGACTCGGACGACGAGTTCCTATCATATTTCACTACCCCACGCGAAGATTTCAGCGCTGTACAGGAGGTATCACTCGATCGAGTGACAATTATTGGTCGATCGAGTGATTTTCCAGAAGAACTTGCTCGATCGAGTGAACATTCTACCCGATCGAGTGGAATGCAGGAGGATAGTTCTCGATCGAGTGATTCTGCCACTCGATCGAGTGAAATGCGGGAAGAAATTGGTCGATCGAGTAATAATTCTGATCGATCGACTGATTTGGCCATTGGGAGCTGTAATTCATCATTTGGGCTTGATTTAGATGACGACTTTGACGATGATAACGGTTACGGTGAATCCCCCTTATTCAAAGCCGAGTTAGATGCACTTGAGGCTGAGATTTACGGGACGAATTCCACTGAGGATGACAAGGAGGTAGCTGAGTCGGTAGTCACTCCTAGCACGGAAGAGGTAATGAATTCCTTCATCTATGATTCCGTCATTGAGAGTGATCAACTTGAGGTATTGAACGATAATTTATTTATTGTTTGTTTTAATAGTAAATTGCCTCAGTTGACTTTTGCTGCGCATCCCAATGCTTCACCCCTTCCCAGTAGGTCGTACAATTTAACGATTTTTCACCGTCCTTATCATTATAAATTCGTTAATCTGAAATGGAGCCCTACTTATTTGACAATTGCTCCCGCGCTCCTATATTTTGTGGATAAATTTAGGAGCGCCCATAGGAAATTTGTTAGACTTAAATGTTTACATATCTTTATTTCCTACTTTGCTATTCCACTATGGTGCTACTTATGCTGTTGTGTAGCACATGCGCAGCTATTTGACAGGTTGCTGCGCGCTTTGAGCTGTTTTGATTGTGACTATTATAGAGGCTCAAAGAAAAAGAAGGTCGAGCTGGGACCTGACTGAAGCTAGCGCTACCGGGAGGCAACCCGGAGATTTTATTTGTTTTTATTTCAATTTCAGTTGTAATAAATGGTTTTTATACCATAGACTTTATCAGTTTGCTTGTCTAGTTAGTTTACGGGCTGTTTTTCATTGTGTTTTGCAGGTACACGCTGAGATCCACTCGATCGAGTGAAGATGTTACTCGATCGACCACCTGCAGATTAGAGAACCACTCGATCGACCACTATTCCAGTCGATCGAGCAGTCTTGAGCGCCCATGTCACTCGATCGACCACTGTTGGACGGATATCGAGTGTATTTGACTTGTATTAGCTTACTGAGACGGTTTTCCGGGCCCTTAGCAACCTCCCATTTCATGGTCGGTTTGGGGAGGTCCCCTTATTCGCGCATTTTGTGAGTTTTCCGCTTTTACTCTCTTTCTCCTTTAGTTTGCATTTCCTTTCCATGTTTGGGTACAATGGGGGCATTGTACAGTTTGGTTTGGGGAGGTTATGCATCCATATCTGTGTCTGCATATTGTTTTTATTTGCATTTCAGTTATCACGTTTAATTTTATGTTTGCATTGTTGTTTATTTTTGTTAAAATTCAAAAATTTCCATAAAAATTGAAAAATTGTTAAAAATTCAAAAATTTCACGTTTAATTTAGCATATAGGTTGAGTCGGAACGGTAGATTTCTATGATGAAATTGCACTATTAACTGTCTTTTTGCTTAAGCCTTGCATTGAACTGTTATCTTTTAGCCTTGTCTTTTGCATAATCTACGAGTTAATGTTTAATTTAGCTGAACATATAGACTTGACCTGAAATTTTGGCAACCTACTTATAATTTCTAAGGAATTAGAGCCTTATAAACTGGTGTCATTTATGACCAGTTTCATGTAGGATTGTGAGTAGTTACTCCTTGCATAACATGTATCATCAATTTGCACGTATATGAAATTCAATTGCTTTTTTTTGCCGTCATACATTCGGGTTAGTGGTTGGTGTCACATGCAGGGAGGTGCTTACAATTTCCCTTTCTTTCATTTTTACCCATAAACTCCACATTAGCCAAATTTGCCTGTTGACCCTTAGCTACATCCAAATTTAGCCTGCCTTGTCAAGCTAGTTTAGATTGTTTTGCGGTATATATTTCATTGTATCATATATTGGCGCATATTCTATTGAATCGGAGTTGGTAATCTATGAAGAAAAAGAGGAATTCGAAGAACGTAAAAGAAAAGAGAAAGAAAAAAAAAGAAAGAAAAAAAATCGAAAAGAAAAAAAAAAGATTTTGTTTGAGACGGTTTGACTCCTATGTTCTATCTTATATCATTTGAGGAGTGTTTCTAGTTTGGTTTGGTGAGATTTTATGCCAAATGAAGGGCATTGTGCTTATTCATAATTGAGTTGGAAATGGATATGTTTCATATAGTTTTGTTTAGGTACTAGCTTGATCACCTATACCTCCACATTCCCATAAATGTTTTGCCTTTTCTTACCCATTGCCTCACTTTACCATATTTTTGTAAGCCCTCGGCTGTGACAGGACCTCGTTTGGTTGGAATGTATGTATGGTAGTTAGAATTGTCTATCATATTAGTTGCATGCATGTTACGTGGGTCGTAGTCTAGGTGAGCGACTATTTTTCTTTCTCTCTTACATATATATGTTCACCCTTTGCTTCATGAGAGAAAGAGTGACCCGTGAGAGTCCATTATTAAAGGTCTTGCAAGGTCGACGGTTCAGCTTTATTTATAAACATCCTATAACTCGTTTGCATTTGACTATTTGCTATAGGTGTTAGTTTGCTTGCATTAAATTGGCTTAAGTGGGCATTTGTAGCTAGCTCTGAGTTATTTTTCCGTTCCATTAGCATATAGTTTTGAGTTTACTCGAGGACGAGTAAAGGTTTGGTTTGGGGAGATTTGATACGTGCATTTTATATAGTCTTTTTAGCCTATTTTATGCACGTATCCCTATGCTTTTATCGTAGTTTTATGCTACGAAATGCCCCGAATATGCTACTTTGGGTTATTTTGTCTTATTTGCAGGAATGAACCCGGAAGGAGTGAAATCAAGCCATTTACCGTCCATTTTGCATGCATTTGGAGAAAGAGTAGATTTGGAGCGGAAATTATAGTTGTCTTGGGATGCGTGAAGGTGTTTCGGGAGCTAAAAGGACGAGTCAAGGCAAACTAACGAGAATTACAAGCTGTTGAAGTCAAGATCCATTCGATCGAGTGCTTTTCTAGTCGATCGAGTGGTTTAGGATTCAATAATAAGTCGATCGAGTGGTTAGTTTACTCGATCGACCAGTTCTTTTTATGCATTTGCTCGATCGAGGACATTATAAGTCGATCGAGCAGGTTTTTGAGTCAAGTTTACTCGATCGAGTGACTTAGTTGGTCGATCGAGTAGCTTCGCTGACGGGTTGGGCTTTTAAGCTTTAATTCGTTAATTAGGTTTAATCCTACTCCTATTTTCTTATAAATAGGAGTTAGGGATGTCATTTGTAATCATCTGATAATCCAAGGATCGATATACGTTACTTTCTTCTGCCTCTTTCCCTGTTACTTCTGTTCTTTCAATTCCGGATCATTTATATCAGTAATTTATTCTCTCTTTTCTCTCTTTTATTTAATGTTTATTATTCCCTCTCCCTCTTTATTTATTATTCTTATTAATTTCATGTCTAGCTAAATCCCCATAGTATGTTAGGACTAGGGAAGCCGTGGTAGCATGCTTTAATTGTATTAAATAGGTTAGTCTTGCGATAGGAATTGTATTAGGCAATTTAATTGTTATCCGGTCAAATGTATGCATGCAAGAGACCAATAATTCTAGTTAACCCCGACCTAGATCGAAAGATTGGAAGGGAAGGCTTGCTTAATTACAATAGGGTATTGCAGTGAGGGCGAAAGTTAAGCTGTTTACGCTCTAGGGCGGTTTAAGGACCGAAAGGTGACGACCATAGCTCTTCTTATCAATAGTCTAATCGCCTTAATATTCCCGATAGTATAAGATCTGATAGCTGCCACGGTGGACCGACTCCTAGCATACTTCCTTTCTCTTATTGTTAATTTCTCTTTTTGCTTTAATCTCATTAGTATAGTCAACACAATCAAAACCCCCAATTGTGACATTTAGACAGATAAACAGACAAATAGATAGTACACCGCCTCCCTGTGGAGATCGACCCTACTTACCGCTGACTTCTGTTAGTTGTACTTAGGTATTTTATTTTTGGTGTAGAAACGACCGCATCACACATTACCTAATACATAAAAATAATAAGTAAATCACATTACTTTTTTTTTTCTTTCTAATCATCTAGTTCCATATTATCATCTTCCTCGTCACTTTCTTCATCTTCATTTGAGCTCACCCCGTCAAATCCATTGCCTCGCCAAATGTTCTTGACTATGTTATTTCGCACCTTGTACATAGTTTTTTTTCCGCTTCTTATCAAACATGCCTAAATCATTTGTCCCTAGAACGTTCTCATGTTGTACAACAGGTATCCCATGAGTGTGCATCCGTATAAAATTATGAAGTGTGAAATTAGAAACAATAATGGACATTTGATAGTTAGGTGACATTTGAGACATAACTTTTAACACCTTCCACCTTTTTTTCAATTGACCAAATGTCATTTCAACTTTCATTCTCAATGACGAATGTCGGTAATTAAAATGCTCTAACATACCTTCGGGGGATATGTAAGAATTCGGCTTTAAATAAATGTTTTTTTTTTGAAAAAATTATATAAAATAATAATTAATCTCGGGTTGTTTATACAACCGATTTGAACGAAAATTGTATCTATTTTTTAAAACTTGTCAATATTATGAAACTTATTATTCTGCTTAACTTTTCTGAACTTAATTTTGCTGAACTTTTCTGAACTTAATTTTGCTGAACTTAATTTTGCTGAACTTTTCTGAACTTAATTTTGCTGAACTTAACTTAACTTAATTTTGCTTAATTTTTCTGAACTTAACTTAATTTTGCTGAACTTAACTTATAGATAGTGACTTTAAGTCCAAAAGAACAGGGCCTAACAACACAAATTCACATTATTTTATTCACGAGTGGCACAATATTGGGTAACACACATTACCTTGGTTCACTGGTTGCCCCAGTAGATATATAGGGAAATATGTAGGGTTTTGTCCTATTGGTAATCTGTATATAAACACAAATTTTTGTTTGTGACGGCACATATCCGTCATTCTTGAGTGACGGATACCATTTTACTTGTGAGTACCCACTTTTTCTCTCTCTGCAACACTATTCATGTGGTCCCCTTTCTCCACTAACCCATTTTGTTACCATTTTATCTCACAAAATATCCGCCACAAATGATAACCCGTCACAAGGGAGACCAATTGGTATATAAAAATGGGAGTGCTAATAACTACTCTACCTTTTTTAGTCAATTATTTACCCTTTTTATTTTTACAAAAAATTACTCCCTCTTATTTTCTAACTTCTTCCACATTTTTTAAAACAACAAATTCACTAAAATCTTCCACTTTCCTTATTTATCTATAATTTTTGGTTCTTATAGTTTGTGACCCCACTTTTTCTCCCTTATTTTTATTTTCCTTCATTTTCGTCCACATATTTCACTCCTCTTAAAAACACCACAGAAACCAATGTAGAAGAAGATAAAGAATAGTATATCAATTAAGAGTAAATAAATGATCAACATTGTATGGGTAATACGGAGTAATTGTTTTAGTCAACCAGACAAACATATTCGGACAGTAAATGTTACTCACATTCTCACGTGTTCACCAAACACTGTATGGTAATACGTGTTAGGTTATATTCGATTTCGATGTTCACAAACTCTAACATGGTCTTGCAAAAATTTCGCTGAGTCACATGTGGGTAGTAAATACTACGTAACTTCGACTGAAACACTGAACAGTTAGCATTTTGCCATTTACAAATAATAATAACATACATCACCCTTATACTCATATTAAAAGAATAGGAATTTCTTTAAATTTTTCCGCCTAAATGATTTGTTATAAATATTATTTATTATAAATTACTTCCTTCAATTTCCTATTATCTTCTCTCTTTTCTTTTTAACACTAGTTTGATTATCTTCTCTCTTTCCTTTTTTGGTAAATTTTATTCATTTTTTTATTATTTTCTCTCTTATAAAAAATCAACACTTACCACTACTTTATTCATCCCCTATTTACTAAATGAATAGGCGATTTTACGTTTTTTCCCGCCTAAAATATTAACTTCTAATTGAGCTTTTAATTTTTGCATTTTACTATGGGCCAAGTCTAATGTAAAAAATGATTGACAAAAAAAATAACGTTCTTCTATTCAAGATATGTGATATATTAACAAGACCAAATCTATGATAATAAAGAAAGATTTAGGAGGGAGAAATATTTACTAAATGTTTACTAAATGAGTAGATTCGTCTAAGCATGAGTATATAGACATAATGAACTTCCAAAAGTTATTGTTTTAAATTACGTGATCTAAACTAGGAAATAAGACAATAATTTATAGACGTAACGCATTTAAGATTTGTAAATATTAATCAGGCTCTTAACAAATTTACTGATAAGATTACTTAAAATTCTCTATCTACTAAAAGAATAGATGGAACTCTAAATTTTCCCGCCTAAAATTTTAGAATCTAAAATTGGGTTATTATAAATGGATATAATCTTTAAATTGGATTGGATATATTCATAAATTGAAATGCTCACAATTTGCAAGATTTGCCTCCACAGGTTTTATAATAAAAAATTCATTGATTTTCTATGAAAATATAAGAAATTACAGATCAAAATTACAAAATAAATAAAATGTTTTAAATAAAATGATTATGAAAAATGATCTCATTAAAATAGACATTTCTAACCCTACTCAATTCTCATAATTACTTTTTCAATATTAATTTTTTTTTTCAAATCAAAATATATAGATGACGAATGCATAAAAAATTAATGAATTGTCAAAAATTAATGAAATGTGTTGTTATAAACTAAAAAGTAAAACTTCATATATACCGTACATAAATTGCACGAGGTCTATATTAATAACACATTAAAATGTGAAACCTCTATATATACCGCGCATTGCGCGGGATCTAAACTAGTTCTATATTATTTTCTCTCTACTATAAATTATAAAACTTACACTATTATATTCATTCTTTCCATTATTTCTTCCCATTTCTTATTTTTGTGCCCAAAATAAAGGGGAAGATAATAGGAACTTTGAAGGAGTATTATATCTACAACTGAGGCAACTAATCTATGCAATATAATTTTATTGCGTTTAAAAAGGGTAATATATACTAGTTCCCGAACAAGTGGTTTTACATTAGATACTAGGTAGTATCCCGCGCTTCGCGCGGCCTGTTTTAAAATTTAGTTATTATAATTGAAAAAAATAACATAATTATATATGAGATTTAATATTTTTACTAATAAATAAAAATTATTAGATTTTTCTCGATTTTTTTTTGTTTAACTTCAATGTTTTAAAATAAAATACATACAATTTTAATTAAAACTAATAAGTGATAATTAATTATGCATGATCAACGTTTTATAAATTATTTTGTAACTAATCAAATATTATATTAATTAAAATAAAATTTATTTAAATATTGCAACAATCAACATTAAGTTCTCAAATTATATCACTTCACGTTGCGTCATGTTCCATATCAGTCAATATTTGTTAAAAATGATTTGAATATATTTTTATGTAATTTTTATTTTTTTTATGTATAAATGTGATATTTATGTATCAAACATATAGAGTTCAAACTCAACTTATTCAAATGTTTGATTGTGTCTCACTTGTGTTATGTGTGAAAAATATCTATAAAAATTGCACCTTCGTATATTTAAACAACTATATATAAATGATGTTTAAGAGTTTACTTGTAAATAAAATAGGTTAAACTTTATCAAATAATATTTTTTGAGATTTAACGTCAAAGTATTTAAAACATAACATATAAAATATTTAACTAAAAGTAATATTTAGCTAGTTATAATCAATATTTATACTTGACGTATATATATTTTAGTTGAAGATATTAAAAAAAATGTAACGTTTTTTCTATTTTTTCATTTCGTTTATTGTATTATATATATATATATATATATATATATATATATATATATATTATTTAATAATCATTACTTTTGTTTTGCTTATTCAAATGCACTCGCGATCGTTGTGTACATACATACTCGTACACATAGTAGTTATCACACTATTTAAACTTTTCAATATCTCATATGTATTCAATTTCTTGCAATATATTTATTTTCATTCTCATATAAAAACTTATCTCTTATTAGTTTTTTTAAGTTATGTTTTTAAGAAATACGACTCTTCCAAATATATTTTTATTAGAATTTAATGGTCTAAAGTTTATAACTTTCCCAAAATATCTTTTTACGTAAACATAAAACATTATGAGACACTCACTTTAATCATCTCTACAAATAAAAAATATTTAAATAAATACAATGAAAATTATACTCAATTTGAAGCATTTTTCGCAATGAACGTAAATATTTACATTTTAGAATTTTTATCAAAATCATTTTTTAATAAATTTGGAATCAAATCACCGTAATTATTTAATGTAATTTTATAATAAAATTTATTAAACTATAATTAATATTTTGCTGAGATTTATACAGCAGTTATTATGTTTATATTTAATATTCAGCTATAATTAATACTTGTATTTAAAGTTGGGTTGACACATGGCACAGCGCTTCAACGTAGTTTTATATATAAGATATTCCCTCGTATTCTTAACAACTCTCCCCCTTTCCTTTTTCATCTATTCATATAACTCTTCCTCATTCCTTATTTAGTAAAGTTTTATACTTATTTTAATCACCTCACCCCACAACAATACCCCACAATACTTATACTTTATCTTATTTTAATCATCTTACCCCACAACAATACTTATTGTAAAATGTTAAGTCCTTCGGGCAAAAAGTCGTGTTTGACAACAAAAAATTTATCAAAGGTTGTGTTTTACAAACTTTTTTTTTAAAGGTGGTGTTTGGAAGAATTTTTTTTTAAAGGTTGTGTTTGACAAAAAACCTTTTGTAAATTATTGTTTTCCTACACTCTCCATCGTTCTAGGAAAATTAAGGAGACCTATCAAAAGTACTCATATCTTTCTTTACTTGGTTTTTGTCGTCGTCCTACGTCTTACATCTTCTTCTCTCAGTTGTTTTGCCTTTATCAGATATCCTATCATATCTAGTACTAATTGCATGCATTACCACGTCGAATGTTTCCTCTAATCGATTCATCAATTCAATTCTTGTGCATATGAATTGAGAGTTTCTGTCCAAATGTGTTGTTCGCTATTAAAAGGAGTTTTGTTTCATTAACCATACATTTCTAAGTTGTTATCACTAATCATGGAGACGGATGTTGTTGTTTTATTAACCGTACATTTCTTGGTTGTTATACAAAGTTCTTACATAATGTAAATAGAACCATTGATTACTTGCTATGCAACAGAATCATTCTATATAATCTATACTCATTAGGTTCCTATTTGTTTAAAATTGTTCCTTAGTCCTAATTATCTCTATAGTTCTATAGTTCTACCCTTTCTCGTATTCATCTTAAAGAAATATTTTGTTTGGAAAATAGAACATGATTACTTACTCTTAAACCAACTTAAATGTATGAAATCTTTAATTGAATATGAAGAAATGAATAATTTAATGTCATGAAGATATGAACAAATGTTATAACTATTTAATTGGTTATGAAGATATGAACAGTATAGAATAAAAAGTATTGCGTAAAAACCTTCTGTCTTTGTTTAAAATAGTTTATTATGCCTTAGAATTTGACGCCGATTTCATCGAACTCTTTAGTACTCTGCATTTGATATAATTTTTTAGCGTGTCAGTGTGTTGGCTCTTCTTTCCGTTGACAGAAATTCCATCCTCTGGAGACTTAGTTGATCTGTCATCTTCCCAACATCCTTGTCGGTTAAACATTTTTTTTTGTAGAGCACCGTTTTAAGCTTGAGAAGAAAATCACACCCGCAAACCAAATCTTGAAAAACCACATTATTGGCTGTAGCAAGTATAACGCGGCCATGTATTTTTTCCAGATCGTCTTATGTATTAGGAAAGACTAAAAATTGTACTACCTCATAGTAAGTTGTGATGAGAAGAAAAGGGTCATGTCACTCATGTATTTATATGTACTGCAAGTGTATCTTGAGAATACATACATGTGAGTGGATATGAAATTTTTTAAATATGGGCGCGGTAGTTTGTGCATCGACCATTAACTTTCACTTTTACTTTTACTTTCAATATACAATTTTATGTATCTACCGCATCGTAATATAACACCGGTTTTTGACTGACTTCAGTTTTAAATTCTTGGGAATATATAAGTTTTAGTCTCATGGAACATAATTTCATGTATTACTGCAGCATTTATGATATAATTAATTTTCTCTAAAAAAATAGAATGTGTCGAATACAAATAACATGCAGTATGTAGAAATCATTAAGTTGTAGTTACTGTTTATATTAAATGATCCCTATTTAGTTTTACTATTATTTATACATTAATTAATAATCAATTTTGTATTAAATGTCTCATTTGCCACCTGTCAATCGACAATTTTCCTAACTTGATTATATATATATATATATATATATATATATATATATATATATATATATATATATATATATATATATATATATATATATATATATATATAGAAGTAGGATCATATGAGTTGGGTCATTGGTCGTGAGTTACCCCTCTAAACCTAGACCATTGATCTTATCTAAAATGGATGGTTGAGATTAAATCTTGCCCAACCTATAAATACTCACTTTTCTCTCATTCCCCTCATTATTAGAGAATCACTCTCTCTCTCCCTAAAAGACAGAACAAAAAAAAAACAGAACGACGTACGTCATCTCGTTCAAATTTGTCAAATTCCGTCTTCATCAAATTCGTTCAATTTCGTTCAAATTGCAGGCTACAAACTCAATCTTCATCATCCTCGTTCAAATTTGTCATCAATTAAGGAGATTTCGTTGTCTATTTCGCTTCATCTTCGTATGTCTCTTCAATTTCATTATAGGTAAGTACTAATTTTTTTTCTAGATCTGACTGGTGCGTTTCCATTATTGTTCTTATCTAATATCCTTTTCATTTTTGTTGATTCATTGTATGTCCGTCTGCACTTATGTTTTGTTGTTAAATTGCTTGTTTTCTCATTTTTTTTCCCAATAATTTATAGGGTTTTGAGTTTGATATGAGAATTCTAAACGATCTTGTGCATTTTCATGTTGTTTGTAAGTTGTTTGATAAGTTTCTTCTTATTCAATTGTGTTATTTTGTATCTTTGATAATTTTTAGGGTTTTTGTTTTAGAGTGTTACCACCACGAACTTTGTCTGCTGCTGTTAGTTATTGTATTGCTTTAACCAAGTTATTGTATTATTCAAACTCAGTTATTGTATTTTGTAGTTATTTCTTGTTTATTGTGTTAATCTGTAAATAACAGTTATTGTATTACTTTAACCGAGTTATTGTATTATTCTAATTCAGTTATTGTATTTTCTAGTTATTTCTTGTTTGCTATATATGTTAGAATATATTCTATTAATAATAGTTATTGTATTGCTTTAACCGAGTTATTCTATTATTCAAACTTAGTTATTGTATTGTTTTAACTTAGTTATTTCAATTTGGAGTTAGTGTTGTGGGCTTATATAATAATTATTTATAACTTACCTCCTTTTTTTGCTTTTAGATCTTTCAGGGAGCTTTTATTTTTGCGGATTCAGCCTTCATCAATAGGCAAAATATGGTTCTCGTCGGGAAGAAATATTGGCAGACAAATGGTGAAAACAACGACAAGGCGCGATTTTCGTTGGAAGAAATACTTTTAGACATAGTATCGGAGATAAATATATGTAATATTTGTGATGTTACCATTGTTAGATGTATTATTTGAAATGCTTAGATGTAATGATAATGATGCTTAGATATACTTTGTTGGAGATGTTTAAATGTAATGGGTTGGAAAGTTTTATAATGAAAGTAAGTGGTTTTTTTAACCTTGTTATATATTATTATTTCATTTTTCTGATTTTGCTATTGCATTAACCAATCTCAATTATTAATTGAATAAAAATAACTAGTTATTAAATTAAACAATATGAAAACAAACACAAGATAGAAATTTGATTATATTTGAGTTTCATCTCAATACAATAACACGATTTACTCATTACAATAACCGAATTTCTGCATTACAATAATTACAAATATCAAAGTTTTACATTGCAATAACTGAGTTTCTACATTACAATAATTGAGTTTGTACATTTGAATAACTACAAATATCAGAGTTTCTACATTACAATAACTGAGTTTCTCTACATTAGAATAAATAAGTTAATCAATTAAACAAGATGAAAGCTAACAAAAAATGACCAAGTATATACATCAATTTTTCCATTAAACGTCAATTATTCGCGTATATCGTGACTCAACCTGCAAATCACCAAAAAGCAGAATATTACTTACCATAACATCCAAGAAGTAACTACGAGATACAATATCTGAGTTTTAATAATAGAATAACTGGGTTTAAGTAATACAATAATCGAGATGTAATGTTACAACAACTAACGAGTGAACAAGAAATTTGAATATATTTGAGTTTCATCTCAATACAATAACACAATTTATTCATTACAATAATTGAGTTTCTACATTACAATAACTATAAATACCAGTGTTTCTACACCACAATAAGTGAGTTTGTACATTACAATAACTGAGATTGTACATTACAATAATCGAGTTTGTACATTAAAATAACCGCGTTTCTGCATTTAAATAACCACATTTTTTCATTACAATAATTGAGTTTCTAAATTCAACTAGACATTTTAACAAACAGTTGGTGTGCTAATCTAGGTTACCAACAAATTTTCAGCATTATGATAATAAATCATCAATCAAATGTCAACGGTATGATAAACAAGCATACTAACGGAGTAGCAATTGAAATAACTCGCAAAATAACATATATTGACTTATATAATCTACTCTTACCTTTGTTTTGTCGATTCGAGCTAGGGTTTCTGCAAATTTCGAGCAAAAATTGACAATTGATGCATGTATAAATCAAATAGAACGAAAATAATGAATTAATTTGTGTTTTCGACTTGAATTACTCCAGTTTCTGTGATGATTTGATTTAATAATGTTATTAAATTGAAAAAATTAGGAAAAAGAGAGAAAGAATAAAGAAAATAGGATAGAGAAAAAAGAATATGAAGAAAATAAGAAAAAAGAGGGGAAGAATGAAGAAGCAGGGAAAACGTAGCATGAGGGGAAGAGAGAGAAAAAAATGAGTGTGTGTATTTTTGTGGTCTAATCTCAGCCCTTGATCGTGTTAGATCCAATGGTATATAAATGCGGGGGTAACTCACGAAAAGTGGCAAACTCACCGGATCTTGCCTCTCTCTCTCTCTCTCTCTCTATATATATATATATATATATATATATATATATATATATATATATATATATATAGAGTGAGCATCCCATGAGTCTAGCATCTTAGATGAGTCTAGCATATCAATAAGGACCATTGGATCAACAAGATCCAACAACCCTCACTCTTCCACGTCACCCCCTATCAATCGCAAAATTATAAAATTAAACACGCCTCTTTCACGTCTCATTATTGTCATAAATTTTATCTCTCTACAAGTATTCTCTCCCCCTCTCTCTCTAAACACCAGTCATCAATTATTCAACAAAAAAACAGACGATCTATTCCTTGAACCGCCTCTTTTTCCAAAAAACTTTAAAAATCAAACGAAATTTTCATTAAAATCAAGCGAAGATCTTCAAAAAGTCCATTAAGATTATATTAGATCGGTTTATCGCATAAAGAAGAGGTATAAATCGCTCTCAATTTTCGTTGTATTTTACAAAAATTTCGTTGTGATTTTTGTTATTTCAGGTTGTTGTTGTTGTTGTTGTTGATGATGATGATAATTGTTATTGTTTTTGTGGTTGTTGTTGATTATATTGATTGATGAAGAAATTATTAATTGATTTAGGGTTAATGTTTTGCTCAAATCGATTAATTGATTTTTCGCCAAAAAATTAGGTTTAATTTGCATGTTGCTTTTGTTGATCTTGAATTATATAAATAAACTGTCAATTGATTGTATATATATTCACTTTTTCGAACATAGAAATTGAGAAATTAATTCTAGTTTTTGTTTTCTTAGTTATTAAATTTTGTGATACTTCATGTTCTAATTTTCGCCTAAAAATTAGGGTTAACGATTTATAAAAGCGAGTAATTAATGTACGCTTTTGTGTTTGCGTGGTATTGATTCTTTGTAATAGCGTTCTTGTAATATTACTCTTGCGCATGACAATCGTAACGATTTCATAAAATCCTCAACTCTTATTCTTTGTAATAGCGTTTCGTAACATTACTCTTTGCATAATTAAAATGAACTTGAAATCTTTGTTACAACATTGTATATTTGATGTTATTGGTTTTTTCTCATTAAATTTGATGGTATAACAATTGTCATAAACTCACAAATAATGTTACTGTAATATTGTTACTGTAAAATTATGAATAATGATGGACCACAAGTTTCCCATAAGTTTTAGTTATTAATAGTCGAATATTTTGTTTTTAATGTCAGAATATTTGAAGAAGAAAGTTTGAGAAATCAACCAATACAAAAAAGGCGCGCAAAGAGAAGATATATACAAAATGGAGTAAGACTCTGGCTAATCGGTCATGAAGATAGGTGTGAAGAAGGCAACGTTAATGAAGTTGAAATCCTAGTTGAGGCTGTTAACATTATTGTCATATTTTGATGTGTGATTATGATGTATACTTCTTGTAAACTTTTCACATTAATACGATGTGATATTGCAAATCATTTTAGCGGATCAACTGGGCTAGCCTGTTTTCACTTGATTTTTTATTATTGAAGTAATTAAAGTTTGGTCTTTTAACATTTGTATCCGTATTATTTTTATGAATGAATGATGTTACGATAATACAATTTCTTTGTATCAATGTTACTGATAACATTGTCACTTTTAAAATACGAAACATACAACTTTTTCATTACATTTTAGAACTACTTTATACACCGTTTGATATAATACACAAACTAAATAATAATTATTGTAACATTGTTGTCATGTTAGTTTAATGAATTAATGTTTTTACAGTAACATTGTTACAGTAATATTGATATACCATTGAAAAATTAAATATAACGAAGATGTTACAGTAACACTGTAACTTTGATTAATGACCGATGTTACTGTAACACTATTGTTGTGACGTGGCAGAATAAGGATTGGTTGTATTGGAATTAGGAGGAACGTACAAAGTTATCTAATAAACTAATAAAGCAATAAAGTGGTGTTGACCATACAACAAATAACACAACAATGGTAAAAGTGTCCACTATCATTCCAACTTCAATAACATTGCTTTCTTCATGCCTATTTCCATGATTGATTATTCAACGTCTTGCTTTTTTTTGTATATATTGTATCCTTGTGCGCCTTTTTTTTGTGTTGGTTGATTTCTCAAACCTTCTTCTTTCTTCAATTCTTCTGACAACCAAAACAAAACATTCGACAATTACTAGATAAACCATATGCGAAAGTCGGTGGTCCATTATTAATGATAATTTCACAGTAACATCATTACAGTAACATCATTACAGTAACATCATTGCGAGTTTATGACAATGTTAAACCATCATATTTAATTGAAAAAAATCACATAACATCAAATATACAATGTTGTAAGGATATTTTAAGTTCAATTTCATCATGCGCGGTTTTAATGTTCTTCGTAACGCTATTACGAATATGAGGTTTCGTTGATTATTTTACGAAAACTAATTGAATCCTCACATTTACCGCAATTTCTCGAAAACAAATCCAGGTATGAATTTAATAATGTGAAAACCTTATTTTTTTTTACAAACACTCACATAAAGTTCAGTAACACTTTTAAATAACATCTATTATTCTGATAACACATTCGAGTTGTGAACATATTATCGCAACAATGTGACAATTAAAATATCACTCCGTATGATTTTAATGGAATAAAAAGAAAATCGTCAAACAGAAAAAAAAAAAAAAACTCAAATGCAACGGAGTAATGAAATTATCTGTACACATGTTGTTCTCACCATATAACGAATGGACATAAAATCCGAGAAACAAAACGTATCGTCAAAATTATAAGTTGAACATCAATTACGTAAATTCAAAATTCAATAACAAAATCGAATTGCTGTAATTGAATTACGAATTTTAAAAGTAACTAAAATGTCTAGATCTAGAAATAACCTAGAAATCAGTTGATGTTATAACACGAAATAATTCATAAAATCGTACAACATGACATGAATTAATCATAATCTAACAAAGCATAAAAAAAACTATAAGTTTAACCATGTCATAACCCTAACTTTAAACATGAATCAAGAATCAAACGTGAAATCGAAATTGAAATATGAAAACGTAACTAGAAGGCTTAGAATAACCTGGAAATTCAATCAAGAACATAAAAATTCTAGGTTTAAAATCAATTATAGAAATTCGAAATTTACTAACAAAATCGAATTCCTCTAATTGAATATGCGAACGTAAGATAATTTGGAAATCGATTGAGAATATGCGAACGTAATTTGCAATCTCAATTGAAGAATCTGAAACGCGAATTTGATTGATTTTGCAATTGGTTGATTCCTGAATTGCAAATTAACACCAGGTTGAATAATTTGGGGGGGATTTATGTTACAGGAGAACGAAAATTTGAAAGAGAGTAAAATTTAAGAAGACTTTAGGGATTAAAATTAGGTTTGAATAATTTGGGGGAAATTTTGTTACTGGAGAAAAAGAAAGAGAGGAGATAGTCGTTCATTGAGAGAGAGAGTGAAAAGAAGAGAGAGAAAGTGATAATAAATTATGAGATATTAGATTGAGTTATTAGGTTTATATACTTGATCTACAATTCAATCTCAGCCGTTGATTAGGAGTAGATCTAATGGATGAGATTAAAATGCTAGACTCACCTAAGATACCTAGACTCACTTGATGCAATTTCTATATATATATATATATATATATATATATATATATATATAGTAAAGTTCATATAAGTCCCTTATATATTTTGAGTCCTTAAGTCTTCACCATAGCCCTTGGATCATCCAATATGGATGGTGAAGATTGAAACCAAAAAACACCATTAACACTAATTTATCACTCTCTCTCTTACCCATTTTAATTAATCACTAACAACATAATTAAACACTAATGCACTACATATACTTTCCACTCATACACTTCTCTCTCATCTCACACATTTCACTACTCTTCTCTCTCAAAACCCCAAAAAATAAAAAACCCAAAAAACCAAACAAATAAAAAACCCAAAAAATCCAAATAAATCATTTACTCATCTATTTCTCATTCACCACCCCCCTACCCGACACCACCACAGTCGCCAACCCCCCCGCCGCCGCCACCACCACCACCGCCGCCCCCACCGCCGCCACGACGTCATCTTTTTTTTACGTTAAAATTATACTTTTTTCTGTTAAAATTACACTTGTCTTCATTAAAGTTACATTTATCTCTATTATTAAAGTTATACTTATCTCTACTAAGGTTACCCTCTCAATGACTAAATTTAAGCTTTTTGACTAAAGTTAGACCAATTTGGATTGAAGTTACACAAAAATGGACTAAAATTACACAATTTGAACTAACTAATGGAGTTTTTTGTAACTTACACAATTTGGACTAAAGATAAACAAATTTGGACTATAGTTATACAATTTGGATTAAAATTACACTTTTATGGACTAAAATCACACTTTCGTGGACTAAAATTACATTTTTGTAGACTAAAGTTATACTTTTGTGGATTAAAGTTATACATTTGTGGACTGAAATTTGGACTATAATTATACAATTTGGACTAAAATTACACTTTTATGGACTAAAATTACACTTCCGTGGACTAAAATTACACTTTTGTAGACTAAAATTACACTCGTAAAATGATAAACGATACACACTATCAATTTACTAAAGTTATACTTTAGTGGACAATGATTGAAATTGCACAATCTCAATGACTCAAAATAAATGAATTGTGTAACTTTAGTCCAAATTGTGTATTTTTACAATAAATTTAGTCATAAATAGTGTATTTTTCAGTCCAAAATTGTATTTTTAGTCCAAATTTAGTCGTAAATAGTGTATTTTTTAGTCCAAATTTTGTATTTTCAGTCCAAATTGTATAAATTTAGTCCAAATTTGTGTAACTTTAGTCCAAATTGTGTAAATTACTAATAACTCCATTAGTTAGTCCAAATTGTCCAAATTGTGCAACTTTAGTCCATTAAAAATATAACTTTAGTCCATTGAGAATATAATTTTAGTCCATTGAGAGTGAAACTTTAGTAATTGAGAGGGTAACCTTAGTAGAGATAAGTGTAATTTTAGCTAACAAAAGTATAATTTTAACGGACAAAAGTGTAATTTTAACAGACAAAAGTACAATTTTAAGCAACAAAAGTGTAATTTAAGCTAAGAAAAGTGTAATTGTAAAAGAAAAAAGTGTAATTTTAGCTAACAAAAGTGTAATGTTAACAGACAAAAGTGTAAGTTTAACAGAAAAAAGTGTAATTTTAAGCAACAAAAGTGTAATTTTAACAGAAAAAAATGTAATTTTAAGAGAAAAAGGTGTAATTTTAATAGGAAATAGTGTAAATTTAATAGAAAAAAGTGTATCTTTAATAAAAGAAAGTGTAATTTTAGTTCACAAAAAAAAGTGTAACTTTAATGGATAAAAGTGTAATTTTAATAGATAAAAGTGTAATTTTAATGGAGGAAAGTGTAACTTTAATAATAGAGAAAAAGTGTAATTTTAATAGAGAAAAGTGTAATTTTAATGGAGAAAAATGTAATTTTAATAGAGAAAAATGTAATTTTAATAAAAAGATCTCACAAAATTAAACAAGATCTAAAAGTTAACTTATTGAGATCTTTTTTTAGATCTAAAATTAAACAAATTATATTTTTTTTTTTCAAAAACTAAATCTAAAACAAAAATCACAATTTCTTTTCAAAAAAAAAATAGATGTAAAATATGCTAATGTAAATAATGTACTTGTTTTAAAAAAAAAAACCACATTTAGTATTTGTTTTTAGAAAAGACTCACATCTTCACCATCACAATAACACCATACACAACTTTACTCGGAAAAAAAAAAAACCCCCAGAAATTTCAGATCTGGCCGGAAAGAAAGAAAGAAAAAAAACCGAAAAGGAAGGTGACGGTTGTTAGAAAAGACTCACATCTCCACCATCACAACACCACCACACACAACTTTACTCGAAAAAAAAAAAACACGAAAACGATGAAAGAAGGAAGGTGGCGGCATGGTGGCGGGATGGTTGGTGACGATTGTGGTGGGTGGTGTGGTGGGTGTGCGGGTGGGGTGTTGGGTGGGGAGGTGTGTGATGGGTTGGGGTGGTGGTTAGTGGGAGAGAGGGTGAATTATTTGGGGTGATTTTATTGGGTTTTTTTTTGGGTGATTTTTGGAGGTTTTTAATTTATTTAAATTTTAGAGAGATAAGAGGAATGAAATTGTGTGAGAGGTGAGAGAAATGGGTGAGTGAAAAGGTATATATATATTTAATTAGTGGTTAATTGAGATGAGTTAATGATTAATTAAAAAGAGTAGAGAGAGAGTGTTAGATTAGCTAATTAATCTTCATTTAGGAGGTTTGATCTAAGCCACCCATCTTCCTCATCCAAGGGCTTGGATGAGGACTTATGGACTCACATGTAAGACATGGACTTACTTGATCCTAATACTATAGGGTTATGCTCATTCATGGACATGATTTACTCAATCATGAACATAAATGACCATTATACCCTTGCCATTTCTACACTAATTTTCTTTTTTATTTCATTCAAATAATATCTCAATATAATTAGACACACCAACCACCGCAGTACCCTCCTCCACCTGCCCGGACCTCAGATCGCACTACCCCTACCGGCCCTTACCAGGCTGCCACCACCGAACCACATACCCCCCCCCCCTCGCCTATTAATGAATTGAAAACCCCCTACTCCCATTCTCCTGTACACTAGACCACCATTGCCACCATACCTAACCTCCCATTGGGCCATCCAAACCCATCCCCATCCCCACCACACTCAGACCCCACGACTCCATCCCCACCACACTCAGACACCACACTCAGCACCTGCACCACCACCGAACTCAGAACCACCCGCACCTGCCACCACCCGCATCTCCATCTTGCCGTCCCACCATCACTTTTCTACAAGCCCGACAACCACCCCTCTCCCTCACCTCCCTGAACGTCAGCCACCACAAGCCCGATTGATGACCTTCGACCTCCCCACTGCCGCTCCTTTACCACTCAGCCATCCTTTCATATTTTTCTAATTTTTATTAACCCTAATTAATTTTTAAAAACCCACTTCTATTAATCCTAAATTAATTAGGTCTTCTTAATTTAATATAGCTGACAAATTATCTGTTAGAATCGTTGTTTGATAAACCCTAATTTTAATGATTAATTTGATTAATTTTCAGAGGAATAGAGAGAAGTTTTTCTTTTGTTTTTAGAGGAGGGGTAATGTATGGAAAAGTAATGAAAAAAAGTCCGTGATTGAGTAATTTTTGTCCATGAATGAGCAACTACGTGTATATATATATATAACGCAAATTCTACGCTGAGACGACGAGGATACAAAAGATTCACATACACTGAATTTAATGCCTGCTAAGTGACAACTATACAGCAACAATTTTTTCCTTTTATGATTTTTGTACTAAAATTATACTCTCTCTTTCACGTGTAATTCTACCACTTTTTACATCAAAATATTTATTTCTTTTTCCTATGTCGTCTTATTTTTTACACCACTTCAATTTATAAAGTTACTCACTAATACGGAGTAATAAATTGATACCAATTTTAACAATTACTTCCCATGTAATGTTACCCTTTTACATTCTGTGAAATTATTTAACTGTTTTTCGGGTAAAAATTTATCTAGTAGAGATTTTATGCGCGGGTTAAATTGGCCTAACTACTAATCGATGATTATGCATGGATATGTGAGTTTGAGCGTGAATTAATAAACGACGAGAGAGATTGACAATAGTAATTTAGTGACGCGAAAAAACCCACTATGGGAAACAACCGTAGAGGAAATCAGAATCTCACAAATAGTCCACTAGAATCAAGGGGTTGGGATGAGTACAATGTATTTGATGAACGGCTAAACATAAGTATTATGCTGAAGGCGGGGTTTGTGTGACACACCATGAGATTATGAGATTAAATTGTCCCCATATCGAAAAAAAAAGAAATTTCCGATATATTTATAAAGGATTTCATCCACTACTTAGTAACAATGTAACACACCCATACACTAAGGTGCCTTACCAGGTGCCTTATCAAGACCATCCTAGCACATAGAGATGCTACCATCTCGGTTACCCGAGGTATAGTAATCAAAGGAGACCATAAAGAAACATACTTTAAGCTGAAAAGTTTAATGTACGTACAACAAAACCAAACTGAAAGTGAAATACAACTGTCTCAAAACTGATATCCAACTAAAGCAAAACTGTCATGACAACACAGCGGAAGACTAAAGACTTGGACTTGTGTAGATACCTGTATCTGTCGATATTGGAATTTATAGAGAACATGACCACCCGATGACGATAGGACACATGTATTCTCAAAATGACGAGCTCGTGATACGGATATGTCACATGGATTTCAAGCAAGTTACATCGACGGTTTCTGTTAATTTAAATGGTTATTTAAATTGACATTTTGATTTATTTTGAAATAAATGGTTTTTGTTTCTTTACATTTTGGTTTTGAAAATTTATGAAATAAAAGTTTTTATTTCATTTATTTAAGATTTAATGATTTTTTGAAATAAATGTAATTTATTTCATTCGATTTGAATGTAATTCGAGTCGGGAGTTTTTATTTACGATTTATCGTTATAAATTGTTTTTAAAAGCTTTTATTTGATTTTTGGTTTAAAAATCAAGTTTGTTTATTTTGATTTTTCGGTTTAAAAAGATCAAATGTGATTTTTTGTGGCGGTTTTTATTTACCATTTTATTTAATTCGAAAGTTCGAGTTTTTAAAGCGGTTTTAGATCCCGTTTTCGAAGTGTTTTAAGAAGCGATTTTTGATGCGATTTGGGCCGAGTTTTGGCACGAGTTTCAAGGCAACCTGTAACACTCCCATACTCCAAGTGCCTTACCAGGACCACCCAGGTATAAAGATGTTACCATCTCGGTTGCCCGAGACAATGATAATCACAAGACAATAACGAAACAATCATTTAAATAGTATAAAGTTAAGTGAAAGGTTACAATCCAAAACCAAAATACAGTTACATGTTCTCAAAACCAACTGTCTGCTCTACTAAATGAAATGTTTAACAAACTACTCAGGCTACAGCGGAAGACTCTATCATCTGAAAGTGGCACATCCCAGCTATCCCATGTAACTCGACTCATACCTGCTCAACAACTGCTCACCATCCCCGAATGGATCACCACAGTTTTTAAAACAATAAACGGGGTCAGTACTAATCACACAATTTATATAATCCAACAACACAGTAAACAAACAGCTCAATCATCATAGATATCCTCCGAACTCCATTCCCAACTCCACAATACTGACTACACACTAAAGTGTGTAGCCCTTCCAGAGTGCCCATCGCAACAGGTCACTCCACGCCGCCAGTGGGGGACCGCAGCCGTTCCCACCTAATCCCCGCTCATCTCCTGAGCGAACCCAAATTCCTTAATGTGTACATCCCTTCTGTGGCGGGTTCCACAGAAGGCGAATAATGGGCGTGAAACCACTCCCGCAAGTGACTCCACTCAGCCAGGGACGCGCCCCGAAGAACACAGACATATACAATCAATCACAACTACTATCAACAACCAAATCCAACAATCGTCACAATACGAGTATGATAATATTCAACCATCACAAAACACCAACAACACATTATGGGACTAATACTGAGTAGGGAAACCCTACCTGGAAAGCAACACAGTCAGACGATCTCAACAGCTGATATCAAAAGGCCTCTTCTACGAATCCTCCTCCTAACATACAATCATGCAATTACTACTAATCAAGAAACACAACAAAACCCCCAAATCCCTAAATTAGGGTTTAACTAACTTCAACGAAATACCATAAAAACAGTACGTAGATCTTACCCTCGACACAAGGATTACAAAGGTATAAAGAAAGACGAATTCCGACCTTCCAAGCTCCGGGATTTGTCAACAATGCGATTAATGCGAAGAACGTAGATTGTTTTCTCTTTTGAAAGTATTTAGGTTTGTAAAGTGTATTAAGAAATTGACGGAAGTGATTATATACTAAATCGCATTATTAACAAAACTCGACAAATCATCCCCCCGTAAACTGTCTACTCGATCGAGTAGCTGACATACTCGATCGAGTGCCTCCTACTCGATCGAGTATCAAGGTTACTCGATCGAGTAACCAACAGGTCAGAAACTGTTTTAAAACGCAACACACCCTTACTCGACAGAGTAAGGGCCACTCGATAGAGTACCCAGAGACTCATAAAACCGTAGTATTACAATCTTCCCTCCTTAAAAAGAACTTCGTCCCCGAAGTTCAAGCGACAACAAAACAAAGACACACATACAACACTCCCGACTCAATAACCAAAACAAAACTCAACATAAAACATGTTACTAACCTAAACTCAACCCAACTCAACCACAACAAACATACCGACACAACATAAAAAGGTATAAAAAGCTCTTAAAAACTCTTCACGATCATCTCCTACCCCCTAAAAGAAACAAGGTTACGTCCCCATAACCATACATACCTGATCAAAAAGGAAAGGGTAACGCTCTCTCATGGCCTCCTCTGCCTCCCATGTAGCTTCCTCAGTCTCATGGTTAGACCAAAGGATCTTTAGCAAAACTGTCTCACCACTCCTAGTCTTCCTAACCTTCCGGTCAAGAATCTGCTTAGGCACCTCAAGATATGACAAGGACTCATCTAGCTCTAAGCTCTCTGCCTCTAAAACATGTGACGGATCACTCACATACTTTCGCAGCTGAGATACATGAAACACATTATGCACTCTCTCTAATGCAACTGGTAAAGCCAGACGATATGCAACCTCTCCAACCCGCTCTAAGATCTCATAAGGCCCTATGAACTTCTGACTCAGCTTGCCTTTCTTCCCAAATCTCATAACCCCACGCATAAGAGACACTTTCAGAAGAACCTTATCCCCAACCTGAAACTCTATATCCCGACGATGTAGATCTGCATAACTCTTTTGCCTATCCTGAGCTGCTCTCATCCGTTCCCTGATCATCTTAATCTGCTCAACCATCTCATTCACCATCTATGGTCCTAGAACCACTGCCTCAGCACTGTCGTCCCAACAAATCAGACTCCTACATCTCCTCCCAAATAAGGCCTCAAACGGTGCCATACCAATACTAGTGTGATAGCTGTTGTTGTAAGAAAACTCTATCAAATCCAACCTCTGTTCCCAGCTACCACCAAAGTCCATCACACAAGCTCGCAACATATCCTCAAGAGTCTTGATCGTTCTCTCAGTCTGACCGTCTGTCGCAGGATGAAATGCTGTACTCATCTTCAAAGTTGTTCCCAAAGATTCATGCAACTCTTTCCAAAACCTTGAGATAAATCTCGCATCTCTGTCAGATACTATGTCCTTAGGGACTCCATGTAGCTTTAGCACATTCTTCTGATAATCCATAGCTAATTGTGCTTTAGTCCATGTATCTTTCATTGGCACAAAGTGAGCTGACTTGGTCAGTCGATCCACTATTACCCATATCATATTGTTACCCTGTTGACTCTTTGGCAAACCCACGATAAAATCCATAGAAATGGATTTCCACTTCCACTCAGGTACCTCTAAAGACTGAATCTTACCTTGTGGTCGTCGCTGTTCCCCTTTAACTCTCTGGCATGTCAAACAACGGGCCACAAATTCAGCTGTTTCTTTCTTCATCCCAGGCCACCAGAACGTGTTCTTTAAATCCTTTGTGACTTGTCACCACTGAATGTACTGAATACGGTGTACAATGTGCCTTTGTCATGATTGTCTTTTTCAGCTCCTCATCATTAGGGACACACCACCTACCATCAAACCTCAAACTACCATCTGTATGAATAGAGAATCGAGACACTGTCCCTTTCTCTACTCCAGCTCTCCACTGAACTATCTTGGGATCCAACGCCTGTTTACCTCGAATATCATCATAAAGATCAGGCTGCACTATCAAATCTCCCATGACATCCCCTCTCTGCATCATATGTATCCCAAACCTCCCCACCTCAGCTCTCAACCTCATCAAAGATAGAGTTGTACACAAGGAATGTACACTCTTCCTACTCAAAGCATCTGCAACAACATTGGCTTTCCCTTCATGGTAGATAATATCCATGTCATAATCGCCAATCAGCTCCATCCACCTCCTCTGTCTCATGTTCAACTCCTTTTGAGTGAAGATGTACTTGAGACTCTTGTGATCAGAAAATACCTTAAAGGTCGCCCCATAAAGGTAATGTCTCCATATCTTGATTGCAAACACCACAGCACCCAACTCTAGATCATGTGTAGGGTAGTTCTCCTCATAAGGCTTCAATTGCCTAGAAGCATAGGCAATCACTTTACCGTTCTGCATCAACACACATCCCAACCCGTTCTTTGAGGCATCTGTATAAACCTCAAACTTCTCGATCCCTTTAGGCAATGCTAAGATAGGAGCAGTGCTCAAATGCTCCTTTAATGTTTGGAACGCCGTCTCACAACTCTCATCCCAACGAAACCTGTTCTCTTTCCTCATCAACGCTGTCATAGGTCTAGCAATCTTGGAGAAATCTTTCACGAACCGTCTGTAGTATCCAGCTAAACCCAAGAAACTCCTTATCTCAGCAACATTCTTTGGTGCTTCCCACTTTATCACTGCCTCAATCTTTGTCGGATCCACAGCTACCCCATCCTTAGAGATTACATGCCCCAGAAAAGCAACTTTCTCTAACCAGAACTCATACTTAGACAGCTTAGCATATAACTCATGCTCCCTCAAGGTCTGCAACATAATCCTTAGATGCTCCTCATGCTCCTCCTTAGTCTTGGAGTAGACTAAGATGTCATCGATAAACACCACCACAAACTTGTCCAAAAACTGTCTGAAGATTCTGTTCATCAAATCCATAAACACAGCCGGTGCATTAGATAACCCAAACGGCATCACCACATACTCATAATGGCCATACCTCGACGTGAAAGCTGTCTTCCGTATGTCCACCTCTCTAATCTTCACCTGATGGTACCCCGACCTCAAATTAATCTTGGAAAAGACTGATGCACCACTCAACTGATCAAACAGGTCATCTATCCTTGGCAAAAGATACTTGTTCTTCACCGTCACTCGGTTTAGCTCCCTGTAGTTTATGCACAACCTCAAACTCCCATCTTTCTTCTTCACAAAAAGAACTGGTGCTCCCCACGGTGATACACTAGGTCTAATGTATCTCTTCTCTATCAGATCATCTAACTGTTTCCTGAGCTCTTCCATCTCTTTAGGACCCATCCGGTACGGTGCCTTAGAGATTGGCCCCATCCCGGTTTCAACTCAACCGTGAAATCTATCTCCCTCTTCGGTGGAAACCCCGGAATCTCCTCTGGAAAGACATCTGCAAACTCACCCACCACTGGTATCTGATCAACTGTCGGACTCTCTATTCGGTCATCTCTCACATGGCACAAGATCAAAGGGCATCCCTTCCTCAGATAAGACTTCAAGGTCACAGCTGCAATCAACTTAACTTTGGGTTTGACCACAAACCCACGATAAGACACACTAACGCCCTTAGGACCTCTCAAAGATACTTTCTTTTGATGACAGTATATGTTAGCTTTATACTTTCCCAACCAATCCATCCCGACTATCATCTCAAAACCATCAAAAGGAAACTCTAGCAAGTCTATAGGCAGATCAACTTGCCCAACTATCATAGATACATCCCTATACAACCTCCCACATGATACAGACTCACCCGAAGGTATAAAAACTTTCTCACTTACAGACTCATATACCCTCAAACCGACCCGTTTAACATGACTCGAAAATACAAACGACTGAGACGCCCCCGAATCAAACAAAACAAAGGTATGAATACCGTCAACAAGAAAAGTACCAGTGATAACATGTGCATCGTCCCCAGCTGCCTTCTTGTCCATCATGAACAACTTTCCACTGGTCTTCTGTCCACCTCCCTGGACAGTACTGGCTGATGTGGTCGGTTTAGCACCCGACCCCTGATTGTTGTTGTTGTTCGTAGCTGGTTTCTGATAGGAATTACCGCCATTGCGGTTACCTCCACCCTGGTAGCTCTGACCTCCCCGGTTAGACCATGACCCAAACGGTCTATTGCTCGCATAACTCTGTGCCGGCCCCTGAGCTGATCTCTGAAAAGCTCCAGTTACACTCGTGCACTCATGTCTCTTGTGGCCTACACCGCCACAGCCATAGCAGGTCATCCCCCAACTACCACTACCACTCATACGACCACGCCCAAAGGAAGCCCCAGCACTGAACCCTGACCTAGAAGAAAACGCTCTATCCTGGTGGTGGTTGCCTTTCTTGTGACTAGATTGGCCACCACCTTCACTCTCAGCCTTTCTTTTCTCAACTACTCTCTCCTGAGCCATCTCCACCAACCTCTCAGCTCTCCCACCCTCTCGTACGCTTCCTTAACATCAGTAAGGACTCCCACAGGTAACTTATCCATGATCTTAGGGGTCAACCCCCTCTCAAATCTCAGCGCTAGGTTCTCCTCACTCAAACCCATGTCCTCAGCATACCTAGACTTCTCATTAAACTGCTTGTAGTACTCAGCCACTGACGTATCATATGTCATCCTAAACCCATCAAACTCCTCCCTCAGCTTACTCCTCACATGCTCAGGTACAAACTCTTTCCTCATAGCCCTCCGAAACTCTTCCGAAGGTATAGCAGGTAAGCCCTGCTTCGTATACATCTCCCTAGCACTCACCTTCACCTTGTCCCACCACTCACCAACCGCTTCCCTCAAGTAGAACGCAGCTTGTTCTACTCTCATCTCATCAGGACAGTGTACCAGGTCTAGTATGTTCTCCATCTCACGATGCCAGTTGTCAAGAAGATTAGGCTCCCTGGTCCTCTTGTACTCTTTTGGGTTAAACCTCGCTATATAAAGGTTGATCTTAGAGTGATTAACCTTCTTATCCTTTCCCACTCTTTTTAGGGCCTCCGTAAGAGCATCCTGATGCTCCAACATCTTAACGACATCATCGATGTTCATGCTCTCAGCTCTCGTATACAAAGCGTTTCTCTTGGGCGGCATCTTGAAACTATATAAGAAAGGGTAGATATAAACATACACACTATAACCCCAAAACACGAAAACAGACTGCCCAGAACACACTCAATCGAGTGCCTAAACCTACTCGAACGAGTAGAGGCTACTCAATCGAGTGCCCACCATACTCGATCGAGTGCGCCGACATCAGACCCAAAACAGACCTTCTGATCTCTAACATACTCGACCGAGTAGCACAACCACTGGATCGAGTGACACCCTACTCGATCGAGTGCCCTATGTACTCGATCGAGTGCCCAAAAACACGATTCTGGTTATAAAAACGTCAAATACCCACTTGATCGAGTCAGACCCACTCGACCGAGTACCTCACCTACTCGATCTCGTACTCCCTACTCGATCGAGTCATGCAGACTCATATATACTACCCGCATGTTATCTCTCATATCCCAACATACTATACAACTTTATAAACTCAACATTATAATATAGCTAAACATGCAATTCTACACAACTCCTCATATGATCAACAATTTCACTACTTCATGTTATCAAATGCCACGTAATAAACAACCATCATGCTTCTTATACGAACAACATACATATATGTACTTCACTAACTTTTCAATCACCACATCAATCTTCTACTCCCAACATCCATCAATTCAGAACAAATATCGTCACATTCTCATACAAGCTAACAAACACCACATACGACTTTGACATATACCCCCCATGTGACCGGTTCAAAATTGTAGGGCGAGTTCGCTACTTTAGGACGTCTCCCAAGTCTTTGCATTAGCTCCTACAACCTTTACCCCGGGTTCATTTTAATTGACTCCCTATATTCATTAAATTCATTGGTTACAGGTTTTAGGATCGTCGCTCTGATACCATTTTGTAACACCCCCATACTCCAAGTGCCTTACCAGGACCACCCAGGTATAAAGATGTTACCATCTCGGTTGCCCGAGGCAATGATAATCATAAGACAATAACGAAACAATCATTTAAATAGTATAAAGTTAAGTGAAAAGTTACAATCCAAAACCAAAATACAGTTACATGTTCTCAAAACCAACTGTCTGCTCTACTAAATGAAATGTTTAACAAACTACTCAGGCTACAGCGGAAGACTCTATCATCTGAAAGTGGCACATCCGGCCTATCCCATGTAACTCGACTCATACCTTCTCAAAATCGCTCACCATCCCGAATGGATCACCACGAGTTTTTAAAACAATAAACGAGTCGATACTAATCACACAATTTATATAATCCAACAACACAAGTAAACAAACAAAGCTCAATCATCACGGATATCCTCCGAACTCCATTCCCAACTCCACAATCGACTACACACTAAAGTGTGTAGCCCACCAGAGTGCCCATCGCAATGGTCACTCCACGCGCGATGGGGGACCGCAGCCGTTCCCACCTAATTAATCCCCGCTCATCTCCATTGAGCGATAAACCCAAATTCCTTAATGTGCACATCCCTTCTGTGGCGGGTTCCACAGAAGGCGAATAATGGGCGTGAAGCCACTTCCGCAAGTGATTCCACTCAGCCAGGGATGCGCCCCAAAGAACACAGACAGATACAATCAATCACAACTACTATCAACAACCAAATCCAACAATCGTCACAATATGAGTATGATAATATTCAACCATCACAAAACACCAACAACACATTATGGGACTAATACTGAGTAAGGAAACCCTACCTGGAAAGCAACACAGTCAGATGATCTCAACAGCTGATATCAAAAGACCTCTTCTACAAATCTTCCTCCTAACATACAATCATGCAATTACTACCAATCAAGAAACACAACAAAACCCCTAAATCCCCAAATTAGGGTTTAACTAACTTTAACGAAATACCATAAAAATAGTACGTAGATCTTATCCTCGACACAAGGATTACAAAGGTATAAAGAAAGACGAATTCCGACCTTCCAAGCTCCGGGATTTGCCAACAATGCGATTGATGCGAAGAACGTAGATTGTTTTCTCTTTTGAAAGTATTTAGGTTTGTAAAGTGTATTAAGAAAGTGACGGAAGTGATTATATACTAAATCGCATTATTAACAAAACCCGACAAATCATCCCCCCGTAAACCAGTTACTCGATCGAGTAGCTGACATACTCGATCGAGTGCCTCCTACTCGATCGAGTATCAAGGTTACTCGATCGAGTACCCAACAGGTCAGAAACTGTTTTAAAACGCAACACACCCTTACTCAACAGAGTAAGGGTCACTCGATAGAGTACCCAGAGACTCATAAAACCATAGTATTACACAACCTTTGACCGAATCCCTTCCCCCATTGTCCAATGTTCGAACCCCACCATAGCCCAGCCAAAACCCTTCTTTTCTTCTCCCAAACCCACGCACAAACAGCCCCCCCATACACCAACCCGCGTGCTCTGTTTTTCGAGCCCAAACCCATACCAATTCCTCTCTTATTTGACCCAAATCCTTAACTCTTACCTAGTCCATATATCTAACCTTAACCATGGTCCATAATCCATCCAAACCAACCCCAAAACCGTGCCAACGAACTCAAACAAACCCAACCCGAGTCTTACCCGTGCTCTGTTTTTGCGTGAGCTTTGGAGCTCGTTTCTTGAGCTCCAAGCTCTTCCATAGCCTTGCCCATCAAGTAAGAGATGCCTTATATCTCTATACTTACCATTTACAGCCAAAGAGATCGAAAAAAGATAGAGAAATCATTGCAAAAAATCACTTTCCAAAACCGAGTTCTTGCAACTTTCCTAATCTTCAACCCGTATTTGAACTCTATACCTAGCTATATAAGCTTCGTTTGCCTCATTCGAAAGGAGGGACAAAAAATTGATATATTACAAATCACAAAGAACATAAGTTATAGCCTCAAGCATTGATAAAAACTCAAGGAAGATCTTCATCTTCTTCCTTGAGCACGAACCCAAAAAACATAGCACATCCCGTGTACCCTTCGAAAATTGCCTCGAAACCACCTCAAATCTCTATTAAATTCACTAAATCTTACATACACAATCTAGGTAGTGCCCTTGATTGATTCGGGTCCTCTTACAACAACATATGTAACGTGTTGAGTATTAATTTGCTTGATTCTTTACCTTTGCTCGCGTTTCTATTATCCCTTGTTCATTATTGTTTTTAACCGTTTTAAAAGCAATTTATGTCTTGTTTTTTGCTAAATTAAAAACTTTGCTCTTCAAGGATTCCAAAACATCTTCCGGTTTGAAAAATTGTTGAGTATTGAAGTCGTGATGATCGTTTCAAAATCGCTGCGCAAGTTCGGGAAAACACGTGAAACGTGTTTGTTTATTTCAAAGTTTGATTTCGATTATTGATTTGTAAACCGTCATAGACGTAAAAAGAAGCTTGCATCCATGATACATGTAAGCCGTGGGTGCCAAAAATCATCCCTTTCCTCTCTTAAATTTATTTACTTTCATTAATTATCGCTTGATCGTTTCATCTTATTAATTATGTTTAATTTGCGATAATAATTCTGTTGTTGATAATTATGGAGGAGGATGGGACAATTAAGTATGATGATGAATGCCGATGGATGGCCTATTAATTGTGTGGATTTTGTTTGGTAGGATTAGACAGTTTTTATTGTTATATGAATTGTCTTTCACATGATTATAGTTAATTATACTAGATTTACTCGTATGCTCAAATCTATGCTTAATTTGATGTTTATGCTCTTAATCTGAAATTATAACATGCTTTTTATGTTTAATTATTAAAGTTTGCATCTTTGAAATAAATTATTAATTTATGCTTAATTAGATTAAATAATGAAATTGTTTGATTTAATTCACATGTTAGCACGATTTATGGGATGTATGAACATGAACATGATATTTGTTTGTTTAAATTAGATTATGCCTATTTGTATGATTTAATTTAGTTGTTTATTCACATGTTAGTTTAATTAATTAGAATTGCATGAAATCGCATGAATTAGAATTGTTTGTGTCAATTTATTTGTCAAGCATGTATGCCGTGTGTTTACCATGTATGGCTCGAATTTCTAGGTTAAGAATTAGTCTTTTTATGTATGATTAGTATGATTCGCATAATTAGATAAGCATGTTTAGGGTTAATTTTTTAATTAAGAATTGATTGAAACCGTTAGCATGTTTGTTCAATTATCGTCATGTTTGTTTGCTTTGTCGATTGATGTCGTGTATGATGTCCTTAGGCATGGTTTTCTAGGCTATTTTAGACTAAGAATTAGTCCTATAATTTGTCATATTCATATGCCAATCGTTTGTGAAACAATTGTTTGATTTAGATGCATGTTTGCTTCTTTTCATTTGCATATGATTATGTTATTACTTGTCATGTATTTGCAACCCGACTTGACTTAGAATAGGTCGTGTATGCGCCCGTAGTAGGCCATGTTAGCCGTGTAAGGTGTTCGGCCAAGAGGCCTTGTTTCGATTTGTTTAGGTGTTGTTTTATGCCTTGTTTGTTTACGGTTTTATTGCAATTGTTATTGTTATCTAACCCATGTTTGTTGCAGCGCCGCTAGAGTAAGAATGAATTTCTTTCTCTTATCTTTGTTTGTTTATTTATGCTAGAATAGCTAAATGGACTCACATGTTTAAATCACTTGACGAAGTTATGTGCATTTAAACCACTAGAATTGCTTTCACATGTTAGGGTTTAAAATAAATGGATGCATATGACAAATACTAGTTCGATTAATATTGGCCATTGTTTAACATTAGTAGCGACCGTTGTTTACAACGGGCGGGGTTGGGTGTTTGAACGAGCTTCCCAATACGTAATTTCACACAAATCCATTTTCTGTAAAACGGTTTCCAAATTTTCTTAAATTTGGTGGCGACTCTTTGTGTTTGAAAAACCTCCGTGGATACATCAAATTCCCACATCCGCATTTTGGCGACTCCGCTGGGGACAGTGTAACTTGAAAAGTTAAATAATGGCCAATCAATTGAATTAGTATTTGTCAACATATTTCATGCATAAACCCAATTGAGACTTTAGGTTCAGGCCATCTCCCCCTTGGGTCGATTTCAAGGTAAAGAGATGACGTCCACTATGCCCGGTTTAAGTACCAAGGTGGTCTTCACTGAATCTTCGAGTACTTGTTCTAATATATGCTACGGGGTTATGGGATGCTTCGCTTATTAGCTGAAGTGGGATCATTGTCATAGACCCATTTTAGAAGACCGACCGAGACTTAGTTGAGTCTAGGATTGATGCATTCATGCTCGTATACGAATGACTATTTGCTATGTGATTCCAGTGTCAAGTCTTTTGTTTTTCTTTTTTTTTTAAATCACGTTTTTTTTAAAAAAAAAAAGAAACCCGTTTTCTTTTTCAAAATTTGAGTCGTGTTCAACCCATTTTTTTCCGAAAAATAGTCCATGTTTTCAAACCCGAACTTTTGAACTTACCTCTTTTGAAAAAAGAATGTTTTAAAGTCGGAATGCTGCCAAATTAGGATTATAATTTTGACCAAAATAAGCCTTTTATAGCCGGCATGCTGCCCATTTAAAAGATCATTTTAATTCAATCCTCTTCGATTTTGAAATTCAAGTGAACCATGTTCCAAACCTAACCCAAACCTAGAATAGAGTTGGAGTCAGTTAGGTGAGGTCTAGCCTAGTTAGGCTTGTGGTTGTCTATGTTTAGTCATGTATAGCCTTGTCTAGGGTTCAAGTGAACCATGTCTTGTCTAGAACACGACCCCGTTGGGTCACCCAAGCTCACTCTTCGGTCCCAGTCATGCATGTCGACTAGTTGGTCCGAGTCAAAGCACAAAAAACGTCCCATGTAGACCACACTAGGCGTTTTGCACAACCTATGGACCATGTTTGGTTCAATCACGGGTTAGTCACACCGAGTCGATATCAAGTCTAAGTCATGAAGTTGGTTTGAGTCGAGTCTGTAGATACCTCATTTCTGCACCTCCCGCAAACCACCCGGTGATGATTGGGCCGCATGTTTGGTACGCGGAACGATTTGTGACAGTTCGTCAGTTTATCGTCAAGTGATCGCTCAAACATTGATGTCTACCTCTTAATTGTCATCTACGCGCCGATACGGTCGTTTTGACAGTAATTAGAGTACATTTGGAGTCCGGGCCTAAAACCGTCTTCATTTTTCGATAATTTGCTAAATCCCGAGTCAGAATGTTCTGGAATGTTCCGGATATTTCTATTCCATATTTTATAAATCTTTCGCAATCTTTTATTCTTTGGTAAAGAATTTCCCGTAATATTCATACAAAATATTAAGGAAAATAAGATTATCCCGTTATTCCATAAACCAAACACGGAAATCTTTCTTCCGCAGGAGGAAACCACCTGGGAACAGATGTAGCAGGTGCTGCGCCTCTTCCAAGAGACGCAGTGACTGCTGCGCCTCTTCCCAGGTCCTTTTCTGCGTATTTTTCGTATCTTTTCATATCTTTTCGAGATTCACTTCCAAAGTTTCTCCGAAAACCCTAATTTGACAAACTCCACATCAATCAACTTAATTAATCTTAAGCGTTTTCCTCTTACGAGGGCACTTTCGTTACATTCGAGTCGAGCATCACTAATCATAAACTTAGTTCATCTCGTTTCGTCAAATATGTAAGTCTGAGGGTGTAAATCCTTCTTTATTTATTGTTATTTACTTTTTGTATCATTAATGTAAGGTTTATGTCGAAAATACTTCTTAAAACCGATTTATAAAACCCTTTGTTTAAATCCCTTTTTACGGATTATCAGAGAACAACCGTCGAGAAAGGACGCAGCACCTGCTGCGCCTCTTCGTGAAGCTGCCGCAGTTCTTGCTTCCTTTCTTCTTCCTTCGTCCTTTGTCAATTCGTCGTTCGTTATTTGTTTTCGTTTGTTCTTCAATTCTTTGACATAATAGCACAATATTTTCACATGTATATTATTTATCATCATTAATACGTATAATTCATCATTAAATCCCGACTTAAATCCCAAGTAATCCAATATTTGAGGGTTTTCGTCATTAAAGTCGATCCGGGTTGTAGAGATTCAATTCTTTCATATTAAGTTTCTGGAATTCGACCTTTGATATATTTCCATCTGTCTATTCGTCATTAATTTGTCATATTTAACCTATTTAGTTCACCTATGTCACTAATCAATCTTTCATTCATGTAATTAATTCGTTTACGTTCGTCTCATCCATGTTTTATTGCTTTTATGACTCATTTGCATGTAATTAATCTGTTAAATCACTTCCATCCGAGTCGAATATCATAATTAATCCCTAAATTCACCAATTAACATTAACGATTTGCGTTCGGCCACGGCCAGAACTCACCCTTGGAAACACGACGAAAGAATCGCCGCGCTCTTCCAGGGCGCGGCTTTTGCGCTGTTCCAGGTTGATTTGTCTCTCGAACTTCCGTTCTGCCTTGACCTAGTTTAATTAGCTTACGTATTTAATTAACTATTAATCGTATTATCGCCTAATTCCTGTTCGTTTATTTGTTTATTTTGTTCTTTCTCAAATTATCCGTTTTGGAAGTATTTTCGACATAAATCAATTGAATCCGTTGTAATTATTGTAATTTTTCTTTATTGTATTCCTTTTATTGTATCACTTGTATGCCTTCACATGTAATTAACTTAAAATCCCGACTTTGACATTAATTGCATGTTAAATTACTTGTTCACCGACTTAGTTAATTCTCACATGCTAGGATTAATCTAATGAATGTTGCATTGCATGCATATAATCGACAATATATCGAGTATAGACAATTTCCCTAATCATTAGTAGAGGCCACTATCGAGGCGGGCGGGATTAGGTGTTCGATCAAAAGAGCTTCCTAATACGTACCCTCACCCCTTACTCCAGATCTCTGTGAACATCCGTGTTCATTGGCATCCACGAGAGTCATTCTAGACATAGAATGCTAAGGGTAACGAGTTCTTGGTGTTCATGTCACTACTTTGTGTCTTGACATGGCACGAGGTATTCGAACGGTTTCCAATTTTCCACAATAAATTGGTGGCGACTCCACAAATGCAAACTCTTGTTCCCAAGCGCCCCCGTGGCCCATGTCCACAGTTTGGCGACTCCGCTGGGGATAATACACTTACGTGTAGCCAAAAGGGTGAAACTTGAACAAGGTTAGGGAATAGTTTGTACAAGAACTGTTTCATAACTCGGTCTTCCTAGATCGTTTTATTCGGCCTTCCTAGGCCCAACCCAACCCATTCGACCAATCGTCCCGTCTAAACGGTCCTAATTCTTATTTGGGCCTAAGGATGGATAGCGATTGACGTCATCCATACCATGGTACTTACTCTTGTTTGTATCAAGGACTTTCACTACTTGAGGAAATGAAGTAGGAATCGGCCTTAGTCTGGTTTGGTACGAGCTTCTCCACATACTTCGGGTTTGATTATTTGGTATGGCAACCCACCCTTTAAACCAAAACCCTTTTAAATGCACTCGGCATCCCGTTATAATGCTTGTATAAATTTCTGTACCTTACGTGATCACCATTTCTAAACGAAACCATGACGATTTTTTGTAAAATCAAAATCCCTTTTAAAATGTAAATTTCGAAAAAGGCCAATGATTAGCGCAAAACCGAGTCAAAACTCTGTCCATTTGTCGAGTCAAATTTCGGGCGCAAGCCCATTTTAAAACCTCACTTCGAGTCAACTCCTACAACTACACTAAAGTTGACTAGGACCAACATTTTTCAAATCTTGTCATTTCTTCAAAAGCTCACTGACACAAGTGGCTTACACCCACTTCACGAGTCAAAACAATTCCTCCTTAGTAAGTGTGCTAGAATGGCCGATCGTGCTTTGATTCGTCGTCGATCTCTTATCCAGTTTCCAAGATGCCTGAAACAAGCGACGTGAACTTCAATCAACTCCAAGATGGTAATGATCGAATCCTAACCGCGCTAGCTCAATTCCAAGTTACCCAAGACCATGTGTATGATCACCTTGACACCATCGAGGGCCGGATCTATGCCGTAGAAGCGAGGTTGCCTCCTCGAGAAAGTGAAATCGTGGATGACTTCGTGAATGACTTCAGGGACAAAAACCCTCCCATGGGTATGACTGCAGCTGAGAAACGACTCCAATACTTAGAGGAGCTATTGATGTATCTTAAAGGGGATGACATTTACAGGGAGAATAATCGCAAGTATGAGGCCGTGAGTTCCAAGTTGCCAACCAACGTCAACATGACGGATATCCCTAAATTCAAGGGGCATGAAAACCCTTTGAACCACATCCGTGCTTTCAAGGACTATATGTCTATCACAGGCATCAAGCCCGAAATGTTCTTAAGGATCTTTCCTTCATCTCTTGACACCATCCCAAAGCAATGGTTCTACTCTCTAGAACACAAGAAGATCGCTACTTGGGAAGACGCCGCGGTCGAGTTTGCTAAGCAATATGCGGATAATGCTGAGATCCAAGTTAACATGCGCACTTTAGAGGTTCTTACCCAAAATGACAAAGAAGGTTTCACCGACTTCCTTAGTAGGTGGAGGAAGACTAGTACCCAACTAGTTGAACGCCCGGATGAGGCTACCCTCGTGGAGAAATTCGTGGACAACTTAAAGCCCATCTATGCCAATCATTTGAGGTACCAAAACATTAAAACTTTCAAGGACTTAACCGTACTAGGAACAAGGATCGAAGATGACATCCGTAAAGGGCTCTTGTCCAAAACGATAGGTCGAGGATATCAAGGCTCAGCAAGTCGTTCTTACGGCTCCAATAGCAAGACCGATGAAGTTAACCTCCTCGAGCCATCCAAGAAGAGTGCCCCACCAAGGAAATTTACAAATCTTGGGGACACTTACTCCAATGCTCTAAAAAGGCTAATGAAACAAGGCAAACTCCAACCCATAAGACCTACGCCCGAACCTGAAAAAAAGTCCAAGTTTTGGGATGAGAACTCATACTGCGAATATCATAGGGGTAAGGGGCATGACACAGAAAAATGCTACAAATTGAAAAATGTGCTTCAAGACATGATCGAGGATGGTCGACTACCAATACCGCCGGGAGGTAAGACCAACAACACTCAGAATCCTCTTGGAATTCTAGTGATCACAAGTGAAGAATCTACCTTAGATTGTTCACACCTCATTTCTCCAGTCGAAGACAAGATCCCCACGATCGAGAATGAAGGGTTCTACTCTACCATTTCCCCTACCATTGCCGACTTCATCGCATGGGCAAGAAGTGTGGATAGGCAAGTTTGGGAATTAGAAAATGTGGTGACAACTTTACATGACCCCAACGCGACACCTAAAGAACATGCGCCACTAATCTTTTCTCAAAATGCCACTATGCAAGAAATAGTCGCCGTGGTTGATAAACTAGTCGACCAAATCACACAATTAGAGGACGAGATCATGAGAATGAGGGAACTAGCTAGAGTCAATGGAGTATGGGATGATGACGATGAAGACGAGTATCTCATTGAACACTCCTTAGTCAAGGAAATAGTCCAAAATGGCGAAGACCAAGATGTGGACCACCTAACTCGTTCGGGGCGTCCATATCAAAGTACTACTCAAAATGGTCCAACCAACGTTATCACACCAAATGATAATGAAGATGACTCTACTGATCATTTGCTCAAGCAATTACGAAGACAAAGGTCGATCTTTCACCGGCAATTAGTAGCAAGCTCATTCCCACATCGCCAAGCTTTACTGCAAGCTTTGGCCAAGCTAAATGTAGCACATAACTCCACACCCGACGATGTAGTCAACTTGGTCTTCCAAGAATCACCGAAGCTAAGTAATCCTATTACTTTCTCAGATGAAGATTTGCCACCCTTTGGCGCTAGTCACAACTTGGCTCTTTACATCACTGTCATTTGCTTAAAGAAGAATGGGCCAATGACCTTGGTAGATGATGGCTCCGTGGTCAACGTCATACCCCTGAAAACGGCATACAAACTAGGCATGAAAGAGTCGGATTGGACCCCTACTAATCAAGGTGTTCGTGCATATGATGGTACACGACGAAAGGTCGTAGGACTCGTTAACCTAACCATAGCCACAAGGCCAATTGAGCGAAAGGTTAACTTCCAAATAGTGGACATTGAAGCTTCCTTCAACATACTTCTGGGAAGACCTTGGATTCACGCTTCCAAAGCGGTAACATCCACCCTTCACCAAAAGATCAAAATTCCACTAAATGGCAAAGTGGTGACGATCACTTCGTCGCCCATCAAGGCTATAATCGAAAAGAAGTCAAATAATCAAGTCCTTGCGGATCCAGAACATGAACTCGGGGGCTTTGAAAGCATAAGTGTCATAGAAAGCAAATTGGCACCCCTATACTACGATCCCTACTCCAACTTGGTGGTCAACCACATACTCAAATCCCAGGGATACTTCCCTGGAATGCCTTTGAACCCTGTCCGAAGAAACACCTTCGCACCCTACAAGGAAGGCAACTCAAAAAGGATACCACTTGGCCTATGATACAAACCCACTAAAGAGGAAGTTCTCGAGATGCTCACTCAAGTTCAAAACCGTAAGCATGTAGGATTCCAAATGCGACCATATTTCCCTACCCTAAATGGATACTTTGTTAGGGAAGGAAGTCAAGAACTCTTTCACGGATTTCCCGAACCTTGGCACCACCTCGGAAGGAAGCTAGCCGGAATCGAGATCTTTCACGATTGCTATTTTATTCCTCCAGAAACGGTTCCTACCATCAAAGCACGTCAAGCACCTTGCTTAGACGAACAAGCTGTTAGTCTACTGTTTGGAGAAGATCGATTTGTTAGAGCCGCGTAGGATGAGATCATTACCATGATACTTCAAGACAACCACTTTAACCCTACCGCGTTAATCACAGAAACAAACGCGAATCAGCAGAAAGTATGGAGAAAATCAATCAAATGGACCAACAATCAAGGAAGACTCTTCAAGCTCACCACTGGAGAAGGAGAGATGTTCAAAGGAGAACCAGAAGACGATGAATTCGAGTCAGAGTCAGAGTCGGAGTCAGAGTCGGAGTCTAGAGAAGTCACTAAGGAGTCTCCTCCTGTCGTCACCCCCATTCCCTTTATTTCTCCTAGCTTAGCCTCAAATAGTAACAGTAGTTCGGGAAATGCCCCAACAACTGTCCCTTTACCGCCGCTGACCACAGATCAGATGGCTTCTTTGTTTCAACTTTTCTCAAACTTTAATATGAATAAATCAGGTTCTTCTTACTCTTTGTGTTATCTTGAATGCAATTCTGTTTATGATGATACTGAGGATGACCTGACTGCACTCAATTGAGATACCTCCCTACATAGCCAAGGAAATACTACAAGAGGGGGAAGGGGGACCAGTAATAGAGAACACTGAACCCATCAACGTAGGAACCGAACTAGAACCCCAAGAACATAGAATAGGGACAACCCTGAACCCCACCGAAAGGGTCAGTTTCATAGACCTCCTACACGAGTTCAAAGACGTTTTTGCTTGGTCGTACAAAGACATGCCAGGAATCGACAGGGATATCGCCGAACATTGAATCCCAATTAAGCCAGGTTTCAAGCCCGTAAAACAGAAGCTTCGTCGAATGAGGACAGAATGGGCTCTCAAGATTAAGGAAGAAGTCGATAAGCAATTCAAAGCCGGGTTCATCAAAGTTTCCGAGTACTCTGACTGGGTAGCAAACATAGTACCCGTATCCAAAAAGGATGGGAGAATCCGTGTTTGTGTTGATTTTAGAGACTTAAACAAAGCAAGTCCTAAAGATGGCTTTCCTCTACCACATATCGACATATTGGTGGACAATACCGCAGATCACACGTTACTATCCTTCATGGATGGGTACGCGGGTTACAACCAAATCAAGATGGCCATAGAAGACATGCATAAGACCGCCTTTGTCACTCAATGGGGAACCTATTGCTATACGGTTATGCCGTTTGGGTTGATCAACGCCGGAGCTACATATCAACGCACCGCAACCATACTCCTACATGACATGATGCACAAAGAAGTTGAGGTGTACGTAGACGACATGTTTGTCAAATCCAAGGATAGAGAGGGGCATATTGCAAACCTTCGCAAATTCTTCTTAAGGCTACGAAAGTACAACATGAGGTTCAATCCTCAAAAGTGCGCATTTGGAGTAACATCTGGCAAACTCCTGGGATATGTCATTAGCCAACGAGGTATAGAAATAGACCCTTTCAAAATCAAAGCTTTGATCGAAATGCCGCAACCTAAAACGTAGAAAGAAGTCAGAGGATTCCTGGGAAAAGTGCAATATATAAGTCGATTCATATCGAAACTCACCATGATCTGTGAACCTATCTTCAAAAAGCTAAAGAAAACATATCACACCATTTGGGATGATGACTGTCAAAACGCGTTCAACCGAATCAAGGAGATATTAGCTAAACCACCCGTGCTCATGCCACCTCAACGAGATCAACCTCTTGGTTTGTATCTCACAGTGACCGAAACAGCCATGGGCGCCATGCTAGCTCAAATCGTAGGAAAAGAGGAAAGGGCTATCTACTACCTTAGTAAGAAGTTCTTGGAGTACGAGTGCAAATACTCATAACTCGAAAAGACATGCCTCGCTCTTGTGTGGGCAACGAAGAAGCTACGCCATTACATGCTTAGCTACTCCGTCAAAATATACTCTAAAATGGATCCAGTCAAATACCTCTTCGAGAAACCCGTCCTCAAGGACGATTAGCAAGATGGACATTGATGCTCTCAGAGTTCTATGTCAAATACGTGCCCTTGAAAGTTATAAAAAGGCGCGCCGTTGCTGAATTCTTTGCAGAAAACCCCATCAATGATGCACAAACAATAGATACGTGGTCATTTCCAGACGAAGATATACTCCAAACCGATGTGGACTCCTGGGACCTCTACTTTGATGGAGCATCAAACTTAAGAGGATTTGGAATAGGAGTGTTACTCATTTCTCCTGAAGGTGAGCATACACCGATCTCTGTCAAACTCGACTTCGAGGTGACGAACAATGCTGCAGAATACGAAGCTTGTCTCATTGGACTACAGGCGGCAGTAAGCTTAGGCATTAAAAACCTCCGAGTGCATGAGGATTTGTCCATGATCATCAATCAAGTTACGGGATCTTGGAAAATCCGAAGCGAAAGCTTAGCACCTTATCAAGCCAGAATAGACCAAGTCGCCCAATTTTTTGATCACGTGACCTATCTATACCTACCTCGGGAAGAAAATCAATTTGCAGATGCTCTTGCAAAACTCGCATCTTTGATTAATATGCCAGATGACATGGTGGAAATGCCTTTGTGTATCGAACGACGATCAGAGCCAGCTTATGTCCACCAAATCACCGATGGAGAGTAAATCACAGAGGAACCTTGGTTCCAAGCAATCCTAAATTTCAAACTCAACGGTACCTTCCACCGGATATGGACAAAAGGGGACAACGCGCTATACGTGATGCGTGTCTAATATATGATGTTTTGCACCTGATTTCACACGCATTTCAGAGCTCAATTAAGTAGTTTATGCTACTATTTCCCTTGTTTCGTGTATTTCTTCCTTTTCGTGTGATTTTGTAGGAATGTGAAGAATATGGCGGAAAATGGACCAAATCTACCCCGGAGTGTTTAGCATAGGATTTGACATGAATTATTGACTCGAGGAATGAGCTTGGTGCGCGTTTCAAGGCCTAAAGATAGCAAAAGTATGGGTGCGTACGAGTTTAACAAGCAAAGAAGCACTTCACGATATTGCAGCCTGCTTCAGATGGCCATATCTCGAGTTCTAGAGCTGATAATTGAGAGATTCCAATTGGAGGTGAAAGCTTATCCTCTTAGCTTTCCAACGCCACATAGAAGCCTGATTTGACCAAGTAACGAAGAAATGGTAGCTGTTTTAATATCGGTGCGCGCTGCAGGAATCGTCAGAATGCAATTCTGTACAGCACTCTTGGTCGATCGACTGGTACAAGTGGTCGATCGGCCACCCCACGAGCTGATGCATGAATTAAAAGACGAGAATCCCATTGTACTTAAGTTTAGGAAATTAGGTTACGTTACTTCTTCTATATAACATAACACAACTCTCCTGTATCAGGCATCTAGTTTTCAGATTACTTTACTTTAGGTTTTCATTCACATTCAATTTATCAATAAAGTTCTCATTGCTTTCGGATCTATTCTTCGCTTGTTCCAATTTCGGTAATCCTTGTTCCTTTATTTCAGTTTGTTCTTACTATTTTATTAGTTTAGAAATTGCTAGTTTAGATCCCTTGAACCCTAGTATAGTTTTTTGTGCTTTATCAATTTAATTAGTTTTTTTTTGGTGAAATGTAAGATTTCCATTAAGCTCAACAAGACTATTACAGCCTACACAATTTAATACATCCAATTTTGTAGAACAAAAGCCCTACTTACAAATATCAATGCTATCAAGCCACTGAATATCCTTACTATTACAAATCCTGACATGAGAAGCACCAATGCGCATTTTGACAACCTTCCTGATCTGTTGAAGCACCAGTTCAGGCCTCAACAAGCTATGCTCCACTCGAGCTCTATTCCTCTGCATCCATATTTGATAGAAACAAGCCATAAGAGCACAAGTGAAAACACCTTTCTGAACCTTAGACCACTTCTGACTCCACACCCAATGCAGAAAATTAGCAGTAGGTAGAGTAATGTTAAATAGAGATGCCATCCCTTCCAGAAGACATCTGCTATAATCACAATTCTGAAACAAGTGAACGTGTGTTTCTGCTTCTTTACCACACAGAATACACAAATCATCAGGACAAATGCCTAAGTTAAACAACTTTGTTTTCACCTGAAGAGCTTCTCTACTCATTAACCAACCAATAAATCTGTGTTTAGGCATAGACCAAGAGCACCAAATGAACTTGTGCCAAGAAACCTGATGAAATTTAGGCCTTAGCAACTCATAGCCACTCCGAACTGTATACCCCCTAGGATCCAACAACCACTGTCCCTGACCATAACCTGAATTCAGCTGATCTCTGACTTTGCAAACATTCTTCCATCCCCAACTAACATCACCACTGGGAACATAATCATGCCAAGCTCGGTTCTTTAAATAAATCTGGTTGACCCACTTAACCCAAAGTTTATCAGGATTAAAATAAATCCACCAAACAAGTTTCCCCACAGCAGCAGTATTCCAAACCAGACTGTTCTTAATACCCAACCCTCCTTCATCTTTAGGTGAGCACACTTTATCCCAACTAACAAATCAATTTAATTAGTTCAATTATGCTTTCATTTATTGTTTTAATTACCAATTTCATTGTTGTTATTTGCATGAATATGAGTAGCTAAATCTTCATTGCTAGGATGTAGGGGAGCTATAGCGTAGATAGCATAAATTATAGGCGATTTCGATTCACGGTATGGTCGATCGACTGGTTACGCGTCTGGTTTTGCTTTGTTTGTTTCGTTAAGTGCTTTATCTTTCAATGAGACCGAAAGGAGACTTGATAGATGCTTAAACTTGACCATCCCATAGATCGAGAGATAGGAATGGACAATAATTAACGAATTAAAACGACTAAATTGCTAAGATCGAGAGATAACGTGATTTAGTTTGCATTAGGAATCATTAATCAAGAACGAGAGTTAATATTAATGAGACTTAGGGAATAGTAGCATAGGCCGAGAGGTAGCTACTATTTAATATGGACCGAGAGGAGTTGTTTTCCCCATCCTTCGCGATCGTATTTTGAAGTTACCTAGGATTATGTGCCATCGCAGCTATAGTGAACCGACCGTCTTAGCATTTCTTTTATCATAGTTTACATCTTTTGCAACTTTTATTTATTTATTTAATTTATGTTATTAGTTTTAGAATTTATTCACATCAAAACCCCCACAACTGTTACCCGACAGACTGAAATATATAGCAACTATTATCTCCCTACCTCCCTGCGGATCGACCCTTACTACCGCTTGCTAGTTGTAGTTCGGAATTTATAAATATTATTTTTGGTACTCACTTCGACAGGTATCAATACGCCTACTAGCTTCCCAATACGTTCTCATGCAAGGAGAGTTATACAAAAGAACACCTCTTGTTGTAATCCTACGTTGCCTCGATCATTCACAGGCGCGGAAAGTAATGGAAGAAGTTCATGATGGAGAATGCGGTCCTCACATGAGTGGGCCCATGATGGCAAAGAAAATCACACGTTTGGGGTATTATTGGACCACAATGGAATCCGATTGCATCAAATACGTAAGACATTGTCACAACTGCCAAATATTCGGGAATGTACAACATGTCCCTCCTTCATTGCTCTATACGATGACATCTCCTTGGCCATTTTATGCCTGGGGAATTGATATAGTCGGGAAGATAACTCCGGCCGGAACAGGAGGTCACTGTTTCATATTGGTGGCAATCGACTATTTCACCAAATGGGTAGAAGCAGCTTCCTACACTAGTCTCACAGCTAAAAACGTGGCAAAGTTCATACAAAACAACATCATCTGTCGATACGGTTGCCCACATGAGATCATTAGTGATAATGTATCACATTTCCAAGCCGAGACTGAGCAATTGCTAGCCAAGTACAAAATTAGGCATCACCACTCTTCGCCATATAGACCACAAACTAATGGCGCGGTAGAGGCGGCAAACAAGAACGTCGTCACAATTCTCAAGAAAATGATTGACAACTATCGAGATTGGCGAAGCAAAATACCCTTTGCTTTGTGGGGATATCGCATATCAGTTAGGACGCCCACTGGGGCCACCCCTTTCTATTTGACCTATGGCATGGAAGCTATACAGCCAGTCGAGTTAGAAATACCATCATTGCGTATCTTACTCGAAAGTCAAATCCCGAAAGCCGATTGAAAGAGGGATAGATACGAAGAACTCATCCTCCTGGATGAACGTAGGCTACGCGCCTTACATAATGTCCAAACATATCAAGCACGTATCAAACGAGCCTTCAACAAAAGGGTCAAGCCAAGGGACATCAAGGAAGGAGATTTGGTACTCAAGTCGGTTAGAGCTCTTTTACCTGTCGATCCACGGGGAAAATTCAAACCTAATTGGGCTGGGCCATTTCTAGTCAAATCCATACTTCCAGGGGGTGCGGTTATAATCACAGACCTAGATGGGAATGAATTTGCCAACCCGACAAACCTTGACCAACTAAAGCGGTATTATGCCTAGAATAGGAACAAAAACGCGCCTCGCGTAACCTCACGTGTCGCTCTTGTGGCACTAAAATAAACGGCCCCCGGCCAAGCTGAAATAAGCTAATATCACTCTGCTCTTGCATTTTGACAATTTGTCATCCTCATATCATCAAATAAACTAAATTGCACCTTAAGAGTAAGTAAAAGCTCATGATTATCTTCTAAGTTCATTAACAAGCTTTTGCTTAGAACAATTATTCTTTTACATTTACTCGAACTACGCGCAAGGGTTTGATTTCATTTTTAAATGAATACGTAGGCAATCCTTCACAGGATACAACCTAATAATTTCAAAATGTAAATAAAAGGACATCTGCAATTGCATTTGGAATTCGACAAGAATAATAAATAGAAAATCACAACGATTTCATAACCAATTAACCTCTTTTATTTCATTCATTTCTAATAATAATAATAATACGTTACATAATAATAATAATGCTAAAACAAAAATAAAAATAGGCTAGGATTCTAAAAACCCCACCTTCTTATTACAATAATAATAATAATAAATAATAATAAAGACTAGGGCTACTCCTCCATCTTCCCTTTGCCCTTGTCATTTTTGTCATATTTCTTGTCACGACCTCGAGCCGGACACTCCTGCGCCACTTCGGACCTAATCACCAACGGTCTTTCTCGAGGCCTAGCCTTCCCATTCCTGTCAATCACTTTGTCCACGACAGGAGAGGTCTTTGGTTTCTTCGAAGGATGAACAACTCGAAACCCGGCTTCCTCCTCTCCCTCAGTCAGATGCTTCTCTTTCTCCTTTTCCACTTCGCGCACCTTGTAGTCAACGGGCTCGCGCTTCCTCAATCTCTCACGCTCCTCTGGAGTAGTAGCTTTCCTCCACCGCAGATAGGAGTCCGACACCCATAAAGCACTAACAGAAGAGTTCAAGAACCACACGTTCCTTTGAGCCCATTTATTGAGCAACTCCCTTCGGCTCTCAGTAGTAAGCGCCACGGCAGTCTGCGGGATAGTGTCAAGCTTCGGGATCATCTGCTTCAGTCCAACCTGTCTCATCAGCCTCTCCGGGAAGATGCATACCATGAATTCAAAGCCAGGGATGCGCACAGATCGGGTAGGATCCAAGGAAGATACTCCAGTGACAGATTTGAGATGCCACCACGGTACAACCCATCTAATCAAGGGGCCATCGTCACTCTTCAGTTTGTTTTCCTAGTAATTGCAGACCCGAGTGAAGTCCACCATGTAAAGCCTGGTCCTCCTTGCAATCGAGCGAGCATGATAAGAAAGAACATGAACTGGGGGCTCGATCAATCGAAGGCGCTCCATAAGCCATACCTACCAAAAGCGGGTATTAAAAAAAAAAAAAACGACGAGAAAAAAAACGAAACAAAAAGAAAGAAAAGAAAAAGAAAAGTGTTCTTTTACCTGCAGAATAACGGGACTTCCCAAATAAGGTAGGTCGCGATTGGCTTTCCTGTTATCCTAACCCAATAAAATCTCTCCTAAGCATAAACAGGCTGGGCTCCTGCGCAGTTCCATTTGTTCAACTAGGCCAAGGAGACGGGGATCACCTCTCAAATCTTCATCAACATGCCCTTGAGGACATATACATGTAACAAGCAAAACCCAAAAGCCCTTCGCCTGGCAACATAAGAGACGGTGGGGTCGGCCTTGTTAATGAATCGGTCAATAAAGTCCAACATTCGCACTCCTTTCGAGGTCACTAGACGGTCCACCTCAATTCTTGTCAATCCAAGCAAGTCTCTAAATTTGTTCTTATACCCTTGTGAAGTAGAAGGAATAGCAGGCAAGTGTTCTGGGTCCCACCCACCGACAGCGGCAATTTCTTCAGGAAACGGGCAAATGTCACCTCCGGGGAAAGCAAAAACATGATAATTCGGGTCCCAATAATCAAGACAAGCATCTAGGAATGGTTTGACCACCTTGATAAGCTTCAAGCTCAACAATGATCCAAGATTATAAGCACCCATGTCGTGTTTCTCCATGTTGGAAAACTCGTTGGTCCACTCTTTTAGACGAATCTCTAAAGTATTCATGATGAAGGATTATTTTGAGGACTTTATGTAATAAGACGAGGAAGAGACGGAAGAATTGTGTGAATAAAACCTCTATCGACGTCTCTATTTATACTAAAATCTGTTTCCTAAAATCCGCCAGACGGAAACATCGGGAACAGCGCAGACTGCCGCGCCTCTTCAAAGGGACGCAGCTCCTGCTGCGCCTCTTCCTCAGCGTTGTTTCTGTGAATCTCCGCGTTGGATCTTTCCTAAATTCCTTAACGAATAATTTCCTATTCATACGGGTTATTATTTTGGTAAATACGTGAAAATTACCATAGTTCGTGTTTCCTAATTTCGCGGATGCGCATTTCGAGGCAATATCAACATTTTTCGTCATTTTAACACACTTACATATTTCTTTCTATTTTCTTCCTTTTTAGGAAATCAAACTTATGTGCGTCTTTTTATTTATTTCTTTTTTCGGGAATCATTTCGCTCCCGTCCCACGTTACATTTCTAACTTATAGATTTCTATTTTTTTCACTTTTTTTTGGGGGTAACCCTCCCTACCGTCCGGTCATTTCCGGCAAATTTTTTGCATTTTTTGCATTTCTTTGCATTTTTTGCATTTTTGAGTCAGTCGTTTTGCGCTAATTTAGGCCATACATCATCAAATGTATGTTTTACGTGAACTTCTATGTAAATTCGGCATCATGACGGCGTAAACTGTCATCTACCAAACCTATTCAAAGCTAACCTGCAGGTACAAGCAACACAACCCAGCAGCAAAGGCACTCAGGCCATCATATACAACTAAAAAAGGGATATATACAACAAACTGGGGGCTCGAGCCCCAAGCAAAATCCAAAATGTCCAAAATATAGGTCCTAAAATGTACAAATGTGCAAGATACATCCAACAAAAAAACAAACAACAACAAAGCTACTACTGGTCGCCGCCTAACTCCGCAACTCTCGCCTCAAGAGCAGCAACCTCGGCGTCGCGAACCTCGAGCTCCCTCAGCAAACGACCTGTCTCCTCCCGAGACTGGGCAAGTTCTCGCTCCATCTCACGCTCCCTCTGCAAGCAAGAAAATTGGCTCATGTCAATCATTTCAAACAATCATAAGAAAATAAGAAAATACAAAAATGACGAAAGGTTCATACCTGACGACCTCGACCGCCGACAAGTGCCGCGACGACAGTAGCTCGCAGCCGGTTGGCCAACCTCCATAATGCCACAAACCGGGACGGCGCAACCTGCATTTTCAAAAAAATAAAGAAGTTCTTAATAATTGGATAAGTACAATCAAATGTGTTATTACACAAAAGACCATACAAATTAGAGGCTCACCCTCCGAATCAGATGCTGCCACTCATCCAAGCCAGCATCCGTCACAGCCACGTCAAAGTCACGCAGCTCGGAGATCGTCATCCTCCCGGTCGCGTCAGTGTACTCGAGGGTCTCGGGGTACTCTGGGGGCTCGATGCCCGCCGCCTCGACCTCCTGCAAAGCCAAATGATTCTCATTAATTGGTGATCTTTCATCATATTCTCAAAAATCAAAAATAAAGAAGGATAAAAGCACTTACCACAACCGTCCAGTACGCCAACCTCCCATAGAGGAACGCCGAGTAGTCCTCACCAGGAAGAAGGCGGACGTCACCACCGACACCAGCCAAGTCAGCCTCCCTCTCAGCCTCAGAAGGCTCCCTGAACATCGTCCTAGGAGGTTCAATGGGAACCGTCAAGATATCCCGAGAGCACTAACGAGCCAAACGCTCACCCAAGTACCACACAGGACCCATCGACATCCTCAACAGAAACTGGGCCGAGCTCCTAGGTCGAAGGACCTCAGCCACAAAGGGAGGAGCGCCAGCGTACTCCGCCCAAGGCCTGGGCACCCACTGGGAAAAGGCAAGCAAGAAATCATTCTTATGATCGGTAAAAAGTAATAAAGAAACAAAACGAATATAAGTGAGATGCTCATGCTGTCCAGCTGAAGAGCGTTCACGTCCCGCCAGTAGACACTGTGAGAGGAGCGAGCGCTCCTCGTACGACACATCACCAAATCCCTCACAACGGGATAGGCCTTCTCCAGCGGCTCCGTCCTCTTGGGCGAGAGGCTCGGAAAGTAGGAGTACACCCACGCCTGTGAAGCAAGATAATTAATAATGATCTTCGTAATTCGATAAGGAAAGGAAGTGATTATTAGTCCAAATGAAGGTTCATACCTCCAAAAGTAGTCCAGGGTCGACAGCACCAGGAGAAGTCCCCTTCTCCATCAACTCCGGATGAACCATGGCCCTCATAAGGCGGATGAGGACCGCAAAACTAGCAGTGACCCAGTCCCAACGCCCTAGGGAGCTCAGGTGAGAAAGAAAGGGAAGAAGCTTCTTCGACAGCCTCTCTCCCTTGTCTCCGAGGTAGATCGAAGACAGAAACCACCAAAGCCACAAGCGGGCCCTCTGCTCAGCTGTACAGGGAGGAGGAGCCGTCTCTCTCCCGTCGATCACCACCAGCGCCGGGGTCTTCCCCGCAAAGTAGTCTCGGACATAAGAACTAGGCACCAAACCAGGCACTGTAACAGCCTTCGGCGTCAAGTTCCAGCGGATCAACCTCCTAGCCTCGGCCGAGTCCACCCTCATGGCAGTCTCCGGCCACTCCACCACCTCAGTCCCACACGGCAGCCCAGAGATCATGCCGTAGTCCTCCAACATGACTCCCACCTCACCAAAAGGCATGTGAAAAGTGGAAGTCGTATCCCAGAATCGGTCCAAGAAAGGGCGGACCAGGCTAAATTTAGCCCGCAACTTCCTCTTCGCGATATCCCTCCAAGCCTGCACCAGGGCGCCGGACGCTCCCCGCTCGATCATGGCCCGCTCCTCCGCTGACAGCCTCTCATAGCACTCCATGGCCGTCGTGTAGCCCGAGAACGATCTGATGTTCCCAGCCTCCTATTGCGATTTGAAACAAAAGCTATCTTTAGTTTGAATGAAGTTGGAAAAGAAATTGGAGCAAATGAAACGAAAGAATATGAGTGATGAGCAAATGAAACGAAAGAATATGCCCCAAATTTTCGACATTTTAGGGTTGAAAACCCTAAACTTTGTCGATCCAATTCGTCCGTTATAGAAGATTAATGCAAGAATGATATACATACCTCGATTAGTCATGGCAAACGCAAGCTTTTGGATCAAATTTTGGCGAAAATGGTTGAAGTTTGAGAGAGAAATTGACGATTTATATTTCGAAACAAATGAAGTGAACCCTCTGTTTCATCGCGTTTTTACGCAGGAAAGACACCTCTTGGAAGAGACGCAGCAGGTGCTGCGCCTCTTCCAAGAGATGCAGCTCTTGCTGCGCCTCTTCCTTAGCTTCCCTTCATACGAATTTTCAAAAATTCGTTATGAGTTCATTATTTGTGGGCCCATCTTTGGTGCGCCTCTTCCCCGATGCCATTTTATCTTTTTTCGGTCCGTTTGACAATAATTCTTCGTTCAGACCCGCATTTCTAAGCCAACTGTAGACTGTTATACATTAATTTATTGCTTCCAAGACCTTGCTTGTCACAACGAGCAGGTATTCTTTGACAGGTGTTTCGACACACCTTCATTATATTCCCCCAGCGAGAGTAAGTGGATAGATAATCCCTCTCGAGACATGGAGATAAATTCCTGATAAGGTTTTCCCCAACGAGAGTTCGCGATATACAATTGTCCTTCTTGAGTTCTTCTGAAGTTTGTTTGAAGACGACCCAAGCAGATTTCTCGCAGCAGTTCCCGCCTGTGTCCTGCTACCCACAATATTTCATGTTTCCCCACGGAGTGCGATAAAGGTGTCGTTCTCCAGAGATTCCCAGACCGGCAGGGTTCTTATACTCAAGCCTTAGTTACCCCTCAGTTTGGAGTTATATTTTGGGCCTCCTTCCCATTGATGCTTTCCTTTAGGGTCCCAAACCCTAGCACAATCCTTACATATCTTTTACGCTTATCCTTTAGCTCCTACGCTTACCCTTAGCTCCTATGCACCTCCGGAAACGTCTCTCAAGAAGTTTCAGGTATGGTCTCTTCTTATTGTTGGCGAGCCTTCTTACGTAGTCTAATGGACTTTAAACGACCCTCCCCGATAGTCGACAGACTTTAAAATGTTCCCGACGACAGGTCCTTGGTTCAGACCCCTTGAACCGCCTCGCGTCACCATAGTCGTCAGGTTGTAATCTTCGATTGACCTGATGGCTATACTTTGACTTTCGCCTTGTCCAAGCCTCGGTCAAAGTGGGGGCTCTGTAGATACCTCATTTCTGCACCTCCCGCAAACCACCCGGTGATGATTGGGCTGCATGTTTGGTACGCGGAACGATTTGTGACAGTTCGTAAGTTTATCGTCAAGTGATCGCTCAAACATTGATGTCTACCTCTTAATTGTGATCTACGCGCCGATACGGTCGTTTTGACAGTAATTAGAGTACATTTGGAGTCCGGGCCTAAAACCGTCTTCATTTTCTGATAACTGCTAAATCCCGAGTCAGAATGTTCTGGAATGTTCCGGATATTTCTATTCCATATTTTATGAATCTTTAGCAATCTTTTATTCTTTGGTAAAGAATTTCCCGTAATATTCATACAAAATATTAAAGAAAATAAGATTATCCCGTTATTCCATAAACCAAACACGGAAATCTTTCTTCCGCAGGAGGAAACCACCTGGGAACAAACGCAGCAGGTGCTGCGCCTCTTCCAAGAGACGCAGTGACTGCTGCGCCTCTTCCCAAGTCCTTTTCTGCGTATTTTTCGTATCTTTTCATATCTTTTCGAGATTCACTTCCAAAGTTTCTCCGAAAATCCTAATTCCTTCACGTGATTAGTATAAATAGGAGCCTTCGCTCCTCATATTTCTCACGCGAGTGTCCGCCCTTCTCTTCTCCCTTTGCATTCTAGACCACGTTCTTACTTTTTGGCGTCTACGTGCTTGAACATTCGACCACGTAAGCTCAGATCCTTCTGAGTACCAGCCTCGTTTGCATGACCGACCAATTTGTCCAACTCCACATCAATCAACTTAATTAATCTTAATCGTTTTCCTCTTACGAGGGCACTTTCGTTACATTCGAGTCGAGCATCACTAATCATAAACTTAGTTCATCTCGTTTCGTCAAACATGTAAGTCTGAGGGTGTAAATCCTTCTTTATTTGTTGTTATTTACTTTTTGTATCATTAATGTAAGGTTTATGTCGAAAATACTTCTTAAAACCGATTTTAAAACCCTTTGTTTAAATCCCTTTTTACGGATTATCAGAGAAAAACCGTCGAGAAAGGACGCAGCAACTGTTGCGCCTCTTCGAAGGGACGCAGGAACTGCTGTAACACCCCCATATCCAGAGGAGCCTTAACTAGGCCTTCCTTAGCATATAAGGGCGTTACCATCTCGGTTGCCCGAGGAAAGTAATTATCAAACGTCAATAAAAGAACTATTAAGTTATATTACAAGTGATTTAAACCAAAATACGATACAAAGGTACAACTCAAAGACTACTCGCTAAGACCATCATATCTCGTGAAGACTCATCCCTGCCCGGACTTCAGCTATCAACAACATCAACACCTTCTAAGATCGACTGCTCACCATAAGGGATCACGGCAGACACATAACAAACAAACAACCAAACAAGGTCAGTACTGAGATAAGATAAGACAATGGCAACTGAAATCAACAATACAAATAATACCATTTGTCCCAACCACAATCACAAAAATCCAACCTACTCACATCGATCGTCCCTTTGGACCAGCCCGCCGATGGGGGACCGCAGCCGTACCCACCAAATCCCCGCTCATCAAATCGAGCGATAACCCTGTCCATTAATGTGCACATCCCCTTCCGTGGCGGGTTCCACGAAGGGCGAAACTAGGGCATGAAGCCACTCCCGCAAGTGACCCCACTCAGCCGAGAACGCATCTCGAGAACCATCACAACGATCACCACCACAATCACAATACAATTATTATAGCAAACAACCAAACACAACACAGCCACAATATCCGACACACTAGACCATCTACAAAAACTGAGTAGGCGAACCTACCTTTAAGCAACCGCAACCAATCCATGCCGACAGATAACATATCCAGCGACCAAGCAAAGCCTATAACCACCATACAAATATCTATTACTAACAAGCAAACCCTAACTATAGAGACAAAGGCACTGATGATGACTATGACATATCTATTAGGGAGAAACTCAGCAAATGACCGCTACCCGACACAAGAGACGCTCTCCTAAGGCATAAGAATCTTCACAAAGGTTTCCATGGAGGTTTTGAGGTGAAGGGAAGGGAAAGAGGCGCCTGAAAGGTAGGAGGAAAGTGGCGGAAGTGATTTGCGGATTTAACAAAACGCGATATAAAACCCTCGCTGAAAACCTGGCACTCGATCGAGTACCCGACATACTCGATCGAGTAGCCCCCTACTCGATCGAGTAACCTAGCTACTCGATCGAGTAGCCTCTACTCTATCGAGTACCACTCTTAACACGCACCCCAAGAAGGTTTTGGCATACTTTCCTAAGATTACTCCCGCTCCCAAGGACAGTCAATGATGGTCAAAGGGTCCCTAAAAGGGCGGGTATTACAGTCTTCCCCCCTTAAAAAGAACTTCGTCCCCGAAGTTCAACTCACCTCTCCCGCTCATGACACGGAACCAACACAATCTCACCCATCTTCCCGGTTAAACCATTACTCCTTGTAAACACCATCCCCCCCCATGTCATCATCATCACCGTCCACATTTATACCTATCGATTCTTGCCACTATCATGCAAGCTTAATCACAGTCAACCGTTATTTTATATATATATGAAACATCCAACTCGCAATGCGAATCGTCACTCACGATCTCCCAACATACAATAATTACTATCCAACCATCAATCTAGAACATGTCTCATATCAACTTTCATGTGGTACAACTAATGCCACCATGTTACTTGGCAAAGTGATTCAAATACGATCACACTCACTTTAAAGAACTAAAGAAAATAAGTCGTTATACTTCAAAAAATTTTTATTTTTTTTTTTTTTTTTGCAACACATGATACCAACAACATTATAAACAACTACCAACAACATTATAAACATGCAAAACATTATTCAAAAACAACCTTTTTATTTCGCGACATTACTCTTCCCCTCTAAAAAGGAACTTCGTCCCCGAAGTTCACCACCCAAATTACCACGCATTTTACTTATTATTTGATTCATGACATGAGTTAAAACATGTTATCTATCGCGGACATTACTCGTTAAGCACGAACTCGTTAAATTAGCAATTATACACTAATCAGGACTAGTTAGTCAGGCCCGTAAGGCACGATACTATGGTATGCACAAGTGTGTGAGAAGATATAATTCCGATAAATAAGTCGTAATGAGGCTTATGCAACATTAAAGTACAAGAAACTATCGCTGCTTCACTAGCTGTGACAAATACGCTTATAAACTTCAAGCACGACTTCCAACATATAAATTTAACAGTTCAAAGGTGTTACTACGCACTAATAACCACATTAAACATTAAACTTGCCGTTATAAAACAATTGAACATTTTTAATTTTCAAAAACCTCCTGTAACAGTGCTACTCGATCGAGTATGTAGCGGTACTCGATCGAGTGCCATGCTACTCGATCGAGTGTCTTGGCTACTCGATCGAGTAGCCCGAGATCAGAATGTTTTCCTTTCTTCCTTTCCTGCAGCTACTCGATAGAGTGTGGGGTACTCTGTCGAGTATCTGCAGGTCAAGTACCTTACATAACCCGTCATAGACCAACATATATAAACATGACTGTCACATAAATTGAGTCGGGATGATGCCCCGACTCTCAATTATCCTGCAAAAGGTTAAAGTAGTAATTCCGGCCTTATGGCCTAACGATACAAGTTCATAAATAAAGTTTCCACTAAAAGAAAACAACCGAAAATCTAACCATGCTACCAATGACTACTACTAACGATCATGAACAAAGATAGAAACAAGGAGTATCACTCCTGCTGCTGTTGCTCGAACATCACCTCATCATCACCACCACCCGAAGTACCTGCTCTTGCTGACCCGATCCCCGCATCCACTTCTGCTCCTGCTCCTGGGCCCACGTACCATGGGGTCAAGCCACCGTAAGGGAAGGACTGAGGTGCCCCCCACGTCGATGGATCCACCCCGTAGGAATGGAAAACCCCTGAGTAGTCCCCAACTCCTCTCCACCAAACCGGATGCGGTCCCTCGGTCCCTATCCCCTGAGCGTAGGCCATCTCGTGCATGTTCTGGAGTGTCAAGGTAGATGACACTCTCTCCGCCAGGTAACTGGATCGCGTCTCCGGGGTGTCGAGGTAAGGGTAGCATGGGAAAGACTGCTGCTGCTGTGGTGCTACTGGCTGTGGCCTAGTCTTCGAGGCCCTCTCCCTCACTCGACGGGGTCCCCTCACCACTCTGGGTCTCTCCACCACCTGAACTCCCGCATTCTCACCCTTCGTCGGCTCCGGCATCTCCTCGAGAATGGCGCCGTCGATGAGATAGGTCTGTAGCTGGCGGGGTCTGTCATCATCCTCCTCGTCCTCATCGTCGGAGTCCACCGTCACTACTGTCGGCTCCAAGGGCTCCGTGGGTGGGAGGTGCTCCGGAGCTGGAACCTTCATCCAACTCATTCCCCACACCCTCCACGCTAGGCTACCGTCAGCCAAGGTCCTCAACCATTTCAGGTCGAGATAGTATTCACGATCCATGGTAGGCACTGGGGTAGCTAGAGGCACGTACGCCGAAGAAGCCTTAAAGGAGGTTAGCTTTTCAGCTAACCGAGTGGCAATAGCACCACAACTCAGGTACCGGGAAGGGGAAGAAGCCATCAAGGCAAGGGCATCACAAACTATGGAAGGAGCATTAAAGACCACTTTCCTGGCCCGCTCCGGGTTGAGGTACGACATCAAAAGTAAGACCTCATGATTATTCAATTTACTGATATCCTTTCGGTCATAGAGGAGGTTCGAGAGAGAACGGAGAAAGACCCTCAAGGTAATATGCTGAACATCATTGATCAGCATGTTGCTCGAGGTGGGAGCTTGCTTCCCAGTCAAGCAAGGCATTAGGCGGCAGATGCCGCACTCAGCTGGAATGTCGGTGATGGAGTCCTTGGGAGGCTTGGCCAACCCAAGGTGAGAGGCAAACAGATCCATAGTCAGTAAAACCGGTATTCATCAATCTAAACTCAATGTCGACCGGGTCATAGTTAAAAGAGCTCATGAATTCCAAGGTAAGAAAAGGGTAAGTATGCTTCCTCAGCCTATACAAACCCGTAAAACCCAAGGTCTCGAATATGTGACGGACATCCGTCTCTATCTCCAACTCCTCTAACACACTGGTGTCTATACACCTTGTAGGTCTCATTTTGCGTTTTTGTAAGGCTACAAAACGCTCCCTTTGCTTGAAGTCAACAAAAACAACTGTAGGGTATTCGGGATGCGGGTACCACAGTCCACTCCCTCTCCCGTCTCGGGTGGGTTACCCCTCCCCCGCTTACTTTGGCGGAGTCCAAGGTTCAGTCTCGGCATCTGCTTAAGGCATATGTTCAAGCAACTTATATAAACATGCAAGTATTGATTTCATGTAATTTGAGTTCAACTTATCAGCTAGGCACACCAATTTATCAACAACTTTCAGCATGTGGAGCACATAATTCACACCGTTACTTTGAGTATTAAGTTAAGTACACATGTTCACCAGCAGTTTCTAAGGTTTTAACATACAAGTTCCAATTATTACTACTCATGTGCCATAGTGGTGCAAGGAATTATCATGACGATTACCTATGCTCAACAAATTCGAGTATCCTAGCATGATTCTAAGGTTATTCCAAACACACTTCTAATCACATGTTACTAATTCAAGAGAAAGAATAATTTATAACATATCATTATCACCCTTCACTATTATGTACAACAACTCAATTAAAATTTTCAGACGGTCTTTACAAATTTGTGAAAATTTCGGCATATATTCATCAATCATCGTTTCTATTAGCATATTGAAGTTCAACTCATGCTTATACTGTCAATTACAACATCAATTTTTCAATTATAAATCACGAATTTCCATTTAAGGCACTTTTAAGACGGAGTTTTAAGGCAACTTTCTAAGGGTAAAATCATCAAAATCTATCCTCCAACATGATATAAACAATACTTAAGGCTCAATTCTACCATCTAATCATTGTAAAACAACCAAAAATCGATTTCAATTTTGGAAACCCTAGAAATTTCGGGTTCACCCTTGCAATTCCTAATCTAATCTACAGCAATTAGTCACCAACAAACATGGAAAGGAGGCATGTGAATCATATTTCAACTATCAAAAGCAACTACCTACTCATGTAAGTCGAAAATTTCAGATTATTTCACTATTTTAACACATTCAAAGCAATAAACCATGTACATTAGGAAGAATAGCATACCTTGATTGATGAACAAAGTAGAGAAACGAAATTAAACTAAGAAATCAACCGCAAGATTCACTACTAACCCAAGAGAATGAGAGGATTTGAGAGGGAATAAGGAATTGAGAGTAGATTAGGTGGAGGTGTGTCGAAATATAGAGGAATAAGAAGAAGAAATAGAAAGATTAGGGGTTTTAAGAAAACCCGTAGGATTATTTGTCTGACAAGAACCTACTCGATCGAGTGTCTGGGGTACTCGATCGAGTACCACCCTACTCGATCGAGTAGGAGCTAAATCGTCGAGTATCTGCAGGAATTTTCCCACATCCCGACGTTATAGCCTCCTAACTAGATCGAGTGAGGTCTACTCGGTCTAGTAAGCACTCGCACTCGGTCAAGTAGAGTTAAGTACTCGGTCCGAACACTAAGTAACTCGAAGATACCTGCAAAACAACGCTGCGTGTCGATTCCAAACTAAGTTCGGGATTCGACACTAATTATCACATTCAATCACGTTTTATAACCATTGTCGCGCAAAATACAACCCTTCAACAACTAAGAGACATATCACGTTACGTTATACAAATTACCCAGCCACGGTCTACCTGTCACCGATTTATTTATGAACCTAGTCGTGTCACTTTATTACACTTAAACTTACTTTACATGCTATTACTAAACTCGTGTTCACTTCCAATTGAAACGTATAATTAACATTAGTTCTTTCTTTCACGGATTACATAAATGCATACTTTTCAAAATGAATTAATCTACCATGTTTCACATTCTATGATAAGCAATTTATTTTAGTACGAATCACACATTACGCAGCGGAAAAATTTCAACCAACAAGTAGGCATGAACGCATTACTATATGCTATGTCTCGAATTATAATTCTACTATGCTATAACTATCATCATAGTGATTATTAGGGATTTATAAACTCGTATATGACTTCTGTCATCAATAACTTATAGCAAACACCTACATGTTCGCTCTTCATGTCACAACATTCAGTTCCACATTTTCACGCATTCCTATCACGTAAACTTTCGTCACATACCTCATAGCCATTACATAAGTTCACTAATCACCCAAAGAACCTCACTAATCTCATCGACAATTACTATACACGGTCTAATATATCACTAATACACCCCTATCAATTCTAACAAAGACTTAACCGGAGGTAACTCCGGCACAATTAACATACATAGCACACATAGGCACACGGACTCCACATTCCCATCCCATGTGACTGGCTTAAGTGTCATGGGGCCAAGATTTTGAAATGAGGGCGCCTACTCACCCAAAATTTAGCATCAGCCGGGACTCCCATTACACATACACCAGATTCATTTTATTAGACTCCCTACGTTCATTGTGTTCATTTGTTACAGGTTCCAAAATCGTCGCTCTGATACCACTTTGTAACACCCCCATATCCAGAGGAGCCTTAACTAGGCCTTCCTTAGCATATAAGGGCGTTACCATCTTGGTTGCCCGAGGAAAGTAATTATCAAACGTCAATAAAAGAACTATTAAGTTATATTACAAGTGATTTAAACCAAAATACGATACAAAGGTACAACTCAAAGACTACTCGCTAAGACCATCATATCTCGTGAAGACTCATCCCTGCCCGGACTTCAGCTATCAACAACATCAACACCTGCTAAGATCGACTGCTCACCATAAGGGATCACGGCAGACACATAACAAACAAACAACCAAACAAGGTCAGTACTGAGATAAGATAAGACAATGCCAACTGAAATCAACAATACAAATAATACCATTTGTCCCAACCACAATCACAACAATCCAACCAACTCATCATCGATCGTCCACCGGACCACCGCCGATGGGGGACCGCAGCCGTACCCACCAAATCCCCGCTCATCAAATCGAGCGATAACCCTGTCCATTAATGTGCACATCCCCTTCCGTGGCGGGTTCCACGAAAGGCGAAACTAGGGCGTGAAGCCACTCCCGCAAGTGACCCCACTCAGCCGAGAACGCATCTCGAGAACCATCACAACGATCACCACCACAATCATAATACAATTATTATAGCAAACAACCAAACACAACACAGCCACAATATCCGACACACTAGACCATCTACAGAAACTGAGTAGGCGAACCTACCTTTAAGCAACCGCAACCAATCCACGCCGACAGATAACATATCCAGCGACCAAGCAAAGCCTATAACCACCATACAAATATCTATTACTAACAAGCAAACCCTAACTATAGAGACAAAGGCACGTATGATGACTATGACATACCTATTAGGGAGAAACTCAGCAAAAGACCGCTACCCGACTCAAGAGACGCTCTCCTAAGGCACAAGAATCTTCACAAAGGTTTCCATGGAGGTTTTGAGGTGAAGGGAAGGGAAAGAGGCGCCTGAAAGGTAGGAGGAAAGTGGCGGAAGTGATTTGCGGATTTAACAAAACGCGATATAAAACCCTCGCTGAAAACCCGGCACTCGATCGAGTACCCGACATACTCGATCGAGTAGCCCCCTACTCGATCGAGTAACCTAGCTACTCGATCGAGTAGCCTCTACTCTATCGAGTACCACTCTTAACACGCACCCCAAGAAGGTTTTGGCATACTTTCCTAAGATTACTCCCGCTCCCAAGGACGGTCAATGATGGTCAAAGGGTCCCTAAAAGGGCGGGTATTACAACTGCTGCGCCTCTTCGTGAGGCTGCCGCAGTTCCTGCTTCCTTTTTTCTTCCGTCGTCCTCTGTCAATTCGTCGGTCGTTATTTGTTTTTGTTTGTTCTTCAATTCTTTGACATAATAGCACAATAATTTCACATGTTTATTATTTATCATCATTAATACGTATAATTCATCATTAAATCCCGACTTAAATCCCAAGTAATCCAATATTTGCGGGTTTTCGTCATTAAAGTCGATCCGGGTGGTAGCGATTCAATTCTTTCATATTGAGTTTCTGGAATTCGACCTTTGATATATTTCCATATGTCTATTCGTCACTAATTCGTCATTAATTTGTCATATTTAACCTATTTAGTTCACTTATGTCACTAATCAATCTTTCATTCATGTAATTAATTCGTTTACGTTCGTCTCATCCATGTTTTATTGCTTTTATGACTCATTTGCATGTAATTAATCTATTAAATCACTTTCATCCGAGTCGAATATCATAATTAATCCCTAAATTCACCAATTAACATTAACGATTTGCAGTTCCGGCTTCACAGCCAGAACTCACCCTTGGAACAGACGCAGCAACTGCTGCGCCTCTTCCGGAGGACGCAGCTCTGCTGCGCCTGTTCCAGGTTGATTTCTGTCTCTGAACTTCCGTTCTGCCTTGACCTAGTTTAATTAGCTTACGTATTTAATTAACTATTAACCGTATTATCGCCTAATTCCTGTTCGTTTATTTGTTTATTTTGTTCTTTCTCAAATTATCCGTTTTGGAAGTATTTTCGACATAAATCAATTGAATCCGTTGTAATTATTGTAATTTTTCTTTATTGTATTCCTTTTATTGTATCACTTGTATGCCTTCACATGTAATTAACTTAAAATCCCGACTTTGACATTAATTGCATGTTAAATTACTTGTTCACCGACTTAGTTAATTCTCACATGCTTGGATTAATCTAATGAATATTGCATTGCATGCATATAATCGACAATATATCGAGTATAGACAATTTACCTAATCATTAGTAGAGGCAGCTATCGAGGCGGGCAGGATTAGGTGTTCGATCAAAAGATCTTCCTAATACGTACCCTCACCCCTTACTCCAGATCTCTGTGAACATCCGTGTTCATTGGCATCCACGAGAGTCATTCTAGACATAGAATGCTAAGGGTAACGAGTTATTGGTGTTCATGTCACTACTTTGTGTCTTGACATGGCACGAGGTATTCGAACGGTTTCCAATTTTCCACAATAAATTAGTTGCGACTCCACAAATGCAAACGCTTGTTCCCAAGCGCCCCCGTGGCCCACGTCCAAAGAGTCATAGTCCTTGTTAGGTCTAAGACACCCTTTTTACGTGAGACCCCTTCGTAAGTGAGCCACTTAGTCCATTTCCCAGGTCTAAGTATGTTATAGAGTCATGTTTGAGTCAACGGTCAAGTCTGTGAGTCAACTCCTTAACGGTGCAAGTGGTTTTGGTTCAAGTATTGATTAGTTCGGGGGTTTTTCTTATAGAAAGGCCACCTCTAACCAGAAAGAAAGCAATGGAAGCTCTAGTGACTAAGATGAATGATACTTTGGAACAAGTGATGGCTCATTTGACCGTTATTGAAACTAAGCTCGTCGTGTAAGAACTAGTGATCCCTCCACCTACTAAATTCGAGAAAAGGCTTAAGTTGGTTTAAGACCAGATGAAGCTCTCACGAGGAGAGAGCATCCACTGCGAGAATGCTAAGGTCTATGCTCCAATCCTAGATAAGCTACCTACCAATTTTGTGCTCACAGACATCCCCAAGTTCAAGGGCACAAAAGACCCAATTCACCATGTTAAGTCCTATAAGGAGTACCTGACACTAAGGGGAGTACCTACCGATATGCTTACCCAAATCTTTGCCCAATCTTTAGAGGAACACCCGAAGGCGTGGTTCTCTAATCTTGAGCTTAAGAACTTCCCTACATTCGAAGATATCACAGTGGAGTTCTATAAGCACTATGCCGATAATGTTGAAATCCGGACCAACATGATAACACTAGAGGTTATGGTGCAGAAGGAACAGGAAGGATTTACTGATGTCCTTGCAAGGTGGCGTGCTGAAAGTGTGAAGTTGGCTAAGAAGCCAGATGAAACCGAAATGGTTGATAGGTTCGTGAAGAATCTTCGACCCGTCTATCGAAATGAGATCAAGTATCAAAACTTTGGCTTTTTAAGGAACTTATTCGAGTCGGGATAAGAATTGAGGATTATTTCGGGAAAAATGAGACAGAAAAGCCTAAGGGATACCAAGGTGCCTCATCATCTAAGGCAAGGACCCCGGCTACTGCCAATCATATTCAAGCAATTAGTTTCTTGGGAAGAACTCCTAGGAAACCGCAATGCTCTGGCCCAAGAGCATTCACTAATATAGGGTGTACTTATGCATATGCCCTAGAAAGACTTACGGCCCAAGGGAAACTGAGTCGTATTGGTCCTACTTCAGAACCACCGTTGGAACAACAGAAAAGGTCCCACAATTCTGAAGCTTATTGTGCCTTCCACCGAGGCAAAGGTCATGATACGGAAAACTGTTACCGTCTCAAACATGAAATTCAAGATATGATCGAGAATGGAACGCTCCCGATTCCAACTGTTAAGCCTAACAATATAACCAACCCATTTGGTGATCATGCAAATGGGATATTTGTCGAAGACAATGTCGATTTAACCTACTTGATTTGGCCAGTATGCCGTCTTAATAGGTTCTTTGTGGGTAAGGAATTCATCGATTATTCGAAGTACTTTCCAAGTTTAAGTAACGAGATTTGAGTCGGGGACTTTGCTATTTACTGTACCCAACATATCCTCCAGAGTGCCACAGAGATTAATGACATTTGGGATGATAATGAAGATGATGTGTACCTGGCTAATGGTACAACTATCCCACACGTTCAAGATGAAATCCTGAAGTCGAGAAGTGAGCGATTTGATCCATCTACCCTCATCACCGACGTAGATCCTCAGAGGACTACCTCGGGATGGAGGAAAACTGTCAAATGGACCGATAACAGAGGGTTGCTCTTTAATTTGACAACTGGAGAAGGAGAAATATTTATGCCAGATGTTGATTCCGAATATAAGTCTGAGTCGGAGTCCGAGTCTGATGAGAGTCCTAGGATCGAGTCTAAGGAGTCAGGTGTCGAAGCCACTCCCTCCCCAGTCTTTCCTTTCGTTGAACCCTCTCCTAGTTCTGGTATTCTGGGCCCTGTCTCAGGTACCTCTGTCGTTCCACCGCTAACCTCTGATCAGTTGGCCCAAATGTTAGCGCATTTCGCGCAATTTCAAATCCATAATAATATGAACCAGTTTGCTTACGACTTGTTTTATTTACATTGCAATTCAATTTTTGAAAATAATTGTTTTAGTAATGACATTGAGAATTAGGCCGAGAGTGAACAATCTGAAGAAAAGGAGGAGGTGGAACCTGTAGATACCTCATTTCTACACCTCCCACCAACCACCCAGTGATGATTAGGCCGCATGTTTGATACGCGGAGCGATTTATGATAGTCCGTAAGTTCATCGACAAGTGATAGCTCAAACACCCGAGTCAACCCCTTTTTCGTCATCTACGCGTCGATACGGTCATTTTGACAGTAATTAGAGTTCACTTGGAGTCCGGGTCAAAAACCGCTTCATTTTCTTAAAACCATTTAAATGCCGAATCAGAATATTCCGGAATGTTCTAAAATTCTCTGGATAGTTATTACGAATTAAATTTAATATTTTAAGGAAATATCTTCCGCAATATTGTGTTTTACGGAATAAGTAAGTGTATATCTACCGAAATTCCATAAAAAACGCGGAAATCTTTCTTGCTGAGGAGGTAACCTCTGGGGAAAGAACGCAGTAGGTGCTGCGCCTCATCCAAGGGTCGCAGTGGCTGCTGCGCCTCTTCTCCAGCCTTCTTTTCACATTTTTCAGAATATTTCCGTGATTTGTTTCCAAATACGTGTCATTCCTAAACTCCTCCATATGTTTAGTTTAAATAGAGGCCTCCGGCCTCCATATTTGGCATGCGAGTGTTCCGTCCCTTCTTTCTCTCTCTTTGCATTCTAGACTACGCTATTGCTTTCGATGCCTACGTGCTTGATCAATCGACCAAGTAAGATCAGATCCTTCTGAGTCCCTGTCACGTTGCATAGACCGACCAATTTGACCAACTCCACGTTTAATCAACCTAATCAATTTACTAAATCCTCTGACGAGGGCACTTTCCACGCATATTCGAGTCGAGCAATCACTAAAACGATAACTTTAGTCAATCTTGTTTCGTCAAACATGTAAGTCTGAGGGTGTAAATCCCATTTATTTATTGTACCTTTTATTTTGTATCAATTAATGTGGATTTATATCAAAGGCACGTTCGAAAACCGATTTAAAATCCATCTTTTAAAATCGTTTTTATAAAACAACGGAGGTTAGACGTCGGGAAGAAACACAGCAGCAGCTGCACCTCTTCGACGTATCGCAGCTCTGCTGCGCCTCTTCCAGAGGTTGCTTGCTGCTCCTTCTCTTCTTCTTCTTCTTCTTCTTCTTCTTCTTCTTCTTCTTCTTCTTCTTCTTCTTCTTCTTCTTCTTCTTCTTCTTCTTCTTCTTCTTCTTCTTCTTCTTCTTCTTCTTCTTCTTCTTCTTCTTCTTCTTCCTCCTCGACTTCCTGCAAGTTTCTCTTTCTTTCGGTTTTCTTTGTTTTCTTTGTTGTTTCAGTATATAAATCGTGTTTTTAACAAATCCTTTTTAATTACAATGCTTAATTCGTCCTTAATTCCGAGTAATTCAATACTAGCGGGTTTTCCCCGTTTTAAATCAAATCGATTCTTCAGGGATTCGACTTGTTCATGTCGAGGTTCTGGAATCCTAACTTGATACAAAGGTTTTCGTGCGAGTTTTTTTTTCGTTAATTCCGTCTTAATCCAATCTCAAGTTTCTTATTTTGTATTTCCGACATGAGTTCATTATAATCATGTAAACCGTTGTAATTTCTCGTTTTTAATTCATTTCATGACTTGCCCAGATGCATATAATCGGTTAAATCACTTCCACTCGAGTCTAATATCGATAATTAATCTTAAATCTACCAACGAATGATAACAATGTTGCGGTTCTGACTTCACAGCCAGAGCCCAGCTCTAAAACAGATGCAGGGATTCTTTGCGCCTCTTCCGAGGGACGATGATCTTTGCGCTTTGTTCAGGTTGGTTTCTGTCCCTGAACTCTTTCTCGCTTTAGACGTAGCTCCTAATTATTACGGTTCAAATAAACTATTATTCATATTTTAATTCCAAATTTTATTTTATTCTTTGAAATCCCGTCTTCGAGCGTGCTTTTGACATAGATCAAATAAACCATGTAATATTTGTAATTTTAATTCTTGTAATCTTAATATTCCTTTATTTATTTATGTATGATTTAATTGTATGGCATTCACTTGTAATTGAATCTAACACCTACTTCGACCCCAATTGTTTGCTAAAATACGTGTTCACCGACTTATTCTATTTCTCACATGCTAGGATTAATCTGTGTTTGTTGCATTGCATGCATTACATCGACAACATATCAAATATGAACACTTTCCCTAATCATTAGTAGAGGCCGCTATCGAGGCGGGCGGGATTAGGTGTTCGAATTACAGAATTTCCTAATACGTACCCTCACCCCTTACTCCAGTTATCTCTGGACATCCGTGTCCATTGGCATCTCGAGAGTCATTCTAGACATGGAATGCTAAGGGTAACGAGTTTTTAGTGTTCATGTCATTACTTTGTGGCTCGACATGGCACGAGGTATTCGAACGGTTTCCAATTTTTCCATAATAAATTGGTGGCGACTCCACTAATGCAGGCTTATTCACCTTTCACCGGTTTCAATGCCTCACAAATCGGTAAAGGCCCATGACATGCTTTGGAAAACCAAGGTTCCCTGGGAGAAGTGCCACCGCCTCGAAACGAACGCGTGGGTGGCCTATGTCCACAAACTCGCCTCCGCAATTGGTTAAAGAGTTGGAGGAATACGACCAGAGAAGCTCGGTAATTGAAGATACCAAAACCATTAATGTTGGAACCGTAGAAGAACCATAGGAACTTAAGATAGGAACTACCTTAGATCCCGTAGAGAAACAGGGGTTTGTCGATCTTCTGGGTGAGTTCAAAGATGTGTTTGCATGGTCTTACAAAGACATGCCGGGAATTGATAGGTAAATCGCAGAGAACAGAATCCCGATCAAACCAGGATTTAAACCAGTACGTACCTTTGAAATTGATAAAAGGAAGAGCAGTCGCCGATTTCCTCGCCGAAAACCCAATCGAAGAAACAGAAGTTGTCGACACTTGGTCATTTCCCGACGAAGACGTGGTACACGTCGAGAATGACGCATGGGATTTGTATTTTGATGGAGCATCAAACTACATGGGATATGGGGTGGGAATTCTCCTTATCTCGCCAACAGGTGAACACGTACCCGTGTCCATCAAGCTGGATTTCAATGTCACGAACAATGCCGCTGAGTATGAAGCATGTTTGCTTGTTTTACACAGTGCTCTTGACTTGGGTGTGAAGAAGTTTTTAGTACACGGAGAATCGTCCCTTGTGATCAATCAAGAGGGTGGGTCATGGAAAATTAAGAGTCAAAGTTTGGCCCCATATCAAACTATAATCGAAGAATTGGAAAATTATTTCGAGGATATTCAATATGTTCACCTCCCGAGAGAGGAAAATCAGTTTGCAGATGCGTTGTCCAAGCTAGCTGCCTTGATCAACATTCCCGATCACATAGACAATATGCCAATATGTGTCGAACAAAGATTGTCACCTGTCTATTTAAATGCAATCGATGATGCCAAGGAAGGTGAAACCAAACCTTGGTACACAACCATTTTGAAATACAAGAAAACAGGAGAGTATCCTCCCGACCTTGACACGCGTGGGGAGCACGCTTTACAAATGTTATCCGCCCAATTCATTAGGACAGATGATGGGAAATTGTATAAGAGGACGGCTCAAGGTGTTCTATTATGATGCATCGATAAACCGACAGCTGAAAAAGTTATGGAGGAAGTCCATGACGGAGAATGTGGGCCACACATGAATGCCCATATGTTAGCCCATAAAATCATAAGGCTTCGTTATTATTGGACAACGATGGAAACAGATTGTTGCAAGTATGTCAGACACTGCCACAATTGTCAGATATTCGCTAATGTGCAGCATGTGGCACCTTCTATGTTATACACCATGACGTCACCCTGACCATTTTCAACCTGGGGAATCGACATCATCGGAAAAGTAAACTCATCAGGAACTAGAGGGCACTGTTTCATCCTTGTTGCAATTGACAACTTCACGAAGTGGGTAGAGGCTAAGTCTTATAAAGTGCTAAAAGTGAAGCAAGTAGCACAGTTCATTCAGAATGATATCATTTACCGATACGGACGTGCCTTACGAGTTCATCAGTGATCACGGAGCTCATTTTCAGGCTGAGACTGCAGTTATACTTGAAAAGTATAAAATCAAACATCACAAGTTGTTATAACATTTTTGTTGATGATGACATGTCTACTTTAACCATGCTTTAAGATGTTCCATTTCAGGATTTAGCCCTCTTCCCCAATCAATAATTAATCAATGTTCAAGGTCAAGAAGTATTGATGAAGCTACCCTAGAATTGTGTTGTAATAAGAGTCACTTATGTAAGCGTAAGAGAGTATGGTACTAAGGCAACAATAAGCAGGACTGTTGTTCAACAACGGTCTGTTTTCTAAGGCAACAGTAAGCAAGACTATTGCTTTAGCTCGTGTTACTTGAAGGAAGTCTTCAATTTCAAAAATACTCATATTTCCAAATACAAACTTCTATTTTTGAAATACTCATTTCTGATATTTGAATTTTATGAAAGGTTGTTTTTTAAGAAAAAATATTCCAATGGCATCTTTCAAAAGGTTTTATCTCAAAATGGCAATACATTTTATCATGGCTTTTGGAAAGAGGAACTTGTTTCTTTCCAAAAAATTTTCTCTAAAAATGTCTTCACTTGGTTGTCAACCCTGCCTTGACTGATTTTCAAAGGCCTTTTAAAGATAATAACAAAGCATCTTTTCTTCTTCAACCTTTGGAAGAATGCCCCCTTTTATGCAAACTTGGCTAAGTCAAAAATATCTGTTTTCTATCATATGTCTTGACCTCTAAACCCTAGTTTGCTTCCCTATAAAAGGAGCACTCTTCTCCTTCATTTCTTAAGGCTTTTCTGAGAATTTCAAAGTGTTTTGCAAAATTGTTTCCTAAAGAACTCAAAGCTTTTCTTTCTTTTGCAAAATATTTCTAAGTCTTCCAGTGACAAGAGTCTTCACTACCGTTGCCTTAAGTATTGCAGTATCTTGCCTAGAATCATTTGATCAATAAGTTGTCCTTATCAATTCTTTCATAGAATCAGTTTGAGAAAACTTGATCTAATAAACATTCTAGTTAGAGTCTTGAGTTTCTAGATGGAGTAGTCTTGGAACTCGTGTGGCAACCGGAGTAGGTTGTTGGTCCTTTTATTGTAAGTGTTTAAGTAGTCAGAGTAGATCACTTCACTTATTAATAAAATAAGATTGGATGTAGGCCCTTATAGTGTTGGCCGAATCAATTCAAAAACATCGTGTTGATCTCTCGTCACTTTTATTTCCGCTGCATTTATCTTACTTGTTCTTCACTTACGTTTTTATTTAACAACGGTACTGGATACTGTTGCTTTTGGTCAATAGCCTTAATCTCTTGTGCTAAGACAATCAAGCAACAGTCAGATCAACCGTTGCCTTACAATTTAGCTATCATTCTTAACAACGTGATACACTCTTAATGAATCGATTTATTTTATGTATCGACTTGTTCTTCATATCATTAACCAACTTGGTTTAATTCAATAAAGATCAAGTTGAATTTTTTAAAATAGTACCTAATTCACCCCTTCCCCCTCTTAGGTACTTAGAATCCTAAACTCTTCAATTGGTATCAGAGCCTCGTGCTCCTGATCGAGGCTAACCGTCTTAGAGTTTGATTCTTAGGATATGGATTCCTCAAAAGACTCCAAGATCCCGGTCTTTACCAGTGATAATTTTGGATGGTGGAAGCTCAAAATGGAGCACTATATCAAAAGTATCGATTATCAATGTTGGAAAATCATTGCGGACGGACCTCTTGTTATTGAGGAAACCGACATTCTTACGGGTTCTACAAAAGTCAAGGCCGAGAAATATTACAATGAAAATGATTTTAAATTGGCCGAAAAGAACTCGTAAGCAATGTGGATTCTTCAACGGTGTGTAGGTGATGCCGAAGTATGTCGGATTTCCGGATGTCCTACGGCCAAACTAATTTGGGACTCCCTTGTTCTTGCCTATGAAGGGACGTCTCAAGTTAGAAAGCACCGTATTAATCTTCTCATGCAGCAATATGAGATGTTTCACATGGCAAAGGACGAGTCAATAAATAGCTTTGCATCACGGTTTTTGATATCGTTGTTTCAGTACCAAAAATAAATACTTAAGTACAACTAACAGAAGCCAGCGGTAAGTAGGGTTGATCTCCACAGGGAGGCGGTCACTATCCACTTGTCTACTCGGTCTGTCTAAGGTCACAGTAGGGGTTTTGATTGTTTTGACTAAACTAACGAGATTAAGGCAAGAGAAATAGAGATAACAGGAAATAAGAAGAGGGAAAGGAAACTAGGATGTTGGTTCATCAATGAACGTCAATTAATTCCAGCTAAGTCACAGATTAGTCGATGTGTCGGTCTAAGGGGCAACGAATATCTCCTTCCGGTCTCAATCGCCCTAAAATACTATTAGCTTAGCTTCCGCCCTCACTAAAGCATTTTATCGTTCACTGCGGGTCTCACCCCTTCCGGTCTAGGTCAAGGCTTACCAAGGTTAAAAAGTCTAATTGCATCGATTCAATCAGCAAGATACAATTAAAGCATCGATTAACAACATAGACATAAACAACAACGACAATCTATAAACTAATTAGCAATTAACATTCATTCATCGAATCCCCTAATCCTAGCAGAGAGAAATTAGCTATACATAAATAAGGGTAAAGGGAGAACAAAAGGTAGACGAACAAATAAGCATTAATTAAATAAAAGAGAAAAGAGGAAGAGAAAATTACAAAGTAAAATCCGGCAAAGGAAGAGAAGCAGAGAAAAAGTAACGTATACAGTGTATGATGATAAGAGAGATGGGGGAGCGAAGAGAGAGTTACAAATGACATCTCTCCTTCCTATTTATAACAAATAGGATTATTTATTTGACCTAATACGAAAAAGGATTAAGAAAAGCCCGAGCCCACAGCAAACCACTCGATCGAGCCCTTTAAAACTGCTCGATCGAGCAGATCCAAGCACGAACCACTCGATCGAGTGAAATAAACACTCGATCGAGTAAACCTCTAAAACGCATCATTCGATCGAGCATAAATTCCGTTCGATCGACTTCTTATTCCATCCAAAAGCACTCGATCGACTTGAAAAGCTCTCGATCGAGTGTTATCTGATTTCAGCAGCCACGTGTTTCGTTAGTTTCAGCTTTGACTTGTCTTTTTGGCTCCCGAAGTGGCTTCACGTATCCCAAGACAGCTACATTTCCGCTCCAAATTCACTCTTCCTCCAAATGCATGCAAAACGGGGGAGAAACGGCTTGATTTCACTACTTTCTGGTCCATTCCTGCAAATAAGGCAAACCAAACCAAAGTAGCATATTCGGGGCATTCGTAGCATAAAACTACGTTAATAGCATAGAAATACGTGCATAAAAAGGCCTAAAAGGATTATATAAAATGCACGTATCAAATCTCCCCAAACCGAACCTTTACTCGTCCTCGAGTAAACTAAATGCAAACTAATGGAACGGCAAAGATAACTCAGAGCTAACTACAAATGCCCACTCAAACCAATTTAATGCAAGCAAACTAACACTTATAGCAAAGCAGTCAAATGCAAACGAGTTATAGGATGTCTATAATAAAGCTGAACTGTCGACCTTGCAAGACCTTTAATAATGGACCTCACGGGTCACTCTTCTCTCATGAAGCAAAGGATAAGCAATTAAATGTAAGAGAGAAAGAAATATAGTCGCTCACCTAAACTACGACCCACATAAACATGCATGCAACTGATATGATAGACAATTCTAACTACCGCACATACATTCCAACCAAACAAGGTCCTGTCACAGCCGAGTGCTTACAAAAATTATGGTAAAGTGAGGCAATGGGTAAGAAAGGGCAAAACATTTTATGGGAATGTGGAGGTATAGGCGGCCAAGCTAGTACCTAAACAAAACCATATGACAATATCCATTTCCAACTCAATTATAGAATTAAGCGCATATGCCCTTCATTTAGCACAAAACTCACCAAACCGAACTGAAAATATTCCTCAATAAATGTAAATAAAGCATAGGAGCGAACCGTCTCATCAAACATCTTTTTCTTTCTTTTTTTTCTTCAGTTTCCTTTTCTTTTTCTTCTTTTTCTTCTTTTTTCTTTTTTCTTTTTTTTTTTTCATTTTTCATTTCTTTTTTTTCCCTTCTTTTTCACGTCTTTTTTCATCATCCTCCTTTTCTTCATAAATTACCAACTCCGAATCAATATAAAACAAGCCAAACTTGGCACGATAAATTATATACCGCAAAAATATACACTAAACTAGCTTGGCAAGCCAGACTAAATTTGGATGTAGCTAAGGGTTAACAAGCAAATTTGGCTAAATGTGGAGTTAAATGGGTAAAAATGAAAGAAAGGGGAATGTAAGCACCTCCCTGCATGTGACACCAACCACTAACCCGAATGTATGCAGGCAAAATGCAATTGAATTTCATATACGTGCAAATTGATGATACATGCTATGCAAGGAGTAACTACTCACAATCCTACATGAAACCGGTCATAAATGACACCAGTTTATACGGCTCTAAATCTTAGAAATTATAAGTAGTTTGCCAAAATTTTCAGGTCAAGTCTATTCGTTCAGCTAGATTTTAACATTAACTCGTATATTATGCAATAAGACAAAGTTAAAAGATAATTAGTTTATGCAAGGCTTAAGCAAAAAGACAATCGCAGTGCAATATCATCATTGAAATCTACCGTTCCGACTCAACCTATATGCAAAAAGGAAACGTGAAATTTTTTGATTTTCTGAAATTTTTTAATTTTTATGGGATTTTTAAATTTTGAAAATGCATACTGAAATTAAACGTGATAACAAAAATGTAATAATAACAATATACAGACACAGATATGGATGCATAACCTCCCAAAACCAAACCGTACAATGCCCTCATTGTACCAAAACATGGAAATGAAATGCAAACTAAAAGAGAAAGAGAGTGAAATGTGAAAAGCTCACAAGATTGCGCGAATAAGGGACCTCCCCAAACCAGCTAGCAACATGGGAGGTCGCAAACAGCTGCCAAAACATCGTCACAGGAAGCTAATCCAAGCAATGGGAATCTTAAATAGCTCGATCGAGGAAGATAGGGCACTCGAACGAGGGATCATCTTTGGCAGGTACTCGATCGAGAATAATGGATACTTGAACGAGTGAAATTAGCAGCAAAAGTGTTCGATCGAGTACAAAAAGTACTTGATCGAGCCATCCTTAATATATTCCCGCAAAGACGCAACATAACAGCCCGCAAAACTAACAAAACAAGCATAACCGAAATAGTCTATGGTATAAAAACCAATTATTACAACGCAAAACTGAAATAAAATGTAATGTTTGAAAAACAACTAAAAATAAAATCTCTCCGGGTTGCCTCCTGGGTAGCGCTAGTTTCAGTCAGGTCCCAGCTCGACCTTCTTTTCTCTTCAAGCCTCTCTAATTAGCCTGGTCAAAACAGCTCAAAGTGCGCAGCAATTGATCAAACAGCTGCGCATGTGCTACACAAAACTGTAAGTAGCACCACAGTAGAATAATGACATAGGAAAATAAAATGTACAATCGTTTAAGCCTAACAAATTTCCTATGACAGCTCCTAAATTTATCAACAAAATAAAGGAGCTCGGGAGCAATTATCAATAATTTAGAGTATCGTTCCAGATTAACAAAATTAAGATGACAAGAACGGTGAAAAACTGCTAAATTAATTGACCAACTGGGAGGGGGTACATCATTACAAGAAAAAACACGAGTCATACGAGGTAGCGTACTAATAATATTAACAACAATAAAATTATCGCTGACTAGCTCAGGAGGGTTGCTCTCAATGATGGAATCATTGACAAAGGAATGTATTACCTCATCCGTGTCAGGAGCAATTATCGACTCAAGTGTCTCGTCGTCACCCTCCTCTGTGGAAACCGTCCCGTAAATCACAGCCTTAAGCGCATCCAATTCGGCTTTGAAAAAGGGAGATTCACCGTAACCATTATCATCATCAAAATCGTCATCTAGAACGAACCCAAGTGACTCTCTCTGGCCAAATCAGTCGATCGAGCAACAATAGAACTCGATCGAGAGCTTCCTTCCTGATTTTCACTCGATCGAACACAGTGAACTGCTCGATCGAGGACTTCCTCAACACAACTGTTCGATCGAGTGGAATCAACTGTTCGATCGAATATTTTCTCTAATAATCCACTCGATCGATCACTATTACTAGCTCGATCGAGTGATCTTTGCAGTGCATCGAAGAAATCTTCGTAACTCGCTTCATTTTCGGATAGATCTTCGTACTCCGAGTCATCTAAACTATCACCAATGATAGGTAACTCGGGTCCTCCCTGGGAAAGACCACTCTCCGCGTGCCTAAAGGTCATCTCAGCGGCTAGCTGAGCTATTTGAGACTCAAGCTCATCGATTTGAGCGTACGTATGTCTATCATACTCTTGCTTTTTGAATGCAAGTGTCTTGATCAAAGATTTAAGCTCCGCAACGGCTTCTTTCTGCTTTTCAGGAGGAGGGGCTTGTTATCGCGGTGGCCAGACGAACGGAGGCTTTTGATAGCCTCGTTGATAAGGTTGATGTGGCGGCACAACTACAGCGGAATGGCTAACTTGTCTACGGTGCTTGAATGCGTAGACCTCGTCGTTCTCTGCCATGCAAATAGCTGCATTGTGCTCAGCAGCACCACATCTCTCACAGTAAACCACCTGCTGCGCCATAGAATGGAACATAGGTGGAGGTCAAAGGTACTCAAGCCTTCCCTTTGACGATCTTTTACCTAGAACTGTCTAGTTAGGACCTGTAGGGCCTATCAAAACAGCACTAAAGAAAAATATTAGAATGGCCTTAAGGAAAAAATCCCTTGAGGCTAAAGACAGACAAAAATAAACAAGCAAATAAAGTAGTTGCCTCCCCGGAAATGGCGCCAAAATTTGATACCGTCGTTTCAGTACCAAAAATAAATACCTAAGTACAACTAACAGAAGCCAGCGGTAAGTAGGGTCGATCTCCACAGGGAGGCGATCACTATCCACTTGTCTACTCGCTCTGTCTAAGATCACAGTAGCGGTTTTGACTGTTTTGACTAAACTAATGAGATTAAGGCAAGAGAAATAGAGATAAGAGGAATTAACTAGAGGGAAAGGAAACTAGGATGTTGGTTCATCAATGAACGTCAATTAATTGCAGCTAAGTCACAGATTAGTCGATGTGTCGGTCTAAGGGGCAACGAATATCTCCTTCCGGTCTCAATTCGCCCTAAAATACTATTAGCTTAGCTTCCTCCCTCACTAAAGCATTCTATCGTTCACTGCGGGTCTCACCCCTTCCAACCTTCCGGTCTAGGTCAAGGCTTACCAAGGTTAAAAAGTCTAATTGCATCGATTCAATTAGCAAGATACAATTAAAGCAGCGATTAACAACATAGACATAAACAACAACGACAATCTATAAACTAATTAGCAATTAACATTCATTCATCGAATCCCCTAATTCTAGCAGAGAGAAATTAGCTAGACATAAATAAGGGTAGAGGGAGAACAAAAGGTAGAAGAACAAATAAGCATTAATTAAATAAAAGAGAAAAGAGGAAGAGAAAATTACAAAGTAAAATCCGGCAAAGGAAGAGAAGCAGAGAAAAAGTAACGTATACACTGTATGATGGTAAGAGAGATGGGGGAGCGAAGAGAGAGTTACAAATGACGTCTCTCCTTCCTATTTATAAGAAATATGATTATTTATTTGACCTAATACGAAAAAGGATTAAGAAAAGCCCGAGCCCACAGTAAACCACTCGATCGAGCCCTTTAAAACTGCTCGATCGAGCAGATCCAAGCACGAACCACTCGATCTAGTGAAATAACCACTCGATCGAGTAAACCTCTAAAACGCATCATTCGATCGAGCATAAATTCCATTCGATCGACTTCTTATTCCATCCAAAAGCACTCGATCGACCAGAAAAGCTCTCGATCGTGTGTTATCTGATTTCAGCAGCCACGTGTTTCGTTAGTTTCAGCTTTGACTTGTCTTTTTAGCTCCCGAAGTGGCTTCACGCATCCCAAGACAGCTACATTTCCGCTCCAAATTCACTCTTCCTCCAAATGCATGCAAAACGGGGGAGAAACGGCTTGATTTCACTACTTTCTGGTCCATTCCTGCAAATAAGGTAAAACAAACCAAAGTAGCATATTCGGGGCATTTCGTAGCATAAAACTACGATAATAGCATAGAAATACGTGCATAAAAAGGCCTAAAAGGACTATATAAAATGAACGTATCAGTTTTCGTGTATAATCAACGAACTTAAAACTCTAGGGAAAAATTTCATGTCCGAGGACATCTTTCGAAAAATTCTTCATAGTCTTACCGCTAAATGGCAACCTAAGGTAACCGCCATAGAGGAGGCCAAAGATTTATCCATTCTATCTCTTCATGAACTAATGGGATCACTAATGGCTCACGAGTTTAATCTCGATAAGCATTCTAGTGAATCTTCACGGGGAAAGAGTCTTGCTCTAACATCCTCTTCAATTGGTGATGAGGATGAAGAGGAAGATGAGTTTGCTTTGTTTTCTAGGAACTTAGTTGGAATGGTGAATGGTCATGGACATAAAAGGTTCAACAACAATTACACGGAAAAACGTTTTCCAAAGAAAATACCCTCTACTACCATTGGATGCTTTAAGTGTTGTGACAAATCACATCAAATTAAACCATGTCCTAAGTGGGATGAGATTAAGTCTAAAGATAAGCGAGATAAGGCTAAAAAGGACTACAAGAACCGGGTCATGTCCGCCATTTGGGGAATGTCCGACTCCGAGGACGATGAAATCTTCAAGGAGGAACTAGAAGATAAAATGTGTCTTACAAATCATCTCAAGGACAAAGTCTCCAAACCCTCTAAATCTGAACATCTTAGATGTCTTATGGCTCATCCCTATGATTCCGACTCGGATTCCGACAATGAGGTAAAACTTCTAAAGGCCAAGGCTAGGACTTACTCCAAAGAAAAAGTATGTAAGCTTCATGATAAACTCTTTGATAAGTGTCGTTCACAAACTGAAAAGTTAGATGTTATGCAAGATGAGATAGAGGAAACTGCTCAAGAAAACTTTCACCTTAAAAATGAACTTAAGGCAACATACATTGTGACTGTTACTTCTGAGGCATACAATGAGGTGAAAAGAGTAAACAAATTGAACAAAGAGTTGCAAATTAACTAGAGTGTCTTAAGTCAAACCCCAATAATGTTTCTGATCTTGAGAATGTCAATACTACTCTAATTTTGCAAATGTCCATGATAACCAAGGAATGTGATGAACTTCTAAAAGAACAATCCATATCTAAAGGAGTAACTGATGACTTAGTTGATGAGGTAGAAGAACATAAAACAACAGTGCCTCAGACTGTTACCTCTTACAGTGCCAAGGAAATGTAAAACGAACTAGTCACTAATCTATCAAAAGAAAATAAGTGTCTTAAAGTCAACATAGATGCCTACAAAAGGGAGATTAGAATGCTTCATGAAAAGTTGGTCAAATTTCAAAATGAATCTCCCGAATGTAGTTCGTCTAGATCCAAGATTGTTCATTTAGATAGATGCATCTCAAGTCTTAAGCTTAATGTTCAACAAAAATATGAAACTTTCATGGAATTAAAATCTGAGTATGTCTTGATGAAGAAGGAGTTAGAAAACTCTAAAGAAAGGAACAAGTATCTCACCTTTAAAGTCGAGGAACTAAAAAAGGAACTTGTTGAGGCTAAAAATGTGTCAAAGAATTGGGAAGGAAGTCAAAATGTCTTAAATTTGCTCACCAATCAGTCCAAGAGAGGTGATAAAGCTGTCGGTCTCGGTTTCAAATGGAACAGTCAGTCCGACTGTTGCCTTAAAAAACCAGATCTAACTCAAACCGACTTTCGAAGGAGGAACTATGGTGGTCTTCCCGAGTACATCATTTGCAACTATTGTGGTAAAACCGGTCATGTCTTTAATGCTTGCAAGAAGAGACATCATGACATTAACAAGAACATCAAAGTTGTAAAACAAATATGGATTATAAAAGATATGTTGAGAAATGTCAAGGATAAAAAGGGACCCAAATTCATTTGGGTTCTAAAACTCAAAGTCTAATCTTGTGTAGGGCTTGGTGAGAGGCAGCCACAATTGGTACTTGGATAGTGGATGTTCTCGTCACATGACGGGAGATAGAAGCCAATTCCTCTCACTAGAAACTTATGATGGTAACAAGGTAACATTTGACGACGACAAGAAAGTTGAAATAATAAGCATGGGGAAGGTCGGTAAGTCATCGTTAGTTTGTGTCGACAATGTGCGGTTTGTCAAAGGTTTAAAACATAATCCCCTTAGCATCTCTCAACTTTGTGATAAAGGTAATATTGTGGAATTTAGTGCTAACTTATGTCGAATAATTGATGCCACAACTCATGAAATTATTCTCGAAGGGAGACGTGTAATACCCGTCCTTTTAGGGACCCGTCGACCGACGTTGACTGACCTTAGTCACCGATCTTGACCTTAGGAAACCTTATAAGTCACGATTTGTGACGATGAGAGTATTCGTATGCTTGTTACTCGATCTAGCCGAGGCTACTCGATCGAGTAACTTGGGAGCTCGATCGAGTAGAGGTCACTCGATCGAGTAAGTTGGTTACTCGATCGAGTAAGGCCATCTCGATCGAGTGCCTCACGAACTCGACCGAGTAATTCTGAAAGATGGTTTATTTAATTTTAACACTCGTTCAAATTTTCAAGTTGATTGTTCTTGTTATAATGTTTCTTGTTGTGGGTATGTTATATCATTGTTCCGTCTCAGAGGTGGTTACACAGTTGTGCATATCTGTAGGATTTATACAATTTTGGTGATGTTTATATAATTTCGTACGCTAAATCAGGTTGTCTCAGGTAATGTAGTGTATAATAGGTGTAACCCTTGTTGCATAATTTGTATGGTCGTATAAGAAAGTAATTGATGACATGGCTGATAGTTGATGATATGATGTCTCGTTGTGTGGTTCACTATGCCGATAGTTTCATATGTATATGAGTCATATTTATGTAATGTCAAGGAAGTATCGTGGTTGACATGAGTCAAAATGTGCAATATGGTTTGTTCGTAATGTCTATGTGGAATAATAATTTATCAATTTGTGTAATAATTAAGTTGTTTTGATGGTGAACTTCGGGGACGAAGTTCCTTTTAAGAGGGGAAGAGTAATGTCGCAAGGGAAAATGACGTAATCATGGCAATTTTATAGTATTTTTAAGACATTTTATGGAAATTTAAAGTGGTTGTTGGGTAATTTAGTAGTAATTATTGTGCAAATGAGTAGTAGTTTGTAATTGTGAATAGAATAGCATGTTGGTGCATCTTGTTTAATAGCATGTTGTTGTATCTTGTTTTCAAGTAATGGTTCACTGTGTTGTCATGAAATTGGTTATTAGTAGTAGATAGTAGAATTGTTGTTAGTAAAATTGTGTTATACGGTCGAGTAATAGAGTTGAGTTAAAAGAATTAATATGAATGAGTGGAATGGATGATATGTTGTTGTATATCAGTAATAGGACTGTCATTTTTGAGTGTTTTGTAACAGATAGTTGTTGGAAGTAATTGATGGAGGAATAGACTGGTAGTTGTATTAGTTGACACATGAGTAATAACAGAAGGTGTGTGCAAGTAATATTCGAGTTGGTTGTTCTTCTGTACAATGTGTGTTTTGTGATTCAATAGGATGTTCATGATTCGATATGAAGTCGTGTTGTGTAATATGTGCTAAGGTAGATGATGATTGATGATGATGGTTGATGAACAGTCATAGTGGGGTGGTATTTCTAAACGGTTGTGTTGACCTGTGTCGGATGAACAGTGGTGGTTGCCTTGGTTCCTTTGACCTTGTGTCATGGGGGAGGATGAGTTGAACTTCGAGGACAAAGTTCTTTTTAGGGGGGGAGACTGTAATACCCATTCTTTTAGGGACCCGTTGACCGACGTTGACTGACCTTAGACACCGATCTTGACCTTAGGAAACCTTACAAGTGACGACTTGTGACGATGAGAGTATTTGTGTGCTTGTTACTCGATCTAGATGAGGCTACTCGATCGAGTAACTTGGGAGCACGATCGAGTAGAGGTCACTCGATTGAGTAAGTTGGTTACTCGATCGAGTAACGGGTTTGCAGCGTGGAATTATAAATCGTAAATCGTGAAACCTCAAATCATTTCTCAACCTTCTTCCTAAACCTAAATGCCGTCACCTCTCTTCTCCTTCACCATGGTTCACCTCCTTGATGCCTTTGTGAGTGGGTACACCTTAGGGATGAGATGCTTGAGTCGGGTAGCGGTCTTTATGCTGGAATGCTTTGTATAGGTATGTTGTCATCATCATCATCAGCGTCTCCCTTAATTTCAGTTATGGTTATGGTAGTAGTAATAGATGGCTATGGTAGTTGTTATAGGTGGTTTTGCTGGTTGATTGTTATCTTGTGGTCGGACGCGGATTTGCTGCGGTTTGCTAAAGGTAGGTTCGGCTACTCAGTACTGTTGTTTGTCTAGAGAGTCTGTTGATGTTTTTCGTCTAGTTTAGTGTCAGTATTGTTGATTGGTTATGATAGTTGATTAGCGTGGTGTTGGAATAACAGTTGGTGATTGTTGTTTGTACAGCTGGTTGTGATTGTTTGTCTGTGGTTCTCGAGGTGCGTCCTCGGTTGAGTGAAGTCACTTGCGGGAGTGGCTTCACGCCCTTGATTCGCCTTCTGTGGAACCCACCACAGAAGGGACGTGCTGTAACACCCCCATTTATGCGGGAGCCTTTAGCTAGACATTCCCAAGTAAATGAGAGCGTTACCATCTCGGTTTCCCGAGGTAGTGAATAGCAAAGTACAACAAACCAAAGTACTTTAGATTAAAACTTTAGTGAATACATGATTATTACAAATTAACCAACTAAAACTTAATATAAAATATTACAACTCGCAGCGGAAATAAATATAGTGATTAAATATTCTATGTGATCTAGACTTCTAGGTAGATTGGCCAAGTCCTCACGTATTCCCATAAGCTCCTAAGTCAGCTAATCTTTAGTACCTGTCAAATCTGCTCCCCATTAAGGTTCACCACAGGTGTTCACGAATACTCTGTCAACCACAAGGTTGAGTAGGAATAGCCAGACAACCACAATAAATGGATATAAGAACATTATTAAATGCAAATGCAATGCATGCTCATGATCATCCTCCGAGGCTCCCGTTCATCCCGCCAATCCCTGGCCGGGGTAATCTAGATAACATCCCAGAGACAAGTCCTGCAGAACCCGCCTGGGGAAACCAATGCAAGTGCTCATGAAATGAAATGCAAACAATTCGGTTATACAACATTCTTACCATCTCAGACACAAAGCTGAGGAATCCAATAATCAATATAATATAATCATCTCAGTCACGAGCTGAGGTAGTCAATAATCAAATCATCTCAGTCACGAGCTGAGGTAGTCATAAATCAAATCATCTCAATACAACCAACCAACAACCATATATCATCCGTCACAATTCCAAACAATTCAACTAATACAATCAGATAATATCATTCAAGTAAACATTAAAGTGATTGAGTAGCTATCCTACCATTTCGCAAATCTTCGAATCACGCGAGTCACACAAGCAATCAAAACTGATCCTTTATCAATTCATAACCTACATAACATAATTATGTACAATTACTATATAACCAATAATCAACCAACTAATCATGCACTTATCCTATGCCCATCACGTCCTAATCCTTTTGAAAACTTCAAAGCTAAATCTCTAATTCTACCGTTTTACAGCATGGTTCAGTCTCGCTATAAAATTCATGATTAATTCAATAAAAATACAAACGATGCAAGACAAGTGGGATTGGAACCCTAAGACACATCTACAATTATTGTGAAATAGACTTTCTTCAAATTTCAGACTTATCAGGGTTTTCTTGAAGGACTCATAAATACTGACGAATTCCGTCGCATAAAAAGTATTGACCTCTAAAATACGTTTAACAAATAATTTTCAAGTGAAACAAAAGCCTAACATCATCTAGACTCTCCAATTTTAATTTTTGTAAAAGACCCAGCTCAATTTCAATTTATAAATTAGGTTTACAAAATAAACTTTAGCCTAATAGTTCATTCACGGATTCTAAGTCGACATGTTCATAAAGAATTTATTCTGGAAACCCTACACGTTCAATTGCTACGAGATTTTACAGGCATCAACTAGACTTGAAAATAACCTAAGTCTATTCTTTATGTTTTTGAAGACAACGATTTAAGACGGTCTGATAATTCGTTTAAGACAACTTACAGATTTACAGAATTGCTCTAACTTTATTCTAAACTTTTAAAGATTAAAGATGAACTTACAAAATAAAAGATGATGAACTTCTCTTCCTTTTCCCTTTTAATTCTCCCCCTCTCTCTCTTTTATGTGATATTATGAGTTTTTATGTGGAATAAGGATTTATGGTTAGGTTAACGTTGCTTATATAGTAGTAAGGTAGTATTATTTTAGGAAAGTTTCTTTCTTTATTATTATTATACTAGTCTTGCCATAAGTAGGATTTCCACAAATATCTTTACTAATTTTATTATTGCCATACCATTATTATTATTATTATTATTATTATTATTATTATTATTATTATTATTATTATTATTATTATTATTATTATTAGGATAATTATTGATATAATTATTATTACCTTTACATATTATTATTTCCATATTATTTTTATTATTATTAATTCCCGACACAATTTTCGATCACACTCATACTAGATTAGTAAATTTCGGTCCATATAACAATGGCACACGGCCCAATACTCAATTATTAGCTAAGCCCAATTCCCGACTTGAATACTTAACTATTATTTAATTAACGTCTTATTGTAATTATTATTAGGAATGTCTTTTATCAATTATTTACTTACGTAAATTATTCTCATAAATTACTATCAAAATACGAAGTATTATAGTCTTACCTCCTTAAAATGAACTTCGTCTCGAAGTTCGCCCACAACTACTGTAATACTCCGTATTTATATGTCTTGGGGTACTCTATCGAGTAGCCCTTACTCTGTCGAGTAAGGGCAAGTTGCGGAATAAAATAGTGTCTGACCTGTTGGGTACTCGATCGAGTAGCTGGGGTACTCGATCGAGTAAGGGGTACTCGATCGAGTACCTTGGGTACTCGATCGAGTGTCGTTTTTCGGGGAATTTTCTCGGGTTTTGTTAATTACGCGATTAAGGTATTTAAACATATTCGTAATTGTTTTAAATCACTTTTTACAAAACCTAAAACCTGTTTAAGAGAGAAAGCAACTAGTCTTCTTCTTAATCGCGTTCTTGACAATTCCCGGAGTTCAGACGGTCAGTTCGTATCGTAGTTCGCGTCGTTGGATTCCTTGCGTCGAGGGTAAGCTTTTAATATAATTTATATAATGTTTTGTTAAGATTGATGAAACCCTAATTTAGGAATTGGGGGTTTTTATGAGTAGTATTTGAATGGTAGCATCTATGTGTTGTATGGTAGGAGGAGAATTCGTAGAGGAGCCGTTTTGATACAGCTGTAGATACCGTCTGCGTGTTGTGCTTTCCAGGTAGGGTTTCCTACTCAGTATTAGTCCCATAATGGGATATTGGTGACGTGCTGTAGTTAGTTGTGTGATACGATGATTGTGATTATGATTGTGATTGTGATTGTGATTGTGTTTGTGATTGGTTTCTATGACTCTCGAGATGCGTTCTCGGCTGAGTGGGGTCACTTGCGGGAGTGATCTCATGCCCTAGTTTCGCCCTTCGTGGAACCCGCCACGGAAGGGGATGTGCACATTAATGGACAGGGTTATCGCTCGTACGATGAGCGGGGCTTAGGTGGGAACGGCTGCGGTCCCCCACTGGCAGGGCTGGTCCAGTGGACAGTCAGTATTGAGATGATGGGAGTTGGTGGTGTGTGTGTGTGACAGTTCAGCTGTATGTTTGTCTTATTATTGTTATTTATATTGATTGTGGGATTAGTACTGACCCCGGTGTTGTTTTGTAAAACCTGCGGTGATCCATTCGGGGATGGTGAGCAGATATTGAGCGGTATAGAGATGAATCGGGATATTTGGGATGGCCACGACATGACGATAGAGTCTTGTAGTTTAGCATTTATTTACATTTCGATTGAAAAGATAGTTTGGAATAATGTATTGTACTTTCAGTTTGGTTTCGAGGATTGTATTTACTCATTAAACTATTTACAATAAATGTTGTTTCTGTTTTGTCTATTTGATTATCATACCTCGGGCGGCCGAGATGGTGATGTCTTCATACCTGAGTGGTCCTGGTAAGGCACTCGGAGTATGGGGGTGTTACAAATGGTATCAGAGCGACGATCCTGAAACCTGTAACCAATGAACTTAATGAACATAGGGAGTCAATTAAAATGAACCCGGGGTAGAAGTTGTAGGAGCTAGTGCAAAGGCTTGGGAGACATCCTAAAGTCGCGGGGGTCGCCCTACAACTTTGAACCGGTCACATGGGGGAAATGTGTGTTGAGTCATGTGTGTGCTAAGTAACTTACGTAACAATGTGATGGAATGTGTTGATGGTTGGATGTTCGAATTGGAAGTTGATGAGATAAAAGAAAAGCGATGTTATATATATATAGACATTGTTGATGGAATGATAGCATGATGGAATGTTTTACAACGTGGCAATTAATAGCATGATTGTTATGATATAATGTGATTTATACAGTTAGCATGTTAGTATATGACATAATATGCGGGTAGCTCTTACGTATGGGTGGTACTTGATCGAGTGAGGTTGACTCGATCGGGTGGGTTTTTGACGATTTTGAGTCAGAATCGCGTTTTGGGGCACTCGATCGAGTAACTAGGGTACTCGATCGAGTAGAAAATCACTCGATCGAGTAGCCTAGATACTCGATCGAGTGGGTTAGAGATCAGAAGGTCTGTTTGGTTCTGGAGTTTGGGTACTCGATCGAGTACATGGGGGAACTCGATCGAGTAGCCCGTTACTCGATCGAGTGGGTTTGGATACTCGATCGAGTAGGTTCTGGGCAGCGCGTCTTCGTGTTTTGAGGTTTAGTACGTGTGTTTATGTTTACCTTTTCTTATATAGCTTCAAGATGCCGCCCAAGAGAAATGCTTTGTACGCGAGAGCAGAGCTTATGACTACGGACGACATCGTCAAGATGTTAGAGCACCAGGATGCTCTTACTGAGACCCTGAAGAGAGTGAATGAGGACAAGGATAAGAGTAAGGAGAAGGAGGTTGACCATGCTAAAGTCAGCCTCTATATTGCGAGGTTTAACCCGAAGGAGTACAAGGGAGTTGAGGAGCCTAACCTTCTTGATAGTTGGTTGAGGGAGATGGAGAACATACTAGATTTAGTCATTTGTCGATGAGATGAGAGTGGATCAGCCTGCATTCTATCCGAGGGAGGCGGTGGCAAGTGGTGGGATTCGGTGAAAGTGAGTGCCAAGGAGATATATACCAACCAGGGGTTACCTGCTATACCTTGGGAGGAGTTTCGTAGGGCTGTGAGGAAGGAGTTCATACCAGAACATGTGAGGAGTAAGTTGAGAGAGGAGTTCGACAAGTTTAAGATGACTCTTTGAGATGTCGTGGTTTGAGTACTACGAGGCAGTTCAATGAGAAATCTAGATACGCGAGGATATGGGTTTGAGTGAGGAGAATCGGCTTTGAGGTTTGAGAGAGGGCTAACCACGAAAATTATGGATAAGTTATTCGTGGGAGTCCTTGCGATGTAAAGGAAGCATATGAGAGGGTGGGAGAGCGAGAGACTAGTGGAGATGGCTCGGGAGAGGTCGGGTGGAGAGAAGAGGAAGTCGGAGAGCGAGGGTGGTGGCCAATCTAATTTCAAGAAAGGCAACCACAATCAATCTAAGGGATTTTCTTCGGGTGCGGGTTTAGTCTTTGGAACTTCCTTTGGGAGAGGCGTGGGAGTGTGAGCAATAGGCGGGGAGTGACTGCTTTGGTTGTGGTGGCGTAGGCCACAAGAGACATGAGTGCACGAGTGCACCGGGATCTTTCCGGAGACCTACGTGAGCTTCGCAAGCAACAGACCGGCGGGATCATGGCCAAACCGGGAGGTCGAGCTACCGAGTGGAGGCAACCGCACGCGGCGGTAATTCTTATCGAAGACACCGATGAACAACAACAATAATAATCAAGGGTCGGGTGCTAAGCGGCCGATTGCATCACCAAGATCTTGTCCGGGGAGGTGGGCGGAAGACCGATGGCAAGTTGTTCATGATGGACAAGAAGACAGCTGAGGAAGATGCGCACGTTATCACCGGTACATTTCTTGTTAATGGTGTTCCTACGTTTGTTTTGTTTGATTCAGGGGCTTCTCAGTCGTTTGTCTCTTCGAGTCATGTAAAACAGTTGGGTTTGAGAGTATATGAGTCTGTTAGGGAGCAAGTTTTCATACCTTCGGGTGAGTCTGTATCGTGTGGGAGGTTGTTTAGAGATGTATCTTTGATAGTTGGGCAAGTCGATTTCCCTGTAGATTTCTTTGGAGTTTCCTTTTAATGGTTTTGAGATGATAGTTGGGATGAATTGGTTAGGAAAGTATAAGGCTAAGATATTTGTCATCAAAAGAAAGTGTCCCTAAGAGGCCCTAAGGGTGTTAGTGTGTCTTACCGTGGGTTTCTAGTCAAACCCAAAGTTAAGTTGATTGCATCTGTCACCTTGAAGTCGTATACGAGGAAGGGATGTCCTCGATTTTGTGCCATGTGAGAGATGACCGGATAGAGAGCCCGACGATTGACGAGATACCGGTGGTGGGAGAGTTTGCGAGATGTTTTTCGAGAGGAGATTCGGGGTTGCCACCGAAGAGGGAGATAGATTTCACCGTTGAGTTGAAGCCGGGGACGGGGCCAATCTCTAAGGCACCGTACCGTATGGGTCCTAAGGAGATGGAGGAACTTAGGAAGCAGTTGGATGATTTGATAGAGAAGGGATACATTAGACCAAGCGTATCGCCTTGGGGAGCACCAGTTCTTTTCGTGAAGAAGAAAGATGGGAGTTTGAGGTGTGCAGACTACGGGAGAGCCGAACCGTGTGACGATAAAGAACAAGTATCCTTTGCCAAGGATAGATGACCTGTTTGATCGGTTGAGCGGTGCTGTGAGTCTTTTCTAAGATTGATTTGAGGTCGGGGTACCATCAGGTGAAGATTAGAGATGTGGACATACCGAAGACAGCTTTCACGTCGAGGTATGGCCATTATGAGTATGTGGTGATGCCATTTGGGTTGTCTAATGCGCCGGCAGTGTTTATGGATTTGATGAATAGGATCTTGGACAGTTTTGGATCGGTTTGTAGTAGTGTTTATCGATGACATCTTAGTCTACTCTAAGACTAAGGAGGAGCATGAGGAGCATCTGAGGATCGTGTTGCGGACTTTGAGGGATCATGAGTTGTATGCTAAGCTGTCCAAGTGTGAGTTCGGGTTAGAGAAAGTTGCTTTTACGGGGCATGTAATCTCTAAAGATGGGGTAGTTTGTGGATCCGGCGAAGATTGAGGCGGTGACAAAGTGGGAAGCGCCAAGAAGAATGTCATTTGAGGTGAGAAGTTTCTTGGGTTTAGCTGGATACTACAGACGGTTCGTGAAAGATTTCTCCAAGATAGCTAGACCGATGACAGCGTTGATGAGGAAAGAGAACATGTTTCGTTGGGATGAGGGTTGTGAGACGGCGTTCCAAACATTAAAGGAGCGTTTGACCACAGCTCCTGTCCTAGCATTGCCTGAAGGGAGCGAGAATTTCGAGGTTTATACAGATGCCTCGAAGAATGGGTTGGGATGTGTGTTGATGCAGAATGGTAAAGTGATTGCCTATGCTTCTAGGCAGTTGAAGCCTTATGAGGAGAACTACCCTACTCATGATCTGGAGTTGGGTGCAGTGGTGTTTGCTCTCAAGATTTGGAGACATTACCTTTATGGAGCAATCTTTAAGGTATTTTCTGATCACAAGAGTCTCAAGTACATCTTCACGCAGAAGGAGTTGAACATGAGACAGAGGAGGTGGATGGAGTTGATTGGCGATTATGACATGGAAATCATCTACCATGAAGGGAAAGCCAATGTTGTAGCTGATGCTTTGAGTAGGAAGAGTGTACATTCTTTGTGTACAGCTCTATCTTTGATGAGGCTGAGAGATGAGGTAGCGAGGTTCGGGATACATATGATGCAGAAAGGAGATGCCGTGGGTGATAGGACAGTACATATGGAGTTTTATGATGATATTCGGGATAAGCAGGCTTTGGATCCTAAGATAGTGGAGTGGAGAGCTGGGGTAGAGAAAGGGACAGTGTCCCGGTTTTCCATTCATACAGATGGTAGCTTGAGGTTTGATGGTAGGTGGTGTGTTCCTAATGACGAGGAGTTGAAAAAGACAATCATGACAGAGGCACATTGCACACCATATTTAGTGCATCCGGGTGGAGACAAGCTTTACAAAGATTTGAAGAAGACGTTTTGGTGGCCTGGGATGAAGAAAGAGACAGCTGAGTTCGTGTCCCATTGTTTGACATGCCAAAGAGTTAAAGGGGAACAGAGAAGACCACAAGGTAAGATTCAGTCTTTAGAGGTGCCTGAGTGGAAGTGGGAATCCATTTCCATGGATTTCATTGTGGGTTTGCCGAAGAGTCAACAAGGTAACAACATGATCTGGGTGATAGTGGATCGTCGACCAAGTCACTCACTTTGTTCAATGAAAGATACATGGACTAAGGCACAACTGGCTATGGCCTATCGAAAGAACGTGCTTAAGTTACATGGAGTCCCTAAGGACATAGTGTCGACGGAGATCCGAGGTTTATATCGAGGTTTTGGAAGGAGTTGCGGGAATCGTTGGGAACAACTTTGAAGATGAGTACAACATTTCATCCTGCGACAGATGGGCAGACGAAGAGAACAATCAAGACTCTTGAGGATATGTTACGAGCTTGTGTGATGGATTTTGGTGGTAGGCCGGGAGCGGAGGTTGGACTTGATAGAGTTTTCTTACAATAACGGCTATCACACTAGTATTGGTATGGCACCGTTTGAGGCTTTGTATGGGAGGAGATGTAGGAGTCCAATCTGTTGGGACGATAGTCTTTGGCGATGGTTTTAGGACCAGAGATGGTGCATGAGATGGTGGAACAGATTAAGATGATCGGGGAACGGATGAGAGCGCCCGGGGATCGACGAGAAGAGTTATGCGGATCTACATCGTCGGGACATAGAGTTTCAGGTTGGGGACAAGGTTCTTCTGAAAGTGTCTCCAATGCGTGGAGTTATGAGGTTTGGGAAGAAAGGCAAGCTAAGTCAGAAGTTTATAGGGCCTTATGAGATCTTAGAGCGAGTTGGGGAAGTTGCTTATCGTGCGGCTTTACCCAGTGCGTTAGAGAGAGTGCATAATGTGTTTCATGTATCGCAGCTGCGGAAGTATGTGAGTGACCCGTCACATGTGTTGGAGGCAGAGAGCTTAGAGCTGGATGAGTCTTTATCATATCTGGAGGTGCCTAAGCAGATCCTAGACCGAAAGGTTAGAAAGACCAGGAGTGGTGAGACAGTTTTGCTTAAGATCCTTTGGTCTAACCACGAGACTGAGGAAGCTACATGGGAGGCAGAGGATATCATGAAAGAGCGTTACCCTTTCCTTTTTGATCAGGTATGTATGGTTACGGGGGCGTAACCTTGTTTCTTTTAGGGGGGTAGGAGATGATCGCGAGCAGTTTTTAAGAGTTTTACACACCTTTTCTTATATGTTGCGTCGGTAGGTTGTCGGGATGAGTTGGGTAAGTAGCGTGTTTTACATTGGGTTTTGTTTTGGTTGTTGAGTCGGGAATGTTTTGGAGTACCTTTGTTTTAGTAGTGGTTTGAACTTCGGGGACGAAGTTCCTTTTAAGGAGGGAAGACTGTAATACTCCGTATTTATATGTCTTGGGGTACTCTATCGAGTAGCCCTTACTCTGTCGAGTAAGGGCAAGTGTCGGAATAAAATAGTTTCTGACCTGTTGGGTACTCGATCGAGTAGCTGGGGTACTCGATCGAGTAAGGGGGTACTCGATCGAGTACCTTGGGTACTCGATCGAGTGTCCGGTTTTACGGGGGAGTTTTCTCGGGTTTTGTTAATTACGCGATTAAGGTATTTAAACATATTCGTAATTGTTTTAAATCACTTTTTACAAAACCTAAAACCTGTTTAAGAGAGAAAGCAACTAGTCTTCTTCCTAATCGCGTTCTTGACAATTCCCGGAGTTCAGACGGTCAGATCGTATCGTAGTTCGCGTCGTTGGATTCCTTGCGTCGAGGGTAAGCTTTTAATATAATTTATATAATGTTTTGTTAAGATTGATGAAACCCTAATTTAGGAATTGGGGGTTTTTATGAGTAGTATTTGAATGGTAGCATCTATGTGTTGTATGGTAGGAGGAGAATTCGTAGAGGAGCCGTTTTGATACAGCTGTAGATACCGTCTGCGTGTTGTGCTTTCCAGGTAGGGTTTCCTACTCAGTATTAGTCCCATAATGGGATATTGGTGATGTGCTGTAGTTAGTTGTGTGATACGATGATTGTGATTGTGATTGTGATTGTGATTGTGTTTGTGATTGGTTTCTATGGCTCTCGAGATGCGTTCTCGGCTGAGTGGGGTCACTTGCGGGAGTGATCTCATGCCCTAGTTTCGCCCTTCGTGGAACCCGCCACGGAAGGGGATGTGCACATTAATGGACAGGGTTATCGCTCGTACGATGAGCGGGGTTTAGGTGGGAACGGCTGCGGTCCCCCACTGGCAGGGCTGGTCCAGTGGACAGTCAGTATTGAGATGATGGGAGTTGGTGGTGTGTGTGTGTGTGACAGTTCACCTGTATGTTTGTCTTATTATTGTTATTTATATTGATTGTGTGATTAGTCGATCCCGGTGTTGTTTTGTAAAACTGCGGTGATCCATTCGGGGATGGTGAGCAGATATTGAGCGGTATAGAGATGAAATCTGGGATATTTGGGATGGCCACGACATGAAGATAGAGTCTTCCGCTGTAGTTTAGCATTTATTTACATTTCAGTTGAGAACAGATAGTTTGGAATAATGTATTGTACTTTCAGTTTGGTTTCGAGGATTGTATTTATTCATTAAACTATTTACAATAAATGTTGTTTCTGTTTTGTCTATTTGATTATCATACCTCGGGCGGCCGAGATGGTGATGTCTTCATACCTGAGTGGTCCTGGTAAGGCACTCGGAGTATGGGGGTGTTACAACTACTACCACAACACTTATAACATCCTCATAACTAAGCACCATCCAACACAATTAAGCATTTCAGGATTATCAATCACGCCAATCTTATCACAAGGTAACACAACAATAACTCAAAACATTCGTAGCATTACATGTGCACATTAAGGAACATGGGTTTATCGCTCGGATAGATGAGCGGGGCTTAGGTGGGAGCGACTGCGGTCCCCCCACTAGCAGGACTAGACCTTCTGGCAGTCATAGGTGTGTGGTTGGAGGAGGCGTGGTGTGTGTGTTGTTGTGCTTGTGTGGTGTCTGCTTTTATATACCTGTTATCTCAGTTATTGACCTTGTGTGGTTTTGTTGTGTTGTCTTTCTGTGTTGTGTCTGCCGTGATCCACTATGGTGAGCAGTCAGTCTTAGCAGGTTGGTATACGGATCATAGCTGGGTGCTTGGAGGGACGAGTCTATCGCGAGTCATGGCAGAGATAGTTTTGTCTAGTTGATAGTTATCACGGGTTGTATTTTTTATATCTTTTGTTGGTTGTAAATCACTTGTAATAAAACATAATCGTTCTATTATCGGCATTTCATTATTACTGACCTCGGGCAACCGAGATAGTAACGTCTTTATCTACTAGGGAAGGTCTTGTTAAGGCTCCTTGGTAGATGGGGGTGTTACAAGACGTGTTAAAGATGTGTACTTAACCAACTTAAACACGTTATCCGGTCATACCATGTCATGCATGAGTGTAATGAAAAACGATCCTTAGTTGTGGCACAAAAGGTTTGGACATGTTAGTGCTAAAACTCTTAATACAGTTAAAAGACTTGACTTGGTTGAAGGATTTCCTAAAATGAAATTTGATTTTGATAAAGTATGTGATGAATGTGCAAGATGTAAACATGTTAGAAGTTCCTTTAAACCCAAAAGAATTGCGAGTACTCTTCGTCCATTATAACTCTTGCATGTTGACCTATGTGGACCAATGAGAACTAGAAGTATAGGTGGCAGTCGTTATGTGTGTGTCATTGTTGATGATTATTTTAGGTTTGTTTGGGCACTTTTCTTAAGCTCCAAGAATTAGGCATTTGATGATTTTTTAATTTTATTGAAAAAGATTCAAAATAAACTTGATTTCAAACTTGTTTCCATAAGAACGGATCATCGAACCGAACTCGAAAACTCATCATTTAGTGCTTATTATAATGACTATGGTGTAACTATAATTTTTCGGCTCCTAGAACACCACAACAAAATGGAGTGGTCGAACGAATGAATAGGACACTTGAAAGTATGGCTAGAACCATGTTGTTGTGTATTAAGTTGCCAAAAAACTTTTGGGCCGAAGCGGTGAACACTGCTTGTTACATTCATAATCATGTCATGATAAGGAGCATAATCAATAAAATACCCTATGAAATTTTTCGTGGAAGAAAACCTAATATTTTATATTTTAGATGCTTTGGGAGCAAATGTTTTGTTCACAATAATGATAAAGATAACTTGGGAAAATTCGATCCACGTCGTGATGAAGCGGTTTTTTGGTGTTGCTATTTATCGTGTTATGCTCGTCGTCAAAGCTATCAACCAAAACAATATTTATATCTCTACAAACTACTCTTTAGTGGAGTGGTAAGTAAAGGTCGGACCCCAAGGGACGGGTATTGATTTAGGATTTCAATTGTAAGTAGTTTATATCTTAGGGTGTCACAAATTTGGGTTGAGATGAGACGTAATCTAAACTAATCAACAAGATGAATGTAAATTAATGAAAACAAAGTAAAGCAATAAAAGAGGTTTGTAAACAATTGATTAAAGACACTAGGGTGTCATGGGTTCATAAGGGAATCATGGAAATAGATCATACAAACATGTTCTCAAATAGATGCAAGCAACTTATTGTTGTGATGGAATCGAGTTAGTGTATATCTTACAATTCCTAGGAAGATTTAGGTCCCGGAGCCGAGTAGATCAAGAATTTACAATACCTACAAGTCGACTTAGTCTCTTCCTATTCAACTCTATGCATGGTCTAACAAGGCTCAAGTTGGTTTACATCTTACAAGCCTCATTGAAAAGATAAGAGACGGGTAAAAAATATAAGGTTTCATAGTCTAGAATTTCATCAAACATAACATGTGCATTGGTTGAAATCACAACAAGCAAGAAAGTAATTATGAAAGCATATTAGATTAAGCATAGACCAATTTCCTTGATTACTTCCCCTAATTTCCCATTAACCCTAGCCAAAGGACTACTCACTCATGATCAAGTTTAACATGCTAATAAGGTTGTCAATCATACTAACAAAGCAAAACATGATGAACAATTGATGTGATTAACAATAATTAAGCAAAGGTAAAAAGGGATTATACCTACTTGAGATGATCCAAATAATAAAGCAAAGAATAATAGAAGTAAACTTGATGATTGATGGAAGGTTGTCAGTCCTCCAATAAATCCCAAATAGTCTTCTAATTACCCAACTGAAACTAAGAACAATTGAGAGATTAAGGAAAGATTAAGATGTGATTAATATTGAAATGTGTATTACAACTTTTATTAAGACTAAATTAAGAGATTGATTGTGATAAGATGATAATCTAGCTAGTACAATAGGGTATTTATACTAAAATTATGTAAAAGGATTAGGGTTACTAAGGGCTTTAATGATGATTAAGACCCTAATAGAAGCTTGATAATTTGCAACTCCCGAGGGACATGCGCGGATTGAGTAGCAACTCCCGAGGGACACGCGCGGATTGGTCTGAAGCATGCCTGGTCCTGTGAGATGATCCGCTCGGGCTGGCTATCGGGACGCTCGGATCCTGGCTCTGGGGCGCTCGTCTTGAGCTCAGGACGCTCGGATCCTGGGACAGGGTTATTCTCTTGTTCTTGGCTCCCTAACAATCCGTGGGGACTGTCTTAGGGACACACATATCTTTCATCATTGCCCATTTCACTTGATTTATTTGCTTAGGCTTCTAGTGTTGGTCTCCTCTTCGATGCTTGGTCATTAGATGCGAGCCATTTAGCTCCATTTAGCTCCATAAATGCAAGGCTAGCAATCCTCTCCTACCAAGGATAGAAGACCTCAAAGAATATGCAAAATGGGGAACTAAAGATAAGAAATGACCCTAATAGATTCTAGAAAGCATGGGAACGAGGTTAATTCGGGGACTAAATGTGCTAAAATATACATCCCCAAACCGAACCTTTGCTCGTCCCGAGTAAAGTGGTGACTAAAACTATGACCTTTATTTAAACTAACTTATTAATATTGCCGATATGAGACAATTAGAGGGTCTCACTCCGCCCCTTCAACTCACAACAACACACCCATGAGGTAAGATGCCTTCTTGCAAGGCAAGGTGGGGCTTGCCAAAATGGCGATACATACAATCATTAAGCCCATAAGAGAAAGTAATGGATGCATATACAAAAGAATAGCCGCTTTCCTCATCTAAGTGGCGGAAATTATCTAAGGGGGAAGCAATATAAGGGTACACACTCCATTATAGATATGGTTTCTTCAAATTACTAAGCCGAGGAGGATACCAACAAATCAACTCGAAGTTGTGTCAAGCTAGGGTACCTTTGTCCTCAATTGCTAAATGCTTTTGTCAAGAGTAAACTCCCTATGCTGTTAGAAACACTGTAGGATTGCGGAATTCCCCTTCTTGCCTAGACAAGAAAAAGGGTCGTCCCCTCTCCACCATGCACAAAAGTGGGATCAATGGATAAAGGGATCAATATGATTTTGAGTTTCATAATGGGAGTTTGCTTTTGCTTTTGTTATTCCCTCCAATTTCTTGTGGCATTTGACATTTTTGAGAACAATTTCTTGCCATTTCTTTGATGTTTGGCGTTTTGATACTTGACAATTTTCAATTTTTGCAAATTTTGAACATTTTTCAAAGTCACCCCAATTTGTAACGAGGGTGCTTTTATTGAAGCATATTAGTTCTTATTTTTTTTACTCCTCTTTTCTTTGATGCAATTTGTGCAAACTTCTTGATTTTCATTTTAATGCTTGAACTCAAATTAAGAACTTTTGTGCCCATTACTCGTTTTGTTGACAAAACATGGTGATAGAAGTAGAAGATGGTTACATGGTTTCAAGGGTCACCTTGGAATAAACGGTAGCCAAGGAGTCATCACATCATCAGGTACTATTGACTAGGCCTTAGTCCATGGGTCAAAGAATATTAGCATGACGCATCCTAGGTTGTTTTGGAGGTATTCTAATGAGCAAAGACTCAAGAAGAAAAAGTATCTACAAGGGCCTTATTGTGGACATGGCCCATCTGCACGCCCAGCTAATCTATGGACATACATCGGTCTTTTGAAAGCCATGGTCGGCGGGGTAAGGAATGCTTTCGACCAGATCGCTTTAGATCGGTCGATTTCCTCTCGGTAAGGGTCTCGAAACGATTAGAGATGTTTGGAGTCGCCACCAAGCATTTGTGGGATGCTTGGAACCCGTTCGAATCCACCTTATACCTTGGTCAAACGAAGCATAAAGCAAGGTTTGACATAGGTACTAAAGATAAGGAATCGTCCCTCTTTAGCATCCTATCTCTAGAATGACTCTCGTACACCCTAGATAAGGTCGTCCACTATCCAAAGTTTCTGAGTAAGAGGTGAAGGTATGTATTGGAAAGCCCTTTAATCAGACACCCAATCCCGCCCGCGGTAGCGGCCTCTACTGATCGATCTTGGTTGGTTGAATGCAAAAATTGATAAAACGGTTTAAATGCATGAATGCGAATTCAATAGTTTAAACCTAACATGTGAGCTTTTTACGTCTGTTGATTTAATCCAAGTATCAAGTATAAGATGTCAAGTTGGATTTATGGTTTATTTGCATACAAGACGGAAATTAAACATCCATTTACCGAGTTAGGTTTATGGTGCGTAACGTTATCCATTTTTCTTAGTAAGGCATTTTGCAAATATGGTTTTTGAATGAGAAAATTAGTCATCTGATCCGTCCTATATTCGGGTTAACAGAAGTCAGGATCATCCTAGACAGGTGCTGGAAGGGGAACAGACCCTGCATCAGGCAGCCAGAAGAGGCGCGAGCCTATTGACGATGGAAGAGGCCGGTCGCCCCTGGTTTGAAAATAGAAAAAGGATTGGCCTGTTTAGGCGCGGGTCAGTCAACTGTGGAAGACGTGTTCTGACCATTGGAAAAGTTTGTAAATCGTGTTGAAAAATGGGTTTTTGAACCCGTTTTGGTTTGAAAAGCCGTTTAGGCCTCTTTTGTGTTGATTTGAAGAACGAGACTTGAATAGTCGTCATTGTTTTGACAATATTCGATGTCGGGTTCGATTTTGTAAGCTTGACATGAATAGTTTTGAAAAATAATTATGAACTAATTGTTTTAAGTTCATTTGAATATAATTAGTCAATGTTCATCATCGTACTCGGGTTAAAATCCGACATGGTATATAGAACCAAGGTTGACTTTGTGTTGATGACTACTACATTTATTTTGAAAATGTAAAGAAATGATGAAGGGCTTTAAAATACCCTTTAAAAATGTAAATAAATGAAATAAGAGGTTTTAAATATCTGTTATGATGTAATTAACCAAATATTATCACCGAAACACGGATTAAACCGTCATGCTATTAGGAACCAAGGGTGAAAAAAATGTTTTATGGTTAAAAACTTGTAAAAAATGGTTTGAAAATACTTGAAATGGTAAAAACCGATTACAAATATGAAAATAAAAATAAAGGAGATGAAGAGACCAAACACGGTTTGGACTTAAGGCTGGGCAGGGTCCTTTAGGCTCGACCTTATCTTCTACGTAAGTAGCTTCTGCCTCAACCAAAAATCCGGTTTTGGATCATTCTTCCCATGTTTTGGACCATGTTATGCATGATTTAGCATGTTATAGTCATGAAACATATGAAAACATAATAAGAGAAGATTTTTACACCCTCATACTTACATGCTAGGCTTATGACGAGAAATCGACGTAAAAGTATCAACTCGTTTGGTCGGAAAACTCGGTTTAAATCCGTTTTGGTAAGTAAAAGAGTGTTTTATTAAGTTTAGTGATGGTGTAGTGGCCAAGATGGTCGGTCAAGTAATTTAATGCACGATGACGGTACCAAACAATGTGTAAGGCTTATGTTTACGATTGGTAGGTCGTAAACACGTGTCGGATTGTGACTTAGGAAGTCGAGTCTAGAATTTTAAGGGAGAAAAGAGGGGGCAGACGCTCGCGTAACTCTCAAATGGTGGCATTTGAGGGGTATTTATAGGAGAATGAGTGGTTGTGTGAGTTTTGAGCGACATCGCCACTTGGGCTGCTCAAAGAGGCGCGAGCCATGTCGCACGTCTTCGAGGTGTCTTGTCACTATCACACGAATGCAATCATGATTTGTTCTATCCTAGGATTTGGATGAACATGTTTGGTACTTGACTATGTAAGATTCCGAGAAATCTTAACATATAAACATTTGAATGGTTTGTTTTTTGTGTTCGACTCGGTTTGACTCGTTGTTGGAGTCGGGATTTGAATTTTGAGTCGGTTTTTGGTCCGGTGTCGGTTTTGACTCTAGTTAGTGTCATTGCGACCCCGTCGTCATGAATTAAACACTCCAGGTACTTTTGAAAAGTTTCGAAATGTTTTATTTTCGATATCGTTTTAAGTTTTCTGACGTAAAGTTGTACACAAACCGTCGATCAAACGCTGCGATTCCTAAGCATGTTATAGTCCGATAATCATCAGGTGTTTGTTGGAGTGTCAACAGATACTCGGTATCTACAGAGCCCCCACTTTGACTGAGGCTTGGACAGGGCAAAAGTCAAAGTAGAGCCCCCAGGTCAATCGAAGATTACAACCTGGAGACCCAAGCGACGTCGAGGTGGCTCGAAAGGATTCGGGCCAAGGACCTGCCGTCAGGAAGGGCGACGCCAAGGTGAATCGAGGGTACGAGCCAAGGACTTATCGTCGGGAATAGTTTAGAGTCTGTCGACTGTCCATGTGGGTCGTTTAAAGTCCGTTAGACTACTGTGGACATGGCCCACCTGCGTATGCCCAGCCGATCTATGGACAATGGCAGCGGTCTTTTTTGAAAGCCACGCTCGGCGGCGTAAAAAATGCTTTCGACCGGATCGTTTTAGATCGGTCGGTTTTTTCTCGGTAAGGGTCTCGAAACGATTAGAGATGTTCGGAGTCGCCACCAAGCATTTATGGGATACCTGGAACCCGTTCGAAATCCACTTTATATCTCGGTCAAATCGAAGCACAAAGCAGCGTTTGACATAGGTACTAAAGATAAGGAAATCGTCCCTCTTTAGCATCCTATCTCTAGAATGACTCTCGTACGCCCTGGATACGGTCGTCCACTATCCAAAGTTTCTGAGTAAGAGGTGAAGGTACGTATTGTGAAGCCCTTTAATCAGACACCCAATCCTGCCCGCGTTTAGCGTCCTCTACTGATCGATCTTGGTTGGTTGAATGCAAAAGTTGATAAAACGGTTTAAATGCATGAATGCGCATCCAATAATTTAAACCTAACATGTGAGACCTTTCTAAGTCGGTTGATTTAAACCACGTATCAATTATAAGATGTCGAGTTGGATTAATGATTGATTTGCATGCAAAACGGAAATTAAACATCCATTTACCGTATTAGGTTTAGGGTGCATAACATGATCCATTTGTCTTAGTATGTCATTTTGCAAATGTGGTTTGAATAATCGAATAGTCATCTGATCCGTCGTATATCCGGGTTAACCGGAGTCGGGATCGTCCTGGACTAATAATGGAAGGGAACAGGCCCTGTACCAGACGGCTATAAGAGGCGCGAGCCAGCCGACGATGTAAGGGGCCTCCCTCTGGTTTTGAAAATGAGAAGGAAAAGGCCTACTTGAGGCATGGGTTAGCCAACGGTTGTATGCCGTGTTCTGACTGTTTAGAAAACGTTGAAAAACGTGTTAAAATGGGTTTTTGAACCCGGTTTGATTTTGAAAGGGTCATTTTGACCGCATTTGTTGATTTGAAGAACTAGACTCGAATAATCATCATTATTTGATAATATTCGGTGTCGGGTTCGATTTGACAAACTTGACATGAATAGTTTTGAAAATGATAATGGATTAATTATTTTAAGCCCATTTTGAATGTAATTAGTCGATACTCATCATCGTACCCGGGTTAAAATCCGGCATGGTATGTAGAACCAAGGATGATTTTGTGTTGGTGACTAATATGTTTGTTTGAAAATGTAAAGAAATGGAATAAAAGGCTTTAAAATACCTTTTAAATGTCATTAACCATATATTATCACCGAAACACGGATTTAACCGTCATGGTATGAAGAACCAAGGGTGAAAAATGTTTTATGGTTAAAACATGTGAGATGAAACAAAAAGGTTTCGAAAATACTTGAAATGATAAAAACCGATTACAAATATGAAAAATGGATTGAGGGAAATGACGAGAACAAACACGGTTGATCTCTGGTCTGAGTACCCCATTTAGGCGCGAGCCATTTGGCGACCTAAGGGGCTTCTGCCTCAGACCAAAAATCAGTTTTGGCTCGTTTATTCCATGTTTTTGGTTCATGTTATGCATGTTTTAGCATGTTAGAGTCACGAAACAAATGAAAACATAATAAAAGAGGATTTTTACACCCTCATACTTACATGTTTGGTTATGGTGAGTGACCGACGTAAGTGTAACAACTTGTTTGATCGGAAAAAACTCGGTTTAAAACCGTTTTGGTAAGTAAAAAGAGTGTTTTAAAAGTTTAGTGATGGTGTAGTGGTCGAAGTGTGATCGGAGCCATTTGGTGTTCACAATTAAACATATGTGGTCGTTGGTCAATGGTCGATACAAAACACAATTTATACTTCACAAACAACTCTACAATTAGTAAAGAGGCAAGTAAAGGTCGGATCCCAAGGGACGGGTATTGAAATGAAGATTCTATTGTAACTAGCGGTGTCTAGGGGGTGTCACAAATTGGGTTGATGTAGAAGGTTACTAAACTAAAATAACAATGAAAATAAACTAGCAAGGTAAATAAAATAAGGGGTGTAAACAATTGATTAAAAGCACTAGGGTGTCATGGGTTCATAGGGGATTCATGGGATATGATCATACAAACATGTTCTCAAATTATAAGCAAGCAATTATTGTTGTGATGGATCGAGTTGGGTTATATCTTACAATCCTAGGAAAGTTTGGGTCCGAATCGATTAGATTGTACAACACCTACAAGTCGACTTAATCTTTCCTACTCAACACATGCATGGTCTAACAAGACTCGAGTTGGGTTATGTCTTACAACTCAAGTTGAAAGGATAGAAGATGATAGTAAATGCAAGGATTCATAGGCTTAGCATTTCATCAAATATAACATGTGCATGTATTAAGATCAAAACAAGCAAGCAAATAAGATATGAAAGCATATTAATTTAAGCATGAATCATTCCCATGTTGGTTTCCCCTAATCACCCATTAAACCCTAGCTAAGAGACTACTCACTCATTATCATATTGATCATGCTAGAAAGGTTGTCAATCATACTAACATAATGAAACATGATGAATAAATGAAAGTAATTAGCAATAATTAAAAAGGGATTAAGAGATTATACCTACTAATGATTCCAATAATAAAGATGCAAAGAATAATAGAAGAACTTGATGATTGATGGAAGGTTGTCAATCTCCCAATAAACCCAATAATCTTCTAATTACCCAAAATAAATGAAGAACAAGAGAGAGATTCAAGAACTAAAACTTGGATTAAAACTAGATTAATACTTGATTACAATATTGAAGAGAGATTTGATTGATATTAACTACTCTAACTATTGATAAAAAGAACATGCTCCTCTAATTAGACTAATGGGGTATTTATAGTGAAAATTAGGGAGGATGCATTAGGGTTAACTAAGGGCTAAACTAGTAATTACACTTTTAAGTTGAGCAAGGAGCCTCCGGGATTATCCGAGAGAAGGGCTTCTCCATTTCGTAGCTTGAAGAACGAAAAAGCTGTCTTTGTCTTTGTGATCCGTCGGCCGGGAGTCGGGACGGCCGGATGCAGGATGGACGATCCGAGCGGATCAAGGAACAAGACGCTCGGACTGGGCATGGGGAATCCGAGCGGATTCCTGGTGAGGACGCTCGGACTGGCGAGGACGGACGGATTCTCTACAATCCGTTCGGATTGTAGTTCAGCAGCTTTCCTTCTTCTTTTTCTTCCCTTTTCTTCATGAATTCCTTGGGGATTTCCTTGGGGACTCAAGGATCCTTTTCTCAACAATGCTCTTCTATTATGCTATGTACAAAGGCCTTCTAGTCTTGTCTCTCCTTGATGCTTGGTCATTGAATGTGATCAATTTAGCCTTGTTTTGCCATGAAAATGCAAGATTCTTACTCCTTTCCTACCAAGGGATCAAAATCTCAAAGAATATGCAAAACAAAGAACTAAAGATAAGAAATGACCCAAATAGGCACTAAAAAGCATAGAAACAATGGTAATTCGGGGGCTAAATATGCGCCAATTATGGTCGCATCAAATATCCCCAAACCGAACCTTTGCTCGTCCCGAGTAAAGAGGTGACAGAGACTAGGACCAATACTAACCTAACCTAATAATAATAGCCGATATGAGACAATTAGCGGGTCTCACTCCGCCCCTTCAACTCACAACAAGACAACCATGAGGTAGGATGCCTTCTTGCAAGGCAAGGTGGGTCTTGCCAAAATGGCGACACATCCAAACATTAAGCACACAAAAACACATAATGGATGCATCTACAAAAAGAATAGCCACTTTCCTCATCTAAGTGGCGGAAATTATCTACAAGGGAAGCAATTCAAGGGTACACAATCCTTCATAGATGCAATTTGTTCAAACTACTAAGCCTAGAAGGATACCAATAAATCACCTCCAAAATGTGTCAAGCTAGGGTACCTTTGTCCTCAATCGTTAAATGCTTTTGTCAAGAGTAGACTCCCTATGGCGTTAGAAACACTGGAGGATCGCGGAATTCCCCCTCTTGCCTAGACAAGAAGAAGGGTCGTCCCCTCTCTACCATGCACAAAAATGGATATGATGGATAAAGGGATCAATAGATATTTGAGTTTCACTTTGGGAGTTTGCTTTCATTTTTGTTTTTCCCCCCAAGTTTCTTTGGCATTTGACTTTTTGAGAACACTTTCTTTGTCATTTCTTTTTGATTTTTGGCATTTCAATACTTGACAATTTTTTTGCATTTCTTTTTGAACATTTTCAAAGTCACCCCAATTAGTAACGAGGGTGCCTTGTATTTGAAGCTTTAGGAGTTCTATTTTTGCTCCTCTTTTCATTTGATGCATTTTTGCAAACTTTCTTTCACTTTTCATTTCATTGAACTCAAATTGATTTCTTTTTGTGCCCATTCCCTTTTGTGACAAAAATGTATGGTAGAACATGGATGAATGATAGAAGTATGCATGGTTTCAAGGGTCACCTTGGAATAAACGGTAGCCAAGGAGTTATCACACCACAAGGTACTCTTGACTCGGCCTTAAACCATGGGTCAAAGGATACTAGCATGACACATCCTAGGGTGTTTTACAAGCATTCTAACAAGCAAAGTCTTAAGAATAAAAAGCATCTACTAGGGCCTATATACACTTGTCAAGCTTCCCAAATAGACGGTTTTGCAAAATTTTTCTAACATGCAACTACATGCCATGATGCAACTAACATATAAACATCCTAATGCAATTGATTCTACCAACTAATATGACATATATTCTAAATGCAATCCTAAGTTCACATTGTTTTACCGCATCAATCAAAATAAAGCCACATAGTCATCAACATAAAGAGGAAAAAGGAGATTGGAAAGATCATACCATGCGGTCTTCAATATCCTCATGTCTCGGATGTGGCGTAGTCAATCAAAGTGAACAAGGATAAAACAAACACAATATATACAATAATATATACAAAGGAAATGAACTTGTTTTTGGTTTTTCAATTTTTATAATTTTTATGATTTTTGTGAAATTTTATGGTTTTTGAATAAAAGTTAAGTGTTAGAATTCCCATCCCCACACTAATATGGGCATTGTCCTCAATGGCCAAAATGATGGAAATTATGAAAAATGATGCATGATTTTCTATACTAAATGCAATTCTACACTAAGCTATACTACATGATGCATGGTTTTTTTGTTATGACGGAGAGGATAATTTAGATTACCTCCCGTTGTGTATGCATTAACTTCCCCAAACCAAATAAGACACTATTGCTAATGTCAAAGCATGGGTATAGTTCATGCACACACTATGCTATGCATGAAATTAGATTGTCATTTTGGATTTTCAAAAATGGGAACAATAAAGAACACCTCAATGGAACCGAGGTGTGAGTCCTTTGATGTTGCTAGGACTAAACCAACAATGATCAAAATGAAATAAAATACAAAGAGATATAGACAAACCGTGGGAGAGTAGGAATCTCCAAGGCTAGTCTTCCATCATGCTATCATCATCACCACTTCCCTCATGAGAAGTGGTCACATTGCCACTTTCCTTGGCACTTTCTTCATTGCTTTCTTCATCATCATCTTCACCATCTCCTTCTTCATCTCCACTCGCTTCTTCCTCAATTTTATCATCAAATTCTTCACCATTTCCAACAACCTCATTGTCTTCCACCACGTCCCTAGATGCACCCGGAAATAAGGCTTCTTTATCCGCCCAACTAGGCAAAGGACAAGATGGATCAATGAGTCCTTGCCTAGCTAGATGTAAGAGGGGAGGATATTGAGCCAAGTAAGCATTCTTCCGATCTTCATAAGCTTGCTTGTGCATGGCTTGCATTAGAAGAGTGACATAATCTTTTCCAATTTCAACTCCTTGCGGTTTGAACTCTTCATAATCATAGGGGTAAGGTGGTATAACAATGGAAGAGGAGGGAGTTTCATGATCACCCTTTTGTTGTTGAATGATGTACTCGGCTTCCTTGGATAGGGGAAGTAAATAGTTGGTCCGGTGGACACTAAGACGGCAAATCTTTGCGGGTAAAGTGAATGATCGAGCCTCACTAGTAAGCCACCCAAACTTGGTATCAAGGGGATTGTGAGCAACCCACTTATACAACTTTGAACCGATCATTATGGGGTGTCATGGGATCGCTATGTGTTTATTAATGTTTTATTAAATATGTTGGATGATATGCTATATGTAAATGTTGGAAAATGATTGTGGTGGCATGAGGAATGTGGTGGAAGAAGATGGAATGGATATATATGTTGGAGTAAGTGTCCTTAACAATAGTGTGATCACATGATTAAACATCATAATTAAATCTCATAATAAGAATACGTAAGGGATGAATCATTATATAGTCAACTGATCAAGATTAATCGGTAATGATTAGCTAACTAGAGTTTAACATTACCGTCGTTTGACGGTGGTGATCAGTTGATCCCTTAAGGTCACACCTATAGGACAATTCCCTTAATAGATAAGTTAATTAATTGTATGACGATACAAGTTAATCAATTCCTTAAAATTGAACAATTCATTTGTGAGTGAGAATTTTTATATGTTATTGTAATTTAATTAAATAAGATTTATTTTAGTAATTAAAAGATTTTATAACTAAAATTAATTATTGTTTATGAAACAATTAAGATAAGAATGAATGGTTAAATATAATTACAAAATGTTGTTGATGGGGCATATTCTGCACCCGCTGACCGAGTCAACACATTGAGGAAGGTCAAAGATAAAAGACAGTAAGTCAACGTATTAGACGACCCTAACGACGCGCGACTGTCGGCTGTCACTGGGTCTCGGCTAGGCAAACCACCCGGGAGACATATCCGCGTACTCATATCCAAGACCCCTCGGCATGGAGTCAACCGGCCGGTAGGCTGCCATGGGTCCCTCGGCCGAGGGTAGAACAGTCTTTTCCACCTGCTCTGCCACTTGGCCACTACGTGACAAAAGGTTAAAGTCTATAAATACTTCACTTCTCTCATTGAGAAAAGGATCCGAAAATAATCGAATAATCCATAAACTCACTATTAATAGGTATAAACTCCCTTATCTCTCTACAATATACTTTGCCAAGTAACACACAACTTAATCCCTTTAAGTTTACTGACTTGAGCGTCGAAGTGAGTACGCTCGGTACCAAGCCGAGCCCTCAGTTTGTTCATTGTTTCAGGAGAGGCCGAAAGGAAGAGTCAAGCAAAGTCATCATTCAACAAGCTCACGTGGTAACAACACTGCTCCGAAATCATACCCGGAACAACTGGCGCCGTCTGTGGGGATTAGATACTAAAAGCTAATCACTTCCCTTACAAAAAAAAACCCCAAAAAAACCACCCAAAAAGCTACGAAGATGTCAAAACAGCCAGAAATTGTGAGTGTAGAAACCGAATTCTACCAGGATGACACAGTCCCTAATTCTGAGATCGGACAATCCCCCGCCGGCCGGTTCACTAAACCAAGGTACGGGATGCCAAAAGAGCCAGAAACACCGCTGCCCGCCGACCAAGTCACTGTCATGGGACATGTGGTTGATGCAGCCAAACTAAAGCTATTCCTGGACCTGATGGGTAGTACGCCGCTAACCCCCGTCGCAACGACGGTTACAGCAGCGTCTCCCCAGGGGACCAGGGCCCATAAAGCGACTCCGAAGGACCTGACCGGAGTAATGCAAGAGGCTGGGCGTACCAAAACGCCAACGGTGCCCGTGTTGCCAGTGGCAGACCAGAGTCCTTCCCCCCCTCGTGGGAGGACAGCGTCGCCGCGGCATCAACGAGGCCACCGCCGAAGAAATGAAGAAAGAAGTCCGACTCTCCAAAGTCGGACAACAAGAAGCCCTTCCCGCCATGGGGAGAGAAGCCGGACTCATGGTGCGAGGAGCCGATCGCCGCGTGTCATTCGACACGTGGTCAGACAGCCCCTCAGTGCCTATATCCTCGAGATCCCGGTACCAACTAAACTAAAACTGCCGCCCATATCATACAAAGGGGATAGCGACCCCACCGACCATGCCGAGGCTTTTGAGTCGTACATGTCGGTGTGGGAGCAACCCGATGAGGTGTGGTGCCGAGTCTTCCCAACGACTCTCCATGGCATGTCACAGAGTTGGTACAAGGGGCTACCCAATGGCTCGGTATTTTGTTATGCCGACCTGAGGGACAACTTCATAGCCCAGTATGCTTGCAACAAGCGAAGGGCCGTGGAGACCTCTGATCTCCTAACTATCCGACAGGGGGAGGACGAGTCCCTCCGGAGTTACGTCAAGAGATTCGACGCAAAGGTTCAGTAGATCCGAGAGCTGAACATCGAATCGGCGGCCAGACCGATGAAAGGCCTACCGAAAGGCGATTTCAAAAATGAGCTCATCAAGTGCGAGGACCTCAACTTGGACTCCGCCAGAAATATGGCCGACCGAGCCATCAAGGTGGAGGACTATCACAAGACCTGGGTAGGCCACAGTGAATCTGGGCACTCAGAAAGGAGGAGCCGCCGGGACAACGAAGATGAAGGACGCCGTGACGTTAATAGGTCACGGCCTGAGAGATCTAACAAGAACTTGAACTCGGCGGGCGCCGGGGGGAGTTCGGGACCATACACCCCGAAGCGGTACAGCAATCTCACCCCCCTGGTCAAATCACCGGCCGAGGTCTTTGCCCTAAGCCGGAATGAAGGGCAGAAGTGGGCAAGGCCCCCCAAGGCAAGGGGGGACGGTGATTCTAACTAGTTTTGCGACTACCACGGCCAACCCGGCCATAAGACCGACGACTGTCGGCATCTAAAGAACGCCATCGAGGAGCTGATCCGAAAGGGGGCCCTCAGCAAGTATGTAGCTGGAGGCCCATCAACAAGCTCCGACGGGGCGAGCAGAAAATCAGTATTCCAGAGAATGGGAGTGATCCAGGTTGTCATCGGAGGAAACGAGAACGGTGGGTCAGCTAATGGGCACAAACGGCACTTAAACGAGCTTTATCAAGCCATCAACTTTGTGCCCACCACAGCGACCCCCGCTTCTACCGTCCCCGATATAACCATCGGAAGGAAAGACTACGAAGGAGTCGTAGCCCCACACAGCGATCCGCTGGTGGTCCACTTGGACATAGCCAACCACTTGGTGAAGAGGTGCCTAATTGACACAGGCGCCTACACGAACATCATGTTCAGGGAATGCTTTCTCAATCTCGGTTTGAAGATTGAAGACCTGAGCCCCTGCACCAACCCGCTATACAGCTTCAGCGGGGCCGGCCTGGTACCCCTGGGGTCAATCAAACTGCCGGTGATGTTCGGCCAAGCCGACGCGGCTAAAAATGTTCTAACAGAGTTCGTGGTGATCGACGGTTCGTCTGCCTACAATGTTCTTATAGGCCGGGTTACTTTGAGCGAGGCCGATGCTGTGATGTCCATCCGGGCCCTGACACTGATGTATGTCTCGGACCGGGGGGAAGCACAAAAGCTCGTCTCAAAGGACGAAAGAGATGAAATCGTCAACATCCAAGTATCTGCCAGAGGGTGCAACATGCAATCCCTCAAAGTGGCAAATAAATCAGAGAAGGGGAAGAGCCCATCCTTACAACAGGAGGGCGACCCGATGAACACCAACATCGGCATGGTCGAAGGAGCCCAGACCGAAGAAGTGGAAATTGACCCAGGGCGCACCGTGACTATCGGTGCCGACCTGGAGCCAAAATTCAGAGCCGACCTCCTAGACCTGCTGAAGAAGAACAAAGACGTTTTCGCCTACTCAGCAGCCGAGATGCCATGGGTGAGCCGGGAGGTTATCGTTCACAACCTGAACGTACTCTCCACCGCTCGCCCTGTCAAGCAGAAGATGAGGAACTCCTCAGCCGAGAAGGATGAGGCCATCAAGGCCGAAGTAGACAAATTACTAGAGGCAGGCTTTATCATGCCTTGTACGTACCCTGAGTGGCTAGCTAATGTTGTAATGGTGAGGAAGTCATCAGGGGCGTGGAGGATGTGTGTTGATTTTACAAATCTTAATAAAGCGTGCCCTAAAGATTGTTATCCCTTGCCTCGAATAGATAGTTTAATTGATGCAACGGCAGGCTACACTATGCTGAGCCTGCTAGACGCCTTCTCAGGGTACCATCAAGTATTCATGGCCGAGGAGGACATGCCTAAGTGCGCATTCATCACCATACACGGCACATACATGTATAAAATGATGCCGTTTGGTTTGAAAAACGCTGGCGCAACTTACACTAGGCTGGTGGACAAAGTGTTTCAAGATAAAAAAGGGCGAAACATCGAGGCTTACGTCGACGATGCTATTATAAAAAGCAAGTCTGACAGCGAGCACTTGGCCGACTTGAGCGAAACATTTTGTTCACTAAGGAAATATATAATGAAGCTCAACCCAAAGAAATGCAACTTCGGTGTCCGGGCCGGCAAGTTCCTCGGCGTACTTGTCAGTGCCAGGGGAATTGATGCCAATCCGGAGAAGGTCCAAGCAATACTGGACCTACCGGAGCCGAGGAACCGAAAAGAGGTTATGACGCTGACCGGGAGAATGGCGACTCTTGCCAGCTTTATCTCTCGGTCGGCCGACAAGAGCACACCGTTCTTTACAGTGCTGAAAGGGAACAAAAACTTCAGCTGGGGCGAGCAACAGCGCACAGCTTTCAGGCAACTGAAAGCTCACCTGCTAACACTGCCGACCCTGTCCAGGCCGATGCTGGGGGAGACGCTATATCTATATCTAGCAGTTACCTCGACCACGGTCAGTGCCGTAATCGTCAGAGAGGAAAACAAGCAACAACACCCAATTTACTTTATCAGCCATACACTGCTGGCCGCCGAGAGGAATTACCCACTGATTGAAAAAGCGGCCTTTGCCGTCGTTGTTGCCGCAAGGAAGATCAAAACTTACTTCGACGCACATCCCGTGACGGTCTTAACCGACCAGCCATTGGAGAAAGCCTTAGAAAAATTCGAAAAATCAGGCAGACTTATCAAATGGGCAGTGGTGCTATCCGGCTTCGTCATTCAGTACAAACCAAGGCCTTCGATAAAGGGGCAAGCGCTTGCAGACTTCCTGGCCGAGTGCACATATCAAGAAGAATCACATCCCGGTGTATGGGTACGCCCTGACCGACGGGTCCTCCACGGCGAACAGCTCAGGAGCCGGCATCCTTATCATCAGCCCAAACGGGGACGAGTTTGAGTACGCCTTGAAGTTTACCTTCTCGGCCTCAAACAACGAATCCGAATACGAGGAGGTGATAACTGGAGTCGAGTTAGCTAGAGCTGCCAGGGCGGAGCATGTTGTGGTGAAAACAGATTCACTCTTGGTGACCAATCAAATCAGAGGAGAGTATGAGGCTCGAGACGATGGGATGGTGAGGTACCTGGAAAAGGTAAAAGCTGACACCTCAAAATTGAAATCCTTCCAGATACAGTGCGTCCCCAGGTCTGAGAACAAGCGAGCCGACGCTCTCTTAAAACTTGCCAGTTCAAGTACCAAATGGGTTGAAGCTGTCGCGGTACCTGCCAAGACCACGTCGGCCGTAAGAAAAGTGATTTGGGAAAACGTCATAACTCGTTTTGGACTACCCCAAGTCATGGTATTTGACCACGGCCGAGATTTTTGGAGCGACATGGTGATGAATTGGTTGGAAGAACTCAGCATCAAATTCGCATACTCCTCTGTCTGCCACCCTCAGAGCAACGGGCGGGCGGGCGGCCCAATAAAATAATACCGAACGGGCTAAAGAAGAAGGTTGAAGATCTAAAGGGCGGTGGGGCGATGAACTACCGGCGTCCTGTGGTCACTTCGAACCACGAGAGAAAGAAGCGGACGGGTACAGTCCATTCCACCTAGTCTATGGGTCCGAGGCCGTCCCGCTAATGAAGCGGCGGTGCCAACATTCGGAACGCAAACCTTTGACCCACCGAAAATGAGGAAGGCTCGAGAGCCTCCTAGACTGGTCGAAGAAAGTCGAGACACGGCACGGCTCAACTTGGCAGTATATCAAAATCGGATGAGAAGAGCATACAACCGTAGGGTCCACAAAAGGGACTTAAGAGTGGGAGATCTAGTCCTAAGAAAGTCAGCCGCAACAAACAAAGGAAATATCCATGGTAAAATGACGGCCAACTGGGAAGGACCCTACAAAGTGGTTGAAGAAATGAGGCCGGGTACATACCGGCTGACAGACATGGAGGGAGTCCCTCTAATGAGCCATTGGAACACGGACAACCTAAGGAAATACTTTGTATAGCGGCGGAGGTGTCCAAAACCGTTGTGGGCACCCCAACGCATGATTATACCTTATGAAGAATGATTCAAGTTTTCCATCAAAGTACTTGTCCCCTCCATAGTCATGCCAAAGCAGACGCCACGGCCAAGGCCGGGCAGTCACTACAAGTGCGGTTGATACTCGCGAAAGCGACCAACATGCTTAAAAACGTATACTCAGTACAGTTGAGACGCAAATCTAGCCGCCTCGGCCAACCGAGGGCCTGGCAGAGGAAGCGATCAATATGTCTACAGATACGAACGCTGTCGAGCCGTAACCCCAACGGGGACACAACGACCGACACGCTAATAGGAACGTATAAGTACTGTTGAGACGAAAATCTAGCCGCCTCGGCCAACCGAGGGCCTGGCAGAGGAAGCGATCAATATAGTCTACAGATACGAACGCTGTCGAGCCGTAACCTCGTTTTACCTCGGCGAAAGCCGGGGGCGACGGGGACACAACGACCGATACGCTAACATGTTCACAACGGCGGTTGGGAAGCGCAAATCTGACCGCCTCGGCTAAAACCGTGCGCGGAGGAGGAAGCGACCAACATGCCAACATGTTGATAAACGTTTAAGTACAGTTGAGATGCGCCTTCTAGCTGCCTCGGTGTTGTAGCCGAAAGTAAAAACGAAATAGCACTCAATATGTTGAAACGTAGTAATAAAGACAACACTTAATGGAGGATCAAAAGCCTCGGCCAAGACGAAGGCAAATTAAACAAACTTCATTAAAATGTCTACAAGGAGAATACAGACGACGGCCGTCCCCATAAGGATAGCCTAAACACAACCTACCAATGTTTAAACAAAAACAAAAAGGTACAACAAAAGATTACAGACATAAGATTTGAAGCGCCAAAAGGATGGCAGGGAGGAAAGGCTCAAAAGTTGGCCCCCGAACAGCTGAAGCTGTCCGAAATGCCGGGTGAATCCGGTGACGACCGCCCGTCTCCCTTTGCCTGTCCCAGCTCGCCACCGGCAGCAGTGGCAGCATCACCAACAGTGGGTGGCTCAGAAGCCGACTTGGCAGCTTGACTTGCCTTAGCCCTCTCAACTTCCTCCCTGGCCTCCTTCACTTTGGCATCCAGGGCCGCCTTGGCCTCAGCCTCCTGTGCAGCCTTCGCCGCCTTCGCCTCATCCGCAGCCTTGGCCTCCGCAGCATCCGCCTTCTCATCCAGAAGCCGGTCAAATTCTTTCCAGGGGAAGTTACCCTCAGGAAGGAGCTCTTTGATTGCATCCCTGACAGCATCCTCAGCTTGGTCCCGGTACTTGGCACACATGTCAGGGATGATGACAGTTTTGAGCGTTTCAATATCCTTCTCCCTCAGAGCAAGGATAGCCTTTGTTCTCTTGTGCTCCTTTGCCTCAGTCGAATGCAGAGACTTCCATTCATCCCTCTGCCCGACCATGGTGTTATAACCACCCTGGAATTTGGTCTTCTCCTCCCGCTGCTTAGCGGCATCAGCCAACGCAGCCTCAACCTTGGCCCTCTCGGCCAGGACCAGCTTCTAAGCTTCCTCCCTAAGCTTTCGTTCAGCAAGGAGGTCCAGCTTCGCTTTCCCGGCCTCCCCCTTAGCAGCAGCAAGATCAAGCTTAAACCGTTCAAGCGCAGGGCCAGCTTGAGCCATGACCTTTTCTTGCTCCATAATATGGGCTCCGGCTAGTTGAGTCCACTTCGCCAGCCTCTTGTACAACCTCGTGCCTTCCTCCACAAGCTCGGCGGGGGGAACCTTCCGGGATGAAGAGTCAACGGTGACGTTTCTGTCACCCGTCTGCTCAGGCCGCTTCTCTAATTGCCGTTCAGTGACAACAGCGGCCACCGACGGCGGATCTGCAAAAAATTCAGACAAGGCATCCATGTCAACATTTATTGACATGTCGGAGAGCCTGTCATCAGGAATGCCTAAAGAACCGGCTATATCCGAGCCATGGGTTAGATCCGTACCAGTCTGGACCTTCTTCAATGGAGGGCCGGCTGAGTCCTTCTTTCCCCCGGCCTCGGTATCAGCGGTAGCAGGCATTGTCTCTTTCCTTTTCTTTGGAGGAGGAGGACCCTTCGCAACGGTGGCCTCCTCATCAACATCGATGACCAGCTGCTCCTTCTAGACCACGGGAATTGAAGACACCGCCAATCTCCGCCTGGGTAGCCGCCACATCCATAGTTTTCAGCGCCTTCTCCATTAAATCGGTAGGGGCCTGCTTACGATCACGCGGCTCAACCTTAGGATGCAGCTCAACAACGTTCCCGTCCTTGTCAAGCCCCAACTTCTTCAGGATCTCCACAGACAGATCCTGGCCAAACCGGTCTGCAAGAAGCAAAACAAGAGTTAAATAAAAGAAGTAAACCTAAGCCCAAATACAGAAGCATAAAAACAACGATGGGCCTCACACCGACCCTACTCACCCTGGTTGAGGGCCGGTATGAGGCCGATGCTGCAGAGCGGCTCGTCCTGAAGAACGATCTGCGTCGGGGGCATCCATCTCTTCGGCGTACCATCCTTCTCAGCCTCAAACAGCCTCATTGCCCGCCTTTCGTCCTCATTAAGATGGACCCTCGCGGCGTCCATCTTAATGTGTTTCCGGGAGACATATTTCTCACGCTCCCCCTTATTCTCGCATCGCAAGTTGACGCGGCTCTGGAATGACCGAGGCACTGGGTAGTCCTCCGGAACCTCGACGTACACCCACCGCCCCTTCCAGTCCTTATAAGACGACAACTTAGAAACGGTAACATAACCCGGCTCCGTCTGCACGCTGTACCACCCCGTGCCACCTAGGGTAGTCTGCCACAGATGATGAAGCCGGCAGAACAGGTTAACCGTCGGAGCCTCCCGTTTGAAGAGACAAAGCCACACGAAGCCAACAATCGTCCTGATGGCCAACGGATGTAGTTGTGCCACGGCGACGTTCATGGCCTTAATTATAACAGCAACATGTACATTCAGAGGAAACCGGAGCCCATACTCCAGGTGTCTGATGTACACGCCGATATGGCACTCGGGAGGACAACAGACCGCCTGACCCTCCTCTGGGATAACTATTCTATACTCCCCGCCGAAGGAGTAATGGTTTTCAAAAAGATCAGGCCCGGAACAAGAGGCGAACTTGTTTATCCAAGCGCAATCAGGACTGATCGAGCAGGCGTCGCCGTGATCCAAGAATTTCGGCCTCTCCGAATCAGATTCAGTCGCCTCCTCATCATCATCATCCTCGAAATCCTCGAGATATTTCTCATCAATCACCGGAGACGGCGACCTAGGACCCCCAAACCCTATCGGGGTGACGACCAGTGGCTCCTGCTCATCAGGACGCGACGGTTCGCCCCCCGGCACAGAGGTACTGGGTCCAGCATCAGCAGAAGACATGGCGACAACAAATAATTAACAAGTAAAAAGTTGAAAAATTTGTTTGTTTACCTTGGGAATAAGTGTTACGCCGAGTAACGCTTTGAAGACTAGAGAGAAATTTCTTCGAAAAAACTAGAGAGAAGAAATTTTTGAAGAAATAAAGATTGTGCGGAAAATTGAGGGGCACACTGCTCTATTTATAGAGCAAAGCCCATTCAATTGACCAATCAGAGCAAGGCACACGAAGCGTCCACCAACCGACACCAAGACACGTGTCAAGCATGCAGCCACGGGATGTCAATCGACGCAACAGTTACCAATCCACGGAATGTCAATCGACGTAACAGTTACCAAACTTCTTTGACACGCTCCTTGGTATTTACTTGCCAACGGCCCGCTGATCAACCAAGCTTGGCAGCACCGGCCGGGGGCAATCAAAAGGAGCCGACACTCTCAACCTTGGTCTCGGCCAGCGCCTTTTTCTTTTCCACATCGGCTGTCCATTACACAACCATGTGGAGGGGGGATATGGTACGGCCTGAACAGAACCAAGAAACAGAGTCAAGCCGAGGAAAGCAGCACCAGTCGGGGACAATCAAAAGCACCGGCACTCTCAACCTTGGTCTCGGCCAGCGCCTTTTTCTTTTCCACATCGGCTGTCCATTACACAACCATGTGGAGGGGGGATATGGTACGGCCTGCACAGAACCAAGCCGGCGAAGAAGAAGCCGAAGGAGAAAATTTTCTTGCGCAGAATATACGCTTAACACTCATCGAAGGTCCATACCACGGCATAGACTACGCTGGGGGCAAATTGATTGGGCATATTCTGCACCCGCTGACCGAGTCAACACATTGAGGAAGGTCAAAGATAAAAGACAGCAAGTCAATGTATTAGACAGCCTAACCGACGCAGCCTATCGGCCTGTCACTTGGGTCTCGGCTAGGCAACCAGCCAGCCGGGAGACATATCCGCGTACTCATATCCAAGACCCCTCGGCATGGAGTCAACCAGGCCAGCCGGCCTGCCATGGGTCCCTCGACCGGGGTAGAACAGTCTTTTCCACCTACTCTGCCACTTGGCCACTACGTGACAAAAGGTGAAAGTCTATAAATACTCCACTTCTCTCATTGAGAAAAGGATCCGAAAATAATCGAATAATCTATAAACTCACTATTAATCTGGTATAAACTCCCTTATATCTCTACAATATACTTTGCCAAGTAACACACAACTTAATCCCTTTAAGGTTACTGACTTGAGCGTCGGAGTGAGTACGCTCGGTACCAAGCCGAGCCCTCAGTTTGTTCATTGTTTCAAGAGAGGCCGAAAGGAAGAGTCAAGCAAAGTCATCATTCAACAAGCTCACGTGGTAACAACACTGCTCCGAAATCATACCCGGAACAGTTGTGAATTATATTATCATGTCCCATTTTATACTATGTAATTGTGAATTACTAGACAATTTGTTATATGTAATTTAATTAATTTTATAATGATATTTAATATGTTTAATATGCATTAGAATTAATTAATAACATGCTACATGCTACATACTACATGTGACACATTATGTGACAAATGAATGGACCGAAATATTGAAGGGTTAAGAGGATAGTGTGTGTTTTATTTTAATAGTTAAAATAAACATGATCATTGCCTACACTTACTAGCCTTCACCCTACATTTTATGGGTAAGATAAAGGCCATACATTGGCCCCTTTTCCCCTCTATTACCCGGCCTCCTAAGGCTCATAAGAGCATCTTTTGCTCTTACATTTCATTCTTACACATTTTCCAGGTTTTCAAGTAAAACCTCTATTTTTATTCTCTCTAAAAATAGTTTTTAGATCTCAAAACATTGTTCTACAAAATTCTAATATTACAATACAAGATTACTATATATATATATATATATATATATATATTATTAGAATCATTTTAAGGACTACTAGTATATTATTCTAGCTAATTAATATATTAGTTTTAAGTGAAAGTCTTGGGTGGAATTTTAAGGAGTATCTCTATACTTGAGGTTGGAGGATCATCCAATATTGTTAAGCTCAAGAACAAGTGAAGGTAGGAGACCTTACTTGTGCCAAAAAATTTGAACCATATACAATGTAAGAAATGTGATTTTCTCCTTATTTATGTTCATTTTGTTATGCATGCAACTAGATCCACTAGTATATAAATTATGGGTAATTTATAAAATGATTAGATGAGTCTAATAATGGGTATATGAACCTAACAATTGGTATCAAGAGCTTTGGTGTTGCATGCATAATCGGTTTAGTTTTTCCGAGTTATAAGTAACTTAATTAAAACTAATAAATTGTGCTTTCTTTGTGGAGTTCAGAACGAGGATCATGAGCACTTATTTCACCATTGCATCTTTACTCAGCAGTGTCATGCTAGGATGCTGACTTGGCTTCAAATTCAAGTTACTGGCAATGGTACTGCTGAGGATATGCTGAGGATTAGGAGATATTCTGCTTTTAGAAGGAAGCTGCTAAGTTCACTGATGGTTGCATTGCAGTATCACATTTGGTATGCACGAAATTTGTGTCGTGTGGAATATAGGGTAATGCATCCTAAGGTCATAGTTAGAGCTGTACAAGAGGATGGTAGATTGGCTATTATTAAATATAAGCATAGTACGATGTCACCGACTGATCTTAGTTGGTGTAGGAAGTGTGGACTGATGTAATAGCTAGTTGGTTGTTATGGATTATGTCTCCTATATGGTAGGGGAGAGTAACTATCTAGGTTGTACTTTGTGATTTTCCCTTTGTGGGATGAGTTTATAATATGACTTACATTTCCATCAAAAAAAAAAATTGTGATTTATTAGATAAAGTCACAAAATTTTTTGCATGTAATATATTCTGGTTCTAAAATGGTTTTAGGTCATATTGATGATTTATGGATGATTATTGCTTATTTTAATGATTTTTAGTGAAATAATTACATTTTTATGAGTAAAATGAACTTTTATTTATTAAAAATAGTTAAACCTCACTACTGGCCGTGAATTTTTAGTATGACCTCACATTATGTAAATTTTCGTATTAATGTGATTAATATTTCATGATTTATGATTTTTATGTGATAAAAATGGTATAAATGAAGGTTAAATGACTAAAAATAGTTAAGCTTTGAAACAGGCCATGAAATTTTAGTATGATGTCATATGCATATTTTACAGATTGTATGTAAAATTTTAGATAAATGTGATTTATTATGCATGATTTATAATTTTAATGGTTAAAATGATATAAATAGTGACTATTTTTAGCAAAAATAGCTAAAACGAATTTTATGGCATGAAACTTTTCCCTAATATTGTATATTTAATATCAACATCAGATATAAAGTTGAATGATTAATTTCGATTGATTTGATATGTTTATTGATTTTTATGTGATAAAATCGATAAAAGGGCAACTTTATTACTTATTAGTCATAAAAATTAATTCGAAATTTTTGGTTGAAATTTTGCCCTTTCCAGGTTCTGGATATTATTTAAGAATGTTCAAAATTTTAATTTTAATTTTTCCATAATTTTTATGTTTAATTTGGATTAAATCGTAAAAGTTATGTTTTATACGATTTATTAATGAAATAAATTATAAATATTTTGTAGGAAAATTTTATTGAGTTTTGGAATCTTGATAATATTCCAATATTTACAAAAATGTGATTTCAAAATTTTCCAAATTTTTATGATTTATTGGAAATTATTTCATAATTTTATGATTAAAAGAGGTTTAAATAAGCAATAATACAAAACCAAATTGAATTATTGTCAAATGTTTAGTGAAAACTAATATTTGAGTCCTAAGAAGGTTATAATAATTAACTTGGGCTTACATTTGATTTAAGTATTGATTGGTGATTTTAATAAGTTATTATCAGTTTATCACACATTTCCATAAAACCGGATTATATACGATATAAGGTTTTAGTAGGGCGATTTGGCACATTAATTTAGCATGTTGGACGCATATATTTATGCTAAAATTTTTATTGATGAATGTCATATTTTATTTATGTAATTTTGAATTATGTAATTTTATCTTAGTATGGCCTTAGTTTTTAATTGGTATTACCCGTAATGAAAAGGAATATTGATTTGGTTGTAATTTTAATGTGATTTCGCATCACCGTTTTGTAATTTAATAGATTTAAATTTTTATTACAAATGTATAATAGGAATAGCTATGTATTTTTTATTATTATTTTGTAATTCCGGAGTTTCCTATAGACGGAGCCATTCGGAAAGGAGTTCCGGTCAAGACGTTGTTTTCCTTAGGAGGCGTGTCACTTGAAGTTCAAGGGACCAACGGAGTTGGTTTCCGAATTTGTAATAGAATATTAGATTTTCTATTTTAGGAAGGCCATACTAGGAAATTTATTGCTTTGCATTTTTCTTTTATATGTTTGCATGCATTGCCAAATCGCCATAAACAACACATGCATATCATATCGAGTATCCGACCGTGTCAATTATAATTATCGTAAGTTCGTAATTTTAGTTCACTTAAATTTGATAGATAATAAATTGACTAGACCTCTCACGTTATAAAAACTTGAGATTAAGCCTTATCAAATAGTAGGACCCATGAATCCCCGTGATATTTGAGGTAGGTTCGGTTTTCCCGTGGTGGTTTCATTTATCATTGGGTAAGTGGGGTAATAAAACGTTATTACACGCGAAATTTGGTTGGACTCAACGGGACATGAAGACTAGTCTTATGTTTCGGGGCTATAGATGAACTTAACGTCATTTCATCGACCGAGAGTTCTAATTGTAGAATCGGTTAAAGAGTTAACCCACTGAGTTATATTAGTGAGGGATGTATCGATTTCCCCGTGCCCGAGTTAATATGGATTTGGATCTCGGAATCATTTATATAATTGGGTGGAGGTCATTATATAAATGCTAAAACATGCTAAAATGTTTTCATATATTAACGATGAATGTTTCTTTTCCCACTATTTCGTTGTTTTATGTTGTACTTTATCATTTCTCCTATTAATATATGATATCAATTCGATTGTAACATGAGTCTCCGCTAAACCACTATTACTAACGACAAATAGAATCTATTTCTAAATCCACAAATGAACCGTATCATAGGTAATAGACTAGCTCCATAGGAATCGTTCTATTCCATATAACTCCATAGAAGTTGTCCTATGTCATATAAGATTAGCGTCTTAGATTCCTAACATACCTATGTATGATTTCTTGTGAAGAAATATGAATAGAGGTAAAGATTAGTCAAAATATGTTTTGATAATATCTTCTATGCATCCACGGTTCAAAAAGTCTTATTGCTCAACCTAAACAATTGTCACTAAGCACTTAAGTTGTTAAGAACATGACAATGTTAAATTGGTAAATAGATTTGCTAGAAGCTTTGATTGACCAAATAACACAATAAGAGTTCATCCTTGTGAAGGATTAAACTAGGAATTTATATGAAGATAAGTCTTCATCAAAGTAGAAATTCTTGAAGTAAGTGGGAGCAATAAGAAGTAAATACCTATCTTAATTGTTAAGGATGGAACTAGGCTCGAAAGAGAAGGTGTTAGACACTAAAATAGATACAAACCCCAATAAGTAAAGATCAAGGAAGTTGATCGTGTGACTCCAACATATTCATCCTTCAATATCTATGACATTGACATTGCATTCTTGCTAATTACCACATAATGAGTATTTGATACAAATTTGTTGATTTTATCATAATATTTGGAATTATCGTGTGACAACTAGTAAGAATAAATTCAGAAATTTACATGAATGGAACTAGGGTAGTTTCCATTTCATCCATGGACATATAAGTGTTATAGTGTACTCATTTTAGTTTTGTATTTAGAAATGTACCTCAATAATTGTTATGATGTACACCAACTCTAAATAAGAACATAATTCAAGTTTTTCTATAAAACGCAAAGGGTTTCTCTTTTATGCAATTAAAACAAGCGTTGTGCCCTTACATACCACGATTAAGTTTATGGTGAGACCATACAAATCAAGGTAATTATATTCAAACTAAAAATAAATGTCATATATATATATAACTCAAGTTGGAGACCCCAATCATTTCTCAATTCTTGATTGAAAATCGCATTTAGAAACTAATTTTGACTAGTGTCCCAAACCATTTGATTGAGAATCTTTGGTTTATGCGAATCTTGTATTCAAAGAAAGATAATTCATGATTTTTCATTCAAAAGATTATGAATAAAGCAAGATATTCGCCCTAATTACACCTTGAAGTGTATGGTCGAATAAAATTTCAATCTAAGAAGGTTATTACTTCTTCATCTCTTTTACCAACGAACCGGGTAGATACTTGGTGTCCGCTTAATGAGGTAAGAAGAGAAATTCTTTGAATAAGTTCAATGAATTCTTATTATGAAGTATAAAAACCAAAGTATTAGTACTTTATTGAAATGGGGAACAATAAAGTGATGACTTTTATCTGCACCAAAAGAGAGTGATATGGTATCACAAGTTAACTTTCATTACGATATGACTGAATCTTTACTATAAAGTTGGAAGTAGTTTCTATCACAATTTGTCTAATATTTATTTATTCCACTAAAACAAAACATAGTTAAAGCATTCAAATACAATTCATATATGATATGATTAGGCATGGTACCTAAGTTGTAGCTTGTTTCGGAAGAAAGCATATGGCTTTGTAACCCAACTATCACGAGAACAACAGGTTTGTGGCTCGTGATACTGTCTATTAAAGAAAAGAGGATTATTTCTTAAAGACGGAGTGGGAGAAAATGTTCAAGAGCCACAAAATGAGAATAAGACGTAGGAAGATGTTCCTTCTTGGTCAAAATCAGTAATCATTTCTTCAAAACCTAAAGTAGACAGGAGTCATGTTACCTTTTGAAAGTAATAAACCTGTAACTTATTAATATGCTTTATCTAGTTTCAACTCCGCAAAAGTACGAAATGAGCATAAACATGAAAATGTTTATTTAGCTTGGTTGATTGTTGGGAAAGAGTTTTGCACGCAACAACAACGGCTCATTGAATTCAGATATAATTTGACAGTTGGATTTTAAATTCATCTTGCATGAGTTTTTGAAAATCGCAACTATCCTAAGGTAGGATGAAAACTTAAAGAAAAGTTTTAAGTAGAAGTTAAGGAGTTGAATTGTATGTTTTGATCATGTGATAAACGTTTCTCGAATTAGCGAGTAGTTCCGTTTATACATGGAGTTTAGTTTGAGTAATGTGGTGTTACTATTCTTATACGTAAGGGACATATTGATCATTGTGAATGATGGAAGACTTAGAAGAAGAATAATACATCTCTAAGGTATCCAGACCTATAAAGATAGTTCTAAGAGGATATTAGCGTTAAATGAATATTCTTATGTTAATAAGAAATCTTGACAAGTTCAAAAGTACTGAACATATAGAAATTGAATCCACATTCTTCCGCTGCGGGATTATTCATTACGCTAAGATGTATCACCATTCTTAAACTTCGTATACTTGGAGTATGACGAGAAGTTATAAATCGAATCTTTGAGAGAAGTCTTTATATAGCCACATAGTTCGTTAGTTAGTACTCAGGAAGTACTAAAGACATGAAGCTAAGCATTTAGAATTGATATGGATTTATGTGCAAGGAGTTACACAAAAACCACATTCTAAACACATAAGGATGGTTAGAGAACCATCTTGGCTATATTATTTAAGGAGGATATCTGCTAGAACATCCTAGCAGTTGAACAATGAGTAATACACAACGAAAATTGAGTACACTTGCAATAATGAGATATGCAAGAAGGAAGGGATGATATTAGGATTCGGTTTTATGAATTGGAGGAACTATGGTAGTTCGTTCCAATTACCAAAGGTCCTATCCCTACACACTGTAAGGACAGTGGGAGCTATCCCAAGGCAAGAGAGCTTATGTCTAGATTGGATCTAGACACATACTCAAGGGTTTTGTAATGAAGATTATACATAGCAAAGGGAAAAACTATATAGCAAGGTTAGGAAAGTGCAAAGTGTTGCTAAAACTTGCTAACCAAGACCTTTTAATAGGCAAAGCATGATAAGTCATGCCATTTCAATTGAGTTGAGATGCATAGTTATATACAATATTAACTATGGATTATAGATTATGTAGTAATTGATATGGTATCAATTTTACACATGTAATAATGCACTCATCGTTTGAGTTTTATTTAAAACTCTTTTCTTATAATACTTTGTTTTCCAAATAGGTTGTCGAGACAATATTGAACCCTATTAAAGTGAACTGGATTAACATAGTATTGGCCCCTAGTTGCTTATATGAAGTGACGTCTCGAAGTGACGTCTCGAAGTGACTAGAGTGTGATGTGATTGATGGCAAGTTCAAGTGCCATAGAGTCATATGAGATGTCTAGTCGATCACATATGCAGACTTTATTGGACACTCTGTCGGGCAGTGACCGCTTATAGAGTTCTGGTAATTTTTATAAAGCCTGGTCGTGGTGAGAGCTACTATAGTATTCTTTTGAGTCAATTCTTTGACTAAAGACTATTCGCCCAAGTCGGCACAGTTTCTGATTGACTTTGATTTTTGCCCTAAGCCATTCTGTCAAAAGGGGTGAGTGTGCATCTTTTGGGTCATGATGAACTGTAGGTGTACGAAGGGAATAGTGCGATAGGAATTGTCCATCCCCTTGTCAGGGTTATCTAAAAATCTCAGGGCCACTCGAGAAGTAGTGAACTGAAAATGCGTGGCCACGCTCGGAAGGTATCTACGATAGATAATTCCGGTCAAACAGTTACTCTCCAGATCGAGGAAACCACTAAAGATATGATCAAATGCAAGTACGACCTGCAAGACACCTTACATTGAGTGTAAGATAGTAATAGGACAAGAGAATTTGTGATGCACACTTGTCTCGGACAAGTGGGAGATTGTTGGAGTAAGTGTCCTCAACAATAGTGCGATCACATGATTAAACATCATAATTAAATCTCATAATAAGAATACGTAAGGGATGATTCATTATATAGTCAACTGATCAACATTAATCGGTAATGATTAGCTAACTAGAGTTTAACATTACTGTAACGACAGTGGTGATCAGTTGATCCCTTAAGGTCACACCTATAGGACAATTCCATTAATAGATAAGTTGATTAATTGTATGACGATACAAGTTAATCAATTCCTTAAAATTGAACAATTCATTTGTGAGTGAGAATTTTTATATCTTATTGTAATTTAATTAAATAAGATTTATTTTAGTAATAAAAAGATTTTATTACTAAAATTGATTATTGTTTATGAAACAATTAGGATAAGAATGAATGGTTAAATATAATTATAAAATGTTGTGAATTATATTATCATGTCCCATTTTATACTATGTAATTGTGAATTACTAGACAATTTGTTATATGTAATTTAATTAATTTGTATAATGATATTTAATATGTTAAATATGCATTAGAATTAATTAATAAAATGCTACATACTACATGTGACACATTGTGTGATAAATGACAAATTGACAAAATAAAATGGAAGTCCATTTTATGAAATGGACCGAAATATTGAAGGGTTAAGAGGATAGTGGGTGTTTTATTTTAATAGTTAAAATAAACATGATCATTGCCTACACTTACTAGCCTTCATCCTACAATTTATGGGTAAGACAAAGGCCATGCATTGGCCCCTTTTCCCCTCTCTTACCCGGCCTCCTAAGGCTCATAAGAGCATCTTTTGCTCTTACTTTTTATTCTTACACATTTCCTAGGTTTTCAAGTAAAACCTCCATTTTTATTCTCTCTAAAAATAGTTTTAGATCTCAAAACATTGTTCTAAAAAACTCTAATATTACAATACAAGATTACTAGTATATATATATATATATATATATATATATATATATATATATATATATATATATATATATATATATATATATATATATATTATTAGAATCATTTTAAGGACTGCTAGTATATTAATCTAGTTAATTAATATATTAGTTTTAAGGAAAAGTCTTGGGTTCAGTTTTAAGGAGTATCTTTATACTTGAGGTTGGAGGATCATCCATTATTGTTAAGCTCAAGAACAAGTGAAGGTAGGAGACCTTACTTGTGCCTAAAAATTCGAACCATATACAATGTAAGAAATGTGATTTTCTCCTTATTTATGTTCATTTTGTTATGCATACAACTAGATCCACTAGTATATAATTTATGGGTAATTTATAAAATGATTAGATGAGTTTAATATGAACCTAACAATATATGATAAAGTGTTGTGAATAGGCATGTTGCATGATAATTGGTTTATAATATGGCATTATAGTAACATGTGAATAGGATGTTTGCGTTTGATGTATACGTATATATATTTTTTTTGCAAAAAGTTAGTAAGTTAAAGCATGCGGGTAGCAAGAGAAGTAGGCATGGCTCGATCGAGTGGGGGATACTCGATCGAGTAGGGTGGACTCGATCGAGTAGGCACAACTCGATCCCGTGGGTTTATGGCTAAGTTGAACAGTCGCTGCTGTTTTGTGCAACTCGATCGAGTAGGAGGAGTACTCGATCGAGTGGGGGCTACTCAATCGAGTACCTAAGTGACTCGATCCAGTGCGTCTTGTGGTACGTTCTGGTCAGGTTCTGGAGTTGAGGTACTCGATCGAGTAAGTGGCGGGCAACTCGATCGAGTGACCTCTACTCGATCGAGTGGATGTTGTTACTCGATCGAGTAAGTGCTGTACAGGTCGTATATTCTTTGAGCCGTAGGCTATGTGCTTACGTTTTTCTCTCCTCTTATAGCTCAAAGATATGCCGCCAAAGAGATTTTCTATGTACGCTAGGGCGCAAGAGATGAGTGTCGATGATGTTGCCAAGATGCTTGAGCATCAAAATGCGCTTACCGAGGCCCTAAAGGGATTTGGGAAAGACAAAGATGTCGGTGTAGACTTTGCCAAGATGAGCACTACGATATCCCGCTTCAAACCCAAAGGAGTATATGGGTACTGGTGCGCCAATTTTGCTCGACAATTGGCATAGGGATATGGAGAACATCTTAAATGTGGTTCAATGTCCCCAGGACTTCAAAGTAGAACAAGCTGCGTTCTACTTGAGAGATGTTGTGGGGGAATGGTGGGACAAGGTAAGGAAGAGTGCCCTAGATCTCTATCTGAAGAAGGGAAAGTCAGTTATACCATGGGTTGAGTTTAAGAGAGCTATGCGCTGGGAGTTTTTACCTGAACATGTTCGTAGTAAGTTGAGGGAGGAGTTCGATTCTTTCAAGATGGCTTCAGATATGACCGTGGCTGAGTACTACCACAAGTTTAATGAGAAGTCGAGGTATGAAGAGGACTTGAGGCTGAGTTAGGAGAACATGGCACTTCGGTTTGAGAAGGAGTTGACCTATCAGATAATGGAAAAGTTACCAGTTGGGGTCCTTACAGATGTTAAGGAAGTTTATGAGCGAGCAGGGAGAGCTGAGAGGTTGGTCGAGATGGCTAAAGGGAAAGGCTGTGAGTGAGGGTGGTGGTCAGTCCAATTACAAGAGGGGTAATCATAACCAGGCGAGGGCTTACTCATCGGGATCGGGTTTTAGTGGTGGAGCTTCTTATGGGCGTGGTCGTGGTGGTGGCACTAGCAGCTGGAGTATCTCTTGTTTCAACTGTAGGGGTATGGTCCACAAGAGGCATGAGTGTACTAGTGCCGGGGGAAGAGGTTTCCAGAGGCCATCACGGGGGAGCTTCTCGCGGGGTCCGTCTCAAAGTTATGCTAGCAACCGACCGACTGGGGCATGGAATAATCAGTTCTTTTCACTTTTTACCCTACTTTAACTTTCATAAATATTAAAACAAGTTACCTTGCTTCTCTCTTTCACATTGCTATCAAATCCCAAGGCTTGTGTCGTCGGATTTCTATGTTCTTTACGCCGTTGAGACCTCGCACTGTGGGTAAGATCCTAGTATGATTTTTATGTCGTTTCATTAATTTTGGTTGAAACCCTAATTAGGTATTTTGGGGATTTTGGGAGTATTGTGATTGTTAGATGGTAATTGTATGATTGTGTGATTGATAGGAGGTGATTTCGTAGAGGAACGTTTCTGATTAGCTAATTGTGACGATCTTGGTGATTTCTTTTCCAGATAGGGTTTCCCTACTCAGTTATTGGTTACATTGTATTTGATGGTTGATTGTAGATGTTGTTTATTGTTGTTGATCTATATCGTATTGAAATTGGTAATTGTTGATGTATAGTTGGTTGGTTGTCTTTGTCTGTGCTTCGCGAGGTGCGCCCTCAGGTGAGTGGAGTCACTTGCGGGAGTGGCTTCACGCCCTTGATTCGCCCTTTATGGAACCCGCCACTAAAGGGATGTGCACATTAAGGAACTTGTGTTTGCGCTCGCTATTGATGAGCGGGGCTTAGGTGGGAACGGCTGCGGTCCCCTACTGGCGGTGAGGATTACTGGTTGCAGCCGTAATCTGGCAGGACTAGACCTTCAGGCTAGTTACGGGATTGGTGATGTGACGGAGTAGGGTGATTGTTGCATTGTTGATATTTCTTTATCTTATATTGTGTAATCAGTAACTGACCCCGTTTAATTGTTTTAAAAACTGTGGTGATCCATTCGGGGATGATGAGCAGTTATTGAGCAGGTATAAGATGGATTGCGCGAGGGATAGCTGAGATGGAGTCACCACGTGTCACTTAGAGTCTTCCGTTGTGTTGTTAAAACTTTATATTTCTTTTAGTTGGTTTTCGTATTTGGAACAGATGTATTTCATTTGACAGTTTTGGTTTTGGTTTGTATCACACTAAACTTATTTAATAAAGTACGTTCTTTTATGGTCTTTTGATACACATTGCCTCGGGTAACCGAGATGGTAGCACTTCCATATATTAGGTAGTCTTGGTATGGCACCTTGGTGTATGGGGGTGTTACAGGGTTCAACAGAAATAATGCTCGGTTTGCTCGTATCTCCGTTCACCTTGATGAAACAAAACTTGTGCCTTCAAAAATTTGGCTTGGATCCTTCTGTCCAGAGGTAAAAATCGCTGAGAAGACTAATTTTTGCTATATACATCAGAGTCAATGTAACCAGTCATACAAAAGTGAAATTGGCAATTTGGAACCACATACAACATCAAAGGAGTCAATAATCACCAATTTAGCTCCTGAGAATTTAAGGAAGTCCAATAGTATTACCACTTTAAGTTGTCACCAGAAAAGCATGTGGATCAAAGTCCCTATTAGAAAAAATGGTAAAATGCCTTTGCCTATCTTTTTTTATAAAATTGACACTCCTTGTGCTACTACTTTTTCCAATTGCAGCCTTTTTGATCAACCTTGGGCATTACTTCTCCCTTTTTCTGGTTTTAGCTGTGATAACTTCCATCTAGCCCCCTTCTCTCCTTGGCGTTCTTGTAATGCTACGGTTTTCTAAGTGGGTTACTCGGCCGAATATGGCTTACTCGACCGAGTAAGTGTGTCGTGTGTTTATTGACGATTATCGCCGGGAATACTTACGAGTATGGGAATACTCGACCGAGTATAAGATACTCGGCCGAGTATACTCTATACTCGACCGAGTATCCGGTCTGACGGGTTTGATTCCGCGGTTTGGTTAAGGTGATTAGGGATTATTATAAATTACGCTTTTACAGTTTATAAATCATTTTTACCAAAACTCAACGACGCTCATATCTCTCTAATCACCCTAATCACTCTCAAGGCTAATTGATCGATCGCAAGTCTAAACTTCTGTCACTTGTCTCTATTTCATTGGTAAGTCTCCAATTCTTTGTAATCCGCTAATAGGTTGTCTTTTAGGGTTTGGCCTTAATTATTGTTTTGGGTTAATTTGGGAGAAGGGTTTATAGTGATGGTATGTGATTATTGTGTATAGGTGAGGGTGTCATGGAGTATTGCTATTGATTTCTTGTGTGTGCTTGGATTGCAAAAAGGTAGGGTTTCCCTACTCGGTTTACTGTTTAATCATTATAAGTATATGTTGTATTATTGTACGATTGTTTATCGGCTGATCATTGTTGGTGTGTTGGAGTTAATATTGGTGATGTGATGGTTGTTGATGATGTTCGCGAGGCGCGTCCTCGGCTGAGTGGAGTCACTTGCGGGAGTGGCTTCACGCCCTAGTTTCTCCCTCTGTGGAACCCGCCACAGGAGGGGATGTGCACATTAATGAATAGGGTTATTGCTCGTTGATGAGCGGGGATTTGGTGGGGATTGGCTGCGGTCTCCCATTGGCGGTGTGGATTACCTGTTGCGATGGGTAATTTGGCATTGCTACACACTTTAGTGTGTAGTCAGTTACTATGTGAGATCGGGAGTTGGAGGTGTGATGATTAGCAGTTTGCCTTTCTGTACTTGTCTTATCTTGGTTATACAGTAACTGACCCCGTTGTTGTTTTATAAAATTTGTGGTGATCCATTCGGGGATGGTGAGCAGATTGTGACAGGTGATGATGTGCTTTAGCTATGGGGTCATCATGGGGAGTCATCACTCGAGTCTAGCTGCCGCTGTCAAGTGCTTTTAGTTTTCAGGTTTAGTCGTTGACATTAGTAGCTTTTACTTTTGTTTTTGGATCTTGGAACATGTAAACATTAATCAGTTATACATTAATAATTGTGTTTTGGATTGGTAACTTTGATATACTAAACTCGGGCAACCGAGATGGTGACGGTCTCTCATGCTAGGGTGGTCCTGGTAAGGCACCTTGGTATGTGGGGGTGTCACAAAGTGGTATCAGAGCGACGATTCTAGAGCCTAAAACCAATGAACCTAATGAACATGGGGAGTCTAAATAAAATAAACTCGAGGAGAGTTGTTTGGAGCTACCGCATAGACTTGGGAGATGTCCCGAAGTCGCATTGAGGCCCTTACAATTTCTAGCTAGTCAACATGGGAATGTCTTGGGAGTTATTATGTGTTTGTATTAATGTGTGTGGTACTTGTAGTTGTGGTTTCGTGAAGTTTGGATTAAATGAGAAGATGAATTGTATAGTTGAGCATGATAGATTTTGAGTATGATATGTGATTTATTACTTGGCTTTCGAAAGGGTAGCGAAGTATAATATATAGAATTGCATGTTTAAGTATGTTATCGTAAGTTTATGTTGTGTTTAATGTACATGTGGATATGATAAAAGTTCACCTATGTAATGGTTTTTAGAAGTATTGAGTTGTTATTGTTTGCCTTATTCATGTTCAAGTTGTTTTGTTAAGAAAAATTTGATTTGTATGAAGACCGATTATGGTAGGACTGTCTTAAAACTGTCATTAGTCAAGTTCTATAGATGATATTGCTTTAATTCCAATTGGAGGTGATAGCTTGTCCTCTTATGATTATAACGATAGGTCACACGCCCAAAATGACCAAGTAACGAGTGAGATATGACTGTTTTACGAAAACTGGATGTTGCTGAGAACTGTGTCGGTACTCGGCCGAGTAAGGTAATACTCGACCGAGTAAGAGATACTTGGCCGAGTATTCCCAATACTCGACCAAGTAATCCTTCTGTGACAATTGGGCCAGCTTTTAGAGTCGAAAACTCGGCCGAGAAATATAGTTACTCGATCGAGTATCCTATACTCGATCGAGTGTGCCATGTACTCGACCGAGTACCTCTTTGGGCGGTCATTTTGAGTCGGTGGCTATGTTCTTACATTTGTTTTGAGTCGTAGGGTATGTGCACACATATATTTTGGGTCTTAAAGCATTCTTTATGTATGTGACGGTCTTGATACGTAAGTTACCAGATATTATGATGTGGAGAATGCCGGCTTATGAAGGATATGTGTTGGGTAGAGAGGACATGAGTATACGGGATTGTGATGGATAGTGGAAAGAATAAGTGAAGTTGACGAGTTATTTAGATAAGGAGCACATTCTGTGAGCTATGGTGAGTGAATTAGTCGTTGACTTCAGTGGTGTTGTGATGATCGTATATGGTCAAGTGAAGATTCAAGGATTCATAAATCTCTTGTTAGACATATCTAATATCTAAGTGTTTATAAGTTTAGTCATAAAACTTAAAGGAACTTATGCATGCATATTAATCTAAATAAAAGAGAATAAATTTAGACTTTCTTATAAGGAGGGCCTAAATTTGGTTTATACTAAATTGGTCTCCTACCAAGTTAGTCTTCTTAAGAATAATCCAAATGTCCCAAAAACCTTAGATCTAATTGCAAGATATACTCCTCAAGGATTATACCAAGGAAATCCTTCTTAATACAAATATTAATGTTGTTACTAGAAATTAATATTTGTTCCCTTAAAAGTCTTAATATTAAGTGATTACTACTTCTAGTAATATATGAATAATATTAGAGATTTATGTGAGAGTTTATTATTTTTGTTCAACAACTAAAACCTAGAGAGATAAGTTTTTCAAAGTTAGAAAAATTATGTCAAATGAATTATATATGTTATAAAGAGAAAAACTCTCCTAATTCCCCAAGGATGGCCGGAAATTGTCTAGGGTAGAATGCTCAATCCTTTTTCATGCTTGTTCTTCTCAAGATGTAGGCATGAAGGTGTATCATTAGTAGGTAATGATAATGCTTCCCACTAATAAAATAATTAAGGCACAATAACACCCTATAATCCCATTTACATGGCTCACTTGGATAATAAGGATCCATTTTAACTTTGTCAATATGTTAATTTGTAATGTGTGACAAATTGGACATGAGACTAGACATGTCATTTAAATAATGCATTTTTACCTTATTAAAAATCATTATATAAATGAAATAAATCACATACAAAATTAACTTAGTAATTCACAATTACAATAACTTAAAATGGGTCATAGAATTATAAATCACAACTACTTGTATTTATAATAAACAATTCATTCTTTAATTTAATTGTTTCATAAACAATAAATAAACCTTAAGTAATAAAACAATTTAATTACTTAGTACGAATCTCATTTAATCGAATTACAATAAGATACGTATTATTTCTCACAAAATCATTTGTTCAATTTTAAGGAATTATTAACTTGTATCGTTATACAATTAATTAATTAGTCAATTAAGAATGTTTCCCTAGAGGTATGAACTTAAGGGATCAACTGATCACCACCGTCACACGACAGTAATGTCAAACTCTAGTCAGCCAATCATTACCGATTAATGTGGATCAGTTGACAATAAACTGTTACATTCCCTTTAGTATTCTTAATATGAGATTTAAACATGTGATCGTATTATTGTCGAGGACACATACTCCAACAATGTCCCACTTGTCTGCGACAAGTGTGCGTCACCAATTCTCTTGTCCTATTACTATCTCCCACTCAATGCAAGGTGTCCCGCAGGTCGTACTTGCATTTGATCATATCAAGAGTTGTTTCCTCGATCTGGAGAATAACTGTCTGACCAGAATTATCTACCATAGATACCTTCCGAGCGTGGCCACGCATTTCCAGTTCATTGCTCCTCGAGTGGCCTTGAGATATAAGATAACCCTGACGGGGATGGACAATTCCTATTGCACTCTTCCTTCGAATAACCACAGCTCATCATGACCCAAAACAATGCCCATTAGACCCCAATTACGAAGGTCGCCGAACATAAATCAAAGTCACTCTGAAACTGTGCCATCTTAGGGGAACAGTCATTAGTCAAAGAATCGACTTATAAGAATACCATAGTAGCTCTCGCCACGACCAGGCTATAAAAATTTCCAGAACTCTATAAGCGGTCATAAGCCCGACAGAGTGTCCCTCACCGTCTGCCTATGTGATCGACTAGTCATCTCTTAAGAGTCTATGGCACTCGAATTTGCCATCAATCGCATCACACTCTAGTTACTTCGAGATGTCACCTCATATAAGTAACTAGGGACGAATACTATGTTCATCCAGTTCACTTTAATGGGGTTCAATATTGTCTTAACAATCCCATTTGGATGTAACAAAGTACATGATGAGTTAACGAAAACTCAAACAATAAATGTGATTATGACACACGAGTAGTCAATACCATATTACTATTCTATGTCTTATAATCATAAGTGTACTCATGCACTTGTGTAACGCAATAAAAGTTTAGCTTGTGAACATACCATGTGTTCAAGTGTTCAAACTTTGTGAATTGCGATTTCCTTTAATTTCATGTTATCCCTTATATCATGAATTTTACTAAGTACATGTCTAGACTTCATACTAGACATAGAACTGTAATCATATAACTTGTGATGTGGGTTTCGGTGGACAACACTACTTGTAGTTTTAAAGTTCACCACCGTAACGTACTTAGGTTCATTTCATAGAATCTTGCAATGGATGACAATAAAATACACTTTTCTAGTCTCTTACTCCTTATGTCAATAATTGCCTAGGATTTTCACAAATCCAAATGAGTTCGGAAACTTGAGTTTGTGTAACCTCTTAACACACATCTAAGTATCCTTTCAAACTCCAGAACAGACCACTAGTTCTCCTTGAGAATTCATGACGGTTCCTTGAAGCTTACCAATAACACTCATATGGGTTAACTTGTTATCGACTTATCATGCTCTAAGCATTTAATTCATCTAGGACATGTGCATATTGGAATTACATGATTATACCAATGGCGAAAACATTGGTTATCGAATTTATGTCGACAACAGTTCTTAGGTTCAGTAAATAACCATGACTCTATCATGGTAATTCTATATTCATCGACATGAATAACCTACTTAACTGATTGATTTCTTTAAGATGAAGGATCATTATAAGGTACTTATCTAAGTGCCAATCGAACATCCCATGTTTTAATAGATTCACATGATGTCCAATATCATCCAGAATTGAAAACCTAAATACTTCTTTTATAAAAGACAGTATATGCTCGTCATTCCCAATGAGTAATAAGTTATACAATTTATGAAGGATGATTGCTCCCACTAAACTTCATGTCTAAACATGACAGTCACCTGCTCCCACTCAAGTCCATGTATAAACATGTTTCTCCATGGAAACATTACATGATTGGAATGTTCATTGCTTTTCTAAGTATCAGTTAAAACCATATATGTCATTCACATATCCCTTCCAAAATACCCATTTTGAAAGTGGTCTTAATACTGTACTTATTTTCATAATGAGGTATAGCAATGATTTTGAGTCTTTAGCATAGCTAACAATTAGATTAGCTTTCTCTCTATGCAACTCTTAATCATAAATTTTCATTTTACTTTGGATTGGTCTCAACAATCCCAAATAAATCCATTTACTTGCATAGATACCATTTTAGTTTCATAAGGCTCTTAAGTAAAATGTCGAATTTTAAAATTTCTAGTTATATTCCTCCATCGATTAAAATCTTACAATCCAAGAACATCTTCTTTTGGTCTCCTCACGTAGTTCCCTCAAGAACATCTTCTTTTGGTCTCCTCACATAGTTTCCCTCAAGAACATCTTCTTTTGGTCTCCTCTATACGAAAGTTTGTGGCTAAAATCACTCCCACTCTATCTTTAGGAAAAATGCCCTTTTTCTTCAAAGATAGCTTTTGAGCCACAAAACAATTTAATAGTGATGGAGAAGGAGGAAAACGTAGTACATATCAACTTAATAGTGATATAATCGAGACATATTAAAAGGATAATATAGACTAGGTGATTTAATTTTGATAGGTGTATCAAATAAGGTTGGCAACGTTCCCTTGTGTGAGTTCTTCAACTCAATCATAACTTCATAATTGATCTTTTATATGAAAGTTGTGACATTTGGTCACAATGGCATAAGGAGAATCGAATTCATAGCTTATGGACATATAATGACGCAATCATTATAATTGTCTATTTGATCAATTCAAGTTGATTTTCTTATGTTTTTTGATGCAAGTAGTGTATGATGACAAAATTTAGAACAAATGATACGATAAAGTAAGTGACTTGGGTTGAAAACCAAGTCACCAATATCCAAAATACAACCATTGTTTAAGGAAACAACCAAATTTCCAAGTCGAACGAGGAAATTAAAATAGTTCTAAAGTTTCAAAATACAACATGAAATTAAAGACAAAAAAAAAAAATAAAGCCAAGCTTCCATCGATCTAGCATCATGGGTGGCTACATCTAGCTTCCCTCAAGATCTTCTAAGCTTGCTTTCTTTTCCCTTATCCTTGCTTGGATGCCCTAATTACAATAAAAAGGGGTAAATATCACAACTTGTATCAAAATACCAAGGTTGAGATCGAAACATAAAAGATAGGGATAGTTATTTACCTACTGGAATAACTTTTCCAGCTTTGATGTCGCCAAGATACTTAGGACAATTTCTCTTCCAATGCCCAACACCATTACAATAGTGGCATTTGTTCCCGGATGGGGCACTTTTCTTGGGCTTATAGGAGCTAGCTTCACAAGCTTTTTCTTTGTTCTTGTAGGGAGTTTGCTTCTTTCCCTTGTGACCTCCTTTCTTGAAATTCCCTTTGCTCTTTTTATTAATGTTGAGCACATCCTTGGTGGTGCTAGCATTTAGCCCCATATCCCTCTCGGCTTGCACAAGCATTTTGTGCAATTCATCGAGGGACACTTTCAAGTTTTGCATATTAAAATTCACCCTGAATTGGACATATGCTTTAACCTTGTTCAAGGAATGAAGAATTCGATCAATGATGAGTTCCTCGGGAATCTCTACCTTTTGCATTTTTAAGGTCTCAACATGCTCCATAAACTTGAGCACATGAGGGCTAACTTTTTGGCCCTCCTTAATTTTGAGATCGAAGAATGCGGATGCCGCTTCATATTGAATGATCCTCGGAGCTTGTGAAAACATGGTCACAAGCTTCGTATAGATCTCATAGGCGGTGCTAATCTTTATAGCACTCCTTTAGAGTTCGGTCTCCATAGAGAAGATCAACACATTTTGGATCGCGGCCGATTCCTTTTGGTAAGTCTCATAGGCTTGCCTAGCGGCGGGAGTAGACCTAGCGGTAGGTGCGGCGGGAGAGGCCTCGGTAAGGTAACGAATCTTATCGTCACCCTCCGCGGCCAAGCGAAGTTGTGAGTCCCAATCGGCGAAATTAGACCCATTCTTTTCTAATTTACAACGATCCATGAAGGATCGGAGCCATGAAACATTGGTGAGAGTGTTCGAGCTAGTGGTTGCGGATGAATGTAGAGTTGCCATTGCAATTGAGAAAACAAATTTGACTACAAAATAAAAGTGAAGGAATTAATAAACATCTATTGTTTAAATATTTGTAAACCTTTTAAACAAGTTTTAAGCATTTATATAGTGACCTTTACCCAACTATTATAAATGATTCCGAGATCCAAATTCATATTAACTCGGGCACGGTGAGCCGATTCATCCCTTATCAATATAACTCGGTGGATTAACTCTTTAATCGATTCTACTTCTAGAACTCTCGGTTGATAAAATTACTCTAATGTTTATCTTTACCCCGGAACACATGCGACTACGGTCACGAATACTTCCGTTGAGCTCAATCCAAATTTCGATGTAACAACATTTTATTACCCACTTACCCAACGTAACAAGTTTAGCACCCCGGTGAGCCGAGCCTACTTCCTTATGAAATTGGGATTCATGGTTTCTACTATTTGGTAAAGCTAATTCTCAATTATTATTTAGTGAGAGGTCTTGTCAATTTATTACCCACTTACCCAACGTAACAAGTTTAGCACCCCGGTGAGTCGAGCCTACTTCCTTATGAAATTGGGATTCATGGTTTCTACTATTTGGTAAGGCTAATTCTCAATTATTATTTAGTGAGAGGTCTTGTCAATTTATTATCTATCTCGTTTTAAGTGAACTAAAGCGGTGAACTACGATAATTATAATTGACACGATCGATGACTCGATAAAATGATATGCATGTGTAGTTATGACGATTTGGCTATGCATGCAAACATATAAAACAAATGCAAAGTAAAAAACGATAAAATCCTAGTATGACCTTCCTAAAATAGTAAATCAAATAAACTATTTACAAATTCGGAAACCAACTCCTTTGGTTCCTTGAATTTCATATGGCACACACTTCTAGGCAACACCGTCTTTGATGGACCGCCTCCTCAAATGGCACCGTCTTCAAGGAACTCCGGAATAAATAAATTACAAAGCTTTTCTACTTTATACAATATAAAATAAAAACAAAACTAAATAAAATAAAAGTGATACGAGATCACATTAATTACAACCAAATCGATATCCCCATTCATTTCGGGAAATACCAATTAAAACTAAGGCCATACTAAGTACAAATTACATAATTCAAAAATTATATAAAATAAAATATGACAATCATACTAAAAATGCAGCATTAATATATGTATGAAACATGCCATGTGAAGTGCCAAATCGCCCTATTTAAGCTAATATCGTATATACGTTCCGGTTTTACGGATTAGTGTCACAATTAACCTTTTAAAATCACATAATATTACATAAATTACATCTATGTCCAAGTTAACTACCCCAACCATCTTAGGACTCAAAAATTTAGTCTTCACTAAACATTTGACAATAATTCAACTTGATATTATACAATTGCTCTTTAATCACTATGATTCATAATAATAAGGAAATAATTCCCAAAAAGTCATAAAAATTCGAAAAAATCAAAATCATAATTTTGTATATTCTGGAAAATTCCCAACATCCCAAAATTTTAGTAAAATTTTCCCTTTAATATATTTTAATTTATTTCACAAATAAGTCGAATTTTTATTTTAATGACTATTAAAGTTGCTATTTATCAATTTATATCCCATAAAAATTAATAACCATTAAAATCATACGAAAATTAACATGCAACTTTAGATATAAAGCTCATATCATATATACAACATTGGTAAAAATTTTCGTGCCAATTTATTGTTAGAAATCAAGATCTCTTTACTAACATATTCATATATGTTTTGAGTTAATTTAGTCATAAAATTAAATGGTGATCTTATGCATGCAAACAATAAAATAGTTAAGGAAGAAATCTCTATCTTACATTGGAATTTCGGTTTATTTGGGCACAAGAGAGATCTCCTTCTCTCTTGTTCTTGTGCTCTCCTTGATGGATGAACTAGGATCCAAGTATAGGATCCCTCCCAAAGTAAAATACCTAAGGTAAACTTCTTAATAAAATTAATATTATGTATACTAGAACAATATTAATTTAGCATAAAAATGACCCAAAATAAATTGATTTTGGTCTCCTAAAAACCGGTTTAAGAGAGGAGGTGGAGGAAGGTTTTTATCTTTCTAAAAATTCTTATTTTTAGATGATGAATGAATTAATTATGCATGTAAACATTATAGAGAATATAAGGTAAATAATAGACCAAAACTCTTGGCTTTGCTCCATCAAAAACCAGGTAGAAGGGGGAAGAGAAGGGACCAATGCATGCACTAGTTGTTCTTCACAATAATCACTAGGTTTTGCATGGCTAGTGTATTAGGGAATGATTATGTTTTCCACTAATATAATCAACACAATATCATCCTAATACTCCCCTTAATTTCGTTACATTTGTAAAATGGAATCCATTTTATTTTTGTCAATTTGTCAATATGTCACATGTCACATGTCATATAAAATTGTTATGTATTTTTAACATATTAAAAATCAACGTATTAATAAAAATTTGTCATATACAAAAATCGACTTAGTAATTCATAATTACTTGTACCAAAATATTTTACAAATTATAAATCACGATAACTTGTATTTATAATAATTCATTAAATTCAATTGTTTCCATAAACAACAATTTCATCTAAGTAATGAAACAATTCGATTACTTAGACCGTATCTTATTTAATCAGATTATAATGAGATACGTAAATTTTACTTCCAAAATTGTCCGTCAATTTTAAGTAATTTAATTGACTCGTAACGTTAGACGATCAATTAAATGATCAATTAAGAGTGTTACCCTTTAGGTATGACCTAAGGGGATCAACTGGTCACCACCGTCTCACGACAGTAATGTCAAACTATAGTCAGCCAATCATTACCGATATGTGTGGACCGATTGTGATAAAATATTACTTCCCAATTGTATTCTTTATAATGAGACTTAAACATGTGATCATCATGATCAACAGTTGTGATCGCATTATTGTCGGAGGACACATATTCCAACAATCTCCCACTTGTCCTCGACAAGTGTGCGTCACCAATTCTCTTGTCCTATTACTATCTCCCACTCAATGCAAGGTGTCTTTCAGGTCGTACTTGCAAGTGATCATATCGAGAGTGGTTTCCTCGATCTGGAGAATAACTGATTGACCGGATTTATCCACTATGGATACATTCCGAGCGTGGCCACGCATTTCCAGTTCATTACTCCTCGAGTGGCCCTGAGATATTGTTATAACCCTGACTAGGGGTGGACAATTCCTATCGCACTCATTCCCTTCAACTAGCCACAACCATCATAACCCAAAATATGCCCATTTGACCCCATTTACGAAGGTCGTAGTAACACAAATCAAAGTTAATCTGAAACTGTGCCATCTTAGGCGAATAGTCTTTAGTCAAAAGAATCGACTCATTTGAATACTATAGCAGCTCTCGCCACGACCAGGCTATATAAATTTGCCAGAACTCTATAAGCGGTCATAAGGCCCGACAAAATGTTCCTAACAGTCCGCCTATGTGATCGACTAGTCATTCTCATATGACTTTATGACACTTGAACTTGCCATCAATCACATCACACTCTAGTCACTTCGAGACGTCACCTCATGTAAGTAACTATGGGCAAATACAATGCTAATCCGTGTTCACTTAAACGGGGTTCAATTGTCTCTACAACCCGTTGGATGTAACAAAGTATAAGGTGAGTTAATAATAACTCAAACGACAAATGTCGACATCACACTCAGGTAGTCAATACCATATTACAACCTTGTGATGCATATCGTAAGTGTGTAAACACTTATTGATTGCAATAGAAGTTTAACATGCCATGTGTCCATGTGTTAAAACTTCTTATAATTGCATTTTCCTTTACATTCATGTTCTCTCTCATAGCATGAACCTTACCAAGTACACATCTAGGTTCACAACCTAGGTTTTGGTTCTTTATCTTGAAAGAGCTTCCTTGTTGATTATCACATAACAAACGAATTTGTGGTGAATGATATAACTTGTACTGATCAAGTACTCCATCCACACATAATGCACTAGGTATATGTTTTGTAGAGTCTTACAACAATTTGTCAAGATGATTAGCCTAGCACTTCTCACAAGTCCTAGAATATTAGGAAAGATTAGTTTTGAGTAACTTCTTATTCAACTAAGTATCTTTCCAAACTTCTTATTTCTCCTTTTGGCTTGAAACGTTTAGGATTTTCATAAATCTTTACGTGTGTCCGGATTTTCTATAATATGTGCAACCTCTTGACACATAACAGAGTA